>NW_028270141.1:78363623-78982487 GCF_037043375.1 Chiloscyllium plagiosum | reverse complement strand
TCCCTAATACTGTCCAATTCCTACAATGTCTCAGTCCAACTATTGCTAATCCCTCATTCAAGCCTTTATACCTATAGATTTGAATATTCTAATGGACTCCTGGCTGGCTTCTCACTATCTACCCTCCATAAACTTGAATAAAGCAAACTACAGCAGATGCTGGAAAGTTGAAACACAAACAGAAAACATTGGAAAAACTCACCAGGTCTAGCAGTATCTGTAGCGAGAGAAACAACGTTAATGTCTAACTTAATTCTCCTTCAGAACTTCATGTCAGTTCTGAACAAGTCATATTGAACACAAAATGCAACTGTTTGTTTATCCACAGATGCTGTCAGTTTCTCCAGCATTTTCTGTTTTTACTCTGTAAACTCGAGATAATCCAAAACTGCTGCCTGTGTCCTTATTTGCTCAGTTCACTAATCACACTCTTGGTCAATGACTAACACTGGTTCCTGGTAAAGAATTTTTTAAATCTCATCCATGTTTTCAGATATCCATGGTTTCAGCCCTTTTAATTTCTCTCAACTCCTCTTACCACACAACCGCCTAAACCTGGATACAATAGAATTATACCATTCAATCTTGCAGATCTCTATGATTCTACTTAGAATGGGTCTTAAAGCTAATCAGGTCTAGTAAACCTTTAGACTGGCTCTCTCAACTTGGTCATTCATTATAATTGATTAGAGACTTCAAAAACAGAAATTAATCGGAAAATTATACACAGCTATGTAAAGCCTGAGCTCTGGAAGTCTATTTCTTAACCTCATATTCTTTCTCTCTCTGTCTAAGGCTCCTCAAAGTCGAGCTCTTTGACCACATTTTTGGTCAAGTGCTCTAGAGTTTCCTTCCGAGACCTGGTGCCAAATCTCCCTTTAATTTATTATGCTCCTTGGGGAATTTTGTTGCCTAAGGTCATAAGCAAAAACCCATTTATACCATTGTAAACATCCAATCCTTTTGCACTAATCAAGCACTGTATATCTAGCAGCTTGGGATGAGACGACTATCTGAAAAACAGTACAGTCCTGAAACCCTTAACACTAAGTAATTCACAGCAACAAGCTAAAATAGGTATTCCGTATAAAAAGTTAACTGAGAGGTGGAAAAAAATAGCATAACAACACTGAAGTCATTTTTCACAAAATGAATTTGCAAATCTAAATTAACTCAGCAGTTGTTCTTATATTTGTCACAATAGCTGACTCTTTGAAGGCATGTGAACCTTACATTAACAAGCTTTAGAAACGATTATCGTTTAAAGCAATGGAAGCATCTCAATTTACAAAGTATACTGAATGCACGGTGAAGTCAGCATAGTATAGTTTAGCATTCAGGCCCATAATCAGTTATTGAACTTCTGCCTGCTGCAAAAAGAAAAGCAATGATAAGTAAATATTTTTAAGAAGGTCACCACTTCAAGATTAGGAAGGGTTATTATATGGTGTGAACTCTAATTACAGAAGCATTTTTCAAGCAGAAAGAAGATAATGTTCGAAAGGAAAAAAAAAGTTTGCAAAAACTGCATTTACATTTTCTATTTACTTTACAACAAGTGAAAGACCGAAAATGTCTGAATAATATGGTCACCACAAACACAAAAGCCATCAAAGAGTTCTGAACAACTGCTTGTTTGGCACACCTGTCAAATGCAGTATAAGTAGGACTGACCACTGCACAGTCAGTGTGTACCATTTGACACTGAGCATACCTTCCAGAATGTTACGTGGCACGGTCACAGTGCTAAATGGGATAGACTTAACACAAGCATTTCAAAACTGGGCATCAATGCTATCAGCAGTAGCTGAATCATATTCAACCACAATCTGTAACTATGAGTTCATACTTCCTTCACTCTACCATAAGCATCAAGTCAAGGGATTAACTCCAGTTCAAACAAGGTGTAGGATAACATACCAGAAGTAGCATCAGACATCTTTAAAAATGAAATGAAATGCTAACGAGGTGAAGCTCCAACACAGGACTACTTGTATTCCAATCAGTAGTAACAGCATGCAACAGACAGAGTTAAATGATCTCATAACCAGTGGATCAGATAAAAGCTTCATAGTTCTGCCACATTCATGAATGATAGTGAGCAATTAAAAAAACTAACAGGAATTGGATTATGACAAATTCATTGTGATATTGTCTATTTTATCCAATATAAAATACAACCTATAACAAAATTCTTTTTAAAAATTTGAAATAATTCATAGTAACTTTTGCCGACTGACTTCTCTTCATTTTACAAATGGAACTAGTGTTTAAAATACATTTGATTGAAAATCAACCACTGCAACCATTTTTCTCCAGTCAACTGAAACCCAGAAGGAAAACAAGATGACACCTATTACAGGTCCTGAAAATCAGTCGTGGGATTGTGAGCTCTAGCACTGTAATTGCTGCCTTAGAGTTCTGACCAAAGGTTGAGGCAGCTTTAAGTCTTTGCAGCTTTATCAAACTGCATGTGTGGTCTAAACAACTCATTACCAAGGCTTGGCTTCTGCAGTAGTAAAGATGGTTGCCCTTACATGCATTAAAAAAACATCAAATCGCCTCAGGACTTTCAAAGTTCATGAAATCTCATACCTATTCCAAACACGTTGCATTTCTTACAGGTTCCACCCCTCTTCCAGGGCTGCCCCTCTCAGCAATCTCATACATCCTGTAAACCCCACACCAGCCACCCTCCCTCCCTCCACGATCCCATGTCCCTCAATGAGGAGGCACAATCATTTTCCAGTCTTGAAATGGAATCCTGGTTGGTAAAGATTTGGGAAACCCTGGACTAAATCATTTTTGATGCGGTGTTGAATACTAAAGAGAACTGCAATAAGTCTGGGTGAGTTACACCCAGATTGAAAAGATTGAAAATTAAGATGATCTATAATTGTTTCATATTGAAGAAAAAAAATGAAGCAATACCAATATGACATTATCAAAGTTGAAAAATGTACATCAGGAAGGATGGATTAAACAATGTACGAAATTCTCAGCTAAGTGGTCTTAAAAGATAAGGATAAAGAGGAGCTAAGAATAAGCTGGAAAACCAAATGCAAATTTGCCAAACAGCTTTTTTTTCTCAATATAGATTAGGCATTATTTAATGTGTAAAGGTTAACTTGAAAAGCAAGTACAGCTTAACATCTTTATCAATTGTAGGCTGCATTTTCAGTCAAAGCTACAGTCAGCTGGCCTGACTGAGAATATCCTTGAATCAGATCACACCTTTCACTAAATTTCATAAGCACAAAGGAGTCAAACAGATTGTGTTAAATTTCAATGAAGCAAAACATCTAATGCTGCCAGCTCATGGTTAGACTCACCCACATGGTTTGACTGTAAAATTTTAACTGTGATGAGTTGCTGAAAATGTGAGCTCTTGCTGCAGGAAGCATCAGATATCTGAAGCTAGATGGAACAGTACAGAACTTCCTAAACTAGGTCACTGGATGCATTATACAGTCTATTTGTGGAGATAACATTCTTAAATCTGGCTATTTACTTGGAATTACATAGATGGCATGACATTGAAAAGTTTGATAAAAGCAGTTTTTTTTTTGCCCTATACAAGCCTCCACATACCCTACTTGTTTAATTTGATCAGTATTTCCTCCAATTTCTTTCTCCTTATTGTGCTTATCTTTCTCTTAAATGCATTCATGCTATTCGCCTCAGCTATGCCTTGTGTTAGAGAATTCCACATTCTCACCAGTCTTTTGGCAAAATTGTTCATCCCAGGTTCAAAATTCACCTAATATTTTTCAAAATAAAGGTTCAGTATTGCTTGGCATATTATTTATTCTGTAGAAACTTTCCAATAAGGAGGATCCCAACATGCCTCTGCACTGAAGCAGACAGTGCAGAGTTTAGTATTCAGTTTGACACAAAGGAAACTGGGATAGAAACAACTGCACTATACTTGAATAATGGTTATTACAGAGGAATGAGGGCTAGCTGGAATGCAGCGGAAAAGTAGTTGAGCAGCAAAGACGGCTAAGGAACAATGGCAGACCTTTGAGAACACAGGTCATGGCTCACAGTAAAGATATATCCAAGTCAGAAAGAAGAATTCCAGCAAGAGGTAAGCCAACCATGGTTAACCAGGGAAGCTAAACATTGCATCAAACAGAATGGAAAAAAAAACCATAATGTGGCGTAGATTAGTAGTAGGAGAGGGGATTAGGAAAGTTTTAAAAACCAACAAACAATGACCAAAAAAGGGGGAGGAGACACACTTTGAGGGTACACTTGCAAATATTATCAAGATAGATATTAAGAGCTTCTTTAAAAAGACATAGCTTTGTGCGTGGGAAATCATGTCTCAAACTTGACTGAGTTTTTTGATGAAGTAACAAAGAAGATTGATGAGGGCAGAACAGTAGATGAGATCTATATGGACTTCAGTAAGGCGTTCGACAAGGTTCTCCATGGGAGACTGGTTAGCAAGGTTAGATCTCATGGAATACAGGGAGAACTAGCCATTTGGATACAGAACTGGCTCAAAGGTCAAAGACAGAGGGGTGGTGGTGGAGGGTTGTTTTTCAGACTGGAGGCCTGTGACCAGTGGAGTGCCACAAGGATCGGTGCTGAGCCCTCTACGTTTTGTCATTTACATAAATGTTTTGGATGCGAGCATAAGAGGCACAGTCAGTAAGTTTGCAGATGACACCAAAATTGGAGGTGTAGTGGACAGCGAAGATGGTTATCTCAGCTTACAACAGGATCTGGACCAGATGGGCCAATGGGATGAGAAGTAGCAGATGGAGTTTAATTCAGATAAATGTGAGGTGCTGCATTTTGGGAAAGCAAATCTTAGCAGGACTTATACACTTAATGGTAAGGTCCTAGGGATGCTGCTGAACAAAGAGAGCTTGGAGTACAGGTTCATAGCTCCTTGAAAGTGGAGTCGCAGGTAGATAGGATAATGAAGAAGGCGATGGTATGCTTTCCTTTATTGGTCAGAGTATTGAGTGTAAATATAAGTCCCTTACAGAACAAGGCTGTGAAAATAACCATGGGGAACTAGGAAATAGCAGAGGAATTGATTACATACTTTGCATCTGTCATAAGAGCAGAAGAAATTAATAGCATGACTAAATAATCAAGGGCAAAAGGAGGAGAGGAAATAAACAGAACACCAATTACTAAGGGAAAAATGCTAGCTCTTCTATTGACCGATAAGTCCCCTGACCTGATGGGATGTATCCAAGGATATTAAAAGTGGATGCACTAGTAGCAATCTTCCGAGAATCCTTACATTCTGAAAAAGTTTCAGTGGATTGCAAAACTATCAATTTAACTAAAAAGGGAAGGAGACAATAAACTGGTAACTATATGCACATTAGTTTAATGTCTATTACTGGGTAAACTTTAGAGTCTATTATAAAGACTGAAACAACACAGCAGTTAGAAATACAAGATATGTTCAAGCAGAGTTCAAGCATGACTTGGCTTCTCAAAATGGAAATTGTACTTTAGAAATTTACAAAAATTCTTTTAGGAGCTAACAAGCAGGATAAAGGAAAAGCAGAAGATGTAATATATTTGGATTACAGAAGGCATTTGATGAGGCGTCACACATAAGACTATCTACTAAGATTAAGAAAGTTTTAAATGGTGTTTGAAGTAATACATTAACATGGATAGAGGATTGGCTAGCTAATAGAAGATGAAGGATTAAAATGAGCAGAGGGCATCTGACGAGGAAAGCAAATATGCTCGCATCAAGTTTGCAGATGACAGAAAAATAAGTAAGAAGGCAAGTGATCCAAATGACACACACTGTCTCCAGAGGGATGCAGACTGGTTGAGAGTGAACAAAAATTGGCAGATGGAATACAATGGAAAAATGTGAAGTTACTTTGGCAGGAACAATACAGGAACTGAGTATTATTTAAATGGAGAAAGACTGCAGCAAGCTAGGGGGGGGGGGGGGGGGGGGGGGGTTGGGAAATCTCAACAATGAATCACAAAAAGGTAGCATTCAAGTTCAGCTGGCAAACAGGGAAGGCAAGTAGAATATTGATCTTTATTTCAAAAGGAATGGAATATGAAATTTAGAAAGTTGTGCTAAAACTACACAAGGCAGTAGTCAGATCACAGCTGGAATAGTGTGAACAGTTTTGGGCCCTTTATCTAAGGTAAAACATTCTGGCATTGCAGGCAGTCCAGAGAAGGTTCACTAGATTGATCCTGGATATTGAGGGACTATTGCATGAGAAAAGATTGAGCAGTTTGAATGAGAGCTGATCTTATTGAAACATGGGAAGAGTCTTGGGAGACTTGACAGGGTAGGTGCAGAATGGCTGCTCCCCCTTGTGGGAGCATCCAGGACCATAGGGCATAATCTCAGAATACGGGATTGCACATTTAGGATAGAGATAAGAAGGAATTTCTTCTCTCAGAGAGAAATGAATCAGTGGAGTTCTTTACTGCACAGGGCTGATGTTTGGGCCTGAAGCAGGCGTAGTTTTATCAATAGGGGAATCAAGGGTTATAAGCAAAAGGAAAGAAAGTGGAGTTGAGGATTATCAGATCAACAATGATCTAATTGAATGGTCGAACAGACTTGTTCGGCTGAATGAATTACTTTTGTTCCTGTATCTTATGGTCTTATGTTGAATTTTATCACTGTAATCCTTTTCAGAATCATTCAAATCTAGCACAGTTTAGAGCCCGGCTCTGATGCTAAAGTACGTCTACCCAAAGGATCTGGAGAGATAGTGATGACAACAAGTTAGCAGGTTTGTATAGAAACCTCATCAGCAGGATTCACAACATTTAGCAACATTTCCAAAAACAGTTGGATATATCTGCTATGGACTATGCTGGATCTGGTGCAATAAGGAAAATAAAAATAAAGAGGTGGAAGAGAGAGAGAGAAAGAAGAGGAGATATGGAAAAGAGGTAAGTAATTAAGGGAGAGAGAGTGCAAGAGAGACGGTGCAAAAATTGAGAGAGAAATAAATTAGCCAAGATAGTTTATAGGTTATTTCGCAGATTACAGGTCTGCAATATCCCAGTTCTGAATTGTACTATAATAGTTGAGGATAATGAGCTTTCAAGAAATGTAAATCTTAAAATATTACTTCCAAATGACTTTTGTTTTTATTAGTCCCCATACTTTGGGCTCCTGGTGGGAAAATACTAACGTAAATACAACATTTGCTATATGGAGCCTTTACCCCTCCAGATTTCATGAAGCATTTTCTAATTACCATCTGGACTTTTGTAAAAGCCAATTTTGTAAGATTAAATTCTTTGTCAAAACATAGGGGTTGACTTTTACATGAGTAACATTATTGGAGAGGTTTAAATGATCCTCTTGCAGATGTTAATTTAGAAATTGTAATCACCAACTCCGTCTACAAGAAAGAGTGCAAAAGGAGTCAGAAGTATTTTTATTAAGTTTTTAATCCATAGACAAACAATAACCTCCATGGAGACAGACATTAATTTCTGTACACTACATGCATTAAATTGATTAAATTCAAACAAAAAGCCATGCATGCAAATTTATACAATTTCACTTAGTTTAATTACAGTACAGAAAATAATTCTACTTTGCAACAGAACATGCACTGAAAGTGAATTAAATCATCTGCCTCATCCTCAGAATGGAGAAACATGCTCTAGTTTGCTTCGAGTGGCATGATCATATGGATTACCAACATCAATTTCATCAGCATTTATGTTATCATTGGTTATTTCATCATTCCATATATAATCACCTCTGTGGCATCAAGGATATTGAATATACAACATCTCTAGAAAGATTTGATGACAATTTCCATTCTGATTTTATTCCAAGTCTCTGCAACTCACTCACACAAGACTGCTAATGTTGGAGCTCTTTAGCTGTCTTCCTTGGTGCCTTAAATGAATGTCTTCTCTTTTCTCATCATCTAGTCAATTCAACTGCTTTTGTGTTACAGTTAAAAGGCTTGTTTAGAGACAAATACATTGTTTAACCAGCCTTGTTCAACCAATTTTGAATCATTGAAAAATCACTTTTTAAAAAAAAAGTTAACTTGTGGAATGTGGGTGTCTCTGGCTGGCCAGCATTTATTGCCAATTCCTAGCTGCCCTTAAGAAGGTGTGGTGGGTTGCCTTCTTGAACCACTGTTTTCTCTCTTGAATATCATCATCATTGCCTTAATCGTTAACACATTGGATGTTCACAACAGCACAACTGCAAATTTACTATTTTCACAGTCAGTTGTCTTTACTAAACCTTTTATCTCCAACTTTACTCATTGTTTGACTGGCTTGCATATCAAAACTTGTGTGTGTCTCATCCTTGTTCTTCATACAAGTCATTGTGTATTGATTGCTTTGCCCATGTTTGAGTTTAAACTGCTAAAGCTAAATAGGCCTTTCATCAGGTTGCACCTGGAGATTTTATGAAAGTTTGGTCTTCTGGTACAATGTAAAGTTGTTTTTCTTCAAGAACCTAGTACATCACCCAGGGAAGGCTTTTAAATCTGTAATACCTAAATTTCTTGGCTCTTTCAGGGTGAAAATTCAGATGAATTTTTCAGAAACTTAAGTCTAGGCAATTTTCACTGACTTATTTTGCAGCTTCATTTCCCAACTATGACTACTTGCTCGGCTATCCTTTGTACATTTATTCTTATGCAATTGCTAAGACATGTAGATAGCTTTCTGCGAACTCTAATGTTCTACTCTGAATTCTTAAATTCACTAGCTTTTGCACAATTACTTGTCTCCTCTGCAATGTTCTATAATTTCAATGAGTTTAAGCTTGAACTACGCTGTGTAGCCATGATACCATGTTGTAATTTTGAAGATTTGGATTGACAGGAACATAGTGTACAAATGTGATTAGAACCTCGACATCAAGCATTTACATGCACATATACAAGAAGCTGAACAGCTTTTAATAATATATTATTCCATCATTATACCAAATAGGTTTGCATCAGTGTTTCATCTCAGTGGCGAGCTTAAATACAAAGGATTTGGAATTTTTCTGCTGAAGGTCAAGGTTCAAATTTTAATCAAAACCGACTATTACTGTACTTCTTGAAATCTTCACTCATATAGTGTGTATATCACCAAGTAATTGCATTGAATTTTAACTAAGTTTCCATCAGCATACTGAGGATATGTCCTCCAAAACTAACTACATCACTAGTGAAATTTAAGTGCAACTATCACACTTTTGACAACATGGAAAATTGCTCAAGTTTGTGCTGACAATGTTATGAACCAGACCAGACCTCCTCAAATTATATTAAGAAGGTAGCCTAAACCTAACCTTTTCTTAAAGGTAACGTCAGGTGCCGTCTTCCAGATGCAATTTGATTGAATAAACTACTTGGACGTTAAGCAAAACACAGTTCATTCAAACGCTATTGTTAAAATACAACCAAGAAAGAAAAACTTGGAATAACTTCGCTATATTGGAAAACTTAACAGAATAATAGATCCAGTAACTATTACTAATTAACTGCTCCAATGTAGCAACAATCGATTAAACTCACCATTGGCAAAAAAGCAAATTTAGAAAAAAGATTTTGTCTCACATGCAGTCCAGTAGCCACGGAAGAGAATTTTGGCAGTAATTGAGAGAGGTAAACATAGCTTCTACTTCTTCAAGATCCCAACAGCAATTGCCAAAAGCTAACTAAAAATTGTAGCTCCACGAGAGCTTGACCACATCCATTCAGGCTAGCTCTATTGTTCCAACTTCAAACAAAAAACCTAAAGCCTCACAAGTTGTTTATCTTCTCATAGACTGCTTGACATGTGTCACCCATTCTCTCTAAAATAATCCAGGACAAATTACACCTGTTAAAGCTACAGCATCGTCACTCCAATAAGATGTAGGACAAATCCAAACTGACTAATCACTACATGTCAGTCTACACTTGGTTATTGGCAAAATAGGGATAGAAGATGTTGCTGCCAATGCTGCCAAATGGCACTACACAGCTCACTATTGCACAGTTTGAGTTTTGCCAGGATCATTCAGCTTCTGACCCTATTCCATCCTTGGTCTAAAGGAGGACAAAAGAGCAGAATTCCAGAAGTGAGCTGAGATTCACTGCCCATCACATCAATAGACCAAATTGGCATCAAAGAGCCCGAGCAAAACTGAAGTCAGGGAAAACTTTCTCCACTGGTAAGAGCTACACCTAGCCCAAAGGAAGATGGCTGAGTAATTGGAGGACATTTATATCAGTAACAGGACATCACTGTAGGAATTCCTCAGGGCTGTGACAAGGTCCAAATACCTTCAGCAGCTTCAATGACTATCCTTTGAACATAAGGTCAGAAGTGTGGACGTTCACAGATGACACTGACAACTTTTCAGATGCTGAAGATGTCCATGTCCAAATGCAATAAAACCTGATCATCAGACAGGCTTGGTGGTAAGTGGTAAGTAACAATCACACTAAGCAAATGTTGGAAATGTCATAATGTGATACCCAGTAAGGAGTCAGTCTCATTACTCCAGACTGATTTCTGAAGGGCAATGACCTCACTGGAAACAAACTGCCCTAAATATGGCATGTACTGATATTGTGACAACACCAAAGAGAACTCAGTACATTTGGAACCAGGATGTCTCCATCAGAAGGTGGACCCATTATGTCCTATGAAGCATTAACTACAGGCCATTTTGTAGGATGGGGCCAGGAAATAAGTCAATTAACAGTATATCTAATGACTGATAAGTCAAATTCCGGTGGTTGGAAAGGGAGGAGGATAAAAAGGCTTACAACTTTAAAGCAAGAGAATGCTTGGATAGAAGGAGAGAGAAAGAGACTGGCACCAACTCTCTCTGAAACCTCTCTGAAGTCAGGATTTTGAAAAGGAGAACCCCGAAGTGGGGCCAACTCACCAGAAGATGACCGGAAGCGGAAACTTTGAGAGATACCTTGACAGATGGGTTGTTTAACATACATATGAGAATAGTTTACTTGTGTAACTCTAGTAATTTGTAAGTTGCTTTTAGTGTAATAAAGCATCGTGATGTTCAATGGTAATTTGTATCTCAAGATTGTTACTCGATACCACTGGCACACACCTGGGACATGCTTCCAGACAGACAGGTCGATAATGGCATCAAATGGCTTTAACATTGCTGAACACCCTCACATCATTCATGTTCTTGGGCTTGCCTATTGACCAGAAACTGAAATGGATCTGCCACATAAATACTGTGGCTACAGGAATAGGTCAGAAGCTAAGAATTATATGGAAAATAAATCA
This sequence comes from Chiloscyllium plagiosum, assembly GCF_037043375.1. Classification (NCBI taxonomy): domain Eukaryota; kingdom Metazoa; phylum Chordata; class Chondrichthyes; order Orectolobiformes; family Hemiscylliidae; genus Chiloscyllium; species Chiloscyllium plagiosum. Next base: position 78,971,237 of record NW_028270141.1, on the reverse strand, counting down.
CCTTTGACTCCCCAAAGGTTGGCCACAATGAATAAGTTAGGCATGTAATAGAATGCTCTCCTTTCTCCTGGTTGATTGCAGCTCCAATGACACTCAGGCAGCTCAACACCATCAAGCAATTCATTTGATCAACAACCCATCCATGACCTTAAGCTTTCACTCTCCATCTCACTGACTTAGTGATAATGTTGTATAATGTATGTAAGTTGCACTGCAGCAACTGACCCAAGCTGTTTTGGCAGCACCTTCCAAACTTGTGACATCTTCCAACTCTAATAAAAGCAGAAACTAGAACCTACCTATATGTTCTCCTTCATGGGAATGAAGTTATGAGAAGAGGTTAGACAAATTAGGCATTTATTCTCTAGAATTTACAAGGTTAAAAAGAGTGACCTAATTGAGGTCTTCAGGATACTAACAATGAAAGACAGGACAGATAAAGATAAACTATTTCCACTAGCTGAAGATTCTAGAATCAGGGGGCATAAACTAAGAATTTGTGCCAGGACATTCAGGTGAGATATTATAAAGCAAGCCTACATGCAAAGAATGGCGAAAGTTTGGAACTCTTTTCCTCAAATGGTGATCGATGCTAATTTAATTATTAAATTTAAATCTGAAATTGACAATTTCTTTTTATTAAGCAAGGATGATTCAAGGGATATAGGCCCAAGGGAGGGATATGAAGTTAGGGCACAGATCAGTCACAATCTTATTGAAAGCAGTGCAGGCTCACAGAGCTGAATTGCCTCTTCCTGTTCCTGTGTTCCCACGTTTCTAACAGCACAGTGAATTTACCTGCCCCTGATAGACTGCGGTGTTCATGACAGTGGCTCACATCCACTTTCTCAAAGGCAATCAAGGTTAGGAAACAAGTTCTAAACTTGCTAGTGGCATTCACATCCAACAAAAAATTAAAAATACAAACTGTCAGGCTTCTGAAATAAATTATGAAAACCTTATTACAAAATTGAGTTTATATATAACGACAGGGTTCAGAAAAGATTTACAAGGATGTTGCCAGGGTTGGAGGATTTGAGCTGTCGGGGGAGGCTGAACAGGCTGGGGCTGTTTTCCCTGGAGCGGAGGCTGAGGGGTGACCTGACAGAGGTTTACAAAATTATGAGGGGCATGGATAGAGTAAATAGGCAAAGTCTTTTCCCAGGGGTTGGAGGGTCCAGAACTAGAGGGCATAGGGTGGTACAAGTATGGAATGAGCTGCCAGAGGAAGTGGTGGTGGCTGGTACAATTGCAACATTTAAAAGACATTTGGATGGGTATATGAATAGGAAGGGTTTGGAGGGATATGGGCCAGGTGCTGGCAGGTGGGACTAGATTGGGTTGGGATATCTGGTCGGCATGGACTGGTTGGATCGAAGGGTCTGTTTCCATGCTGTACACCTCTATGACTCTATGATACCAGCAAAACGATCAAAAATTTTGAATACTCTTCCCAACATTTGCCACTTTACAAACTTTACAGCAAAACATTAAGAGCTGGTATTAATGTTCAGAAATAAAAAAAAATTAAAAGCTGGATAAAGCAATTCTTTTGACCCTAGGATAGTACTGATGATTAGTTTACTGAGATACAGTGACTTGGATACAGAGGGCTACAGATTAGTGTCCAACTACTTCTATATGATGCAATTACAAGCCAGACTGTAAATGAAATTTAACACTGATGAATGTAATACAATGTACAGCTGTTTGCCTGACCTGAAATGGTTGTGGGATCAATGAGATTGAAAAGCTGAAAGACTTCAAAAGGGACTCTGGGAATGATGGCAGCTGCATTATCTCAGATGCTCAGACCCTGGCAAAATAAGTTTAAAAAGGTAAAAAGCTAAATAAAGTCAGAATTTTAAGTATCTAAAGAGGATTTGTGATGTTTTCATCAGATTTCATTCCACATTAGCATTTTCCGTTTGTGGCACCATCCCACAGAAAAACACAAACACAATTGGAATACATTTTACAGGAAACAAACTCTTTCAGAAGGAGTTAATGTCAGACAAATATCAGAGCAAAAACATTGCTTAAAATCAATAAGGACGCAGGCAATGGTACTCTATGGAATGAATTGATTTCCATGTTCTTGGGAGAGTGGAAATGTCACCTATGGAGAGAGGCTGAATAATGTAGGTTGTAATGTCAGATTGATAACTCTGAGTTTCACTTGATTACCTTAGGGGCTCAGAATGAAATTTCACTGAACACTTCAAACGATTAAATAAGTTTGGTGGAGTTCAACAGGAAAATTGTACATGGTTTATGATGTGAGAAGGCTCACAGATCAGAAGGATATCTCTGGAGCCATACTTTCCTATATCTCAAAAGATAATTCCACTGAAGTACAGCCTTAACGTTTTCCCTACAGATAAAAAAAAAGTATGAATTATTTCTTTGTGGGAAGGATATTGAGAAAACTTTGAAGCTGCTTGCAGTATGTTTTATGCAGGTTAAGTGACAATAATCCACTGCCAACATCAGGCAACAAATGCTTGGATCATAATCAGAGAACCCTGCACTCCAATCAATGTTTACGGTAAATAAAAATGCCAGGAGAACTATTGCAAAATCAAGGTTGCACAAAGGTTTGCTCACAAGATCAACTGAAGGGTTTAAGAATCTTACAAAAGTAGCAATTTACAGAAGTTAATTGGCTCACAGCACCTGCCTTTAAAAGTGTACTTTTATATTTTCAAGTAGGTATTTAGTATGTGTACTCTTGTTTCATATAACGATAGATAAGAGATTCCCTACTCATCATTCTTTCAAAAAAAAAAGATAAGTCGGGCAAGGTTGCCCAATGTCAAGCCATTGACAGTTTCTCTAATATTCTACTTTAGTGTCCATTCCAAGTATTTTAGAAAAAAATATCACTGGCTTTTGTGCAGGTTGTAGCATGGTCTTAAGGATTTAAAAAATGTGTTCAAAAGGGCCGATAATTCCAAATGCCCACTTACTAGAAACTCTTTTTATTGGTTAGGATTGGTGGGGAGGACAAGAGGTGGTGGCGGTCGTCTGATGGACACCATGTGGACACATCCTTTGTGACTGTATTGAGACAAGGCAAGGACATTTTGGCTTTCCAGGCCTCCGTCAATCTCCATGCAGCTCAATGTTTAAGTGTCTATGAACAAATTTATTCTCTATAAAAATTCTTCATTTTCTAAATGGATTGTAGCAAGAAATTGCTTTGCTGAGTACAGAAAGTAAGCAACCCCACCATCAATATCACAAGTTGAAGACATGCCTGAAGTGTGCCATCAGCACAAATAAGAAGTTAGTTTTTGAACAATTTTAAATGTTTCATTTATTCTTGTACTGAATCCCCACCCCAGTGTTGCTAGTCAGGAAACAACATGAGTAGGATGTGGCTGGACTTGCGGGTACAGGGAGGTAAGGAGGACTGAAAGGTATGCACTGCTGTTCAAAACTCAAAGTGCGGACCTATGACATTGTGAAGGAATAAGTAGTGGTCTCCATTGTTTTGAGGAAGCATAGACTAAGAATTTTCTTTTCTAATGCTTTCATGAAATGTGGCATTGCCAGCAAGGCAGAATTTGTTGTCCATTCCTAAGTGGCCCTGAACGGAGTGGTTTGCTGGACTATTTCAGAGGGTCATTAAGAATTAACTGCATTAGCCACATAGAGAACAAAAATAAAGCAAGGGGACATTTTCCATCGAAACAGGGGCATGAAATGTATAACGAAAAAGGCAGTGAATAAATTAACTACAAGTGAATTAGATGAGCATACGAAAAAGAATGTAAAAAGATACCGAGAAAGTGCAAGGATCTGGAATTAGATTGATTTAATATTTTTACTTGCACCGAGATACAGTGAAAAGTGGAGAATGTCACCATGCTCTGGTGCCATCAGGGATTAAAAAATAAATTACTGATTTAATTTTAAGTTGCAATTGCTAAAACTGAAACAACTACAAAAGTTTATCTTTCCCTCTCTGTAGACTTCATCCTCTCTGCTCCTCCAGTCACCACCGTCTGACATCATCCCCAGGGTCCTGGCAAAGTACTCCTTTTCTACCGCCACTTTTCTACAGCACACTGAGGCTGTGCTTCAGTGCCACAGCCTCTTAGCTGGAGATGGTCACGTTGCACCGGTCCTGCATCTCCTCTGATACTGGACATTGATAGACAGGTTCTGATTTGTCTTCCGTGCCGCCACCCGAAATGCAATTAAAGAAAGCAGCCCCATTGAGAAACAAGCTCTGTCCCAGTAAGGTAAATAGACTCTTGTTCTGTTATTGGCATAGTTCCTAATACAGTATCCCCACAGCCTTCCTTTTGGCCAATTACACATTAGTTAGCATTTATCGTTTTAGTGCAACTGGCTTGAAGAATTATTTTTCAGGTAATCCAAACAGTTTATAGCCATGAGATACAAGAACCACTAATTTCACTGTTTCCCTGTTTTCATATCCAGCCAATACTAATCTAAATCTAGCATATTGTTTTAAACAGCAAAACAGTGATCACATTTCTATGAGATTAATGAGACAAGCCTGCTTGTCCACTTAATGCTGGGATTTCACTTTGTTTCTAGTCTCAGACTAAAGTCAGAAGTACAGTTAAGGAGATTAAAATGTTCAAGATCCAACAGCATTACTCTTCAGAAACATCTGGCCACAGTAAGTACATTTCATCCTTGGATATATGCTATCATATATGTACAAAAACATACATTGTAACTTTATTATTAAGCAAAAGACTTAAAGTGTAAGCAAAGTGTTAACAGTTTAATGCCAACTTGCGTTTAATTTTGAAAATGTATGAACATATGATGTTTTTGTTACAGTTGTCCTTCTCTAGAAGCTGTGCAATATTGGTACCATCCGAAAACAATGTCAGATAGAATTTGTGCAAAAACAAAAACAAAATACAGGGTAACCAAAATATGACAACAGCTCAGCAACTACTATAAACGGGAATCCTGTCTGCTGTTAAGCACGAATGTCCTTGCAACAGCACTGCATGCAACTATGTCGGTGAACTCCAGAGTGCAGCATTAAAGTGCAGAACTATATTGCACGTGGATTGGAGATGAGCAAATGTGGTCAAAACCTTGGAATTGCCTCCCAAATAGCATTCTAGGTCTATCCACAGCACATGGATTGCAGCTGTTCAAGGCGGCAGACCACCATCACATTCTAATGGGCAATAAATGCTGACCAGCCAGTAACAACCATCTCCCAGAAGTGACTAATATCTAAAAGAGAAATTCAGCATGAAATGGGGTGCAATCTGTGGCACTTAAGGGATATTTACACATTAAACACACACTAGGAAGAGTTCAGACATCCATTCGAGTGTGAAAGTATTTTTTAAATGACACGATAAGTCTTCTTCGCTTCCAAACAAGCTCCCTGGCACTAAAAAGTAACTTTTAAAATATGGAGCAGCATTACTTCAGATCTAGACGTTGGATATCAGAGAAGGCAAATCAAATCAATTTTTAAAAACTATTATGTCTCTCTCTCTCTCTTTTGATGCTATTTTTCTTTCACTCTTTTCCTTTTCTTTGCTGAATTTGATTTGACGTTGAATTTAACATTTTCATTTACAGTTTGTGTAACAACTTGTGGCTGGGGTGCCGGTTGTCATGGTTGTGGAGATGTTCACTGAGCTGTGAAGTTGATTTGCAGACATTTCATCCCCTGTCTAGGTGACATCTTCAGTGCTTTGAAGCCTCCTGTGAAGCGCTGCTGTACTGTGTCTTCTGGAATTTATTTGGTTCCGTTCCTGCTGTTTCCGGTTGTTTATTGTAGTGGCTGGTATATTGGGTCCAGGTTTATGTGCTAGTTAATGGAATCCATGAATGAGTGCCATGCTTCTAGAAATTCTCTGTCTGTTCTCTGTTTAACTTATCCTATGATCGTTGTGTTGTCTGAGTCAAATTTGTGGTCCTTGTTAACTGTGTGCATGGCTACTAGATACACCTGGTCACGGCATTTAGTGGATAGTTGGTGTTCGTGGATGCGGATTGCTAGTTGTCTGCCTGTTTGCCCGATATAGTGTTGCGTGCAGTCTTTGCAAGGTATCTTGTAATTTACATTTGTCTTGCACATAATGGATACAGGATCTTTTGTCTTAGTGCGTTGTTGTCTGAGTTACTAAAGGGCTACAACGCACTGCAGCACTCCCAGCCTACGAAGTGAAGAAGAAGAATACCTCTACCAAGTCTTCACTAAGACCGGGTATCCCCGTAACTTCATCCACAGATGGCTAACAGACAAACAACGTGACAAGGACATGCCATGACTGAACTCACTAGCCATGCTAACTTAAATAAAGAACATCTCGGAATTGACAGCCATACTTCTCTGACTACTGGATTCACGACAGCTCAGAAACCGATAGTCACGCTCAGACAACAACTCACCAGGACTAAAGACCCGATACCCATCATGTGCAAGACAAAACTAATTTACAAGATTACATAGATGCACGCAGCACCATACTGGGCAAAAGGCAGACAACCAGCAATCCACATCCACGAACACCAACTAGCCACTAAACGCCACAACCAGGTGTACCTGGTAGCCATACACACAGATGACAAAGACCACAAATTCGACTGGGACAACACAACACTCCCAGGACAAGCTAAACAGAGGACCGACAAAATGTCTAGAAGCGTGGAGTCCACTGAGTCCATCAACAAGCACATAGACCTGGACCCAATATACCGGTCACTACAACGAACAACCGGAACTGGCAACCAGAGGCAGCAGGAACAGAACCAAATAAGTTCCAGAAGTCACAGAACAGCAGCGCTTAATAGGAGGCTCCAAAGCACATGAAAGGGAAAGAACAAAAGGAAAGCCCCCATGATAACAGGGAGGTGCAAGGCAAATAGCAGGAGCAGTAGGATGGAGGAGGAAGAAAATGTCCAGAAGAGGTGTAAACTATATCAGAACCAGTTTCAGTACCTGTTTTCTCAGAAAACAGAAACACAAGTTATGATTTGTCATTGTTGAACACAATGCTGAGTCCAGAAGACTGTAAAGCACCGAATCAAGGGACAAGTGCTGCTCCTCAATCTTCAATTAAGATTCATTGCAACAGCAGGAGATAGAGTGGGAATGATCCGGAGAAGTGAAACAGCTAGTGTGGCACTAGAAAAGTGTGGCACTTATACGGATTATATGGAAGTATTCAGCAAAACAATTAACCAGTCTTGGCTTGGACTTCCTTTTTTCCTCTGGCTCTGCACTGGAAGGGCTTTCTGTTTTTCACTGTCCACGGAAATGCCTGACTTGCTGCATGTATTCATCCAACTTCCAATATTTGCGATACATGCTTTTGTTTTGATACACTAAGACTTAATATTTATTTCTTTTTTAACTCTGATTTGGGGAATTAGGTTTTGTTTCAAGCCATCTATTTTGCACTAATCAACAGCTATGAAATGCAATAGCCAATTGTTTCTAACTGTTTTCCATGAATCACTTACTTTACTTGATTAATGGACAATCTAGATGCCCTTGCAAGCTTGCCAAGTAGGGATTTCCATTAGCAAATCTTAATTGCAAATCAGTACTACTAATGAATCAAAAACTCACTTGATACAATTTGAAAAGATGAGCAATTTGATGTAACATGTACATATTTACGTTGGTTTTAATTTTCTGAAATTCCTTAGTTTCAGGAGTGGTCCCAGAGTGGACGATGGTGAAAGTGACCTTTTTATTCAAATGTGGGGTAGGGGAGGGGAGAAACAGAGAGCAGAAAGCTACAGACTAGTTAGCTTAATATCTATCTATCAGAAGGAAAAATGCTAGAAGCTATTACAAAGAAGCTATAGCAGGGCATTTGAATAAGTTTACTGTAATCAGGCAGCATCAACATAGCACTGTGAAAGGAAAATCATGTTTCACGAGTTATTGGAGTTCTGTGAGAAAGTAACAATGTTGTGGACAGAGGGGAACCTGTGGATGTAATATACTTATTTTTACAGAATGCAATTGATAAGCTACCACTGATAAGAAGATAAATTCTCGTGGTGCAAGGGGGGGGTAGTATATTGGCATAGATAGAAGATTAGATGGCAACAGGAAGCAGAAATTAGGCATAAATGGATCTTTGTCAGGTCAGCCAAGATGGAACGAGTGATATGCCACAGGTATTGGTGCCGGGACATAAACTCTTTGTACTTTATATCATGACTTAGGGGGCAAAATATATAATTATCACATTTTCTGACCACAGATCGTTAGGAAAGTCATTTGTCAATAGGACATAAAGAAGCTACAGGGAGGATGGTAACTGAGTGGACAAAGATGTGGAAAATGAAGTATAATGTTTGAAATTGTGAACTGGCCATTTTGTTCAGCAGAATGGAAATTATCACCTTATTTAGATGGTGAGAGACTGCAGAGTTCTCAAACATAGGTTTGAGTGTCCTCATGCATGAGCTGTAAAAGGTTAGTATGCAGGTACAGCAAGGGTCTAGATTAGAATGGTGTTGGAAAAGCACAGCAGGTCAGGCAGCATCCGAGGAGCAGGAAAATCGACGTTTCGGGCAAAAGCTCTTCATCAGGAATAGAGCCGAAACGTTGATTTTCCTGCTCCTCGGATACTGTCTGACCTGCTGTGCTTTTCCAGCACCACTCTAATCTAGACTTTGGTTTCCAGCATCTGCAGTCCTCGTTTTTACCTTGCAGGCACAGCAAGTAACTAGGAAAGCGTATAGAATGTTGTTACTTATCACGAATGGAATTGAAAACGGAAACAGGAAAGTTATGCTTCAGTTATATAGGGCACTGATGAGCCTGCATTTGGAGTACAGTTCACATTATTAATCAACCTTTTTAAGTAAAAATATAAATACATTGGAGACAGTTGGGAGAAGGTTTACTAAGCTAAAACTTGGAATTAGCAAATTGACTTCTGAGGAAAGATTAGACAAACGAGACTTGAATTCACTGGAATTTAACTGAAACACCAAAGAGTGTTGACAGGTAGTTGTGGAGATGGTGTTTTTTCCTTACGGGAAAATCTAGGATGAGGAATCACTGTTTAAAAATCAGAGGTTGCCGATTTACAAGAGAGATCCGGGGATTTTTTTTCTCTTGACAATCTCTGGAACTTTCTTTCTAAAAAGATGTTAAAAACAGAGTCCTTGAATATTTTTAAGGCAGCGGTGGACAGATTCTTGTGAAACAAGGATTATCAGGGGTGTGCAGGCATGTAGATTTGAGTTACAATCAGATAAACCATGAAAGGTGGTCGGCCTGAAGGGCTGAATGGCCTACTCTGGCTCCTAATTCAGATGTTTAAATGTTGTGCTCATTAGTTTGCATTATGTTTAAACTTAGAATCACACAAGTCTTTGTTGCCTTTTTTTGATTTGATCTCATTAATGAAAAATTGTCAATCGCTGAAAATTAAGCCATAACTCTACATTCAAAAGTGAAATGTTTAGCCATCTAAAGTGGCTTGCTTACTGGTGCTTGTGTAAAGCATAGTCTGTAAGGTCCATCAAGCAAATTTGAAGACTATCTTTCGGAAAGATATAATCGAGTTTCAAAGCTGACTAGTCTCATCGTTTCATGTTACTGACACAAAAATCTACATTCAAAAAATGACTAATAAAGAATCCTGTTAGAAACAATATTAGAAGTTCATATTAGAATACATTGGTAATAATAGAGATTTGGGTGTATAGAAGTTGATTATGCAGGCAGGTATTTCAATGAAACTTTGTCACAACCTTTATCATTAAGAAACAAAAGGTGAAGTCCCAAAGCCCAGTATTTGGAGCACACTACTAGAACGAAAGAAAAACTCATGAATCAGAAAGTAATTATTTTTACAAATCCTGAAAGCTTGAAGAGGTACCAAAAAATTGGAGAAGGAACTGAAACACAATGTTCTGATACCTTAGAAAAATATGTTACCATTTGAGCTAATTGGTTAGAGATTTTTTGTGGTGGAGATAGGGACCCTCTCATAGTGTATACACTTCTGCTAGGTTGACAAGTTCTGCCCAGATTTTGCCATTATATAGAGGACTGCTCAGAAGCAGACCCACCTCAGGCAGGAGTGCCCATTTCCATTGAAGAGGGCTTCCAATCAGATAAAGGGTCTCTCACACTCGCACACCCCAACCCTGCTTGCAGGCCCCCCAGGGTTTAACTGGCAGTCTGACTATGTGCAGTTGCTACTAAGATACCATGGTGACCGAAAGAAGCCCTTAAATAGCCATTAATTAACTTCAAAGTCCTTAAATAATCCAAAGGCAGGTGGGCAAAACATTAAAAAATAATGCAGAGCACATGAAATGCAGTCAAATAATTGTGGGGGGATTGTGATCTTCGTACGGTGTAGATCAATGTAATTGAACGTGACAAGGGTTGTCGAGAAGAGGAATTCACAGAACACTTTTGCAACAAATCCTCAAGCAATACATTGTGTAATGAAACAGATAGCAGAAAAGTCGATTCACAAACAAAAACTGTAAATTTAAACAAAACTGATTAGATAATGCAAGGTCTAGTCAACTTTTTACGATGTCAGTTGCGTGTTTATGCCAAGGCCAAACTGCAAAGTTATTCTATCCTCTTATTGGAAATTATAAAGATTTAATTAGCTTCAATGAAGTGGTTAAACCAACTATGGTTGTTGAACAATGTGGTTAAACATGCTGTGATGAGGACTAAAGTTGTGAATCATTTGACAAGCTTAAACATGCTCTAACACTTTATGCTGAGCTATTATGTGGTATTGTGGTTTACAATGGATTGAAGTTTAAGGAACCAGTCGTTGTGTTGAGAAATGAATTAAAGGTCTAACTATGTGTATTAATGCCTTGGTAAAGCAAATGTGGTTATATATCTTGCAAAATGTTTGGAAATGATATGCAGATTTGTGACCTTTGGAGGACTGTTAAGAAGAACAGAGAAACCTGCGAGAGTCTGTGAATTGAAATGCAACAAAATTATGACATTAGACTAAACCAGTCATGAAACAGATTGAATTGTACCATAATGGAATAGACTTTGAGAGAGAAAAGAAAGGATAAAACATCAGACTCTTTCAGATAAAGCACAGTGACAGAAGCAGAATCAAAGATCATCAATCATCAGAACTCTAAGAGACGGTGTCACATCTATCCCGGAGGCAAGGGCGAAGGTAAAACCATCATAGTCCTACCAGACCACAGGCTGCGCTCTCGTGACAGAGATGTCTGGTGATAGTTTAACCTGAGGTGCACCATACCTCAGGCTGGGGAGAGGTTGAGAAGGTGACTCCTTAATGGTAACCTCAGCAAGTATGAGAATTGAACCGATGCAGTTGACATCACTCTGCATCCCAAACTGGCCACTCAACCAACTGAGCTGACACCCTACAGTTGCAGAAAACACAGTGGGGATATGCTGCTGCCTACTTTTAAGATAGCATAGTTTAACTTGTGTTGCTTAATAAATCTATTATCACTCACAATCATGGTCTGTCCTACAAGTCCTATGTGGACATCAGTCACAAACAAGTCTCAAATCAATGAATTTAACAAAAGCTATGAAGGAAGAACTGGCTGAGGCTGATAGGGTAAAAAGACCAAAAGTTACAACCATAAACAAATAAGGGGAAACATTTTTTAAAAATGATTTGCATCTTTCCACAAAAATAAATTCAACTGAAGAAAATAACTCAGCAAGGGAGTTTGTTCTGAAGCTTGCACAAGAAGTAAGGTGGCATACGATCTGTTAGCTTGTAATATGAGGGATTGAGTTTCAGAACCAGGAGGTCATGCTGCAGCTACACAAAATTCTGGTGTGGTTGCACTTGGAGTATTGTGTGCAGTTCTGGTCACTACATTTTAGGAAGGATGTGAAAGCTTTGGAAAGGGTTCAGAGGAGATTCACTAGGATGTTGCCTGGAATGGAGGGAAGGTCTTATGAGGAAAGGATGACGGTCTTGAGGCTGTTTTTGTCAGAGAGAAGGAGGTTGAGAGGTGACTTAATTAAGATTCATAAGATAATCAGAGGGTTATATAGATTGGATAGTGAGAGCTATTTTTTATTAGGATGGTGATGGCTAGCATGAGGGGGCATAGCTTCAAATCGAAGGGTGATAGATATAGGACAGATGTCAGAGGTAGTTTCTTTACTCAGAGAATAGCATGGGCATGAAATGCACTGCCTGCACCAGTTCTGGACTTGCCAGCTTTACGGGCATTTAACTTGTTATTGGATAGGCACATGAACGAAAATGGAATAGTGTAGGTTCAGATTGTTGCGCCGCCCTGTGAAACCATCGAGGGCCGAAGGGCCTAAACTGCACTGTAATGTTCTATGAAGACAAGAATTAGATTAAACCTATTTGCTTGTAAGGTTGCAATGAGCAATAGCAATTTTGATGACTGAGTGAATTTATTAATAATAAAGAAATAAGTAAAATATGAGAGCAAACCAGCCAGAAGTATAAAAGCAGATTGTAAGCACTTTTGATAAGTATATAATAATGATAAGTAGCTAAAATTAAACATTGGTCACTGACATCACAGACAGGGGAATGAGGTTATGGCTGAGGCAAAGAACAAATGTTTTTGTTGCCTGTCTTCACAGTAGATAATACAAGTTAAACTTTAATCCTTAACATTAGCGACTGAGGAAATTAAAGAAAATTGTATTAGAAGAGAAAAATTATTGCAAAAACGTAGGGGAGTAAAATCTGCCAAATTCCCAGGACATGATGGACTACATCCTCAGATTCTAAAAGAAAGCTGCAGTGAAATCTAATGCTTAGGCTATGATTTTCTAAAATTCCATAGATGTTGGATAAGTCCCAACAGATTAGAAAATCAAAATTGTAACAGTGTTATTCAAGAAAGGAAGAGAGGAAAAACAGGGAACTACAACACATTTACCCTGACACGAGTCATCAAGAAAGTACTCAACTCAATTATTAAGTAGACAACTATGTACAAAAGAAAAGACTGTTAATTATTTGGAAGTTGACTGATTGGTCAAGGCGACACCATGGAGAATACATAAGGAACCTTCAATTATGTTTAGAAATGGCCAGTTGACTCTGATTGTTACCATGGGATATGCACCAGGGAACAGTTGTCCCCCATGCTTTGCTTAATTGAAAAAGGCGCAATGTCTGCACAATGTGTTCGCAGAGGACAGGGCATCAGGAAAAGCAGCGTTACATTTAGCTTTCAACAGAATCAGACGGGCAAATTTCAGGGCTCTCTATTCTTGCTGATTATGAATGGTTGGCCAACTTCTAAAGACTTATCAAGGCATTAGTTTAGCAAGGTATCTAGTACAGAAGTGCCCTATTTAGGTTTTGGTGTGGCTATAATCAGGGTTTCGCTTGTGATCTCTTCTTACAATGCCTAAATATTTATTTGGCTAAAATTGAGAACTATGAAATGGTTCAAGCTTCTGCTACTGATAATATAATCATCCATTGTATTCAACACTTTTAGAGAACTTTAGGAACAGCAGCAATTTTTAGTTTTTGAATCAGTGTTTTTTTGGTTTCCTTTAGCGTTACAATATTATTCCATGGTTATAATATGACTCATTCGTTCTGACTGGGTGAATGGACATAGAAGGGCCATGGAAGGTTTATGAAAGGATATAGAATCACAGAATCCTACAGTGTGAAAGCAGGCCACTCAGCCCCATGAGACCATACAGCATCCCACCCAGACCCACTCCTCTACTCTATCCCTGTAACCTTGCATGTTTCATGGCTACTCCACCTAGCCTACATATCCCTGGAAACCTTGGGCAATTTTGCATGGTCAATCCACCTAACCTATACATCTTTGGACTGTGGGAGGAAACCAGAGCACCTGAAGGAAACCCACACAGACAGTCACCCAAGAGTGGAATCAAACACGGGTCCCTGGCACTGTGAGGCAGCAGTGCTAACCACTGAGCCACCATGTCATCTAGAATATGGCATGGAGAGTTTTTAAGGGCTGAAGGGGTATGAACTAGCGGGAATAACTGGTTTTAACAGCACTGATACAAAGCTTCAGAGAACTGGGCCTTGTAAGTAATCTAACTCGGCACTTGCATGCCTCAGTCACTGACTACAATTACTTCCAGGATCAATAATCCCAATTTGATGTTGCCTCTACTAAGAGAAATCAAGCCATATCATAGCCTTTTAAATAAGGAGGGCATACGCAGTCAGGCAATTCCCTGACTCCAGCAACCCACGTCCCTAGTGAGAACCTGGCCCCTACCTCTCATAAGACACGTCACTTTTGTGTGAAGTACCAGATGTAACAACTGGTACCATGGTACAATGCAAGAGTGTACCTTGGAAACAAAGATGAAGAGATGGCAGAACTGCAGGAGGTTACAGCAATGTGTTTTATAATGGGAATAGCTCAAAAATAATACTGGAAGTGAAATTACGGAAGGTGACATTTGCCAAAGTTAATTTGTAGTCCAGTTTGATAGTTCATATTAGTAAGCTAAGTAGTTCTACCCAGTAACTTTGAAAAGAGAGAATAGAATAGTTTACGGATTACCTTTTCATGTTCAACAAGGCCCAAGGGATCCCAGTGGGGGTGTTAAAGGCAGGCAGCAGTTTCTCCCCTAGTTCCACTGCTTTAGTTCTGAAAACCTGCAAAAAAATGAAAACAGCAATGCAGCAAATATTAACACACACATACTAAAACAAAATTGCAGAAAATATAGACTGTAATGTATAAAAAAACTTCATGAAACATAAAACACACAAAATAGGAGTAGATTGATACAGCTGAACTTGGGTTTCAAATTCACTTTCCTGTCCAATCCTCATTTCTCTCAATTCCACAAGAGAACAAATGTATTCAATGTAGGAGCATTCTTTGTAGTAAAGAATTGCCGAGATAGTTGCAAATCTTTGAATAACCTTTTCTTCATCTCATTCCTAATGATCATAGTTTTATTCAATCATGGGAAAAAGACTACTCTATCTAGTGGCTTCAGAATCTTGAATAGTTCAAATCGATCACCTGTCATTCTTTTAATCTTCAGAGAATTTATATCCAATTTGCTCAGTCTCTAATCATTGGATGAATTCCTCATCCCAGGGACCAAGTTAATGAACTTAGACTTTATTACCTCCAAAGCAAGTCTATCTTTTCTTAAATGTGGAGATCAGAACTGAGCAAAGTTTTCCAGATGTGGTCTCACCAAAAATCCTGCACAATTAGAATAAGATTTCTTTCCAGTACTACAATACTTTGCAATAAAGGCCAACATATAATTTGCCTTTCTAATTGTTTCCCATTCTCACATGCTAACTTGCTGAACTCATCCTCTGAGCACAGCCAGATGTTTTGAATTTACAAGTTCCACATCTTGAAAAAAAATTCTGCTTTTCTATTCTTGCTTATTTTTTTTGTAGTCTCTATGTCCTCCCTATTGCTTATTTGACCACCTAGCTTAATATCATTAGTTATATTTCTCTCTTAATACAGTTATTAATATAGATTGTCAATTATGGAGGCCCCAGAACTGACATTTTTAACATTCCACTATTCTTTGTTCGCCAATTTAAACTGTTCTGTGCATGCCAATTCTCTGCTTCTTGTTTATTAACCAATAATCTATCCATGCGAATATATTCATTACCCAAACTCCACAAGCTCTTATCTTGCCTATTAACCTTTTGTATGATACCTTATTGACTGCATTTTAGAAATCCATTGGTTCCTTTTACCTACTCTATTAGTAATACCCTCAAAAATTTCCAATATTTTTGTCGAACATAATTTCCCTCTAGTAAAGCCATTTTAATTGCTCTAATCATGCTTTGTTTTTCTAAGAATATTGTTAATAATTTGTTGGCCTAAATGACATGTAGTATCCTGTTTCCTTGTTCCCAGCATTCTTAAAAATGACTATTTACAATCTCCATCCGTGACTTGGATGAAGGTACTAAATTTATGACTGCTGAATGGCTTAAGGATATGTGGGAAAGTATGGTTAAAAGGGGACATAAATAATCTGCAAAGGGATACAGGCAGATTAAACAGTGGGGGGAAAACGTAGAAAATGAAGATGTGCCAAAATGTGAATTTGTCCACTTTGCTATGAATAGCACAAAGCAGCACACTTTTTTAAAAAATGAAATGTGACTGCAAAATTCTACGATGCAGAGAGACCAGGGTGTCCTGGCAAATGAAGGTTAAGCAGATACAGTAAATGATTAGGAAGGCAATGGGAATATTGTTGATTACAAGGATAATGGAATAATGAAGCAGGGATGCTCAGCTACAGTGATACAGCGCATCGGTGAGAGCACATAGAGAGTGCTGTATGTAATCTTGGTGTCTTATTCAAGAAAAGACATAACTACCTTAGTAGCTGTTCAAATAAAATTTACTTGACTGATTCCCCAAGATGAAGGATTAGTTTATGAGCAAAGACTAGATGAGCTGCGCCTGTATGCTTTGGAGCTTAGCAGATCTTACTAAAACTTGGAAGACCTTGAGAAGGTCAGACAGGGTGAATGCTGAACAATTTTTTAAAAAAAGATAGAACACAGTTTAAAATATAAAGGTCTTCCATTTAGGATGGAGGAAAGCAGAATTTCTTTTTGTCAATTGGCTGATAGCTTTTTGAAGTCTCATCCCCAGAGAACAATGGAAACAGTCATTGAATATTTTAAATGCAGAATTAGATTGATTCCTTACTAACCAGAGAATCAAAGAATTAAGAGGTAGGCAGGAAAGTAGAGTTCTGGCCACAAACAGATCAACTATGATCTTATTAAATGTTAGAACCATCTCAAGGGTCTGAATTATTCACTCCTAATTCTTATTTTTAGAGCTTTGAGTATGGTGCACAAGTTTTAACTCTAAGTTGGGGATGACAAATTCTGTTTGTTTAAAGAAGAGTGCGGATATATTTTAAACCTTACAAATTCACACAACTATTTTTTTATGAAGCTGCCAAATGTAAATTTTCTGTTGGCTATTTAATAATACGTTGACAAAAGTTCAAAATTTGGCAAAATTGTCTAGTTGTGTATGTTCGTTTTTTCTTGCTCAGTGAAGAGAATATTCTTCCTGCATCTGTCCAGCTGCAAGCCAATTACGTACCGAAAGTACAGTGTTAATGTGGACCTCCACAAGCTACAGTAAATAATAATGGGAAAAAAATCACAGATTATAAGAACAACAATGGATGACCTTAGTAGAACTGACATCAAGTAAGCAGTTTTTATTTGTTTTCATTAGTTAGAGTATTATTATGACACTTTGGCTTTAAGACATCCTTTTTTTAAAATGAAGAAAGGTTCAGACAGAGGGGTGAGCAGTCTGTTCAAAACCAGTAAAGTAAACAGTTTGTGAGGTCATAGTTTTTTTTTAAAAGTTGGAACAATAGAAGCAACTGAATGGGTGGGGTCATGCGACCACAGAAGCAGGATTTTTAGTAGTAGCTTTCTGCAGTTGCTGGGGTCTTGAAGCTAGGTGTGGAAGCTCTTCTTCCTCTCTCTGTTACAGCTAAAAACTGGGGTTCTCTTCCTGCTGTTAGAATTGCACGAGAGACTACCTATTTTATTGAATTTGCCTTTGCCAAGGGTGTGCTTATGGATGTTATGAGATTAAAACAGTTAACTGGTATAGTTAATACATATTATTTTGTTAAGCATTTTGATTGTTATAGTTAAGCTAATTCTTTTCTTTTCATTTTGTCTATATTTCTATACTACTATTTTACTTATAGTCGAGCAGTTTGACCCATCAGATTGCAACTGTAATGCAACGCCTTATACTTATCTTTAAAATAAGAAACAGTGAGAGTCTTGACTATATTCTTAACACATTTTGAGGGGGTTTGGTCAGATCCATAACAATATGAAAATTAATACAGGCTTAAAATACTCAATATGTATACGACCAGGACAGACCAACGCTAGCTGTAACTATTTTCCTCAGTTTCAGATAATACGCTTTTCTAATTTTATTTGTTTGTATATGAAGTCTCTATGGTGCTTTGTAATATGTGCAAAAGTGAAATTCATATGTTCATTCTTTGTTTCAACAATAGCATTTTGCAGAAGACAAGCTATTTCCAACAATATATAAACAAACACCATTTTGAAAGATAAAGCAAGATTTTTTAAAAACAAGACATGTAGCTTTGATGGTACAAAAGAACTACAAATCCCAGTGGAGAAAGAAAAACATATTATTGCTACTCAGTTGGAGCGGAGGATAAAGCAAAAACCAGGGCACACTGTTCTTGCTTTTCTCAGAACACTCAATCATAACCCTTCTAAACAAACATATGTTGGAGATTTTCCAAGTAATTTCTTGAATTTGGAAATGACTGGTGATGGCACAGATCGGCTTAGAATAGACGCACCTCACTCTGACCCCTCTTACTCACATGGGAAATGCAAACTTGGAAATAGTGGTGAAATATTCGTCAACAAAATTATGTTTAATCTGTACTGCTGCAGTTATGCAGACCACAATCACCTGGTACAGTAAAGGGAAATTTAAAAAAAGAATGTGTAACAAGAGAAATTATTTATTAATACAAGTATTTGAAATATAAAACAGAAAGATATATTTCTTTTAATCAATGAATGAGATAAACTGGTGCTTCATATTTGTTCTACTTCACAAATATTGACTGCAAGTCACAGAATTCCTTTTAAAATTCACAAAGGTAGATCTAATCAAGAATTTATGAAACCCATTTATCTACAATACATCATTTCAGAGGTGCATACCCAACTGAGAAATCAGATAATTTAATCTGTGAATGAATGAAGACAGACAAATGAAATCGATCGTGTTTCTAGCATTAGGTGAAAAATCCGAGTGCTACTGTTAAAAAAATTATGATTGCTTGCACATTTTTAACATTATTTTAATTGATATTTTATTTAGAAAATGATGTGGGGAACCTACAGGAGATCAGATTCTGAATTAACACCAGATATCTGGATGATTATCCAAAAGATGAGTTACTTAATGAAGCATCTTGCAGAAATAATTTAATTTCAATTGTGTTTGAGAATTCAGGTTTCTTCTATTGTGTTTCTTCCAATCAGCTCGCACATAGGACCCAGCAGCACTTGACCTTTCAACATTTCACTGCAGTATCGGAAATGAACAAGAATAAAACTGAAACATAACTACACTAATTTATATTTTAAGGAGCAGTCACTATGGACATTTAAATATCAGTTGGTTGCCCATGAGACTGCTTTACGGGTGACCATTAAGCTCCCACCAGTAATTTCCCTCTGCCACCCCCATCAACTAGTTACTCTCTCTCTCTACTTCATCTCATAGACAAGGAACTGCACATTTATCCCATGTTTACCACTCAACAGAACCAATCTCTATCTTTCATTCTCTGCCACGTAATCACACCTTGCGTCCTATAAGGCTTGCCCTTTTATTCTTTCTTCCCTCCCTCTCCCTGTGCCTGTTCAGGCTTAAAACCTAGTGCATCTCCAACAGAGTCATTAAAATGAGTTGAATTGTAATGTTATTTGTAACGCCCCTCCAAACCTGCTGGGTCTTGTCAGCATGTATTTTTATCAAACTTAATGGTGCAACTGTGAAGGTCATGCAAGAACAGAGAGAATCAGGGGACAGCAGTAACAAAGCTCTGAAGGTGACAAACCAATATGCAGATAGGATTTTTGACTTTATAGAGGGGCGCGGAATGCAAAAGCATAGCTGTTAAACCTTTATGAATCATTGCCTACACTGCAGCTTTTGAGTAGTGCAGCACTTTGGGGCCAGCAACCATAATTCTATGAGTTTTAAAATAGTGATGGAAAAGGATAGACCAGATCTAAAAGTTAAACTTCTAAAGTTGAGGAAGGCAAATTTAGATGGTATTAGGCAAGAACTTTGAAAAGTTGATTGGGATCAAATGTCGCACATAAAGGGACGGCTAGAAAATGGGAAGCCTTCAAAAATTAGATAACAAGAGTCTAGAGACAGTATATTCCTGTTAGGGTGAAAGGCAAGACTGGTATGTACAGGGAATGCTGGATGACTAGATAAATTGAAGTTTTGGTGAAGAAAAGGAAGGAAGCATATGTCTTTTATTGACAGCAAAGATTGAGTGAATTCTTATAAGAGTATAAAGGCAGTAGGAGTATACTTAAGAAGGAAGAGCAAAAAGGGGATCTGAGATAGCTCTGGTAAATAGGGATAAGGAGAATCCAGAGATTCTATAAATACATCAAGAATAAAATGTAGAAAGAATAGGGGAAGAATAGGGTCCCTCAAAGTTCAGCAAGGCAATCTCTGTGTGGAAACACAGGAGATGAGGAAATACTAAACGAGTATTTTGCATCAGTATTTACTGCATAAAAGGACCTGGAAGATACAGAGTGTGGAGAAATAGATGGTGTTGTCTTGAAAAATGTCCATTATAGAGGTGGTGGTGCTGGATGTCTTGAAACGCATAAAGGTGGATAAATCCCCAGGACATGATCAGGTGTACGCTAGAACACTATGGGAAGCTAGGGAAGTGATTGCTGGCTCCCTTGCTGAGATATTTAGATTAGATTTCCCACAGCCTGGAAAGAGACCCCTCAGCTCAACAAGTCCACACTGACCCTCTTAAGAGTAACCAACCCAGACCCATTACCCCACCCCACATTTACCCCTGACTAATACACCTAACACTATGGGCAACTTTGCATGACCAATTCACCTGACCTGCACATCTTTGGATTTTGGGAGGAAACTCACACAGACACGGGGAGAATGTGCAAACTCCACGCAGTCAGTTGCCCGAGGCAAGAATTGAACCCGAGTCCTTGGCACTGAAAGGCAGCAGTGCTAACCACTGATCCACCCTGCTGATGATTTAGATCATCGATAGTCAGAGGTGAAGTGCCGGAAGATTGATGGTTGGCTAATGTGGTGCCACTATTTCAGAAAGGTGGTAGAGAAAGGCCAGGGAACTATAAACTGGTGAGCCTGACATCGGAGGAGGGCAATTGTTGGAGGGAACCCCGAGGGACACGATTTACATATATTTGGAAAGACAAGGACTGATTAGGGATAGTCAACATATTTCTTCTGCACAAAGCTCATGCCTCACTAACTTGAATGGGTTTTTTGAAGAAGTAATGAAGAGGATTGATGAAGGCAGAGCAGTGGACATGATCTATATGGAATTTAGGAAGGCGTTTGACAAGGTTCCTCATGGGACACTCATTAGCAAGGGTAGATCTCATGGAATACAAGGAGAACTAGCCATTTGGATACAGAACTGGCTCAAAGGTAGAAGACACAGGGTGGTGGTGGAGGGTTGCTTTTCAGACTGGAGGCCTGTGACCAGTAGTATGCCAGAAGGATTGATACTGGGTTCACTGCTTTTCATTTATATAAACAATTTCGATGTGAACATACGAGCTATCATAAGTAAGCTTGCAGGTGACAGCAAAATTGTAGTGGGCAGTGAAGAAGGTCACCTCAGTGTACAACGGGATCTTGATCAAATGGGACAATTGGCCCAAGAGTGGCAAATGGACTTGAATTTAGATAAACGTGAGGTGCCGCATTTTGGAAAGGCAAATCAGGGCACAATTTATAAACTAAATGGTAAAGTCCTGGGGAGTGTTGCTGATCAAAGAGACCTTAGAGTGCAGGTTCATAGCTCCTTGAAAGTGGAGTCGCAGGTAGACAGGATAGTGAATGTGGCATTTGGTTTGTTTGGCTTTGTCGGTCAGAGCATTAAGTAGAGGAGTTGGGAGGTCATGTTGCAGCTACACAGGATGTTGGTTAAGCCACATTTAGAGTATTGTCTGCAATTCTGGTCTCCCTCCTATCAGAAGGATGTTGTGAAACTTGAAAGGGTTCAGAAAGGATTTCTAGAGGTGTTACCAGGGTTGGAAGGTTTGAGCTATAGGGAGAGGCTGAACAGGCTGAGGCTGTTTTCCTAGGAGCGTCGGAGGCTGAGGGGTGACCTTATAGAGATTTATAAAATCATGAGGGGCATGGATAGGATACATAAATAAGGTCTTTCCCCTGGGGTGGGTGAGTCTAGGCTGGAAGGCATAGGTTTAAGCTTAGAGTGGAAAGATTTAAAAGGGACCTATGGGCCAATGTTTCCAAGCAGAGGGTGGTACGTGTATGAAATGAGCTGCCACAGGAAGTGGCGGAGGCTGGTAAAAGGCATGTGGATGGGTATATGAATAGGAATGATTGGACTGACATGGGCTAAGTGCTGACAAATGGGACTATCTGGTCAGCTTGGATGAATTGCACCAAAGGGTCTGTTTCTGTGCTGTACTCAATATCTTTCCTAAAGTGCACTAAAAAAGGCCAAAATGAGGGCAAAGAAAAATGTACTGGAATGGAATCAAGGATTTCAATTAAACGAAGAAACTAGAGGAACAGCTGTTGTTCTGCTTACACTTGGAAGGTTACAGAGAGATGTAAAAGAGGTGACCAAATCATTAAGGCCTCTTGACAAAGAGATAAAGTGATCTGTTTCCAGTGGCAGAAATGTCGCTAACCAGAGGGCACAGATTTAAGGCAAATGACAAATGAACCCAAAGTATAGAAGCCTGGAACGATTACAGCAAAGGAGGTGATTTTTTGATCTTTGTTGAAGTGTCGGCTCTCTGTAAGAACTCATTTAGTCTCACTGTCCTGCCATTGCCCCATAGTCCTGAAAATGTTCTCCCTTCAGAGCTTTATTCAATTTCATTTTGAATACCTTAATTCAATCTGCTCCAGTCACATCCCCACATAGTGTGCTCCAGATCCAAACCACTCACTACATGAAAATTAATTTTCCTTATCTTGCAATTCCTTCTTTTTCCCTCACCTGAAATCAGTCTCCTCTGGTTTTTTTGTCCTTTCCACTATGAGAACAGTTTCTCGCCATTTGCTCTGTCAAGATCTCTTTCATTTTGGAGACTTCTGGAAAATCTCCTCTCAAAAAGGCACTCTTTGCCAAGAGCTTCTCTATCCATGGAATTATTATTATACATCTTTTGTGAACCTTTTCTAATGCTTTTACATCCTTCCTAAACGTGGTACCTGGATACAAGCATGATATTCAAGGTCAAATCAGTGTCTTCTAATGCTTTAATGTAAGTTCCAAACTTGTGTTCTCTGCCCCGTGGCAAGGTCATAGTTATGAAGTGGTAATGTTCATGTTTCACTGGATCCACTCATTTTCCTGGTGTCTTACAGAGCATCTGGGTTGGACAAGGAATTCTATGTTTTAGTTTTCTGAAGGAGCAGAATCATCTGCACCAGTTCCCTGAAGTCCCAGCAATTATACCTGGCCAAATGCAGTCGCACTTATTGCTCATCATGTAATAACCTTCTCATTACTGAACAATAATCTCTACAGTAATGTATCTTCTGCCACTAATCATTAGATAGATCTAAGGGAAAGGAAGAATGGTAACAGTGAACAATGATAAACAATCCTTA
Organism: Chiloscyllium plagiosum; assembly: GCF_037043375.1. Classification (NCBI taxonomy): domain Eukaryota; kingdom Metazoa; phylum Chordata; class Chondrichthyes; order Orectolobiformes; family Hemiscylliidae; genus Chiloscyllium; species Chiloscyllium plagiosum. The sequence goes on along the minus strand of NW_028270141.1, from coordinate 78,947,801 downwards.
GCCAGTATCCAAACTGGTTGGTATAGGTGGCAAATACTGCAAGCTGCCAGCAGTGGTTATCTGAAAAAATAGCTTCCACTTCTCTGCTTTAAATATCATTTGTCACTTGGCTGTGCATTCCAGCCTATCACTGCCTTCTACAATACAACAGAGTTAACATTTTGAGTCCAGTGACCCTTTGCAGAAGTTCTGAGGAAGAGTCACTGGACCTGAAACATGGACTTTGTTCTTTCTCCAACAGATATTGCCAGACCTGTTGTGTTTCTCTGATTTTGTTTTAGATTTCCAGCATCTGCAGTTTGTGTTTATTATATCAATTTTTTGGGGATTTAAGACTATTCTATTTACAGCTCAGTCAAGCTTCGTGACCTATTGCAATTCAGTCATTCACATCCAAGACTAGGGCATTAAAATATCTGCAGTCCTCCACTTTCTCCATTAAAATATAATCAAGAAATAGTCTCAGTGCCAATCATCGGGAATGTCACTTTATACCTTGATGTGGAGGTGCCAGTGTTGGATTGGGGTGGACAAAGTTAAGAATCATACAACACCAGGTTATAGTTCAACAGGTTTATTTTCAAAGTACAAGCTTTCGGAGTGCTGCTCCTTCATCAGGTAGCTAGTGGGGCAGGATTGTGGACACAGAATTTATAGTAAAAGATCAAAGTGTCATACATCTGATGCGATGTATTGAACAAACCTAGATTGCTGGTAAGTCTTTAATCACTTAGAATGGGATTGCAAGTCTCGAGTCATTAATATGCATATCCCAGAAATTCTTTCGTCACATTTCTGAGATAACTTAAAGTTTTCTAAAAAAAAGGTGATATGTCAACTCAGACAATGCATTAAAGGTGTGAGGTTAGAGTCTGTCTGTATTCCAACTCGTGTCAGACTGGTTCGATTTCCAAAGTAGGAATTTATAAAATGTCACATGGACTGACTGCCTGCAGATAGTGTGCTTTTTGAACAAAATAGAACATATGTGCAAATGCAATTCAATCATAGACTAATATGTCTGAGCTCAAATGTCACTTTTTCAAAATAAAACCTTCAGTTATATCAGGAATGTGACCTGAAGGTAGTTCTGGGATTTACATATTAATGAATTGAAACCTGCAACCTAAGTGATTAAAGACTTAGCAGCAATTAGGTTTGCTCAATACATCACATCTGTTGTATGACACTTTGATCTTTTACAATAATTTGTGTCCTACCATCCTGCCCCACTGGCTACCTGACGAAGCAGCAGCGCTCCAAAAGCTTGCACTTCCAAATAAACCTGTTGGACTATAAACTGACGTTGTGCGATTTTAGTTTTTAACTTTATAGCTTACTTCAGTCCAAAAAAATGTTCATTATTACACTTTATTTCTTGTCATTCATCTAGTTTCACACATCCATGCTGCTATGATCCCTTCAATTCCGTGTGCTTAGATGAATTTGGTGACAGTTCTGTTGTGTTATGTGCTATTTGAAAGTTCATGTGCAGCACACCAACAGCATTACCCTCACCAACCCTGTTAACTCATTAAAAATCTCTACAACCCAGATGGCCTCCTTCTTCAAAGACCACAATTTCCCCCCAGACGTGATCGACGATGCTCTCCACTGCATCTCCTCCACTTCCCACTCCTCTGCCCTTGAGCCCCGCTCCTCCAATCGCCACCAGGACAGAACCCCACTGGTCCTCACCTACCACCCCACCAACCTCCATATACATCATATCATCCGTCGCCATTTCCGCCACCTCCAAACGGACCCCACCACCAGGGATATATTTCCCTCCTCTCCCCTATCAGCGTTCCGAAAAGACCACTCCCTCAGTGACTCCCTCATCAGGTCCAGACACCCCCCACCAACCCAACCTCCACTCCCGGCACCTTCCCCTGCAACCGCAAGAAATGCAAAACTTGCACCCACACCTCCCCCCTTACTTCCCTCCAAGGCCCCAAGGGATCCTTCCATATCCACCATAAATTCACCTGCACCGCCACACACCATTTACTGCATCCACTGCACCCGATGTGGCCTCCTCTATATTGGGGAGGCAGGCCCCTACTTGCGGAACGTTTCAGAGAACATCTCTGGGACACCTGGACCAACCAACCCAACCACCCAGTGGCTCAACACTTCAACTCCCCCTCCCACTCCACCAAGGACATGCAGGTCCTTGGACTCCTCCATCGCCAGACCACAGCAACACGACGGCTGGAGGAAGAGTGGCCTCATCTTCCGCCTAGGAACACTCCAACCACAAGGGATGAACTCAGATTTCTCCAGTTTCCTCATTTCCCCTCCCCCCATCTTGTCTCAGTCCCAACCCTCAAACTCAGCACCACCTTCCTAACCTACAATCTTCTTCCTGACCTCTCCACCCCTACCCCGGCCTATCACCCTCACCTTGACCTCCTTCCACCTATCGCATTTCCAACACCCCTCCCCTAAGTCCCTCCTCCCTACCTTTTATCTTAGCCTGCTTGGCACACTTTCCTCATTCCTGAAGAAGGGCTCATGCCCGAAATGTCGATTCTCCTTCTCCTTGGATGCTGCTTGATCTGCTGCGCTTTTCCAGCAACACATTTTCAGCTCTGATCTCCAGCATCTGCAGTCCTCACTTTCTCCATTAAAAATCTCACCCCATTTCATTAAACATGACTTGCCCTTAACAAATAAGTTGGTTTTCTTTAATTAATCAACACTTGTCCAACTGACTTAATTTGACATGAATCTTAATTTTAAAATCATAGAATCCCTACAGGGCAAGTCGAGACCATTCGGTCCATAGAGTCCGCATTGATCCTCATAAGAGCATCCCACTCAGACCCAGACCCCTCAATCCCACATCCTATCCTCTTACACTGCATTTGCCAAGGGCAATCCACCTAGCCTACACATCTTTGAATTGTGGGAGGAAACTGGAGCACCTGGCGGAAGGCCAAAGATCAAAGGTCAATGTGCAAACTTCACACAATTACCAAGGCTGGAACAGAACCAGAGTCATGGCACTGTGAGGCAGCAGTGCTAACCACTGAGCCATCCACTGAGTTTTAACTAATCAGCTTACAGTTGCTGGGCTTATCATTTGCAAATCAAAATTGGGGGGTGGGGTGGGGGAGGGTGCCATCAGGGAGGGTTGTCCCATATCCCAAAAGAGGGGACAGCCACAAGCCCACTAGCAACATTTTAACTTTCACATCCCTCCACGGTTGAGGTACTGTGTCTGTCTCAGCAGTATCAAAGTGTCAATCTCTTCTGGTGAACTGTGCTAAAACTTCAAATCTGCACGTTCTTTCATTGGAAGCTGCCAGTGGTAAAACCTGGTTTTAATGAACTGATCCCCATTGGCAGAAGCTGTGGATTAGAGTGTCATTTTCATCTTGATGTTGGGGTCCCAAAGCTTAAAGTGATATTCAGCTCTTTGGGTCTACATTATTTCAAATTTATTTTTACAGCATTTAGTGGCTTCTATTTAGCAGGTCATTTAGCATATTAACTCTGACAGACTTCTACAGGTTTCCTTTCTTTCTAGTTTTCTAACTAAACTAACTTTAAAAAAAAATGAAAATGTAGCTATCCCCATGAAATATCACTGACAATTCTATGACAAATATGTCAAAACATGGGCAGTTCTACAACATGGACTGTGTTTTTGTCACAGAGAGTGCTGATTGTATTTGCATACAAAAGCACTGAGTGATTGAAATATTTGTCTCAAGAAATATTACAGAAATAGCAGCACTTTGGGGGCGGCATGGTGGCTCAGTGGTTAGCATTACTGCCTCACAGCACCAGGGTCCCAGGTCTGATTCCTGCCTCGGGCAACTGTCTGTGTGGAGTTTGCACATTCTCCCAGTGTCTGCGTGGGTTTCCTCCGGGTGCTCCGGTTTCCTCCCACAGTCCAAAGATGCGCAGGTCAGGTGAATTGGCCATGCTAAATTGCCCATAGTTTTAGGTGCATTAATCAGAGGGAAATGGGTCTGGGTGGGTTGCTCTTCGGAGGGTTGGTTTTTTGATTAGATTAGATTAGATTACAGTGTGGAAACAGGCCCTTCGGCCCAACAAGTCCACACTGACCCGCCGAAGCGCAACCCACCCATACCCCTACATTTACCCCTTACCTAACACTGCGGGCAATTTAGTATGGCCAATTCACCTAACCTGCACATCTTTGGACTGTGGGAGGAAACCGGAGCACCCGGAGGAAACCCACGCAGACACGGGGAGAACGTGCAAACTCCACACAGTCAGTCGCCTGAGTCGGGAATTGAACCCGGGTCTCTGGCGCTGCGAGGCAGCAGGGCTAACCACTGTGCCACCGTGCCGCCCACGACACGGTGTGGACTGGTTGGGCCGAAGGGCCTGTTTCTATACTGAATGAAATATAATCTAATCTACAAAGTGAATGCAGAATAGAATGAACCGCTTGCATTCCACCCATTCATGTTTCCTCAATAGTACTCTGTCAAGCTACTCAGATAAGCAATGTGTTCAAAGCAACTTGAGATATAAAAATGCAAATATACGTACATTTTCCTCTTTGGGCTAGAGTCCACATTTGACTAAAACTTCCATAGACCACATTAAAACTGCCCCAACTAGTTTCCCTGTGTCAGGATTGGGCTTGGACACCTGGCCAGCTTCTGGCAGGACTGCCACTTAATGCCCAGGTACAAAATGCCAACAGAATTTCAGCAGAAATACTGCTGTGGAATTTCAATAAGAGTCTTGGCATTTAAAAAGGTGAAGATTGGCCAGTTATCCGCATTCTACAACTCCAGAGAGATCCAGGTGGACAGAGGTAAGATGGGGCCCAGTTTGGATGAGGAGAAGTTTAGTAAAAGCCCTACTCACTCATTGGCAATCCGTATTGCTACAATCACCATAAGGTAAACAATTCAATGTAGTCTCAGTAAACGGAAGTGACAATGGAAGTGAACACGTAAAGTGGAAGTGAACATGTAAAGTGATAGAATGACTGAAGAAAAAAAAAGTCAGTCATTCTATCACTTTACATGTTCACCAGGCAGGGAATGATTAACCACCTCAAGAAGTAGGCGTTGTAGATGGTAACCTTTCCTATTCTAATGCAGGGATTCATTCCCAGAAATTTAATTTGGCAAATTTGATCAGTAGTTTTTGCATGTTGTCTTGGAGTGCCTTCTTTTGTGCATGAGTTGCAGAAGTCACACCACAGTCACTCCTTGGTTAGCACTGCTGCCTCACATCACCAGGGGCCCACTTTGATTCCAGCCTCAGGTGACTGTCAATGTGGAATTTGCACATTCTTCCAGAGTCTATGTGGGTTTCTGCTGTGTGCTCTGGTTTCCTTCCTGATGAAGGGCTTTTGCCCGAAACATCGATTCCGCTGCTCCTTGGATGCTGCCTGAACTGCTGTGCTCTTCCAGCACCACTAATCCAGAATCTGGTTTCCAGCATCTGCAGTCATTGTTTTTACCTTTTTTCCTCCTGCAGTCCGAAGATTAGGTTAGGTGAATTAGCCATGCTAAATTTCCCCAATGTACCCAGGGATAGGTGGATTAATCACAATAAATTCAGGGTCACAGGGATAGGCTGGGAGAATGGGTCTAGGTGGAATGGTCTTTGGAGGGTTGGTGCAGATTCAAATGGGCTGAATGGCCTCTTTCTGTACTGTAAGGATTCACATCTTAAGTCAGAATATATTTTAAAATTTAGATTGTTTGAAAATATTTTCTTTGTGGGTGGGTTTTAGCACAATAAAATAACACCTACATGTTTAATTTATAAAAACAATCTAGCTAATTCCTTTAAATTTCCGGACAGAGTCAAATACACCTTGAATTGGCAACAAACAATTCTTAATTTCAAAATCTCTGTGACAATCAAATAAAAAGTGTGAGACGTGGAGGATTATTTCACCCCACCTCACTTGTTTGTAATAGAATTTTTTGTTATCCTCAGCACTAGTCTAGAGATGGCAAAATGATCAATAACGATCAAAATAATGCAATTAATGAACCAGAACAAAGTTTAAGGTTACCTCTGTGAAAATCCTAGCATAGGATAGCAAAACAAGATCCTGCTTGAAAACCTTGTCAATTTATAAATTGACAGACTGAATCACAGTTGAAAAGCTCTGAGGTACAATCTACAAAGAGATCCTCCAGCATTTGATTAAATCGCTCCCGGTCTTAAGACTCTAGATATCCCAAGTAAAGCTCAAATGGAAATAAGGAACTGAAGAAAAGAAGGGCCAGGTAGTGGCTAGAAACTGTTGATGCATCAAAGAGATTGAATGAATCAAGTGTCTAGTGATTGGTATTGGGTCTCTTTTGTTTGCAGTTTATCTGGATTTAAAAACACTGCAATGAACAGGTCGTAGATGGTACTAACTGAAAAGTCCTGAAGAGATGAAACAGTAATGGAATGCCAGCTGGACTTCATTTACAAGTATGTGAGATTATGACCAATAGCTTGAGGCTGCAGTGTTTAGATTTACAGTTGGATACGACATTTGAAATGTGGCACAATTCTCATGACCAAGGAAAAGAAACCAAATGGTGGCGCAGTAAAAAGAGAAGTAACGCAGTAAAATGTTGAAATAATCTGAAGCAATTGGAAACACTGATGGATGAAGACTTGTGTACACTTATATGAAGGGATAGCCTATAAGAATTGAACAGCCTTCCTCAATTTTACTTCTGAGATTTTGGGAATGTACAATGAAATCTGGCAAGTGTGGTGGGCCCTGAGACAGAATAGTTTATGAAATATATTCAATAAACGATCACTTGAAATACTGCACAGTTCAGCCAGCACAGGGTTTTTTTTAAATATATAAAAGAGGGGAGAGGCATCAGTGAATTTGGATTTTTAGGAAGCTCAACAGATTAGATGGGGAAAGGTTGTTCCTAGATTCCTACTATGTTAACAAAGGGCATAATCTCAGAATAAGAGATTGGCAATTTTAAATAGAGATGAGAATTTTTTTTTCTTGAAGAGGATAGGTAATTCTTTCTTTAAGGTTGAGCTATTAAGTACATCCAAAGGAGAGACTGACAGACTTCTAATCGGTAAAGTAAATAAGGGTTATGAGGCGAAGCAGCAGAATGTAGCTCAGGGCCATCAGATCAGCCATGATCTCCAAGAATAGGTGGGCAGATTCAATAGGCTAAATGGCCTAATTCTGCTCCTATGTCTTTGGTCCACATCAGCTCTGCCACGTGACTTTCAACATATGTTTTAAGTGGAAAACAAAATTATGAATGTTGAAAATCAAAAACTGTGCAATGCATGAATTTGTGTCTATATATTGGTGTCATAATATAATTCTGTAATGTGATGAATGGGAAGGGTGGTGCCATCAGGATCTCCAAACAAAGAGTAAATTAATGAGCTGAATCCTATTGTAAAGGATATTGTAACCAGTTACATGATGCAAGATTCATCTTAAGTGAAACTTCTGTATGACAAAGCATCTCAACGAAGGAAAAGAATCAGAAAATTAAACAAGACAGAAAGCAAGAGAAGTTATGTTGTCTGTTACCAAAGTAAAGCTACAGGTGCAGATCAAAAATGAAGACTGAAATGCTGAAAACATACAGTGGATATAATTCCACAAAGAGGGGAAAAATGCACCATTACTCCTTGCATCAAAGAAAATAGGATGCATTTTTGTTTCCGAATTCTACCCTGTGCCACTTTTATTTTTGCTAAGAAATCTACGATTTTGAAGTCAGTACAAATCACTGCTCAGACGAGACGGTTGTGAGAATGCAAAAGAGAGGTTGTATATTGTTCCTGAAGCCTATATTAAGCTTGACTGCAACAGTGCAGGGAGCCCAAGATTAAGCTATTAGAGTGGGAATACAAAGGAGGACATTAAACTGGCAAGAGGTCAAAGGAGCATTAAGGATCAGAGCAGAAACAGGGAGGTCACACATTGAGCAGTGAACGCAGTTTACGAAATCAGGGGAAGTTGACATAAATTGCTGTTCCACAAAAGAGCTCTGAAATGAGGTGTAGAAAGTTTTCAAAGGGCAGTTGCAGCATTTCTATGGGACTGGGAGGGTAGAGCAGGCTTTAAACTGAATAATGTAGGCAAGAAATTTTCTGGAGAAATCAGTAGATTTGGCAGCATCTGTGGAAGGAAAGCTATTGTTTCGAGCCCAGAACTGGTAGTAGCTCGGAAATGGTTATAAAAGTGAAGATTTTGGTGGGGTGGTGGGGGGAGGACGTTGTAAAGGAATGTAGGTAGATAGGTGGAGATGGTATAAACCACCTTTTCCCAACTGCAATCAGTTCTGGTGACAAAAACTTGAAACATTAACTCTGCTTTCCTCCACAGATGCTGCCAGACCTGCTGAGTTTCTCCATCAATGCTTGTTTTTATTTCAGATCTTCAGCATCCGCAGTTCTTTGCTTTGCCTAAATTTGGAAAGTTGTGGTGAATTAGAGTGGAGAAAAGGGAAGACAGGAACGAATTTATGGAGGAAATTATAAACAGACAATAGCAGGAAGGAACAGAGAATACAAGTCCAAGAGGAAATAAGCAGATAAGGCTACAGGTTACAAAAATAATAAGGACCAAACACAAGGCACTGCATTTGAATGTATGTAGCTTTCAAAGCAAAACAGATGACCTAGGATTAGAATTTGAGACAAATAAACACAATCTAGTGGTCATTAATGAGACATAGCAGCAGGTTGATCGAGACTGTGATCTGACTATTGAAGAGTGTGAGACACTTAGGAAAGACAGGCAACTAGTAAAAGGGTGGAGGGATTGCTCCACTAATCAAGGGTGATATTAGAGAAGAATAACCTAGAGAGGAAACCAGGATAAAGAAGCAGTCTGGGTAGAGATAAGGAATAATGAGAGCAAGAATTCACCTGTAAGGGTTATTAACTGGGTATCAAGAGGGAAATAATGAGGCTTTCTGAAAAGGACAGAGTGATTATCTTGGGAGACCTTCATGGTCTGGAAGTCAGTTGGAAAAAAGTAGTCTTGAGGTGGAATTTATCAGGGCAACTCTTACATCAGTATGTTATCACACCAACAAGACAGCAGGATACATCTGGTTTTGACCAGTGAGATAGAATTAATTGCTACTTCATAGTTGAAGCACCCTGGGTAACAGTGACCATAATGTAACTGAATTTTAGACATAGAGGGAAAGAAGTGAGGGTCCGAGATCACTACTTTGAAATTAAACAAGGGCAATAATGATAGCATTATAAAAATAGACCTAGCAAAGTGAACTAGCAATTTTAGGTTAAGGGATAGATCAACAGAGAGTGATAAACATTTCAAGGCATATCCTAGAAAATATAGAATTGATACATTCCATCAAATAAGAAAAATTCTAAGGGACAGGCCCACCATCTGTAATTAACTAGAAGAGTCAAAGATAATATCAAATTCAAACAAAAGAAATAATTCTGCAAAGATAGGTGATAGGTCAGAAGGTTGTTGTTAAAATATTCTGGCCAATCATTAAAACATTAATGAGGGAAAAATTAGAACACGAGGAAAAGTTAACCAAAAATATCAAAACAAATAGGAAAAGTTTCTTCAGATATTTAAAAATAACAGTTAACAAAGTAAGTGCTAGCCCCATAAAAAGCAGTCTGGTGAATTAGTAATTTAATTCATGGGATGTGGATGTTGTTATGGGCTAGCATTTACTGACCATCTCTAACTGAACAAGCATTTTGCATCGATCTTCATTAGAGATCCCAGAAATAGCTGTAAATCAGGAATTGAAAGGAGAAAGGAACTCAAAAAAATGACTATTACCAGTGCAGGAGTACTGAGTTAATTGTTGGAACACTGATTTGCTAAGTTCCCTAGGTCCAGATGGATTTCATCCTAGGGATTTAAACGAAGTCGCCGTTGATATCATTGATGTGTCAGCTTTAATTTTCCAAAATTCATTAGATTTGGAGAAGATTCTTTTTAAGATTAGAAAATAGCTCATCTTACTCCTTTATTCTTAAGGGAAGGAGACAGCATACAGGCCAATTAGCTTTACATTTATCATACGGATAATGTTATAAACTATTATTAAAGATGTTTTAACAGGGGAATTGGATAATTTCAAGATAATCAAGCTGACCAACATGGTTTTATCAAAGACAAATCATACTTAAGTAATTTATTGAAGTTCTTTGAAGAAATAACTTGTATTTTGGATAACAAGGGATGAGTGGATGCATTATATTTAGATTTGCAGAAGCCATTTGATAAGGTGCCACATCTAAAGCTATTACAGAAAATAGAAGCTCAAGGTGTTGGGGGTGATGTGTACAAGTATGGATAGACGATTGGCTGGCTAACAAGAAACAGAGTAGGAATAAATGGTATTTTTCCGGGTGGCACAATGTCATGGGTGGTTGCCACTGGGGTTGGCAGTGGGACATCAACTTCTTAAACTTAATTAAATGATTTGAATGTAGGGACCAAAGGTCTGGACGCTAAATTTGTCAATAATACAAAGATAACTATGAAAGTGACTTCTTAAGGGGATGCAAGAGCCTACAAAGGAATAAATACAGGTTAAGTGAATGGACAAAAATCAGGTGATGGAAGAATAATGTGGGAAAGTGAGAAAGTGTCCATTTCAGTAGAAAGTTATCCAAATAGTGAGAAGTTGAAGAGCCCTGAGATGCAGAGATATGATGACATGGCTCACGAATTGAAGATTAGTGTCCAGGTACAGTAAGTAACCAGGAAAACTAACAATGTTATTGCAAGGGGAAAGTTATAAGGACATTATGATACCGCATCGGAGTACTTTGTACAGTATTGGTCACTGTACTTATGAGGAAGATAATATATTGTAAGCAGTTCAGATAAGGTTTACCAGACTAACACCTGGAGTAAGCGGATTCCATTAGGAGGAAAGGCTAGACAGTCCGGGCCTGTATTCTCTAGAGTTCAGAAAAGTCAGATGAATTAGTAGAAATACACAAGATCTGGAGGGGATTTGACCAGGAAAATGTTTCCTCGAAGGAGAATCTAGAACTCGGGGTCATTATTTAAAAATAAAGGTTTGCTCATTTAAAACTGAGATAAGGAACTTGTTTTTCCTCTCAGAGGGTTCTTAGACTTGGAATATTCATCCTCAAAAGGCAGTGAATGTAAAATTTAAAAAATATTTTTAAGGCAGCAGCAAGTCATTCTTGATTATCAAGGGGATGAAAGATTATAGGTGTAAGCACATTAAAATCAGGATCACCCAGGATATTACTGAATGGCAGAGCAGGCTTGACGGGCCGAGTGGCCTAATTTTGTTCCTTGTCATATTTTGGATAGTCAGATGATTGGGATGGCAGAAAGATGAACATGTCTACAGAACAACGATGCTTCCTCTAGAATGCTGCACAAAGTCATTGATGTTTTCTGATCCTGTGTGGAAATGACAGAATAGTGTCTGGTAAATATGGACACTGGTGGAATGGAAAACATGATTAAAAAGAAAGGCTGATAGATGAAAAAGTCAATACTCTAGTGTGTGGAGAGACTTCATAACAGTCTATTCAAGTTTTTTTTTTCATTGGAAGTATAGATTTGAAGGAGAAAGGTTAGTTTGGTCATTACAATCCAACATTGTAACATTAACACGAAGAAAATCTACTTAAAAAGGCAAACATATCAGTTCAGTTTCTCTTGAAATACCTCTGGCCACAAAAATTGTGCGTTGAATAAAATAAAATAAAAACTCTTCGTAATCAAAAAATGTAGGAATTGCTGAAAGAATTATATACTTTAAACTTATTTATATTAGTGTGACTTATCACTTTCGGTGGCAAAAATTAGCAAATGAAAAACTGATTCCAATTTTCACAGTATATTCTGGAATAATAGTAGATCTTGTATATGTCAAACCCCAACCTTTAGCTCCAAAAGATCTTAATTTTTCATATATCTTGAGTGAGATTTGGGATTAAGTTGGTGGGGAACTGACTATTTTTACCAATTTCATTTTTCATTCATTTAATTGTCAGAAATACTGGCAGATATTCTGGGACAGCCATTCCCTGGTGAATTCACACCACTGCCAGTGATCAATGTTAGTGTCAGGCACCAAGTAATGATTATCTTGAACAAAACAGAATCCATGTATAACCTTTTATTTGCAATGGCATTACTCTCCATGAATCCCCACTATTAATATCATGGGGGGTACCATGTCTAGGATCTGAACTGTCCCAGTCAATTAAATATTGTGCCACCAGAGTAGATCTGAATTTTTGTGGCGAGTAACTGAGTTCCAGTCTTTCCATGTTCAGCTACACAGAAGTCAGGAGTGTCACAGAATATTTACCTGAAACAGGTACAGCTCCAAAAATGTTAAAGAAACTTGATACCATCCAGGACAAAGCAACCACTTGATTGACATGTGACCTGTCACCTTCAATGCTCACTCCCTTTACTACAGATGCACAGTAGTTGCAGGTGTATGGGAACACTACCTGCAAAAACTCCTTCAAGGCACACACCATTCTGACTGGGAACTATATTGCCGTTCCTTTAACATCATTTGATTTAGTAAAGGGAGGTCATGCCTGACAAACCTGTTGGAATTTTTTGAAGAGTTAACAAGTAGGTTAGACCAGGGAAACCCAGTGGATGTGGTCTATCTAGACTTTCAAAAGGTCTTTGATAAGGTGCCACACGGGAGGCTGCTGAGCAAGGTGAGGGCCCATGGTGTTTGAGGTGAGCTGCTGGGATGGATTGAGGATTGGCTGTCAACAGAAGGCAGAGAGTTGGGATAAAAGGTTCTTTTTCAGAATGGCAGCCGGTGACGAGCGGTGTCCCGCAGGGTTTGGTGCTGGGGCCACAGCTGTTCGCATTATATATTAATGATTTGGATGAGGGAACCGGGGGCATTCTAGCGAAGTTTGCCGATGATACGAAGTTAGGTGGACAGGCAGGTAGTACTGAGGAAGTGGGGAGGCTACAGAAGGATATAGACAGGTTGGGAGAGTGGTCCAGGAAATGGCTGATGGAATTTAACGTGAGCAAGTGCGAGGTCTTGCACTTTGGCAAAAAGAATAAAAGCATAGACTACTTTCTAAATGGTGAGAAAATTAATAAAGCCAAAGCACAAAGGGATCTGGGAGTGCTAGTTGAGGATTCTCTCAAGGTAAACATGCAGGTTGAGTCCGTGATTAAGAAAGCGAATGCAATGTTGTCTCTTATCTCAAGAGGGTTGGAATATAAAAGCAGAGATGTACTACTAAGACTTTATAAAGCTCTGGTTAGGCCCCATTTGGAGTACTGTGTCCAGTTTTGGTCCCCACACCTCAGGAAGGACATACAGGCACTGGAACGTGTCCAGCTGAGATTCACACGGATGATCCCTGGAATGACAGGTCTAACATATGAGGAACGGCTGAGGATACTGGGATTGTATTCGTTGGAGTTTAGAAGATTAAGGGGAGACTTAATAGAGATGTACAAAATAATACATGGCTTGGAAAAGGTGGATGCTAGGAAATTGTTTCCGTTAGACGAGGAGACTAGGACCCGTGGACACAGCCTTAGAAATGGAGGGGGTCATTTCAGAACAGAAATGCGGAGACATTTCTTCAGCCAGAGAGTGGTGGGCCTGTGGAATTCATTGCCACGGAGTGCAGTGGAAGCCGGGACGCTAAATGTCTTCAAGGCCGAGATTGATAGATTCTTGTTGTCTAGAGGAATTAAGGGCTACGGGGAGAACGCTGGTAAGTGGAGCTGAAATGCGCATCAGCCATGATTGAATGGCAGAGTGGACTCGATGGGCCGAATGGCCTTACTTCCACTCCTATGTCTTATGGTCTTATGGTCTTATCATAGGGCTAAAACCTTGGAATTCTTCTCCTAACAGCATGGGGGCGTCCTTACACACAAAGACTGCTTTACTAAAGGTGGCAATGTTGTGGATCAATCACCACAAGCTACCTTTAATTTGATTACGTATTACAAAATCTCACAGACAATCAATGCCAAAATAATGATTTAAACTTTATTACATGGAACAACCACAACAAGAGCTCTCAAGTATGCAGGTTAAGCCTCACAACTCAACTTGGCTGTTACTTGATTAATGGTGACACTTAGCTATGGTTCCAATCAACAGTGTCTGCCTCTGATGTCCAGGGATTGATCTGTGTACAGTGTTGTTCTTTTAAGTTTTGATGAAGAGGAGTTCTGATGTGGCGTGCTTTTTCAAGGTTGTGGTGTGAAGTTATTGATGAACTTTTAGATTCTTTCCTCCACAACATTGACCTACTCCTCTGAAACCATCAAGTCTGCAGCCTGCCATTTTTTAAAATCAGAAGTAGCTTCTTTGTTCCCTGCTACATGAGGCATTGACTTGTCCATTGAAGACACAGCTTTCCTGTGGTTAATTTCTTAAATTCTTCTGCAGGGCAATCAGTTATCCTTGCGGTATAAGGCAGCTATTCATCAAGACGCTGTTAAAACAGTTTTGTTTATGCAGCTTTGATTCCTCTTTCTCACAAATACAGTTAATTGCTAACAATTCCTGTATAAATTTGTCCTTATCCTTTAATAGTTTAATCCAGACAGAGCTATTGCTGCTCCTAGTGTGTGCAGCCATTAGTCATTGTTGATTCTTTCAATCTATGAATGGCTATTAAACTTCTGAAGATTTCAATATCACAGCAGCTCACAGCCACCATCACCAGGGCAATAAATGATGGCCTGGCCAGCACTGCTCACATTCCTCAAACAAATATATGAAAATAAAATCAACAGTCCCAAAGACCTGGCATGGAATTTAACCATTTGAACAAATTATTTGTTTAAAAGCCAACCAGACATCTTTTTGCCTCAAGGTTTTGCACTTTAAAACTTAAAATTGGCACAAGTATATACAGTAAGCAAAATACTTCATTCCTGATGCCATTTATTTAAAATTGCAAATAATGTCTCCAGCTATTACATTTTACATAACACATTGGGATAATGTGCAGTTTGGATAACCAGACTTTAATAGCTGCAGTCTTGTACCATATATTCATCAGGTTTTTGCCAGTCTGATTAAGCACTGCTGCAACTGAACAGATCACAGTCTTCAGCAATGAAGTACTGTTAGAACTGACATACTCCTGTCTAGATCTAATAATGATCAATGATGCACTTGCGTATTCAAGTGGTGTAATTGTTTTAGCAATGGATTTCTCTCTGGAAATAGAATTAGTTGTATCCCTGGTGCAATGTAGGGCAGGAGTGCCTGCAGAGGCAGGACTAACAAATACTTTATATGTGACTAGCTGCTTAAGAACAATACCATAAATGCACTAAATGCTGTGATCAGATTTCAAAGGTAGCATCACAATTTCAGAAGTGCATCTTTGAATTCTGGAGTCATAGAGAACAAGTTATATCCTACAGTTTGTGGCAGAGGGTTTATTTACCACGTGTGAACAGCATTTTCAGTCATCAATATGATAGACAAGAACTGAACTCTTATGATGAGCTGACAGATCATCATAGCCATACCTTAAAGGTCAAAAAGAACCTATCTACAATGTCCATGCCTGAAAATAGTTGCATTAGCAAATTCAAGGTCTATTATGAGGCCAAATGCACTCAGACCAGGCCACATACTGTAACCACACTATTAAAAAAATGCATGTTGTCGAAGAGGAGTGAGGAAGCAGAGAGTTGTTCGAGTAACCCCATGAGCATGGTATATTTTCTGCAGACACTTTGACATGCAACTCCTCTCATGTCCAGTCACCGATGCCACCCAACCAGATGTAAGAAATGTGGCAGCTAATCTCACGCATCAAGATCACACAAACAAGGTAATGATAACGAAATAATCCATTTTTGTGATATTGATTATGGAATCAGATGTTTTACATCCAACTAAGATGGGAGACAGGCCCTCAACTTAACATCTCAATTAAAATACATCACCTCCAATGCTTGTTAAGCGTTAGCCTTTGTTTTAGAGCTCAAGTTCTGGAGTAGGGCTTGAACCTTCTTTAATTCTAAGACCTTCTACTTTAGAATTAAAATGCTATCAACTGTAACAGCATAGCTTGATGACTTCATAGAAATCAGGCTTGAGACCCAATATCAGAAGCACCTCTGGGCCTCACTATTCAACTGTAGCTATTATATGCTGCAGTACAAACAAAATATGGACCTGGAAAATCTTCCACACACTACTCCAACATAGAACTAATTCAGCTGTTATGACCCACTTAAGAGACTGTTGTCATTTGGTGGACAAATATGTAGACTCGTAAATTAACTGACAGAAGCACATCTAAAAATAAGGGGTCACTTATTTACGACAGATGAGGAAATCTTTTTCTCTAGGGTTGAGTATCTTGGGAATTCCCTTCCTCAAAAAGGCAGTAGACGCAGAATCATTAAATATTTTTAAGGCAGAAGAGGATAGTTTCTTGACTTCCAAGAGGATGAAAAATTATTGGGGATATGCAGGAATGTAGATTGAGGTTAAAATCAGATCAGCTATGATCTTGGTGAATGATGGAGCAGGCTTGATGGGCTGAGTGGCCAACTTTTGTTCCTTTGGTCTGAGTTCGCTCAAAAGTAGTTTAATAAGTAGCTGATGATTACAGCTTCCTCGACATCGCAATCCCTAGATAAGATTAACCAGAGAAGTTGGTGACCCTTGGATCTGGAGTTCCCACAACAATAAAATTGAGTTCAAATTGTAATGTAATGCTAAAAAACAAAAATAAATGATTTTAAAACCAGTTTTTGGTACTTTGTCCATTTCTCGGCCGGAAATGACACCTGAAGAACTCGATACCATTGAACCATGGTCATTACTCTTGACATGGAGCTTTTAGTTGGTTGACTGTTTTGTCAGGACTGACATTTCTGAGGCAGTGACTTTTATGCTTTTGTACAGGTTAATACACAATACAGATTGAACTCTACAACTATTGCTAAGGAAACAAAAAAACAAATGCTGTATTTCTGCTCTTTTAATTAAATTAAGCAGTGATTGCGTGTTAAATCATTGCAGACTATTTTTCAATAATTAGTCTTCATCTATTAAATCAAAAACACCTGATGACATGCAGATAGAATGAGTAGTTTTTATTTTTGAAAAGAACTGCAGTAAATCTACTGCTTTCAAAATCTTCCAAATGTACTCCTGTTAAGATATTCTCATCTTTTAAAATTTATTTTGAATAGAATAGTTCCAGTGGCACCCCATGATCATATATTAGGTCTTCTGCTTCTGGCAGGTTTCAAATTGAAATAACGTTGATTATTGATAACGTCATATGAGCATTGGATTGTTCTGTAATGGGTTTTGCACTTGAAAAATGTCCAGCAGACTTGTTCTGCTGCAAAAATAGCATGGTGCCAATGACTGTACTGCCTTCCCAGCATGCTTTTGGATTTTAGAGTCAAGGAGTTATACAGCACAGAAACAGACCCTATTGTTCAACTCATCTGTGCTGACCAGCTATCCTAAACCGATCTAATCCTATTTTCCAGCACTTTAAACTGTTCCTATTCATATACCCATTCAGATGCCTTTTAAATGTTGTAATTGTACCCAAATCCTCCACCACCTTCCCTGGCAGCTTACCCAAATCCTCCACCACCTTCCCTGGCAGCTTGTTCCATACATGCATCATCTTCTGCATGGAAAAAATATCCCTCAGGTTCCCTTTAAATCTTTCCCCTGTCACCTTAAACCTATGCCCTCTAGGTTTGGATTCCCTATCATGGGAAACAGACCTTCGCTATTCACCATATCCATGTCCCTCATGATTTTATAAATCTCTATAAGGTCACCCCTCAACCTGAGGCTCCAGAGAAAAAATGGCCCAGCCTACTCAACCTCTGCCTATTTCTAAGATCCTCCAATCCCGGGTGAGCCCACAATTCTTAGAACCACTAGTGTAGTGGTATCATGCAAGATTCCCATTCTTGCGACCTGTGTTTGATTCCCGGGCGGCGTACTGACTATTTCATGGGCGGCACGATGGCTCAGTGGTTAGCACAATTGCCTCACATCACCGGGGACTCGAGTTCGATTCCTGCCTCAGGCAACTGTCTGTGTGGAGTTTGCACATTCTCCCAGTGTCTGCGTGGATTTCCTCGGGGTCCTCCAGTTTCTTCCCACAGTCCAAAGATGTGCAGGTCAGGTGAATTGGTCATGCTAAACTGCCCATAGTGTTAGGTGATTAGTTAGAGGGAAATGGGTCTGGGTGGGTTACTCTTAGGAGGGTCTTGTTAGGCCAACGGGCCTGTTTCCACACTGTACGGAATCTAAGCTAATCTAATCCTAGCAACATACTTGTAAATCTTTTCTGAACCCTTTCAAGTTCAACAACATCTTTTCTATAGCAGGGAGACCAGAAGTGAATGCAATATCCTGAACATGGCCTCACCAATGTCCTGCTCAGCAGCAACATGACATCCCAACTGCTATACTCAAAGCACTGACCAATGAAGGGAAATGTTCCAAACACCACCTTCACCACTCTGTCTACCTGTGATTTCACCTTCAAGGAATTATGCATCTATTCAAGATGGTGGCGGAATAGCAGTGTAACATGTCGCCTCCTCAACACAGGAACCTGGAATTTGGCTTCTCCGCCTGCTTTACATTTACTTTCTCTCTCCGCTTTTTTTTAAAAAAAGCGTCTATTTATTATGGCACTTTATCTTCTTTTACTGACTTCAGTGGAAGGCATCTTCTGCCGCCCAGCGACGAAGTGGCTTCCAACAACTTGGAATGATGGCACAGGCCTGGTCTGAGGGTACGGTCTCCCAGTGTGGTAGTCTCTGCCTCGCTCTGTATGGCAGGTTCAGCATGGCTTTCCAGCGTACTGTGAACCTCAGAGCTGTTCAGTCAACTGTGATGAACTTCTACTGTTTTCTTCCTATTTATGACATCTGTCATTAATTTTGACGCATGATTTGGTGACTTATAAACTTTTCACTTTTTTTTCTGTAAAAATATGTATGATAATAAATTGCTTGCCTATTCTATTCTATAAATACAGCAAGGTACTTGTGCCATATAAGAGCTCCATTTATTTTGACACTAGACATTATATTTCAATTTAAAATATTTTGATGCATTCAGAATACCTCTGATCAAATACTGATTACATGACACTGCTGTTATGAAGCCAAAATCACAATTGCTTAAATGCTTACAGGATGAGTTACACCATACAAAATCTCCAAAGCCAAAAAATAACTTGTCAGAATTTTTCAATTTTTGTTCATGCTGAGAAGCTAAGAGTTCAGGATAGTACTACCAACACCCCCCAGTCCTGTACTACGTCTGATCTGCCACTTCAACACTGTCTCACCCAGATTCACAAAGGGAGTGGTATTGACTGGTAATGTCAATGTATAGACTAGTAATTCAGAAGTCCAGATTAATGCTTTGCGGTTGTATGGGACGGAGATATTTTTCAATAATTTTGATTTGATTATGTAAGTGGGAAATTAAATTACATTCTTTGATTATGGTTAGTTGCGACATACTGTCCACTGGCAAAGTAGCCCAACTGTCCCATGTTAAAAATAATGTCATGAGTTAATGGCTTTAGGGCTGTTTTAATGGCCCATGACTATGTAGGCTAACAAATGTGAAAACGCTTTGAGTGGGAATGTGAAAAATCTCACAGCACAGGTTATAGTTCAACAGGTTTATTTGGAAGCACAAGCTTTTGGAGCGCTGCTCCTTCATCATATACTTGTGGATAAGGATCATAATTTATAGCAAAAGATTATAGTGTCATACAGCTGAAAAGATATATTGAACAAACCTAGATTGCTATTAAGTCTTTCCTCTTTTAGAATCGGTTGCAGATTTCGGTGCATTAACATGTAAATTCCAGGACTTTCTTTTAAGTCATCTTCTTGAGATAACTTAAGGTTTTATTAAAAAAGATGACATCTCAGCTCAGACAATGTATTAAAGGTGTGAGGTTAGAGTCTATCTATATCCCAATCTTTCATCAGACTTGTTCTATTTCCAAAGTAGGAATTTATAAAATGTTACATGGACTGACTGCTTCCATTGACTGTCTTCAGATTGTGCACTTTTTGAGCAAAATAGAATGCATCTGCAAACCTAATTCTGCAAATGCAAATTGACCCATAGACGTTTATGTGTGTGTGCATGAGAGAGAGTGTGACTGTGTGCATGTGACTGGGAGTGCGCATGAGTGCGGGTGTGCATTTGTGTGCTTCATAAAGTGTGTGAGTGTGTGAAGCTGAATGTCCCTGATCACTGAAGTGTTCTCCGACTGGGGGGAACACCCGTCTGACGATTGTCATGCAGTTGGAGAACACTTCAGTGATCAGGGACATTCAGCCAAAGATCCAAGGCTGACCATCTTCCAAAGACAGAAGGACAACTTCAAACAGAAAAGATCAGGAGAAACATGCCCTGTCAGCCAAAGGTCGGAAATTGGTGCATCGAAACATCACAACTGAAAGTTACTGATTTTATTAAATATAATTTATTTTGAATGCGTTTTAAAAGCCTGTGTAAAGTCAGTGAAATTTGTGAAAACAACTGAGTACCTGGACTGACTAATCACAGCCATTGCACATAAAATTCTTGCAACTAACACAGAGAAAGAAACACGTGTACTCTATTGTGCATTTATATTCACCTCTGGGTGATATCACTTTAATCCTTTTTCAACATTCACTGATATTAGCCACCAGCATAACCCTCTACTTCCCCATCCATCATAAGCTGACCTATCCTTTTCTTAATGCATCTATACCATTTGCAGCAGCTACTCCTGGTGGTAAACAGTTCCATATTCTCACTACTTTCAGTGTAACAATTTCCCCCCGAATTCGCTATTTGTTTTCTTAATGGCTACATAATAATGAGGGAACAAGACATCTCAACTGAAATCCTTGCACCTCCAGAGTGCAGCACTTGAACAGCCCATTAAAACATTTGGTCCAGTTTCAGAATATTGAAGAGAGAGACTTATCAAGACTGTATCTAAAAAGAAGAAATCTCCATTTAGTTAGTAAAACCAAAATACTGCAGATGCTGGAAATGTGAAACAAATTCAGAAAGTGCTGGAGAAACTCAGCAGGTCAGTAGAAAGAGAGAGAAAAGAAAAAGTTGATATTTTGAATCCATTATCATGCTTCTTTGGAACTGCTTTTATTCTATTTAGTTAGTGCCTTACATGATTGAGGACATCCAAAAGCTTTAGTTATTTCTACAATAGTTGAAAATACTGTTGTCCTGTAGGAAATGCAGAAAATATCCACAAGATCGTCAGCTGTGTGTTACAGCAGCACTAACTACAACATTTGGGTCTTGCAACAATTAGCAGCAGATACTGAAGAAACAAAACTCTAATCATTTTCAATAATACAGGGTCTGCCAGCTTTTAGCAGTCAGCATTACTCAATTTGAGCCACACATCTGCTGCACATCTGACATGCTATTTTGAGAGCCTTCTGAAAACTAAAATTAGGTATAAATCACAATTTTTTTTTAATAGATTGTGTCAAATCAACCTCTTGACTTAAGAAATGCGAATGTATTTTTCTATTTTTGGTGTGGTTCAGAAGCAAGCAGCTGTTGATGGCTGTTTGATAAACAATGCCCAATTTTCTCTCCAACCATCCATGGAAAACATTTGACACATTGCATGCCAGAATAGCAGGATATAATGTGTGAGGGACTGACAGTGCTAATTGAGGTGGGCACTTTCATCAGCATTTGATTTACTTTATTTGTTCCTTTGAACTCCATATAGTTTTATTAGGGGGCTATGTTTCCAGCACTTCATGCTGCTATCAACACTAATAGGTCATAGACTGTATTTGAAGAACGATAAATATAACTTAACTACTTTGACAGATTGAGGACCTGATTTATGAAGTAGCTATTCCTTGATTAATACCACACTATTGTATTGCTGAAGTCTCATCGGCTGTTTGGACAACAAACATCTGCAATTTCTTTTTTCTTAAATCAGATTTGTTACTAAAGTGGATCTAATTTGTTTCTAATTAGTTGCACTATCAGTGAACAATGGTTTCAAAACATTTTTGCTGTTTTGGTACATAAATACGTTTCTACACAAAAGGCATCGATTATTATCTACAACATTCTTTTCCAAAACAAATCATTATGAAATAAATAGTGAACAATCATTTGTTTTCATGCTTTGAAAACTTGATTTATTTCCTGTAAGCAGCAATTAAGATATTTGGTTGATTCCAGTAACTAATGTTAACTGACAAAACTAAGATGTGCTGTGAATGACACATTCAAAGACAGGATTATATAATCAAATAGTTATGTCATCATTCAGACAACAGTCACACCAAATCTGAGATGAGAGAGAAAAAAAAATCAACAAATAATTTGATACAAGTTTGGCTCCAGCAAGGTATTTTAATGTGAAGTGGCAATGCTTATGTTGTCGATCATTACATAAGAAACTAGATATAGATATCATGGCACATAGGTGCTGGAATTAATACCAAGCTGTTAAATTACACAGAGCAGCATTGAGCTGCATGCTTCAAGTGGTATTTCATGCCACAAAAGATCCAAATTATGATGGATTCGGAGATCTTCATACCTTTTGGTATCATCATGATAGTGGTGACACCTTGACCATCTCTTTAAACAATATGCAGACATACTATGAAATATAATGCATCACGATGCATGATATTGTGCATGTTCACATGTTCAACAGAGAGAAAACAATGCCAACAGAATTGTTAGACAAAGGTAAGTGAAAAAATCCACAAAACCGAATGTAGAAAAACACGTGAAAGAAGCCAATTATAACTCACTGGAAATTGGTGTACACACTGCATTAGGCAGACACCGCCTCATTTAGGTAAATAATATCCAAATTGTGCAACTGTACCAAAATATCAGTCTGGATATGTGGTAAAATGATTCAAATATTAGGGGACCCATTGCATCCTTTGCATGGAGTGGTCAAGAACAAATCATGCTTAATTAGCTTTTCTTAATTCTGTTGTGAAGCAAGAGGGTTGATGAGGGCAATGCTGTTGATTCCAAGAAACAACTAATAAATTACTGTGAGCAAAGTTAGAGCTCACAGTATAAAAGGATAGTAGCAATTGACATACAAAATGATGTCAATTGAATGATAGGCAAAACAGTAATAGCAAATGATTGCTTTTTTGGATTAGAGTAAGGATTGTTCCCCAGGGATCAGGGGAGATTAATTTGAAAATCCAAGATGAGAAGAAATTTGGAAGCATTGTGAATGCAGAAAAGAGTGTTGAACTTCAGAAAGATATAGGCAGGTTGGTGGAATAGTGGGCAAGTGGCAGATGACATTTTGGTAGGTTCTAAAGGAGCAGAAGATCCCGGGTATGTGTTCACAATCATTTAAGGTGACAGTTCAGGTTGAAAAAGCATTTAATAAAGCATAACACATTCTGGGCTTTATCAATAGGGATGTAATGTACCAAAGCAAGGAAGTTATATTAAAAACTTTGTATAAAACACTAGTTTGGTCTCAAATGGAGTATTGTATCCAGTTTTGGGAACTATATTTTAGAAAAGATGAAGATGCAGAAGGGACTTAGAATAGTTTCAGAAATGAGGAATTTTGGTTACATAGATAGATTGAAGAAGTTGGGAATGCTCTGTTTGGAGAAGCAAAGGTTGAGAGGAGAATTGAATAAAGTATTCAAAACCATGAGGGTTTGGCGAGAGAAAATAGTGAGAAACTACTCCTATGGTAGAAAACTAAAAAAAAATGGTACAGATTCAAGCTAATTAGCAAAGTAAGCACTGGCAACCTGAGTGGTTAAGCCTCTTTACATAGTGAGTGGCTAGGACTTGGACTATATTGCCTAAAATGTAAGGTTAAACTGTGGTCACCTGATTATTCTAGGAAAAGAATGATATAGTTAGCTGACAAGTAAAAGATTGCAGGGCTATGAGCAAAAGGCAGGAGGAAGTAACACTGGCTATGTTGCTCCTTCTGAGGATAGTCCATAAGACACACTAAATAGCCTCTAGTACTGAAACCATGACTTCACCATAACTTAAGCTTTTACAGTTTTCTGACAGTTTTGTGCAGGTTTCTAGTTCTTCTGGTTTGCAAGCAGCACAAACTAAATGGCTGCCGAGGTAACCTATTACCTGAAATGCTCTTTTCCAGTAGGAAAATTATAACTTGCCTCTAACCTCGATCAGGTCTCCTCGAAAGTACCCTAAAAGCTTTGAATCATTTCTAACAACTGCAAACCATTTACTGCCAACAAAAAATTTCAAGTAAGGCTTTTAGGAGAAATGAGAGAAGATTTTATGGCATAATAATGGCTGAACAGCCTAAACAAGCTTCCAGAAACTGGCAGCAAAAAATTTCTCTCTCTTCTGAAAAAAAAACACTGATTGTGGGAACTGCTGTACAGATATCTCTCAATATTAAGAATCTTCTAGTACCTTGAAAAAGTTCCAGATGTAAGTGCTTTTAACTTTATACTCTGAAAGCTAAAGCTATTGCAGGTTGGATATCCATTATCGTATGTCTGAAAACCTAAGAAGTGGTTCCAAGCTGATTTCATGCCCTTTGGGGCACAAAAAAAATTGCTTTGTTCAGACCTGCAGACACAGAGGTTAACCTTTTGGGGAAAAAAACCCTTTATCTAAAACCAGTTGGTCCTGAGTTTTCGGGTAAAAGATTCCTGACCTGTCTTTATAAGTGACCATCATCTGAACATAAATCTGATTCACCAATTGTACAACTATCAACATCACGATCTTGAAGACTGTATGGTCAGATGGCCAGCAGCAGAAATGGCTACTAGACAGTTTAAGATTGACAATCAAGCATGCTGGGAATTTTGTCAAACTATTTTAAACTCTGACCTCAGCTAAACTGCAATTAGGACGTGACCTGCAGTTCCTGCATTGACCAAATAAGGCAAATGTTATGGTGTCTCGAGACATACTAGCATATTACCTTATGTGGAGCATGGTATATGCTGACTACGACTTAGTATGAACATTTGGAAGTTTTTCTTAAAACCACTAAACTCCACTGGCTGGGTTCAAAAACTATGATCAGGATTTGATCTATTCATTGGCTGAGTGCTGAGATCTTTCTGATAACAGAGTGCATTTTCAGATAGGTTTAAGAAAAGGATTTTTTTTCAAAAACCTTTCAGACCACATTTGAAAAGTTTGTCACCCTGAAGTTACTTTCAGAGAAGACAAAGAACCATGAGTTATGATCTACACAGAGAACAAAGTTGGCCACTTCAGTCGAATTGGGGTAGTACTTGATTCAAGCCAAACTTATTGAGTTAAAGTAAGAGTTAGGGTTAGATGTGGATTAAGCAAAGTAAGATGTAGTGAAGTTAAATCAAGTGAATTAAAGCAGAAGTTAAATTAGGTGAAGTAAATGTTGCAATGTTTTATATTGACTATTGTTAATTAGAGTCAAATAAAGAAGAATTTATTTAATTAAAGTCTGAGTTGGACCCCTCCTTTTGTCTGACACAGGAGGGAAGCATACTTGGTTAAAAGATTTGAGTACTCTTTCAGGCAACAACAGAAATATCAACTGGACACTGAAAAGTCTTCCATTTCTAATTTAACGGTCCACTGTGGTGTTTGTCCTCATTGCCTTCTTTTAAAAAAAACTCAAAAGTATGTTGCAGAGTTTTTTTTGTCTGCTGTGATTACATGGAAATGTGGATTAAGGAGATTCAGTTTAATTTTGCTTAGTAATTTAGTTGGTAACCAGCAATGCCATTTATAGTAGAAATGTTTTAAAATAATAAATAAATATTTTTTGAGTTTATTGAAAAAAAAATCTATGTATCAGTAATAAAGAGAAACAATTTGACAATTTTGGTGATTAAATAAAATTCCAGTAATGTTGGGACAGCTTGTGGAGTAATGGAGCTTTATTATCGGTGCATCAGAGACATAACCAAATGATCCAAGTGTAACAGCATGATCATAGGAAAGATCAACAGTAGAAATTAGCTCAACAAAAAGTTATACCTTAAGTAATACAGCTCAATTTTAAAGCCAATTAAATCTCAATGGATTTTACTTTCCAACACCACCAGTGGCAAGGTGCCATGGTTTTCATTTATTCCCGCGCCACCAATTCCACATGACCATTGTCTGATATTGAATCCAACCATTCTGAACCATGACATCTGATTTGACCCTAAGCTGGAATTCTCAGCCTTTATCATCACCATCACAAAGAATTCCCTCTGACACCTCTGCAATATCAGTCATCTCCAACCCAACCTCAATTCATCTGCAAAAGAAATCCTAATCCATTCTTCAGTTACCAAAAGACTACTGTTCATAGTGCTCTAGCTGGTCTCCTAATTTATACCCTCTGTAAATTTGAGTTCATCCAAAACTCCACGACAAATAACCTAATATGCACAAGTCATGTTCACCAATAATCGTTGACATACACTGGCCCTCGAATTCAGCAAGTATCAATTTTTTTTATATTCATGTGTGGGATGTGGGTGTTGCTGGCTGGGCCAACATTTATTGCCCATCCCTACTTGCCCTTGGGAAGGTTGTAGTGAGCTGTCTTCTTGAATTGCTGCAGTCTAGCTGCTGTAGGTTGGTCCACAACGCCATTACGGAGAGAATTCCAGGATATTGACCAAGCAACAGTGATGGAATGGTGATATGCTTCCAAGTCAGAATAGTGAATGGTTAGGAGGAGAACTTGAAGGTGGTAGTATTTCCATATATTTGCTGTCCTTATTCTTCAAGATGGAAGTGGTCATGGGTTTGGAAGGTGCTGCCTAAGGATCTTTGCTGAGTTTCTACAGTGAATCTTGTGGATAGTAAACATTGCTGCAACTAAGCATCAGTGGTGGAGGGAGTGGATGTTTGTGGATATGGTAATCAAGCGGGCTGCTTTGTCCTGGGTGGTGTCAAGCTTCTTGAGTGTGTTTGGAGCTGACTCATCCAGGCAAGTGAAGAGTATTCCATCACACTACTGACTTGTGCCTTGTAGATGGTGGAAAGGTTTTGGGGAGTCAGGAGGTGAGTGACTCGCTGCAGTATTCCTAGCCTCTGACTTGCTCTTGTAGCTACTGTGTTTATGTGGCGAGTCCAGTTGAGTTTCTGGTCAATGGTAATCGCAAGGATATTCATAGTGGGGGATTCAGTGATGGTAACACCATTGAATGTCAAGGGGCGGTGGTTAGATTGTCTCTTATTGATGATGGCCATGGCCTGGCATTTGTGTGGCGCCAATATTACTTGCCATCTATTAGCCCAAACCTGAATATTGTATAGATCTTGTTGCATTTGAACATGGACTGCTTCAGCATTTGAAGAGTCACAAATGGTGCTGAGCATTGTGCAATCAGTGAACATCCCCACTTCTGCCCTTAAGATGGAGGTCATTTATCATGTTCAAATCCCCACAGCCTCACCACCAGCCCCATCAATGCAACCAATTTCAACCTTACAACTCTTGGAGATCTTTGCATTCCTCCAACTTTTGCTTGTTATGCATTCACCACTGCCTTAGCATCATCGGTGGCTGAGATTCCAGTCAGCCAAATCACTGCAATTTACTTCCTGATCTCCTCCTTAATATATCTTTATCGCAGTGTCAAGTTTTGCCAGATTACAGCCTCATAAGCAGCTTGGGTAGTTTTACAGAATTAAGGTGCAAATTATTGTTGCTTTTACTTTTCTGGTGAATGCTGTCATCTGATGTCATTTATCCATTCCTACATTTTGAAAAGTTAAAGGTAAGTTAGCTGTCCATTTTAATATGTTTTCTAGAAACAAGCCTAACATTATTTTGCTTTGTGTTTTTAAGTTAATTATTTCCTTGGATAAAAATAG
This sequence comes from Chiloscyllium plagiosum, assembly GCF_037043375.1. Taxonomy (NCBI): domain Eukaryota; kingdom Metazoa; phylum Chordata; class Chondrichthyes; order Orectolobiformes; family Hemiscylliidae; genus Chiloscyllium; species Chiloscyllium plagiosum. The sequence goes on along the minus strand of NW_028270141.1, from coordinate 78,919,941 downwards.
TACAAAATGGACATAAGTACCTATATTAAAGTTTAGAATTCTCTGAACAAATGTGGAATATGTTTACAAATTCAGTTTAGGATAAATCAAATATTTCTATTGAGTACTAAGTCAACCGTATCACTATTTTCTATTTAAAGTAGGAAAAAAAGCAGCTGTGATCATCGATTTTTAACATCTGCCAGATATCAATATTAGGATGAATTTTGTATTTGTACTGTCGAGGAGCCAAGTGGATAATGTCTCTTTATGCATTAACATATTATGCAAATTGGCAACACGTGAAACAGCATTTATATTCATAAAATGCTGGGCTAACATATGTCAACGTCCCAATGCACTACAGCAAGTATTTTACAAGATATCACAAATTCCCCATTGTTCCATCATTTGTTCCTGACTCAGCAAATTTCTTCTGTTACTTACAAGATGGACAGAACAATGATTTGACAATCTGAGAGCCCAATTTACTTTATAATTTTCAAAACACAGTATACCTTTATTATTATTAGCAGCTGTACAGCAACATAATGGGGAATCCGCTACCTATGATTCAAATTACCACACACATTTCCCTTCATGCTTTGAGAAATAATCAAGTACGTAAACGTGTAATAGCTTAAAGTGTAATGTAAGAATTGAAACAATTTCCTCAAAATTCTTCCCAAGATAAAAGAAATCTAGGCATTATCTGCTTTCAGGTTAGAACCACTGATAAATTCAAATCTACACAGAAATTGGTAAATTCCAGTCACAGTATTAACCAGTCTTCCAAAACTTCACATTCTTATTTTCAGGTATCAGGTGTTAAACAAACCCCAACGAATACAAATCAGATTTATATGGAACAGTCATCAATTGTAATGCTGGGATTAACATCATGGCACTACGTTACTTAAAATAAAATGATAAATTTACTAATATTCACAATTTTGCACAAAACTTCAATCACAGCATAAAACGTTTTTTATATTTTTGTTAAGGCTGTTCAAAGTTGATATTTATACTTTTGTTCTACATATTTTGCAGCAATTGCAAACCATGTCACACACTTCTTGAGACAAATGGCTGCTAATGATCTTTTGAAGGCAATCAATGCTGCTCTTGGTAAGTGGAAAACACTCAGGTTGAAATTTGCTTTTACTGTGTAAATGACACAGTAGGAACTAATTAGTTGTGGCAGCCAGCTAATTAACATTCTAATATTCCCTGCACTGAATACAAGTTATTCGGATCACCATTAACTTTGAAGCATCAAAGCTACAGCACAGGATGGAACACAGACAACCAACAGTTATTTCACGAGAAGCAGAATGGATAGCAAGCAGAGTAAAAACAGAAAACAGGATCAAAGAAAACAAAAGCAAGATATTGTAGATGCAGGAAACCTGAAATTACAACAACGCTGAAATGCTCAGGGGCTCAAGCAGTACTCCTAGAAATAAACAGAATTAAAGTTTCAGATCAACAACATTTCATCAAACTTGATCTGCATCCATTCAGTTCTTAGTGAGGAGGAAAAAATCCTGCTTAAAGCTGAAATCTTATTAGCTTAGTTAATCCAACATGCAATGAAGCTAATCATTCAGATTTGAATCTTTAAAATCGTCCTATGTAGCTCATTTTGAGCATAATACTGCAATGTCTAATCTTCAAGTATTGAAGCTTTCAGTACAAAAATGGCTGTATATTCGAGTTAAAATAATGACATTTAACTGGAATGACCACCTTTCAGAGTCTTCCATTCTCTCTACAGGCAGGTCTTAAGTTGATGTTAGATCACTTTATAAAAATACCAAATAACTGGAAAATGGTTTCCAGTGTGAACTAATTGATGGAAAGAAATATGAAATGAAAAGAATATCACTGAATAAAGTTATTTCCTATAATTAAACCATCTTCAAACTTTGGAGACTAACAAAGACAAATGTATTATATCATACAAAGTTTTTGTGCAAGTGCAAAGGAGGGCTTAATGTTCATACATAAACAATTAGCATTTTCTTCATAATAATTTTTGAGAAACTAACTGTGACAGATGTACGTATAGATAGCCATGGACAGGTGTCCGTAACCAGAACTGTTCTTTGGACTGTATATATTATATACACAGAGCAAGGAGAGACCCTTGCATAACTGTGCTGGAGCAAGTCCTTACAGACACTATATATCACATGACCTGATATAACTTCCTGTTATATCATCTCATATCCTATTGGTAGCTGCTCTTATACTTTAATAAAGTACACATTTTGGGGGTAACATTAAAAATAATCAATGAATTAGAGTCACAGATGTACAGCATGGAAACAGACCCTTCTTTCCAACTCGTCCATGCCAACCAGATATCCTAACCTAATCTAGTCCCATTTGCCAGCACTTGGCCCATATCCTTCTAAATGCTTCCTATACATTTACCCATCCAGATGTCATTCAAATGTTAAAAAAAACACAATACCAGGTTATAGTCCACAGGTTTATTTGCACTAGCATTCGGAGCGTTGCTCTTTCATTAGGTGGTTGACAATCTCTGGCAGCTCATTCCATACACACACCACCCTTTTGCGTGAAAAAGTTGCCCCTTAGGCCCCTTTAAAATCTTTCCCCTCTCACCCTAAACTTATGCCCTCTAGTTCTGGACTCCCCCATCTCAGGGAAAATACTTTGTCTATCTATCCTATCCTTGGATAATTTCTTCATACTTTATTCCATATGCATTTATTCTTTTTGGATCGCTATTAAAATATTTTCATTGCTATTTTACCGTTTCTATTCATTTGATCAATTCATTGCACGCCATTCTTGAAATGAAGACGAATCAAAGACCTCTTGGGCACCACAAGCAATTTGAACATAACCTTCAGATTCTCTTTACTCACCTTATGTGAGCATGCATCTACATCCCTTACATGACAATACGCACAATTCAAAATGGAATCATTGTAAATCCTTCCCAAAACGCCTCTTCTATTTGGAGTGTTCCTTTTTTAAATTGTCCAGCTTGTGATTTTATGAAGTGGTGAATATTGGTAATGATTCCTGAATTGGTGAGTTAATAAACTCTGTCTGTCTGCCGCAGATGATGCCAAATTACAGTTTGGGACTTTCAGTACAAGGGAGAAAACATTGCTGGGGAGTTAAGAAGTGCAGAGTCAGCTAAGATTGTTCTCAAAGACCTTTCAGTATTTATAGTAACACAAGACAGGAGTAGGCATTCAGTCCATTGACCCTATTCTGCCATTCAGTAAGATCTTGGCTGATCTGTGGCCTAACTCCACATTATCACCTTTGGTCCATATCCCTTAACATCTTTGCTTACCAAAAAATTATCCACCCCAGATTTAAAATGAACAACAGCATCCACTGCTGTTTGTAGAAGAGAGTTCTAAATATCTACCATTGAGAGTGTAGAAATGCTTACTAACATCTCTCCTGAACAGTCTAGTCCTAATTCTCAGACTATGCTTCCTATTTCTAGAATCCCCAACCAGCGGAAATAGCCAATCTTTACCTACTCTGTCTTTTCCTGTTAATATTTCAAAACTTTGATCAGACAACCCCTTAACCTTCAGAATTCTAGGGAAATAGACCTAATTTGTATAAACTCTCCACATATCTTAACCCCTTTAGACAAGCATTGTTCTTGTAAACCTTCAGTGTACTCCTTCTAAGGCCAAAATATCCTAAGGTCTGGTGCCCAGATCTGCTCACAGTATTCCAAGTGGGGATTTCGGAAACTGAAGTGTTGTGTAGCTGCAGCATCTAAATCCTTATACTTGAGTCTTCTAGATGTAAAGGCCAGCATTCCATTAGCCTTCCTGATTATTTTTTGCACCTGATCATAGTACTTTACAAATCTGTGAATCCTGAACTCTTTTTGGACATCTATTGCATTTAACTTCATATCATCTAGAAAGTGCCAAGATCAATGTTTTATTGGTCCGAAATAGGGTAGCCCCACATTTGCTTACATTGAAATCCATCTGCCACAGTTGTGCCCATTCACCTGGTCCCTTTGTAATTTTAGGCTATCATTTGTACTGTCCACAATGCCACATGACTTTGTGTCATCAGCAAATTCAGATACATGACCTTCCTTGCCATTATCCAAATCAATAATAATGTGAATAATTGAGGCCCAAACACAGATCCCTGTGTGACACTACTGGTCACTGAGTCAATTTGAATACCTATCCATTATCCTTACTTTATGTCACCTGACACTCAACCAATAAGTCAGCCATGTCAATAATTTGCTCTCAATTCCATGAGTTTCAACCTTACTTAGAGTGACAATATCAAATTACCTGCAGTAAGAGTGTTATCCCTTTTCTACTGTAATAAATTAGCATTAGTGTATTGGCACGATAAAATTATTGCCTGATTTTGCTCAACATTGTAGAAAGTTGATAATGATTAACTTGAAGCACAACACAAATAAAATTGTTTAAAGACTTGCACTTCTAGCCAACCAATTACATGAAAAACTCTTGTGGGGCAGTGGCAATGGCCCTAACTTTGAGCTAGCGGGTCCAGGTTCAAGTTCCACTCTGCTCCAGAGGTGTGTACTTACATCTCTGAACAAGTTAGCTTTACCAACAAGACATTGAGATACCTCACCTAACAAATCAAGACTGAAGTAATGACAGATGATATGTCTAATTTATAAAATTTTTTAGAAAATTTTCAATTAGACAATCTTTAAAATCTCATTTAAACTTACATAGTTGTGTTGATCTATTAATTTACATTCCCAAACTTGCTTAGAAGTTTCTGAGTTGAGCTCATTGGCTATTACCTCAAAGGCTCACCATCAGTTCAAGGCCTGGGTGTCAAATGAGCTAAACCTGAACTTCAAGTGTTCACCATCACGCAGTTATCTTTAATTTCAGTCCAGGGGAACCTTGTTTAGAAATTTTAATGACTTGTTTTGCTCTCTTTCCAAGGTTAGATGGTCATAGAAATACACAATTCAGAGAAAGGTCTTCAGTCCAGTCAAAAACAGCCATCTAACGATCCTAATACCATTTTCCAGAGTTGGCTCATAGTCTTGTAAAACTTGGCATTGCAAATGCATCTAAATACTGCTTAAATAATGGGGAGGGTTTCTGCCACTTCTACCCTTACAGGCAGAGAGTTCAGAATTCTTCCACCATTTGGGTGAATATACTTTGCCTCATATCTCTCTAAACCTGTCCCTTACCTTAAATCTATGCCCCTGCCCACTGATACCCTCAAAAAAGGGGACAAGTTCCTTATTGTTTACCATATCAATGCCTTTCATAATTTTGCACATCTCAATCATGTCCCTCCTCAGTCTCCTCTGTTGGAAAATGCCCCAAATCTGTCCAATTGCTCATGACTAAAACTCTCCAGCCCAGGCAACGGCCTGGTAAATCTCCTCAGCACCTCTCCTGTGCAATTGCATCCCTCTTATAATGTGGATTGCAGAATTGCACACAATACTCCAGCTGTGGCTAAATCAATGTTTCATATAATTCCAGCATAACCTCCACACTCTTAAACTCCACGCCTTGGCTAATAAAGGCAAGTATCCGATATGCCTTCTTAACCACTTTATCTACCTGTCCGGCAAACTTAAGAGATTGGTGGACATATGTACCAAGGTTCCTCTCTGATCCTTAGTGCTTCTCAGAGTCTGACTATCCATCTTGAGTTCCCTTGATTGTCTTGCCCAAGTGCATCACCTTGCACTTATCCAGACTGAATTCCATTTGCCACCAATCAGTTAATCTGATCAGCCTGTCCATGTCCTCCTGCACACCAAGGCGATCTTTCTTACTTTTTATCAACCCATCAATTTCTGTATCATCCAAAAACGTATTGAATAACCCTCCTACATCCAAGTCCTAATCATTCATAAATAAACAGTAAGGTCTCCAACACAGATCCCTGTGGAACCCCACCGGACTCAGGCTTCCAGTGCCAAAAAAATCCCCAAGACCATCATCCTCTGCTTCCTGCTACTCAGCCAATTCTGGATCCAGTTTGCCGAATTTCCTTGGATCCCATAGGCTCTTGCCTTTGCTATCAGTTTCCCATATGGTACATTAACAGAAGCCTTGCTGACGTCAAAGTTGATTCTGTCAAGTATTGATCACATTTACACACCTAGTCACCACTTTGAGAAATTCAATCAAGCTGGTCAAACATAGCTATCCCTTAATAAAACCATGCTGACTATAGTTGATTAGTCCCTGCCTCTTCAAGTACAGTTTAATCTGTCCCTAATAGTTTCTCCACCACTGAGGTTAGATTGACTGGCCTACAATTTCCTAGTTTACCTTTTACTCCCTTCTTGAAGAACAATGTCACATTGGCTGTCCTCCAGTCCTCTAGCACTTCTGTGGCCAGGGAGGAATTGAAAATAATTGCAAGTGCCCATTCTATTTAGTTCCTTGCCTCACTCAACAGTCAGGGATACATTTCACCTGGCCTTGGAAATTTACCTACTTTTAAGTGTACTAGACCACTCATAACCACCTCGTTGTTCATGCTAATTCAACGAGGAGAAAGTGAGGACATGCAGATGCTGGAGATCAGAGTCGAAAATTGTGGTGCTGGAAAAGCACAGCTGGTCAGGTAGCATCTGAGGAGCAGCAGAGTTGATGTTTCGGGCATAAGCCCTTCATCAGAAATGAGGCTTGCGGGCCAAGGGGGCTGAGAGATAATTGGGCAGGAGGTGGCATTGGGGGTGGAGGTAGCTGGGAATGCGATAGGTAGATGACATTGGGGGGTGAAGGTGATAGGGTGGAGCAGGTAGGTGGGAAGGAAGATGGACAGGTAGGACTATTCAAGAGGGCGGTGCGGAGTTGGGAGGTTGGGACTGGGATATGGTGGGGGGAGGAGAAATGGAGAAACTGGTGAAATCTACACTGATTGTGTGTGGTTGCTAATTTAAGTATGTTACACTCCTCCTTCCTGATATCTATACCCACATTGGCTCTCTGACTAGTGAACACCAACACAAAGCATTCTATTAGAACCTTCCCAATCCTCCGACTCCATGCACAAATTAACAATGCAGTCCTTAATGGGCCTTGTTTGTTTCCAGAGTTATCCTTTTACCCTTAATGTAGTCATAAAATACTTAGGATCTTCCTTTATTTTACTTGCCATTATTCATTCACGCGCCTTCAAAGTGCAGCATTGAAATGGGAAACTGTATTCCAAGTATGTGGGAGATGTTCCATGATGACACAGTGAGGCTGGTGCATGTCTGATGATAACTGTTGTGGATGAAGGATGCCTGTGTTTGCTACTGATGGAGCATGCCCTAAGATGTTGCAGACATTCAAAAGTCTTTGCTGAAAAGTCAGATTTTTATTTCTCAATGTCAAGAATCTCATTTTTCTGGTTGTGCCTTATTTTCCCAAATGACTTGCCATTGCCCACTTCAATCAGGGCTAGGAAAATTCAGCCAATTATTTTCTTATCCTGAATGCCTGAATAGTCTACTGATTCACCCATATGAAACGTTCTTGTCCATGTTATATGGTCTCTGATTAATAGCAAATGAATCCATAAACTCTATCTTATGTAATCCGCAAATTAATTGACTAATTTTATCTGGCAACCATGCCAAATCGAAGTCAAATTCCCAGCTGACAACATTTGCCAAAATATTTGCAGCAAGCTCTACGTCTCTTCAGTAACCAAAAGTTCTCAGGGCTATTGTTCTGAATACAGTTAAGTAATAATATAAACACTATTTTACAGCATATTGAATAAATATGCAAGTAAATGTCAGCAATATCACACTCTAATGCAAACAAAACAACAAAATCTGCAATAACCGATTAGTAATGTACTGTTCTTTGTATTTCAAGTTGCTGGAACCTGGGAGATTTGTTTTGTGCTTTGATGAGCACGGAAATCAACAGATTATGAATTGCATTGAAAATCTAACGTTACAATGCTAATAAAAATAACCAGCAAATAAAGTGGAAGGTATCAAGGTCTGCATATAAATTTGTTTCCACGACACGAAGATGCTACTTACATAAGGCATAGAGATGGAGCCCAAGTTCACTTCACTGGTTTTGTAATTTAGAGACCATAAACAATGATCCTACTTTACATTACAGACTTAGCAGTTAGCTAAGTATTTTCCTCCTCTTTCTCTCTTGTTACGTTCCAATAACCATTTCATCCAGCATGACAGCCTAATGGCATGTCAATACAATTTTACACCACTAAGCCATTATTAACCAACAAGTTGCCTCACTGGCCAGTTATTCGTCATCTCTGCAGGGTAAGCAGCTACAAATAAATGGATACTGGAAATCAAACTCTGGAAGCAATCCACTGCTGCAGCACTTCAATGAAACCATGATAATGAAAACAAAAATCACAAGTATTTTCTTTGAATTCATGCTTTCACTGATTACAAAGTACCTTTAATATCTGATCCAATGGTTAACACGGACTGGCATCCATTAATCAGTATCTTTTGAAGCACGACTGCCATCACGTATGGTTAGCAGTACTAAGAAAGGCAGCAAACATGCACATGAATGTCAAATTAAAACATAACACCAAGAAATACAATACTCAAGTCTCTTTCTGTTTTCTTGAATTATTAGAAGTTATAGTGTGGCTCAGAAAAATGAAATTAATATGAGTTCTCCTCTCTTCTGAGAACTTCTACAGTTTTTCAGTCAGAATGTTGACCTTCATGCCCCATATTCATGTTTTACTTTTTGTTACAATGTATTTTAGCAGACCTTCACTTAAATAGGCATACACTAACAATCTTGTAATTCCAAAACAATTCCAGTCTGGCTGTCATGACAAACAGAACTTTTCTTCTTAAACAAATGAAAGGATATCAAAGACAATACTGCCAAATTAAAGAACGTTATCTCATTAAGGAAAACTTTGATAGTTTATAAAAAGCGTCATTCACAAACTAGTACATGACTGCCAGCTAATCTGAAATTATTTTTGTAAATTTCAATATTCAAGCAAGACCGCCTGGGATGTAATATAAACGGAATGTATCTAATTTTGCTAGCAAGTCTGAGCTGTGTAGACCATATACCAAAAAAAAACACAATTTAACAGATTTTCAGTAGATGAAATAAAGATCGATCTTTCTGAAACATTAAATACGTGATTCATTTTAAAATTGTCTCTTCATGCCTCCACTTAAGGACAATTTTCTCTTTATTGCACACCATATCACCAGATTATTTCGTTCACAGAATACAAACCTGAAAACCTACTGCAATTACATTACAATGCGTAACTAAATTCACTGATTGAACAATGGGCAGGCAAGAGACAAGACAACAAAATGATGGAAGCTTAATACTGTCAGGTTGATGATAATGTTGGTATAGATCAAACAAGTATTTTTTAAGAATCCAATATCCCAGGTGAAGACGCAAGGTTTTATGGTTTAAACAAAATAATTTTACAATGCCAAAATCAAACATAGTATGAGATTAGATTAGATTCCCTCGTGTGGAAACAGGCCCTTTGGCCCAACCAGTCCACACCGACCCTCCAAAGAGTAATCCACCCAGACCCACTTCCCTCTGACTAATGCACCTAACATTATGGGCAATTTAGCATGGCCAATTCACACGACCGGCACATCTTTGGACTGTGGGAGGAAACCAGAGCACCCGGAGGAAACCCACGCAGACATGGGGGGAATGTGCAAACTCCACACAGACAGTCGCCCGAGGCTGGAATTGAAGCTGGGACCCTGGTGCTGTGGGGCAGCAGTGCTAACCACTGAGCCACCATGCTGCCCACAAAAAAGAAAATGTGCCGTGACTCGGATAATCAAACAAAATATTAATAACTACACTCTACCTTAAATAATAAGTTAAAGATATTTTACAAAGAACACAGTTATTTATACGACACCAAATTTCTTAATTTTACTTCTGCACCCATTTGACTCGCATCTTCAATAATTCAAGTCAGATACTTATCAGATATTGGCTAATTAACCGTTTTGTCTGAGTAATGCTTCCAAGGTTCCTCTAAGGGTTGAGGCATTGGGACCCACCGCTTACTTCTCGTAATGCTTTGCCTTCAAATCTGCTTCAAACATCCCACAGTTGTCATTCAACAGAGGCATTACTAGTATTTCATGTTGCCACTTCAGGTCAAAACAATCTAGTTTTGATGTTCTTTAACCCTGGAAGTTTTCTATATATTAAACTCACACTTTCTCTTCTCAACTTGGCTTATGCCTAGAGGTACAATGGACTATTAGAAGTTTGTCGGTTGACAAGAGTTTTAAACACTTTCATGAACAGAGAATTTCAAATAAACTCTCAGGTGAATGAGATATTCCCTGCCCCGACAAAATTCAAACCTAAAACCAAACTGATTGAGCTCACAACCACATTCAAAGACCCATTTTCCTCTCTAATTAACTTCTGGTTGTGCTGCTGCTCCCCTCTGTTGTTGATATCCAACACATGATCATTCACTGGAAGAGGGCTCAACTTGGAAAGTTGGTGGAATCTGTTTTTACTAGTAACTATAAAATGGATTTGGGCAGATCCTTGAGGTACCATCAGGCTTATCAACAGAATGAGGGGCCATGGTTAAACATAACTCTCTTTTAGAGAACTACCATAGGTGTAACATGCTGAATGATCTCCTCCTGTGTTGCAAATTTCTCTGAGTTTTATGAAATTCTGTTCACTTTTACTCGTGAGCTCTTTGGTGTGACCATGTTATCCTCTTCTCCAAGTTACTACTTCCTGACATTACAGGTGTGTGTGTCTATCATTAGGTATCTAACTCCAAGTAGTAGTAGCTTTTGCTTTAAGAGCAACATCTCTGAAATGATTTCTGATTTGGGGGAAAAAAAAAATCATAAAATTCTTAACACATTCATTGCAGTACAATACATTCCAGGACATGTTTGGTCCATGCAAGTTGTTGCTCTGTACATCAGAAACATTGTGATGGCCATGTTGTCTTTGAGGACTGGGGTGGAGGGCCTATGCTTAGTGTTAGGGCAATGAATCCTTTAAGAATGTTTCTCTGGAAGTGAATTATAAAACCAGCTTTCATCTTTAAGGCTTTAACTCAAACCTTAATAACTCAATGAAAAGTGTTCCCAACTTGCCTCCAGATTGTATGCCAATGATTTTAAAATTATATTCATTGTTTATTGATCCATAACCAGAAGGAAATACCTCCATTCACTCTTGCAAAACCTGTCCTCCACTTTAAAACAAGATCAACTTTTAAATTTCTCTGTTTTGAGGAAAACAACATGCTGGAAGACTGGAGGATGACTAACATGGTGCCACTATTTAAGAAAGCTGGAAACGAAAAGCCAGGGAACTAGAGACCAGTGAGCCTGACATGGTAGTGGGCAAGGTGTTGGAGGGAATCCTGAGGGACAGGATTTACATGTATTTGGAAAGGCAAGGACTGATTAGGGATAGTCAACATGGCTTTGTGTGAGGGAAATCATGTCTCACGAACTTGACTGAGTTTTTTGAAAAAGTAACAAAGAGGATTGCTGAGGGTTAGAGTGGTGGACGTGATCCATATGGACTTTATTAAGGTGTTCAACAACGTTCCTCATGATAGACTGGTTAGCAAGGTTAGATCACACGCTATTTGGATACAGAACTGGCTTAAAGGTAGAACATAGAGGATGATGGTGGAAGGTTGCTTTTCAGACTGGAGGCCTATGACCAGTGGTGTGCCACAAGAATTGGTATTGGGCTCACTGCTTTTTGTCATTGATATAAATGATGTAGATGCGAACATAGGAGGTATGGTTAGTAAGTTTGCAGATGACACCAAAATTGGAAGTGGAGTGGACAGTGAAGAAGTTACCTGAGAGTACAACGGGATCTTGATCAAATGGGCCAAGGGGCCAGGGAGTGGTAGATGGAGTTTAATTTAGATAAATGTGAGGTGCGGGACTTTGAGAAAACAAATCTTAGCAGGACTTATACACTTAATGGTAAGGTCCTAGGGAGTGTTGCTGAACAAAGAGACCTTGGAGTGCAGGTTTATAGAGTCGCAGAACGTAGAGTCACAGGTAGATAGGATAGTGACAAGGTATTTGGTATGCTTTCCTTTATTGTTTACAGCATTGAGTTGGGAGGTCATGTTGCAGCTGTACAGGACATTGGTTAGGCCACTTTTGGAATATTGTGTTCAATTCTAGTCTCCCTCCTATAGAAAGGATGTTGTGAAAATTGAAAAGGTTCAGAAAATATTTACAAGGATGTTGCCAGGGTTGGAGGATTTGAGCTATAGGGAGAAGCTGAACAGGCTGGGCTTTTTTTCCTGGAGCATTGGAGACTGAGGGGTGACCTGATAGAGGTTTATAAAATGATGCGGGGAATGAATAGGGTAAATAAACAAGGACTTTTCCTTGGATTAGGGGATGCCAGAACTAGAGGGAAAAGTTTAGGGTGAGAGGAGAAAGATTCAAAAGAGACCTAAGGGGCAAAGTTTTCACGCAGAGGGTGGTACATGTATGGAATGAGCTGCCAGAGGAAGTGGAGGAGGCTGGTACAATTACAACATTTAAAAGGTTTCTGGATGGGTAAAGAATAGGAAGGGTTTAGAGGGATATGGGCCAAAGGCTGGCAAATGGGACTGGATTAATGTCGAACATTTGGTTGGCATGGGCGAATTGGACCTAAGGGTCTGCTTCTGTGCTGTACATCTTTATGACACTAACTGTCCTATAAGTCATTCTGACAGACACTTTGACAAACTTTCTTTCTGCTACTCCCAAGCCTAAACGTTTTTCCTGAAGTCAGGTACCAGAATTGTCCATAATATCACAGTCTAAACCTGACCATCAATTCATAATTTTCGAGCATGACATCTTTGCTTTTGTGTTCCACAGCTCTAAAAATAAGATGAGTAATCAGAATGCTTTTCCAATGCTCATCAACTTGCCATTTCACCTGAGAAATTGTGTGCGCACAGATACAATGGACTTTCGGCTTAGCTGCATTTTTCAAAATTAGGCCATTTATAATACATGGTCTTTCTACATTGGTTTTCCCAAAGGGCATTGCTTCAGACTTTGCATTGAATTCCATCTGTCATGACGGGAATCATTTCACCGTTCTGTCCATCCCTTTCTAAAGTATGTGACTATCTTCATGTTTATCTACCAGGTTGCCAACTATTACGTCATCTGTAAATTCAATAATGCTGCTTTCTTCATCTGAATTAGGTCGTTTAAATAAATAACTTGCCCAAAAGTGACCCTTTTGAAGTAGAACATCACTGCACACCACCTCAAAATCTGCTTCCTGACGCTGAGCCCATTCCACATCCATACTGCAACTTTCCCTAATTACTGGGTTTACAAAAGGTCTCTTTAGTAGCACTTGGTTAAATGCCTCTCAAAAGTTAATTGATACACAATATTTATTGCATTGGCTTTATCAGCCTTTGGTTACCTGAAAGAAATCAATTTAGCAGTCACAAAATCCCTTTCACAAATCCACTTCAGTCTTTTTTGATTAATACGAAATGAAACTATTTTAACACTGATAATTATTACCAATTACTTCCTCACACTGATGCAAGGTTAACCACCCAATCACTTCCTCTTTTCACTTTCTCCTATTTCTTGAATATTGGTGTTGCGTTAGAAATTTGAATCCTCCAGCATATAAAGAGGATTAAAAGATTGTAACTAATATCTGGCTTATTGCTCCTTTGCTTCTTTCAGCATTTCTATTCGAACCAACTGACTTACCAACTTTTACTATCAATATTTTTAGCAAGTCTCACTTGAGAGGAATGCTGATTGGTTGGGAAGTGGATTCTGATCAGTATAGGTACTCGTTTGCTTCTTGAATTGGTATCCTTGCAAATTGACCTGATGAGAGCAAAAGGAAAAGTTTTGACAAAATCTATTTATTTTCTGCAACACTTGAGCTCTGTACTATGAATAGACTATTTATTACTATTCCACATCTCTCATTCCTTTAGTGCAAGCTTCACATCATCCTCCTGATTTGTGCAGACATGCAAAGTATTTGTTTCTTCATGAAGAAACAAGTCATTTGTTTCTTCATGAAGATTTCCCTTTGGCTTTTAATAATACCAATATTTCCCAAGTGGCTGAGAATTTTCTTCACCTCGGCTTTTTGTGTTTCTGAAATATTTTACAACAACTCAATATTTCCTAATCTCTTTTGATAACCTCAGTTTCCCATATTAACTTTCTCTATTTCCTCCTGTACTTGCCAGTTCTGAATGAAATGTGGAGAAAAATACATTGGATAACAATGGAATGTTCCAATTCTATACAGGTACAGCCCATTATAGAAAAGGTTCACAACCACAGCTTCCATTCTCCCCCTCCCAATCCAAACCCACAGATTATATAACTTGCGACTACATAGAAATGAGGAACACAATCTTATAATGTCAAGAAACCAATAAAACTCAATATCATTAATTCAAATGATTGTTTCTATTCTTCATCCTCCTCCCTTCCCTAAAAAAACATTTAATTTTCTATTACGTTACTCTAAATTATATTTGAAAGCAAGAAACATAACCAAGTGAAATAAATCATGAGAAATCAATATTACTCAGCAGAATATTATTAGCCACTTCATATTCCCCATTCTCATTACTGCTTCAAGCTGGTTTATTACTAATTGCAAAACCCTGACTTTTGAGTTGCGAAAGAGAAGAAAATGACTTTATCACTGAGTAGTTTATTACTTTTGTTTTTAATATTCATATTTTTCATATCTCCCATTTGGTTGCTTGTGTGTCAATAAATGTTGTAAGACTCAATAGGTATCTTAACCTATTGCTAAATTTCAGTGCTATCCATTGTTCAGTCAGTTAAGTTTTCCTGGCTCGACCAAAAAGCAGATTTGATCACTAATCCAGCGGTACTTGCTCGAATTTTCCTTAATATTATGGAATTGAGTTTTAAAAAAGACAATTTTGACTTCTGTAAATAAGTGAGGCATTAAATTATGTTTTCTTTATGGCTGGTTGTAAATATTTTCTGTGAGGAAGAACAACCATATGGCCTGAGTCAAAAGCAAGGTAAGGATTTTATGGTTTTTTTATGGTTCAAGCCAATGTAAACCTTGGCCAAAAATAACGTGAAAAATGCTTCGAGGCAAAGCTTTTTACTCAAATACACAGTTATGTTTCAAACTAGTTTATTTCTGTAAAGTAACGATGTAACAGGTCTATGTATATTATCTTTGTGGGGTTATTTTGAGCTTTATGCATTTTGCTGTTTCTTGTAATGGCACTGTACAATCTCAGTTTTAAGACAATAGTTATTGTGGAATCGCAAATTGTTCATGTGGTTAAAGCATTTTTATAGATTTGGAGGCTGCGCACATCTGTTAGTTGGGTAAAAACAATGACTGCAGATGCTGGAAACCAGATTCTGGATTAGTGGTGCTGGAAGAGCACAGCAGTTCAGGCAGCATCCAAGGAGCTTCGAAATCAACGTTTCGGGCAAAAGCCCTTCATCAGGAATAAAGGCAGTGAGCTTGAAGCATGGAGAGATAAGCTAGAGGAGGGTGGGGGTGGGGAGAAAGTAGCATAGAGTACAATGGGTGAGTGGGGGAGGGGATGAAGGTGATAGGTCAGGGAGGAGAGGGTGGAGTGGATAGGTGGAAAAGGAGATAGGCAGGTAGGACAAGTCCAGACAAGTCATGGGGACAGTGCTGAGCTGGAAGTTTGGAACTAGGGTGAGGTGGGGGAAGGGGAAATGAGGAAACTGTTGAAGTCCACATTGATGCTCTGGGGTTGAAGTGTTCCGAGGCGGAAGATGAGCGTTCTTCCTCCAGGCGTCTGGTAGTGAGGGAGCGGCGGTGAAGGAGGCCCAGGACCTCCATGTCCTCGGCAGAGTGGGAGGGGGATTGAAATGTTGGGCCACGGGGGGGGCGGTGTGGTTGATTGGTGCGGGTGTCCCGGAGATGTTCCCTAAAGCGCACTGCTAAGAGGCGCCCAGTCTCCCCAATGTAGAGGAGACCGCATCGGGAGCAACGGACACAATAAATCAGATTAGTGGATGTGCAAGTAAAACTTTGATGGATGTGGAAGGCTTCTTTAGGGCCTTTGATGGAGGTGAGGGAGGAGGTGTGGGCGCAGGTTTTGCAGTTCCTGTGGTGGCAGGGGAAGGTGCCAGGATGGGATGGTGGGTTGTAGTGGGGTGTGGACCTGACCAGGTAGTCACTGAGGGAACGGTCTTTGCGGAAGGCGGAAAGGGGTGGGGAGGGAAATATATCCCTGGTGGTGGGGTCTGTTTGGAGGTGGCGGAAATGTCGGCTGATGATTTGGTTTATTGTACTCTATGCTACTTTCTCCCCACTCCCACCCTCCTCTAGCTTATCTCTCCACGCTGCAGGCTCACTGCCTTTATTCCTGATGAAGGGCTTTTACCCAAAACGTCGATTTCGAAGCTCCTTGGATGCTGCCTGAACTGCTGTGCTCTTCCAGCACCACTAATCCAGACATCTATTAGTTGGTTCATTTGGAACAATATTAATTACAGGAGAGGTGACACTAGATACTCTAAGCAAAGGACAAGTTACTTAACCGGTGTTAAGTTACCTTGGTAAAGATCTAAGGAGCTAGTTAGCCATGAGGGACAAGCCATCAAAAAAGGGATAATCCTACAAAGTGACGATTTTTCAAAGAACAAGTCAGGAGATAGTAGGAAGTGAGATCAGTAAGGTGACCATGACTTTTAAAGAAACCAATCAGGAATTGGGCATACACAATTTAGCCAAACTGAGACTGATCATGTGATGGCCATGTGTTGTCAAGGCAGGGCAGGAGTCGCAGTTGGCAAGGGTTAATAAATGGTGAATCTTAATGTTTCAGTGTATAGAGAGGACCGAAGGCAGAACCACAACTTCAATCAAAGAAATAGAACAACATGCCTAGAGAAATCAGGAGAGATTTCATAGAAACCTGTAATATTCTAATAAAACTAGACAGATAAACGCAGGAAGGATTTTCCCAAAGACTGGGGAATCCAAAACCAGAAGTCAGGTCTAATGGTTTGGGGTACGCCATTTAGGGCGGAGATGAGGAGAAATTTCTTCAACCACAGAGTGGTGAGCCTATGGGGTTCTCCAGCAGAGAAAGCAGTTCTGGGCAAAACACAGTTTTCAAGAAAGAGATAATATAGTTTTTAAGGCTAAAGGGATTAGAGGGTATGGATGAAAGCTGAAGCAGGATGCTGGTTGGATGATCAGCCATATATCAGATTGAATGATGGAGCAGGCTCAAAACGTCAAAACGCCAGGTCCTGGTTTTTCACGTTTCCAACCAAAAACCATGAGATGTGATTCCATTGAAAACCAACTGAATGATCACTTTTATTAAATACTTATTTTATACATTTTTAATACCTTAAGAATTTCAACATGTTCAAACATATGCGTATCTAGAATGGCCTTTTATTTAGTCAAATCTAAAATGCCTTTTGGATTGACTGTCTAAAACTTAAGCTTTAATGGTCATTTACTCAGATTGCACACTCCAGCTGACAGTATAATTGGCTGGGTGGGAAGTGGGGAGAAACTGACCCAAGAAAGGAAATCTGATGCACTTGTGACTATATTTTCCTCTCCTAATGGTTAATGTCCTTTGCTACTTAATATCTTCTTTTGCTTTTGTCTCTCCTCTCATTTTTCTTCCTTCCCTTCTATCTACCGAAGATTATTTCTGCCTTTTTCTTTTGAATTGAAGGCGGATAGGACAGCTGTTGCTGAGAAAGGAGTCACTATTTTGTTTAGGGAAATAGTTGAGAAGAAAATTTAACACCAAAGGAGTCCTAACTTCTCTCTTTTGCCCAATCATTTGTGCTCCACTCCAGTTTCCCAATTCGCTCAGTTTCCCAATAGCTATTCTTATTTCTTGTTGCTTATCATTTAACAACACAAACAAATATAAACTATAATAGATATCTGATAAAACCTTAGGTGAACTTTCATATATAGCCCTGCAAGAATTTGAACAGGTTAACACTTGATCGAACGCAACTTGCACCACCCATTGAGATGATGTGATTAGGACTCAATGGGAGAGTAACATAGGTTCTTGTGGGAAACTAACCCAAGGCTAGGTTTTCCCAATGGTCTTTGTTGTAAAGTCCAAGCCAATTCCTATAATCTGTAAACACTTGCAGAGAAGTAATAAATTACACCTGGGATGTCACGGGGTAGTTCAGCGGTTAGTGCAGCTGCCTCACAGCTCCAGGGACCCAGGTTCGATTCCAGCCTTGGGTGATGGTGTGGAATTTGCATGCTCTTCCCGAGTCTGCATGGCTTTGCTCCAGTTTCCTCTTACAGTACAAAGATGTGCAGTTTAGATGGGTTAACTTTGGTAAATGTGGGGTTATGGGGAATAGGGTCAGAGGCTTGATGCACACTTTACCTCCACCGTAGGGATTCTATGATAAACCTTACTCTACAAACTCTTCTTGTTAGTCTAGAAGTGGCTATTGTAACAAACGAGACCACAAGCCCCTAAAGAACCCACAGACTTAGAAAAAACAAATGACAGCACAACATCTCCCACCATCCCCACCTCACTATGGCCCCTCTCCTCAAAATGGAGTGCTCCAAAGAGGCCACAGCCTCCACTCATATTTCTCGGAGAGACGCTATTGTTAAAATCCAATTTGCTCTTATTATATTAAAAGTAAAGTCTTGTTAAAACAAGAGCAAGAAAGTTTTCCGCTTGCCTTTCTTTTCACCTGCATCTTATCGTCTTTCTCTTTCCTTGCTACAAAACTTAATTGGAAATACAAAACTTAAGGAGAGAGATCTCGGTAAAGTAGGATGACTGCAGAAAAGAAGTGAATTAAGTCAACTTGATCATGCTATGTGCACAGTTCCTGCAAGCAAGAAAGCTTTAACTATGTTCTTTTTTGCTGCAGCCAGTGCCTGAAAAAACAATGAGGACAAATTATCAAGTAACCTATTCCTTCTTACCGCCTGTTCAGAGCATAGCAATAAATCATGCCAAAATTCAGTAGAAACAATGGATTTATGGTTGACTAATGGAATTTCAATGTGTCAGCTTCAGTTTCTATTGCTAATCTACCATGATTAACTTTCTCTCTTAGATTTGCTCTAGTTCTGAGTTCCTCATTACAGTAACTGCAAAGCAATTTGATAAACAACTGTATAAATCTCCCACTAATTAGTCAAAAGCACAATTGTGGTTTCTACCTTTTTCAAGGACATCATTGTGACTCTGCCACAATCAATGATACATTTTCTCTTAAATAACTTTAAAAGCAAATTTCCTTACTGTGAATTCAAAAATACTGTTAGTATTCAAAAATATTATGGGAGGACTGCAAAATGGCAATTCAACACAAGTTCCAGAGACAGTAAGTTTTAGTAAATTTTGCTTAATAATTTCTATTTAGAATCATAGAGTCATTGAGATTTACAGCATGGAAACTTGTCCATGCTAACCAGATATCCTAACCAAATTTAGTCCCATTTGCCAGCACCTGGCCCATAAACCTCAAAACCCTTCCTATTCATGTGCCCATCCAGGTACCTTTTAAATGTTGTAACTGTACCATCTCCACCACTTCCTGTGCCAGCTCATTCCACATACGCACCACCCTCTGCATTAAAAAGTTGCCCCTTAAGTCTCTTTTATATCTTTCCCCTCTCACTTTAAACCTATGCCCTTTCATTCTGGATTCCCCTACCCCAGGGTGAAGACCTTGTCTATTTAGCTTATCCACGCCTCTCATGATTTTATTAACCTCTATACGGTCACCCCTCAGCTTCTGATGGTCCAGGGAAAACAGCCATAGCCTATTCAGCCTCTCCCTGTAGCTCAAATCCTCTAACCCTGGCAAAATCCTTACAAATCCTTTCTGAATCCTTTCAAGTTTCACAACATCCTTTCAATAGGTGGGAAACCAGAATTGCTCACAATATTCCAAAACCAATGTCCTATACAGTCGCAACGTGACCTCCCAACTCCTATACTCAAGGCTCTGACCAATAAAGGAAAGCATACCAAACGCCTTCTTCACTATCCTATCCACCTGCATTTCCACTTTCAAGGAGCTATGAACGTGCAATTCAAGGTCTCTTTGTTCAGCAACACTCCCCAGGACCATACCATTGAGTGTAAAAGTCTGGCCTGATTTCCTTTTTCAAAATGCAGCACCTCGCATTTATCTAAATTAAACTCCATCTGCCACCCCCTGGCCTATTGGCCCATTTGAGGTAACCTTCTTCACTGTCCCATGTTCATAGCCAAATCATTTACATAAATGACAAAAGGTAGTGGACCCAGCACTGATCATTGTGGCACGCCACTGATCACAGGTCCCCAGTCTGAAAAGCAACCCTCCACCACCACCCTCTATCTTCTACCTTCGAGCTAATTCAGTATCCAAATGGCTATATTCCATTTGATCTAACCTTGCTAACCAGTCTATCATAAAGAGCCTTGTCGATGAATGATTTATGACTACTGATTATTCATACCTTGTTAGGTCAAGGACAACTGAGGATCCTGTGAGATAACAATAATGCAGAACTCCGAGTTTTATGTAAAAGGATTTTATACCTCAAAACCCACAAACCTATAAACCTCCTCGAGCCTGAGAAACCTATTAGATATCTGATCTTCTGAGCATCATACATTTTTCATGGCTCCACTATTAGTGGCAAAATCATTGGAATTCCTTACCTAAACATCTCATCTTCCTTGCTTTAAAAATCCACCTTGGTGACTCAAGTGTTGGTCAACTGACTCACTGTCTCTGGGTTCTGAGTCATTGTGCTTGATTACATTTCACTGCAGCACTTTGCGAAATTTTTACAAAGTAAGTGTTACTTAAATCCAAGTTGCCTTGAGCTAACGCAAGTTATTTGAATCTTGGAGCCTTCATTAGTTTAAATGCAGTAATGTGGTTTAGAGACGCACATCTCCATTATTTCAATAATGCTCAAATCATTGAGGACTCAATAAACAGGAGCAGGAATCAGTGCCCTGGAGCATGCTACACCATTTGGTAAAACTACGTTTTATTTGATTGCTGGGTTACCACCTTCCTTGCTGACTTAAAGATTCTTACAAACAAATGGAGCTGGGTACAATGCTGAATCTGCCAGTAAAGGTAAAAAAAAGGTCTGAACTCTCCTAAATTTTGAAACCATTTTGCATCCAGTCCGAATGATCTATGTTTCAAAACATTCAGCAATCATTTTACATCTAATATTGAGCTACTGAGATAAGTGATCCTAAAATGAAGTCTCATAGCACTGAAACCACATCAATTGCAACCATTCACTTGCCTTCCAATGGTCAAATATTTTAATTGAAATTATTGGAAATCCCACCCAGACCCATTCCCCTACATTTACCCCTTCACCTAATAGTACGGACAATTTAGCATGGCCAATTCACCTAACCTGCACATTTTTGGACTGTGGGAGGAAACCGGAGTACCCGGTGGAAACCCACGCAGACACGGGGAGAATGTGCAAACTCCACAGTCAGTCGCCTGAGGCGGGAATTGAACCCGGGTCTCTGGCACTGTGAGGCAGCTGTGCTAACCACTGTGCCACCTTGCTGCCCAAATGCTATCATTTGTCACAATACAATATGGTATCTATTATTTTGATGATGTTATCTGTTGTAGTTCTCCGCCTCTACCCTCCCCATTACCCTTCCTTTATCTTCTCCGTTCCCCTTAACTTTCCTCCTCTGTATCTCCTCTTCCTCATTTCTAGTCCCTGTTCATGTTAAACCCTGGCTGCAAATGGAGCTTTTAGGGGTGAGGAGGAGAACAACCTAAGCTTTGGGAGATGGTTGTGGTGGAAGGAAAGAAGAGACTGAGTCATTTTGCTTGGGTGGGATGGGGAGTTTGTTCAGGAGCTGGAAGTGGCAAGCTCTGTGTGGGTTATCCTTTGCTTGCTGCATTGACCTGTTAAGCTCTGAGGTCTTAGTCGTTACATAATTGAGAACAGTGACCAAGTAGACAGGGTCTATTTTGAAGGGAATTCCTGGTTTTTGACTGGTGAAGGAATGGTGATATAGTTCCTTGAAAATGGACTTGCAGTGATGGCAGCATTCCAGATAGTAGAAATCACAGGTTTCAAAAGCGCTGTTGAAGGAACTTTGGCAATTTGATGAGTTGCTACCTTTCATATTTCAATACATACTTTAAAATTTCATTACAATGGGTTCTTCCAACTCCCAAAGGTGCCACATTTACTTCTGCTGTTCCTTAAGTTGTTGACTATTTCTTTCACACATTTTCACACTATTTCTTTCACACAACGTCTCTGATGAAGCAGCCCATGTATTTTTCTCCCAAACTGGTCATGCTGGCTGAATGAGAAAATTTTGATGCCGTGAGCAAACCTCAACCCACCAATGTGTTTAAAGATGAGTCAGCTGATCAAATTGCCCAAAACCCCAGCTCCCCCCTCCCCGCCAACCATAAGAAAACAAAATCACCAATGCAACTGCATAACTGTCTTTGCAGAGATAATGGAATTGGATGTTGCAAATATTGAATAATTCTCAAACATTACTTATTGTTAACATAACCACATTATAGTACGAATGGCTCAAAGATCTGCAAGCTTAATAGGCTCTGCAGATTGTTTGATGCTAATTTAAGTTTTTATTACTTTGCCTAAAAGCAATTAGAGGAATATAAATTAGGACAAATATAGTTTACTATTAGTTCTGTATAAGTGATGATTTAAATTGAATTCCTATATATCCAATTCATTGCATCAATAAAATTTGCACAACACACCGAAGATGACATCCATGAAATTAAAGCTTGTCATTTTTCTTGCATTACAATTAAAATGTCTCCATATACATCACATTTGAAATTACATTTGGAGTACAGTTCTGATGAGAAAAATTATTTGTAATGTTCTGCAGTGCACTGAACTAAGTGATCTGTTTGATTAGTGAAGCAAGATTGAAGTGTCAGTTTGGATAAGTTTGTGTCCTTCGCGCCTTTGAATTAGATAAGTGTGGATTCAAGCTTAAATCCAACATTTGAGCAAATAATCCTAGCTGACAATGAATAGTACATTAAAGGAACTCCACATTTCTTGAGAGATCATCTAAGGCCCATCAGTTGTGGTGGAGGTCAAATATCCAACTGCACTAGACACAGAAGTAAATGGCAGACCACATTTGGCGTGTTGTGTGCAGTTTTAGGCCCATATCTCAGGAAGGATGTACTAGCCCTGGAGCATGTTCAGAGGAGGTTCACAAGAATGGTCCCAGGAATGAAAAGCTCAACATTTGAGGAATGTCTGAGGACTCTGGGTCTATACTCGATGAAGTTTAGAATGATGGAGGGGGGGGGGGGGGGGGGGAGAAGATCTAATTGAAACATATAAATACTGAATGGCCTGGACAGAGTAGATGTTGGGAAGATGTTTCCATTGGTAGGAGAGACTAGGACCTGAGAGCATAGATATAGAGAAAAGGAAAACCTTTTAGAATGGAGATAAGGAGAAACATCTTCAGCCAGAGAATGTTGAATCTATGGAATTCATTGTTACAGAAGACTGTGGAAGCCAGGTCATTGAGCATACATAAGACTGAGATAGATGGGTTCTTGATTGTCAAGGGAATCAAAGGTTACATGGAGAAAGCCAGAGAATGGAGTTGAGAAACTTATCAGCCATGATTGAATGGCGGAGCAGACCCGATGGGCTGAATGGCCTAATTTCTGCTCTTATGACTTATGGCATTCTCATCCCAATGTTTTCATCATTCCTTCGTCAATCAGTCACACCAAAAAAAAGATCAATTGGTCACTCTTTCTGCTGCTGGTCCAACATTTTTTTGTATGCATAAATTGGCTATTACTTTGCCTATGAGAGATAGCATTTCAAAATAATTAATGAGCTGTGAAGTCCATTGAGATATCCTGTGACCACATGACATAAAACCCAACTACTTCTCTGCAATAGGTGGCAACAGGCTGTTACACATCAATTAATAGACAACATGCAGGATGCAGCTCTTGTAAAGGCAGTACAATTCTAAACAGTATGACTATCTCTGTAACGAAACTGAGGGTGACTGAACAAGCTACTTTGCTACCTCAATCCTCCTTCACATTTTCTCAACGTCCTGTATTCTGTATTAGGTATCATTAGAAAATGTGCACTCATGTCTGCATTCAGGAACTTTGTATAAACATCAATGCGGAAGCTCATGAAATCTACTTTTTAAATGAAACAACTCTCAGTTATTGTTTCAGATCATTTTCAATATTCCTTAGATTATTCCTGAAAAATGCATTGAAAAACTATTTATTTTTCTTACCACATCTAAGCATTTAGTAGAACAAGTATTCATGCTGCAAATATTATTTTAACACAATAACCTTCAAACATTGTCATATTGCATTCTGCTCCAAACATTCCATTTAATATATTGGATCATCAGTAGGAGTCTTTCAAAATTATTTCTCTGTTCAAAGAAACCCTAATGGATTGACAAATAGGACTGTGTCTCTTTGTTTAGTCTTCTAATTTACTGTATCATTTATCATGTCAGCCAGTTTTCCATTCCATTTATCATCTCACAAACTGATATGGCCTAATATTATTGCTATCCAACCTCGTGTGGCATAAGCTCTGTATCTCACCGAGTGTGCAGGTTTCATCAACTCACATACACTTGAGATGTGCAAGTCTTAAGAAAAATGCATTGCATGTGAAAAAAACTGTAAAGTTCAGAAATTGTTCTGAACATAACATTTAAGACAATGAATTTTCCAAAGTGCTAGCTATGCTCACTATAATCGCCTTCATTCTTTACAATCCATAGTGCAAGTGTCGTTGGTGAGCCAGCTCAGGACTCACGGAGGAGGCAGTGAAACAAAGATAGACTCTCTTTCACGTATTTTTGTAAATCTTAAACTATTCAAAATGACGCTGGAGTGTGGGCACAGTTGAAGTTTTTCCCTGTATTATTCATTATAAAATACATGTGACAATAAATCGTTCAAATCATTCAAAATCAAATTTGTCCTATCCATTTTGTTTCTCTCTGTCATTGGCTAGATCACATGACTCTATCTTCCACCTTCACGAGTCACATTCTTTTCCAGTTCCACTACTGCTTTATGCAAAACTCACATCTCAAAGCTCCCTCTGACCTTCCCAACTCCAACAAAATGTTTACTCGCTTCCATCCAGACCATTTCTCCCCTGTATTTCCCAAAAGATGTTTGCTTGGCACTCTTCCTTCTCTAGAGTTTTAAAGAATGATAGGTGTTCTCACTGAAATTTACAGAATACTCACAAGGATGGAAAAGGTAGATGCAAGGAAGACATTTTCTCTGGCTGGGAAATCCATAACCAAATAAGGGGCAAGTCACTTAGGACAGAGAGGTGGTGATTTTTAAAAAACATAAACTCAGATGATTGTGAATCTTCGGTTTGTTTCACTCCAGTGGACTGTGGAAACTCAGATTTTGCGTACTCAAAGGATTGGGACATTTCTGATTACCAATAGTGTAAAATCTTACAGGGTTGATGTGTGTAAAAGGCACTGAAGTGTTCAATCAACATAATTGTAATAATTAGTGTGGGAGAAAGTGAGGACTGCAGATGCTGAAGATCAGAATTGAGAATGTGGTGCTGGAAAAGCACAGCAGGTCAGATAGCATCCAAGGAGGAGAGTCTATGTTTCAGGCATAAGCCCTTCATCAGGAATGAGGCTTGTGGGCTAAAGTGGCCAAGAAATAAATGGGAGGGGGGGGTGGAGCTGGGGGGAAAGATAGCTGGGAATGTGATGGGTAGATGACATTGCGGGTTAAGGTGATAGGTTGGAAAGGAGGGTGGAGCAGATAGGCGAGAAGGAAGATGGACAGGTAGGACAGTTCAAGACGGCCATGCCGAGTCGGAGGGTTGGATCTGGGATAAGTTGGGGGCAGGGGAAATAGAGAAACTGATGAAATCCACATTGATCCCACGTGGATGAAGGGCCCTCCAGGTGTTGGGTGGTTAGGGTTTGGCTATCGCATTCCCAGCTATCTTCCCCCCAGCCCAGGCCCCAACCCCCTCCCATTTATCTCTCAGCCCCACTGGGCCATCCCTTCATTCCTGACGAAGAGCTTCGGCTCGAAATGTTGATTCTCCTGCTCATCGAATGCTGCCTAAGTGGCTATGCTTTTCCAGCACCACACTCTTCGACTCTGTAATAATTAGTGTAGCAAGGTTGACAAGGTGACATTTTACTCCTGTTCCTATAACTACCCACTGCCCATTTGCAACACTAAAGGTTGGAATATGTACTGCATGTATAACTGGGTGGCCTGAAAGGGACTCTGCCCAATGGTGACCAGCCTGCCTTGAAATTCTTTAGCAGCCAGGTAAGGTGCTGGGTGGCCCACCTGCTCTTGGCCGAACTGAGGCCTATAAGCTACTAATTAACAGTGATTTAAATAGCAGCCTTCTACTGCTGTTGGTAGTTTACTAGCCTCACAGGTGTAATGAGGACAGTAAGCCTGCTGGGGTCGGGGAGTGCGGAAATTCCTCTTTTGGTTAACACAGGCTCTTCCAACAACCTGCAAAACTGTTCCCAATAGTTCATCCACCATCCTCATCCTACTGAGTGTCGCTGGTGGATGGGTCACAATCTAATTTGCTCCAGAACAAAAAAAAACATTCATCTTCTGATCCAGCCTCCACTTGTTGCTCATGGGGTACTGGCAGCCTTCAGGAAGAGGATATACTTCCAGATGGGGATAGAATCCACAACGCGAGTTACTGAAAAGTCTCGCAGCTGTAAAGTTAACTTAGTGCCCTGGCCCTCTTTAGATACAGCAATACTCAGTGGAGTTCAGAAGAATGAGGGGTGATCCTATTGAAAGGTATAATGTTCTGAGAGGGTTTGACAGTGTTAATGTTGAAAAGATATTTTCCTTCCTGAGGAATGTTCCTGGGGTGCTGCAAAAGTCTCAGCTGTATGGATATACCCGCTCCCAAAACTGCTGGCACTTGAGAGCTGCTGGCCAATCAGATTAGCGGGTACCTCTCCGAGGTTGGACTTCCTCCATTCCGTCCTATACTTTGGTTCTGATCATGGGTTCCCTCCTTCCCTTCCTCTGCTAGACTAGACCTGGCCCCACTGCTACTGGCCCTGCACCCCTTGCCCAAGGCCCCAACAGTTCCTTGCCAGGCCCGATTTCTCAGCACACCATGATGCACCCTAAACACTTACTGGGCATCCTCCCCCTTACTGCAGCGCCCTACCTGCCTGGCATCCTGCTTACCTGGAACTTTAAATACCCTATCCATCTGGAACCTACCACTTGACATCTTATGTCCTCCCTAGTTGGCACTCTACCCTCCCAGCAGGGTTACGGAATACTTGCCTTACGTACTTTTATCCTGCGATAGTCAAAGTGACTGCCCCGACTTTTAAATTTCAGGTTTTGGTAGCTGACTGCTGTGAATAGGGGACATTGATTTGCCTTCCGCTGGCAGTTCTGCATTACAAATGAACTATCAGAATGGAAGTACAGCCCTGCATTTTTGAGGAAGCCCTGAGCCCTGGCAGAAAAGTGGAGTGCCCTTCTTTTGCAAAGAAAAATCGTGACAGTGTGGTCATCCGGGTAAGACAGCCCCCTCCCCGGAAAATCTGGCTGCTTGTTTTGAAGTGCAATTCGTGCCAAAACAACAGAACAAGAGTAAAGGTACTAATCACACAAAAATACGATAGCATACAAACAAATAAAAGTACTCCATCAAGGTCTCAGTCAGGAATCCAATCTATCAATGTTCAAAGGCATGGGGATAGTGATCCCCAAGCTTCCCCTGGAATTGATTTTCCCATAATCCCTGTTTCTGCTCACTCGTGTGATGAAGTTGGTAAGGAGCCTGATGGATCAGTTTTCAAGGGGGTGGACATTTTGATTTCACTATTTGATCAAAATAATAACTTCCTGTGAAAAGCATTGATTTTCTTACAATCTCAAAAATGTTGACTTCCAATAGTAATACTTAAACTAACATCAATAAAATAAAATATGGTGCGAAGGAACAGCAGAAGGGTAAGGGGGTGCAGAATCACAGAAAATCAGTTTAAAACAGCTGTAAAGAAAAAGCTCATACAATTCTAGCTTTTATCTCAAGGTATACATCAAAGAAGGCAAAAAGCCTTTGTATTGTTGGTAGTGATGGGTTGCAACCTCGTATCAACCGAGTGAACCTGCTCGAGGCTGGTTTCAATGCCAGCACATCTTTCCTTAGATAAGGGGCCCAAAACTATTCACAATATTCTAGACTAGTGCTTTTAGCCAAACCTCCCGAGATTTATACTCCTTTCCCTCTGAAAGGAAGGTCAACATTCTATTTGCCTTCCCTGTTACCTGAACTTGGATGCTAGCTTTTTTTCATGATTTAGGACCCATAAATCCCTCTATTCTGTAAATTTCTTCAGTCTTCATCCATTTAAATAATATTCAGCTCCTCTACTCTTCCTGATATAGCACCATGCTAACAGGTTTAATCATATCTTTTAGGGAATGAAGTCCATCATCCTTGCATGGTCTGGCCGACATGTGGCTCCATACTTTTAGCAATATGATTGATCTTAACTGCCCTCTGGGCAAATAGGAATAGGCAATAAATTCTGGCTTAGACAGCAACTCCTACATCCCAGGAATGAAATGGGAAAAAGGATATCACATGGAATGTACACACATGGCTGAGAGAGAGAAAAAAAGAGGGGGGAAATGAGAGAGAAGGGGTAAAGAGAGAGAGAGAGACACCGAGAGAGAGAGACAGAGAGAATGGTGAAGTTGCACCCACCCAGGCAAATTTGTGCCTTGTAGGTGGTGAACAGGTTGTGGGGAGTCAGGAGATGAGTTACTTGCTGCAGGATTCCTAGTATCTGACCTTCTCCTGTCGCCACTGCATTTATAGGGCCAGTATAGATCAGTTTCTGATCAACGGTAATCCCCAGGACAGTGGAGGAATTAGTGCTACTAACACAATTGAATGTCAAGGTCCAGTGGCTAGATTCCTTCTTATTGGGGATGGTCACTGCACAGCAGTTGTGTGGCACAAAGGTTACTTGCCATTTGTCAGATATCATCCGGCTCCAGCTACATTTGGAAGTGGACTGCTTCAGTGTCTGGGGAGTCATGAATGGTGCTGAACAGTGTGCAGTCAGCAGCAAACACCCCACCTGGTTGTATGATAAAGGGAAGGTCATTGATGAAGGAGCTGAAGATGGTTGGGCCTAATACACTATCCTAAAACACTCTTGCAGAGATGTTCTGGAGCTGAGATGACTGACTTCCAACAACCACAACCATCTTGCTATGTGACGTTTATAACTTCAACCAACAGTTACTATAATGGAGTACCTCACCAGGCCAGTTCAGAAAACACTTAAGAGTAAATTACATTGTTCTTGGCCTAGAGTCATATGTTGGCCAATCCAGCTAAGGAAGACAATTTCCTTCCCTAAGGAACATTTAGTGGACCAGAAGTGTTTTGTTCCAATTGTTGACAATGATTTCTTGATCATTAGATTTTTGATTCCACGTTTTCATTGAATTCAAATTCCATCCTGTGCTGTGGCGAATTTGAACATGAGCCCAAAATACTACCAGGTCTCTGGATTACTACTTCATCAATATGATGAGGTCATCATGTTGTAACTCCCATGTCTGCTCACGTTTCTTGTACATAAAGGGCTCCTTACACCCTCCATGTATCCTTCATAGCCACTCACCCAATTTCTAATTCATACAAACCCATAAGACACTAAATGACAATTGGGTGTAGATCTAAAATACTGAATCTCTTAAAATCTCAAAAACATCAAACAAACACAGCTTTAGTGCTCCATTTGGTGGGGGTGGGGGATATATTAGTCCTATTGCAAAGGGAAACCTTATTATCATTAAGTAGTTACACAGTTGTCTAAATAACAAACATCAATGCAAAAAGAGACAAAGATAGATAAATTGGATCGCATCCTCATATAATTATCGAAGAAAGCTCTCAATTCCCTTTGCACCAATGTAAAGATCCCTACTGAGCTCAGTCAATGTTTTTTTTTAATTAGAAACTCAGCTAAGCTGTATTAACACGCAATTGAAGGTGATACTATGGATCCTTTTCCAGTTGAAGAGACAAACTCCAGCAGAAAACCTTTCCAAGGGGTTCAGAAATAGCTTTGAAAACTTCTGCAATCCAGATCGTTAAATCCCTATTCATTAGATGATTGCAGGATTCTTGATCACCCTTCCTACTTAATTTAGGTCCATTCTCCAATGGGGAAAGTACTCTAATGCATCTCAGCCTTACACAATGCTGGTCAATGTAATGATCATCTTTACCTTTTCAGGACAAAGCCTTACATACATCACTGCATTACAAACAGATCTAATCTATAAAGTAACATCTAATAATGGTATCTGAAGATGAGAAGACTTGCCTGTTAAAAAGTTCCTGCCTCCACAGCAGGCTTCCCAGAGATTCATTAACTGACTTACCTAGTTGGTTCCCACACCTTCTAAATACCTCCCACAATGACTAAACTACAGTGGGGGATAAAATTAAAATCTTTCTTCAAGTTTCATAATGATGACTCTAAAGTGTCAGGTTGATTGTGCAAGGTCTCGATTGTGCAAGGTCTCAATTTTGCATTTCTTCTGTTTTGCTGGATGAAAGTATAATGTTGAAATTGTATTTCCTGGGCTTTTTACCGATTCCTGTTTCTTATCTGGTGGATGGTGGGAAAGTGATGTAATAATCTAGCCCTAAAACTATGTAAAGGTTGCCAAATGTATCTTTAATCCTTTAGTCCAGCTATTGTCACTTAACTGTATAGAAGAAGCATTTTAGCAATATGCCACCAACATGAGGGACAAAAAAAATGAAACAAACATATCTCTTGTATTGATTAAACTGCGTCAAAATTAATTAATGAACTGCATGCCTTTTATTCTTGTGGTTAAGGAATTTAAATTTAAGAATATTAACTTCTATTCAACATAGAGTTTATTTTAGTTTCACAAGGCAGGCACTTGTAATCACGCCTTATTGGTTAAGAGTAAGATAGAATCTTTCGATTCACATAGTTTAGTGAAAACAGCTCATCCATCATTGCCCGTCCCTTGGACTGTAGCATACTAGAAGGCATTCTAATAGAAAAATAATGGGACTACTTCTGAAACAAAATATAGCAATTACTTACAGCTAATAAATTAAGTCCATGTTACATGTTTATAACACAATAGGTTTCACCATAACCCACAGTGACAGAAAGCAAATTTCATGTCCTTTTTTTTTGAGAGACCAAAGAAGATGGGAATAAAGACATTCATTAAAATAAAATGTATAGTCTTCTAAGTTTTGTGACAAATTAACTGAATGACAAACAGTGCTCAAAGTTAATCACCTTGTGTGCAGACTTGAAGGAATTAAGATATTATGATTGCTTATCTTTTCCACACAAACGTAGAGTCAGTAGCATTTGTAAAATTAAAACACTAAAATGTTTCTACTCCTTGTTCAATTCAGAACTAGTCAATTTTTCAACCTCACAGACATGAATTACTTTTCCCAGAAGACGGAATTAAATCAAAGCAAAAATCTAAATTACCCTGGAGGAACTTTTATCTTTGCCACTGTCTAATAACTTGAAAATTTCATTGTGTTGCAAAAAAGTGTAGTCAAGGCTGTTAATAGATTCACATTCAGAGTATTTTCTATTTTACCTTGCTCCTGTTCACACAAAAAAAGGTCAATTGATCACGGTTAGGCAATCTATAGGTGAGGAGGCACTAGGTCAGTTCATACCAATCTAAACAAACAACAAATCATCAGGAATGGCACAAAGTTATTTTGTGAGCAATGTTACATCAGGGTCAGCAAAACCTTGACATACACAAATGACAGTAATCACATTTTGTTTTATCTTTATTGAAACATTTTGCAAACTGGATGCAGATCTTCCTTTCAATTTCTATTTTCCTCTACTTCTATTTTCTTCCAGGCAGTGCAATAACCTAATCATAAACAACAAAGTAAAGCTGAAATAAATGTGTGACAATTCTAGTCAGGTGGCTCCAGGTAGCAAAGGCTCTTTATCGTGGACCAGGCTCAAGTCCTTGTGGACCAAGCAGCCCATTTCTCGCTCCCTCTGTATTCGAACAGATGAAAGGCTTAACAGACAATCAATTTTTCAATGTATAATTTCAGTTACATCACACTGTAAACTTTTGCTATAAATTCTGTGTTAGGATTGAGCCCTCCACTATCACCTGATGAAGGAGCGTCGCTCCGAAAGCTAGTGTGCTTCCAATTAAACCTGTTGGACTATAGCCTGGTGTTGTGTGATTTTACATTTGAAGCATATAAGCTTGGAGGAAAACGCTTGTCATTCTAGCAACAGTGAACCATTATAAATAAAGACTTCAGTATCATGAAGGTAACTATTTTGCGAACTATTTGAAGATCAGTGCAACATCTGTAGGGTGAAATCATCGGTACCCGAAACCTCCCACTGTGGCTTGGGAATCCAGTGCCACTCCTTTTAAACTACAACTGATCAAACAAAATATGGAGCTGTTTCTTTACAGACTAAGTGATAGATGATGCTGACAAAGTTCTAAAGATCTTGAATGCCATTGGCAAAGAAGAGTTTCACAGAATTAACACATTATATCTTTCCATGGACGATCATAAAAAATCTAGAAAAGATCTGAATAGTTCACAAACAGCATTAATGTGACTTTCTGAAGAAGAAATGTCAGAGGGGTTTATTAAGTTAGTCATCACTTCTAGACCAATTGAAGCCTTTAAGATGGATCTATTGACAAAAACAAAATGGTCACACCAAGGGCAGGCAGAATGGACATAAATCTGCAGCCACAGTAACAGGTCAATAACAATTACATACTTTGGGTGTAGCCAATGCCTTTCCTACAGTACACCAAAACAACACAATCTAAAATGGATGCAGTTTGTGGCACCTATGTAAAAGGCATCCAGTTTTTCTTCATATCTCTAAAGCATTTGACACGAAGGAACGTTAAGCACTTGCATGCAAGAAAACAGGTTTCAGAGTCCAAGGCAGACACCACACTGGCAGTAAGGAATGGCAGTAAGATATTGCACAAACAGCGAAATTCTCAGTCAACCAAACAAAGGCAAACATTTCAGAAAATGACCAAGCCATCCATATTGTTAGCCTCACAATCACTGATGTTATATGTCCAGAGAAGGCTAGAAAATACACACAATGTCATGGAAGCTAGTGCCAAAATATTAGCTTGACGTATCCTGAAAGTACCTCAGCAAGTGGCACATTTTGGAACAGCCCACCAGAGACTGCTTCTCAGCATAAAATGGATCACCACTTCTGTGCATTGGAGAATCACACCGCAGTGATGATATACAGCTCATCTTGACTTCCCATGATTTTGTGTCTGGTAAATACTAATGCATGAAAAGTGGCTTGACTACTAATATGCACAGATCGTAATTCATGAGACTCAAACAACTGTGGAACAGGCCATACTTGATGCAACTGAATCAATGATCTCCAAGCATATGACTTTGAAGTGAGTTTTAAAGCAGGTACCAAGATGATTACATTTGACAGATTGAGCAGATTACCCAACCCACACACAGACCAAAATATTCTGCTTGAATGCCAAATGAGAATGACCTTGCCTCTCAACTAATTGTCTAATCACTTCAAGTCACTGAACATTCTTCTTCAAAGACAAAGGAGAATTAAAACAGTACATGATGAACAGGCAGTGAACAGTCAGAGAAAATTGCAAAACTGCACAGTCAGCAGAATGCAAGTGAGAGAAAAAAAATCAAACACAAATACTTGGTTAACAGAAAGGTTTGTTAAATACACAACCAGCCCAGATCATACATCACTGTTGCTGATTATCATGATTTGGAGATGCTGGTGTTGGAGTGGGGTGTACACAGTTAAAAATCACACAACACCAGGTTATAGTCCAACAGGTTTAATTGGAAGCAGACTAGCTTTTGGAGCAACGCTCCTTCATCAGGACACAATCACCTGATGAAGGAGCGTCGCTCCGAAAGCTAGTGTGCTTCCAATTAAACCTGTTGGACTATAACCTGGTGTTGTGTGATTTTTAGCTGATTGCAAAGGGCCAGAAGCCAGCTCAGGCCAGTGCACTTCCTATCAATCATATACCAAGTGTGAGAAGAAGAACACTCTAGTGATGATGGTTGTATAGTGATGTTGTGACAGCAACCAGCAGCAAAACAAACATTGTCAAACACGTGCGACAGGGAACAATGCACCCTTTCTCCAAATGAGTGTACAATCACCAGATCAGAGAAGTTGTAGAACCTTGAAGGGTTTATGCTGAAGTTTTAACGGTTGGTCTTGAAAACTCTGCTTTACCTGGTTGCTCAATTATAAAATTCACAAGTGACAATGCATAACCACCTGTTTAGGATAAATTTTCGCCTTTGAAGAAAAGGGGGATTTGTCGGTCTCAGTCAGTAGGCCTTCCTGAGACATGCTCATGACATCATCATTGTATCACAGTGTGTGACTTGGGGGCATAAAAGATCTCAGACATGGATCAATTGGAATATAATACTCTGTGGGAGGTAAACTCACTCCTCATGATGGACTTCAAATTAACTACTGTCACTCCTTGAGATCATTTTTGGAATATCTCTGTCAATGAAACCATCTGAATCTTCTATTTAATATCTAAGAACAAAATCACTCAGGTTTACCATCAGACAGACTCCAGCATAGGTCACATTTATAGAGCTGTACAACACAGAAACAGACCCTTCGGTCCAACTCGTCCGTGCCGACCAGATATCCTAAATTAATTTAGTCCCATTTCCCAGCATTTTTGCCCATATCCCTCTAGGCCCTTCCTTTTGATATACCCATCCAGGTGCCTTTTAAATCATGTCATTGTACCAGCTTCCACCACTTTCTCTGGCAGCTTGTTCCACACACACACCACCCTCTGCATGAAAAAGTTATCCCCTAGGCCTTTCAAATCTTTCCCCATCTCATCTTAAACCTATGCCCTCTAGTTTTGGATTTGCCCCATCCTGGGGAGAAGATCTTGGCTATTCACTCTATCCATGCTCCTCATGATTTTATAAACATCATTTAACTTGTGTTTAAGTGCAAGTCCTAAACAATGTTAGTTGCAAACACCACAAGATATGGTCTTAAAATGTCAATTCTATAAACTCCACACAGTTAACAATGATAATCAGTTTCTATAACAGTTTAATGCTTACTCTAAAAAACTGGTAGATGATGAGGAGCGACAAGTTGCCACAAGTATAGATGCAAAGCGAACTCTTGCTAATTGTATTCTCTGTGGCCCTTTTGAATTCCAAGCACTTTAGCTCATATACCTCTACTGTGAATATCAGGGTCTACCTGCTGTGTTGCTGCTTCATTCATAACCACTTCAAGGTCTACCAACACTGGTTATCTTACTGCTCACTGTAGATGATAGCAAATTCTGGATGGTCACTTTTCATCAACTCCACCAACCTGCCAGAATGTGGCACATATGATCTCGAAGATATAACCAGGTACCAAACAGAACTATAATAATTAATTTTTAAACAAGTGTAGAATTTATTCTTTAAAAGTATCAATAATAAAAGCTAAATTATTATTAGAATTTCTCCCAGAATGCCCTCTCATCTGATCAACTTGTTTATATCAATGGGGATCACATATGATTCTCTCCCCATTTGTATAATTTGAGAGCCTAAGGAAACATTGTTTTTAATGGCCCAACAGATCAACTTGTTGTGGTAGTGTTGTAATTAAAAAGGACACTTTATATCTTTATAAGTAGGAAAAAGTTCTTTTATTAAATAATTTCGAAGCCAGCACTTCTACACTTGATGATGGTGAAACAAAAGTCAGGGGTGGTACGAGAGGATGCTGGGAAAGGGAATTTGTTACATTCACAATTTAATACATAAAGTGTAGTCAAATAAGACTAGATCTATTCCAGTCGCAGGACTGAAAACTGAAAGGAGTTTTGTGATGTTACAATATGGCAGGGATCTTTTCAAATGAAGCAGCCCCTCTTAACTTCAGAAACTATGAAGAAAAAAAAACGCAGGATTACCACAGCATATAAGGAGGAAAACTTGAGTGTGACACGTCAAAAACTTCTACAAAAAGTTTATTTGTGGCTGAGTTAAAAAAAACTGATTCATACACTACTTAACATTATTTATCTCATCAATGCAGATCCAGCTCAATTTTGAAACTAAAGGTAAAAATCAGGGTCAGTTACAATCTTCACTCATCAAACACCTACTTACAGTCACTGCTCACATGTCATGAGTGTGGGCACAAGTTCAGCACTAGGCATTTGGCAGAACATTTGTTGGATCCCAATCCCTGCAATTTACAGGAATGAAGGTTGGAGGGACTAGTGATTTCTTTATACAGTATAGCTCATCACTAATGTACAGAAATTTTCTTTGTCATCTGGCGTGAAATTAAAAATGCGAATATGATTTTAATCGAGCCTGCTGAAAACCAATTTAAATACACAGTAAAGAGAATCATACACATGAAAACCCACATACTTAAATAAAAAGCCAGCACTTCAAAAAAAAAGGTTAATGTGTTTGAAGATTGTAGGATCATGCTAGCACTTAAGAACTAAATAGTATTTAGATTCGGAGAACTTTATTACTTTTTTTTTTTAAAAATGTCCCATTTAAAAAAACATTTAAGTTCTCATGAGAGGCAAATAGAACCATGGTTTATTTTTCCAAGCATTTGTAGGTTAATGATCAACATTTTAATTATTAACTATTAGATAAGTACCTTGCCCGACTGTTTGGAGAGAATGTTCTGTGTGCAATCTCTCATTCGGGAGTACATTGTTTATACATTAAATGTTGCCGTACAAAGCCTTTTGGGCAGCATACAAATTCATCAAAGTTGATTCAGATTTAGAGGAATTGACAACTCAAAACTGCGTATGTACATAAACGAAGCATTTACCCTTCTGTTGGCAGCTGATATGCTGCCTTGTAAACATAACAAATCAGTTTAATTTTTGATACGTCATTTTCCAGAGACACGAGCTATTAAGCGATTTATCAATAGTCCAGTTTTCGAAGATAAATAGTGTCACAATGGACTACCTTGCACAATAAACTTTGAAGCCAACTCCATTGGTTGCTCCCGTAAACAAGTTAGTCTATTTGTTTTTCCTTTTGAGCAGGGATGCACTACAAACCAGAGACAGCGGTTAGATATTCTTAGTCCAGTAAAAGTCTCTGGGCCACCCATCTTGCCAACAGACATTCCACCCAATGGTAGATGATCTCAACCAAAACCAAGTGACCAAGCTATTCTGATCAATGGAAGGTGTTTATATATAGTCGACCTACTTGTTACAGTATCAAACTGCACTGCTTCTATTTCTGGGGGAAAAAAAAAGTTAGGACAATACAGAGCTGGCAGGTTGGTACTACTAGACCCTCCAACATTTTTGTAATGCACATGCAATATCTTATTGTGCATTTTGTTTGGTACATACATGCGATGAATTAAATGGACCAACCTGTGTGTAGTTTGCATGGAGACTTTTGGGTTACTGCACGGCCACATAGTTTTGTGAAAACATTGGAAAAGATGGGTTTGCAATCATTCTGTTTAGCCACTTTGTAGCAAAACACTTTGTAAAATAAAATGTAGTGAAGTTCAACCACACATGGGATCAATTACAAAAATTGAATCAATCATAAAGAACAATTTTTGACCAGATTATAGGGAATTTCATCAGCATCTTTATCTACGCTACCTCACTAATTTTAAATAACTGCATGGATTTTTTTTAAAAAAAAAATCTGATCACTGACATTATACCTAAAGATGCTTTATTCTGTTGCTTATGTTGTGTGGAAAGATTGCAGAACTAATTATTTCTGTTTGAAATATTTAGGATTTTTTTAACATTAAGAAATTAGCTGTTGTTTTCATTTGATGTAGTTTTTTCATGTTAATGGTCCAGAGTTGGGGCACTGCTGAAGATCCAATTCAAATAGCTCTGTTAGAAAAAAAATGTCATCCCTAGAAGGCGTAATAAGTGTTATTCCACAACTGCAATTCCAGCAGGGTATTATATACAAACATACACAGTAACCATTAGCCCAAAGGGAAGATGTATTTATTACAACTTCTGATTTTTGTCACAAAGCTAAACTGAGTGCTAAAACTTAACACATCATAGATTTAAATTTCCCTCAGATTATATTTATGAATATATTAATAGACTGTTTGAATAAACAACATTGTTCCTGTGAGGGTAAATTCTCACAAAACATTCTTGTTCAAACATGCTTATCATAATACTGCTTCATAAGCAAATACGAAGCGAGTCTTACTGAAGGTTCCACACATTCAAGGATAAGATTCTCCTTGCAAAAGCTATATTGTTCACAAACTCATTTGATGATGTCTCATCCATGATATTAGATCAACTCTCAAATACAAATACTGCGTACAAGCTCAGTGTTGGAGAGAAGGACAGTGGCATTGACTTTTTTTATTCACTCATGGCATGAGAGCTTCAATGGCTCGGTTAGGAGTTATTGCCCTTCCCTAGTTGTCCTTGAGAAGGAAATGTGGTGAGCTGCCTTCTTGAATTGCTGCAGTTCACATGCTGTAGATTGACCCACAGTGTCCTTTGGGAGGGAAGTCCAGGATTTTGACCCTGTAGGAATGGTGTTCTGGTGTTCTATTTCCAAGCCAGGACAGTGATTGGCTTGGAGGGGAATTTGCAGTTGGCAGTGTTCCCATGCATCTGCTGCCCTTGTCCTACTCGGTGGCAGTGTTGTGGGCTTGGAAGGTTCTGTCTGAGGAGCTGTGATGAACTGGGGCTGTATTCACTTTAAGGTAGATGACTCTGTTCTCGACAATGACAAAAATGGCTTCTCCATCTCGGTCTGAATGTGGCTTTCTTTCCCATCCTCCAGGTGTTGAAACCTGACTTGCAGGTCAAAAGGCTGGTTTTCAGACTGTCGTATAGAAATATAGGATGTTGCATGACATGGTTTTGGTGCTCAGCTGACTTGCTTTGGGATATGGGAACCCTCTATGCATAACCTGCCCAGAGATGGAGTTTGGAAGAGCACACTTTCGACATTAGGTACACAGCACTTCACAAAAACCTTTGTAGAGACAGGAAGACCCTGGCACTTATCCTGAGAAGTGGACAATCGTACCTGCTTTCCCTGCACATTCCTCACAATTTCCATTTGATTAATGATTTTAACTCACCGATCTTTAAGGGAGATGTCTTAGAAAATAGACACAAAACTCTAAAGTGTTCAAACTTTCATCCATGAAAATGTAATCTGATGTCTT
The DNA here is from genome assembly GCF_037043375.1 of Chiloscyllium plagiosum. NCBI lineage: Eukaryota > Metazoa > Chordata > Chondrichthyes > Orectolobiformes > Hemiscylliidae > Chiloscyllium > Chiloscyllium plagiosum. The sequence goes on along the minus strand of NW_028270141.1, from coordinate 78,880,509 downwards.
TGCATGACTTTCTAGCTACACTTAACTGTAGTGGAGTCACATCACACCATCAGAAATTCTCTCAGCAAGAGGTTTCTATCGTTTATTATTTTGGAGTTTATCGCAATTCTCACTGCTGCAGGTTGGCATCTATCACCTGATCATCTCTTCCTATCAAATTCTCATGTCACAGTTCAGTAACATTACACTCCTGAAACAATGCTTCTTCCCCACATACAACTGACCTACTTGTATTCCTCCAGGAGAAAACTATTTTTTTTATTTGTAATGTTTTGTTCTTGTCCAGGAATACCAAGCTTGAAGCTTTTTCTCCTGTCTTCAGCACAACTTCCATTTGTCTCTTTTACTTTGTTCTTTCACCTTGCATAGTTATCCTTTCCCTTGATTGTGATGATTTATTTGCTGAGACCAGCAGAAATAACCACCTCTCTTCTCAGCACCTACTGCCTGTGCATTCAGCACCAATTTCCTGGGAAGCGTAACCTTTTCTTTTCAGAGCCACACACAGTCCCTAATACCAGAGGTCAAATCATTTTCATTTCTCAAGAAGTCTTGCAATTTTCTTCAGGGTTACGTTTTGAGTTTCTGGGGTTACTTTTTCCCCAATCTCCCTAACTCATTTAATAAACTATGCCATCACACAGTGAAAATGTTTGTGTTGACATATGGGTAGGACAAGGTTAGAATTATTCATCAATGTCCTTCATAATGACTGATTCTTCATTAAGCCAAAATACATAAGTGAAGGATAAATTTCATGGACCCTATTATTTAAGCTGGCACGAGACAACAGGCATAAGCTAACATCAGGTTTCTTTTTCCCCCATAATAACTGTTTTGCATAAAAACCCATCAAACTAAGCACACCTCCACAGACTGGTGAGTTCACAACTATGCGTTTCCATCATGTATGTATGAAGCTGAAACATTTTAACTCGGCAGTTTACAACCTTACTTACTGTATTGCAGATCGTAATCTCAAAGTTACTGTTTATTAACAGTGAGATCCCCATATTTAACCAAGTATAGCACCTGTTGAAGTTGCACAGCCCCAAACAAGAGATTCCACATGCATTCGCAGGGAATTCATTTTCTCAGTGATTTAAAGGTTTCAGATTGGATCTCAGTCAGCTAAATATTCCTTTGTTAACCGGTTCAAAGTGGTTCCCTCTTGTTTATAGCTTTATTGTTACCTCACTTCTAAAATCTCCTGCTCTCCGCACACTCTGCTCAAAGATTCTTTGAATCTTTAACTTGTCTTCAGTTTTGTTCAACCAATGGTGTTCTTGCAGTTCATCCCGTATCCTACCCCATTTAAGCTGGCACGAGACAACAGGCATAAGCTAACATCAGCTTTCTTCTTCCCCATTTCTTCTTACATCCTCCTTGTAGCCTGCTTCTTTTCCCATCCCCAATCCCCCCAACCCAGCCACCTCTTACATATTTCCTGTTACCCATATTGAAGCTTGTTTTGCTGTCCTCAAATCATCCTGCAGCCACCTCCTCCAACATCACTGCCCACTCGGACCCTACAGGTGCAACTCCTGGATTGAGTAAAAAAAGACCCTTTCTGCTCTGGTAAAAGGGTTTGCAGTGGGTACCAATTTTGGCTCTTGGGAGTCCGTCAGCCCCATGCTTCAAGATCTCCGTCGTGAATTATGGGCTCAGCCATAAGTGCGGCAGCTTTCACAGCCTGCACTCACAGCATCAACCATCTCCCCACTTGCCCCACCCCACTCAAGTGCATCCCTCTCCACCTGACCGAGGCTCCTGGTTCCCTGTAAAATGCACTCCTACATGACTTCCTCAAATCAGCAGCAACTTTCTAAGCTGCTTGCTGCTCCACCATGTCATGTCTCTTCTGTATTTGCTGCTGATAGGTTCACAATTTCTGTCCATTCTATTTATGGGGTAGGTTTCCTCTGATTGGTCACTCCCAAGAGTGAGGTATCTCTGGGATGATTTTAGGCCTTTCAAGGCCAGATTTGCCTGCCTTGTGTGTTTATTAAGCATTGCCTCAGAGCTGTGATATTCCACACATCCAGCTATTGTTCTCATGAAATCTTCGAGGAGGTATCATGAAAAACATTCATTGCCAGTTCGCTAATGTAGAGTCCTGCTTTGTGGTCCACGGGTTCTTTCAAGGCAGGTTCCGGAAAATGGAAACATAATTTTTGATGCTAGCCGATTTCTTCCAAACCAGCTTCTCCTTCCATCATAGAATCCCTACAGTGGAGATAAAGGCCATTTGGCCCATTGAGTCTGCACCAACTCTCCAAAGAGCTTCCCACCCAGACGCCCATCACCTCATCTCTTTCACCCATAATTTTCCATGGCCAATCCATTTAGCCTGTGGACACAGGGAGAACGTGCACACTCCACACAATCGCCCAAGATGGAATCGAACCCAGGTCCCTGGTGCTGTGTAGAAGCAGTGCTAACCATTGAGCCACTCTCAACGCTAGATTTCACTAGTTGGATCATAATCGATCCTCAGCAAGCACCTTCGCTTCAGTCCTTTTCTTACCATTTCAGCAAATTCTTCATCCTTCATCTTCATTATTATACTTTAATTTTTGACCAGGAGATTTTTGCCCTTTTCCCTTTCTGACAAACTGTCCACATATCGGACTCTTTTCTGAGCTTCAACTTGAAACCTGGATGTAACCTCTCGTCTCAGATTTCTGACTTTTTCAATAACTAGGGTAGTACAGCGGCTCAGTGGTTAGCACTGCTGCCTCACAGTACCAGGGGTCCAGGTTCAATTCCAGCTTCAAGCGACTGTCTGTGTGGAGTTTGCACATTCTCCCTATGTCTGCGTGGGTTTCCTCTGGGTGCTCCAGTTCCCTCCCACAGTGCAAAGACGAGCAGGTTAGCTGAACTGACCATGCTAAATTGCCCATTGTGTTCAGGGATGTGTAGGTTAGGTTTATTAGTTAGGGGAAATGCAGTACAATAGGATAGGTGAATGGGTTGGTGTGGACTTGTTGGGCCACATGGTCTGTTTCCACATTATAGGGGTTCTGTGATATAAGTGGTGCTATGATTCTCTAAATTCAGCTACCTATGAACTTTTACCACCAATTCTGGTGCCAAAGGTGCTGCAGCTGGTCTTGCTAGGAGAGAAAAAGTGACTGTAGGTCAACTCTTTGATGATGCCTCCTATTGTCCTCCAGACCATGATGGTACTATCGATTAACAAAGCATGTTTATTTGTAAGGGTTAGAATGTGTCCACAGATTACTTGACGGCTATTGTGCTTATAGGATTCACGGGTTTTGTTTTTGATTTCACCATTTACAGTTTTCAGCTCTTTATTTGAACTGAAAGTGCAGCAGAACACTGTTATCTGCTTTTTAAGTGATGCAAATGGGCAACATCAGATTACATTACCACCCTGTTTTGCTGTATAATTGAGACTGGACAGAGTTCTGCACACACACGTTGAAAAAAATGTTCACGGCTTTGAGTCCTGGCATCACATAGATCACGGTCAAAAATCACTCAACACCAGGTTATACACCAATCGGCTTATTTGAAAATACTAGCTTTCAGAGCTCTGTTCCTTCATCAGGTTCTAGTGAAAGAGAAAACCTTAGACACAGAATTTATAAGGAAAAGATCAAAGAGTCATACAATTCATGTCAACGAATTGAACACACCTAAGATAGCTTTTAGATATTTAATCAAAATGGAATTGTAAGTTTCAAATTACTAATATGCAAATCTCAGAATTTCTTTCAAGCCACTGCCCTGAAACAAGTTCTTATAAATATAAAGGAGGTGAAACTTCTGGTCAGATAATTTAGGTGTGAGGTCTTGTTTAGAATCTGTTTCTTAACCTGGAATCAGACTGATAATATTTCTAAATTAGGAGTTAAGAAAATGTCACTGACTATCTACAAATTATGTGCTTTGTGAACAAAACAGAATGTATCTGCAAGCACAAATCTGCAATTCAAATTTACCCCACAGATTTTCAGGTGTGTGCACACACACGCATGTGAGAGAGGGGGTGTGTGAGAATGTGTGTATGAATGAGAGAGAGAGAAGGCTGAGAGAATATATTGGGGGAGAGTGAGGGGGGAGAGTGAGGGGGGAGAGTGAGGGGGGAGAGTGAGGGGGGAGAGTGAGGGGGGAGAGTGAGGGGGGAGAGTGAGGGGGGAGAGTGAGGGGGGAGAAAAACTTATATTTTATTAGCAAACATTTATTGTGGAATTGATTTATTGGATTTAACTTTATTTTCATCCATAAATGCATAAGGAGTTCATTATTTTAACAGGCTCACTTTGTCCTGATACCAGTTCTGGCCCCATAGCCCTGCTTCTCTCAGATACTGATCTCCCATTCATGCCTGCTTCCTTTTAGGCTTAACTCTGGTTGCCCAATTCCTTTCTCCCTCCACCCCTCTCAGTGGCAATGAACTTCTGAAAATGATTATGGCCTTATCTGTAATAAGCAAGGTGTGGGGTGGCACAGTGGTTAGCACTGCTGCCTCACAGCGCCTGAGACCCGGTTCAATTCCCGCCTCAGGCGACTGACTGTGTGGAGTTTGCATGTTCTCCCCGTGTCTGCGTGGGTTTCCTCTAGGTGCTCCGGTTTACTCCCACAGTCCAAAGATGTGCAGGTCAGGTGAATTGGCCACGCTAAATTGCCCGTAGTGTTAGGTAAGGGATAAATGTAGGGGTATGGGTGGGTTGTGCTTCGGCGGGTCGGTGTGGACTTGTTGGCCGGAAGGGCCTGTTTCCACACTGTAAACTACTCTAGAGAAAAAACATCAAAGAGCTATGGATGCTGGAGATCTGAAACAAAAACAGAAAGTGCTGGGGTTCTGGCATCACCTGGAGAGTGGAAAACAGTGTTCATACCTCTAGGCTTGAACTGTTCACTGTTCTTCTCTCCACAGGTACTGCCAGACCTGCTGAGTTTCTCCAATATCTTTTACTTTCAACATGGCCTTCTCCAATGTTTTCACACCTGGTAATTCTTCATCATATTTTAAAAGGTACCTGCCTTCCTCTCAGTTTGTTCTACCCTAACCCTGGCTGTCTTTGGATGAAGCCCAACATCCACCTGCTATTTTAGTACACTCTTACCCAACTCTGCCAGTTTATCAAACTGCAACATTAAAGATATTGCTAACATTTAGTGTGATGTTTCTTGGTGTTACCAATTTTATTGTTCCATAAATGATTTCAATTTTTAAAAAAGAAATAGTCATTGTGTTGCTGTGACTGCATTCCTGCACACCAATTCTAAATTCACTCTGACATTACTCCCATCCACAAAGTTATTTGTTCTTACCACACACACCCCACCGAGACACTTAAGATCTGAAAGCAGTGGCAGATGCTCTTTACTGATTTCATGGGTTCTAGAAAAGTTATAATGCTTGCGAATACATTTTTTCCCCTTTATACTTAAATTACATTACCATACCACTCTCCTTGGTCTTGCACCATCAACTCCTTTGTCATTTAATCTCCCCTGTCTTCCATCAAAATATAGATTTCCTCATTGCTCATTTCCCACCCCACACCTTGCTTTACTTACTTAAAGCTAACTAAGTTTCTAACATTCCAAATTCTGCTAGAAAGTTATCAACCTGAAATGTTGTTATCTCTGTTTCACTGTCTACGGCATGATACTGTAAATACTGCAATTTACAGGAATTTACACCTCTATTTCAGACTTTTAGTATCCACAGAATCTCTCTCATTTGTTACATGGTAGTATTTCATACCTAGCCCTTTCAAGTTGGATCACCAGGAACCAACCTATGGTCCTTTATCGTCATCAAGTAATAAAACAACAATTTGAGTGAAACTCAGATCAAAATTTGTTCACTTACTAATTTATGGATATCATCTGGCATTTTTCCTATTGTTCCATAAATTATGGATGAATGGCACTCAATCCTCCACTGATTTACCCTCAAATCCATTATTTTGCTGGTGTACAGTGGCCCATTCATTCATTAACGCACTGGTGTCCAGTGCTATCAGCTAACTTATTTGTTGATTTTCCTGCTGCACCATTGATCTGTGAAAAATTGGGTTTACCTATTGCTACGTTAGTTTTTTTTTAAATTTGCTCACTGATCCATGAAGTTATTGATTAAATAGCGGCTGCTGCTGTATTAATTCATTAATTTTCTGTTGCCTCCTTAGCTATTCACTGACAATGCATTAATAATCTCTCGCCTTTATAAGTGAGTGGCCACACATTTCATTTGGATGGGAGGTTCTTTGCGTCTGTAACAATATCAAGTAACATAAATTCTCTATTTTAGTTTTTTTAAAAAACAAGATCACATCATTGCAATGCAATATTCTATAGTTGACTGTTTTGCAATGAGCTGTCATAAAGTTTTTTTTCCCTCAACATGGGAATAAAACTTTTTAAATATGCACAGGGCTTCTGGCTTTGGGAATAAATGGGGATAATCAATCGGTCAGTATTACAGATCCCACCAGATTTAACCAACTATTAAATTCAATGAAAATTTAATGTGGTGTGTAATTCAATATTAGCAGCGCTATACCATCACCCACTTTAAAAACACAGAATCTTACAGGCCACATCAGCGAGTCTGCAGTCAGTTGAGTTTGACAGGAAGTGGAGAGGCAGTGGCTCCACAAACAGCATGAGATGGTCTTCTTTCCCAACACCTACCTGACCACCCCAATCTATCAGAGATCGAGTTTTGATTTTTTTTAATTGGGGGATGGGGAATGGGGAGCAGCCTCAGATGTTACTGCTTAAGGCTGCAATATTGAAGCCAATGGGAGGGAGTCAGAAACTGAGGGACAGAATGGGGAAATAGCCAGAAAGTTAATCTGCTCAGGCCTTGGGCAGGAAAAGGAGTCTGCCACAACCATGTGCTCTCTCGGCCTCAGTCCTTCTGAATAAGATGATAATCTACTTTACCGCTACCTCTTCCAACAACACCTCCCCCTCCGTGCCCCCAATATTTACAGCCAGCCTCCTGTATTCACCTGGGCTCCCGGGTGAATACAGGAGCCGTGGCACTGGGTTCAGCCCCAGCAGCAGACACTCTTTCTAGAGGCACTGCTAGAACTAGAGAGCTGCAAGACAATCAGATTATCAGGTAGATCTCAGAGTTAGGACTCCAAAGTGAAAGATGGAAACATTAAATGACTGCAGGTCAGTCAACATCAGAAGGGTGATTCCCCATTGATCTTATGGGCACAGAGACAAAAATCCCCTTTTCTGAAGAATCCTGTCCATGTGTAACACCATGGGAGCTTGACTGACCCTGACAAGAGGTAAAATTTGATGCTGCTCTAACAGGCTCATTGAACAAGAATGACTCATCAGAATGATGATCAGCATACAAAAAAAAAAGCATTTAAAATGAATAAGTTACATAATTAAGTTAGATTTACTTTGAGGCCCTGTTATCATGTATGTGTTAGCATCAAAATGAAATTGGACTCCAAAAGCTCATGCAATTTATTCTAATCTAAATAAAGATCATATTCACAATTGTAATACAAAATAAACTTGGCACGCTTGAGTTATCAACAGTGGTTTGGTACCAAAATGTTGAATCACTTTATTTTCACAGAACTTTAGCAGCTCAGACACCTTCATACAAATACCCTCTCTGCCATACAATTTTTCCTGTATATATTACTCAGATTTACTCTGCCTCATATAGATTTAGAACTCATCATTATTGTTTCTTTCATAGCATTTATTGTGTGCTCGGTACTAGCTTACTTTACTATTCTCGGTCAATCACCTAGGAGTGAGGCGAAAACAATAGGATCTGAGCTGGTTTCAAGCTCCAGCAATTAAGTCTCCATCTATGGCAGACTTGATAAATATATCCAAATCAAACTGTACTTTAGTTCACCGGGTGAAATCTGGAGTGTGGGTCAGTTACCAGGAGTTGGAATTTTTCCTGCCTCATTACAGAGGGTCTCAGAGGTCAGTGCTCTGGTGATAATCTTTAGCGCACAAACAGCCAGGAAGCTTTGAATTGATAGGGGAAGCTGGTTTTGGTTAGCTGCATACTAACCACTGTAACCACTGAATAATCAGAAGTCCTCACAGCTTGGCTCTGCCTCAGCCCTCTGCTGATTTTAAATAAGGTGTTTGTGTTTACATTGGATGTTTCATATATGGAAGCCACTTGGCTCAAGTCAATCCTCAGGAAGAGCTACTCACTTAGTCCCATAACCTTGAGTTCCTCACATGCTTTTAAATGCTTATTTTTTAAGTACTTATCGAATTTTTCCTTACAGAGTATTGAGATGGGTTCCTACAAAAGAAGTATGTGAATTCATAACGAGCAGTGCCATCAATCTGATTTTCTCAGCTTTGAGATAAAGGTTAAAGATGCTGTTCAAGCTGACAGCTTGCCCCAGTAGATTTGGAAGGGTCAACAATCACAACTTTAAATTATGTAAGGCCAGATCCAAGATAGATAACAGGAGTAGTTCTTTTCCTAGAGAGCAGTGGACCTCATGGTTTGTGCATCAGACAGTGATTCACCAAATGTTTTCAAACAAAAGCTCGGTGAATTTCTGACTCGGGCAGAAATTGATTTGAAGGAAAGGAGGATACTGCATAGAATTATCAGGGTCAGAGTGAACTCCTGGATTAGTTTTTGCTTTGTAGAAGAATTTGCCAGAGGTTCATTTTCCCAAATTAGCCTTAATTTCTATCTTTTATGCTGCTTCTCTCAGAAGATCACATAATTGTGTGTGTGAAGTGTATGCATGGCATTGCACAAGATCTCAACTATGTGGCACAGGGTGGATGGACTTGGAGGGTCTTTTTCAATCTGTCATTAATTGTTTACATCAGACACCAAATAGCTGTAAAACATCTCAGGAATCCATCAAGTTGTCTTAAGTAAGGTGTTATTTATAATATCATAAAATTGAACCATAGCCATTAACGCTAGAACAGCAAGACAGTATGAGATTTTATTTAATTACAAGGCCTTCTTTGTAGACAGCCAGAGGCTGTGTAGACACAGCACTTGTAGAATACAACCACCTGGGCAGAGATGAGACTTTCCATTCGCATCTTATTTGGTGTTCATGCGTTTTCAGCCTATCACAACTTGGGCTGCTGCTTAACTAAGCTTGTGATGTGAAAGCCTGGTGGGCTGGCACAGTGGCTCAGTGGTTAGCACTGTTGCCTCACAGGACCAGGGACCCAGGTTTGATTCCAGCCTCAGGCGACTGTCTGTGTGGAATGTGCACCTTCTCCCAGTGTCCATGTACATTTCTGTCATGTGCTCCAGTTTTGTCCCACAGTCTATGGTAAATATGGGGTTATAGGGATAAGATAGAGGTCTGGTTCTGGTTAATCTGGTCTTTCAGGATTGATGCAGACGTGATGGGCTGAATGGTGTCTTTCTGTACTATAGGGATTTTAAGATTTTTCAGCCCTGCCTATCTGATGGACAAATATGTTCCAAACCCGAGTGCAGAAATGGGTCATGGAATACTAATTTTCTGTTTCAGTGAACAAAAATATTAAACTTTACTTACAGAACAAGAGAATATACTTCTACTTCAACTGATTTGGGAACAGGCAGAAATTTAATTTCACATCAAAATAGTACCAATGCCTGAAAGCCAAAGGGAAAGAAAATCCTAGTTAATCCTTTGAGCCATTCATAAATTATTGTAGTGCAACTTGCAAACTACAATTGAACCAACTTTGATTCACCCATGTACTAACCACATAACCTCCCGAGAAAGTCATTAAAAAAACATAGGTCATGTTACAAAAGAAAAGTATGTTTAATTCCTGTCCAACAACTGAAGCAACCCAAATTTATAGCTGAAGATCCACATAACTTTGAAGCAGCACCTTACAGCCTTACACTCCAGACATGGTTACATGAATCACACCTATGAAATCTTCCAGTTCCTTTTGAATCTTTGTCCCAAATTGGCAATTGTTGTGCATGGCAACAAGTTGTGCTCATGGCTAACGAACAGGCATGAAATGCAGTATCACCAAACATCGGACTTATTTTTATGCTGACGTTGCATCGTCATCATCAATGGCCTTCCCAGCCATACATTATTTTCTTCAAAGAAAAAGGCCTTCTTCAAATTACTCTCACATCCATAGGCTGGATTGCAAAATTGGAGATGAAACAATGATCTTTATTGCAGAGCTCGAACAAAGCAGCCCACAAAGACATAGCAGCCTCAGTGATATTGATTTCTGCTTTCTAGAAGTCACGTTGAATCTGATAACGTCATGAGCATCTCCAGGGCTGACGCAATTATGTAATCAAACAGGATTAGGAACCAATCACACAAAAGTAGTCTCTCAGACTGCAAACCATTGAGGAAAAGCCACTCAAGCTCTTTACTCTTAGCTTGTAAATTTTACAGATAGCTAAATAACTGATTGAGATAAGATGACAGAAGCTAAAGTATCCCAAATGAACTTTAAAATAAATATGTTTAAAACATGGCATATTTCTTATGAAAAACTGGAAACTCAACAAAGTTATTCTTTCAGAGCCAGTCAAACTGCATAGCAGCTATTTGAAAGTTAGTGTGCTGTTAAAATCCCAACTTGCCTCATTAATTAGTGTTATAAGCTTCCTTTTTTCTCTACTGGGGCAGTCCTTTCAACTAGTACTGAGGAAATTTAAGTACTGCGTGAAATTTAAAGCTTAACTAATGAAACTAATTCATACGATAACAAATCATCATTGAGTGATATTTCTAAATTTTAAATCCTAATTAAGCAAAATACACCATATGGTCTTTTGATGGTGTAAAACTTGAAAACTGTTGAAAAAGGCACATTTTGTGCGTTTTTTTTAGCAATAATCAAGTTCTACACTACCATCAGGAAAATGCACAAGAAACAATAATGCAAAAGGACAAAACAACATTTATACTGTATAAATCTTCTTTGATTGGTCAAGGCATTGCCATAGAGAATACACCAGTTAGGTGCCTGACACTTAACTGCCGACCCTTAATTAAATTTTAAACCAGCCTGATTGCCATGACCACTCAGAGTCAAGGCCCTGCAAAATACACCAGAGAATGACTGTCAATCTGAAACAGGTGCAGCTTGTGTGCATGTTTCTTCATTTTGCAAAGACGACATCCCTGTGAATTGATGTATGGAGCATCCTGTACATGCTTCCGCATGGACTTGTACAACCTACTCCTTCAGCCTCTCCTACGTGCAGTACCGGCAGAGCTCACTACTGAGCTTTGGTGCTACGAGCACTGCTGGCCAATAGCTCCAAAAAGAGTGGGATTTCCTTCCACCAAGGTGCAGAATTCCAACTTTGTAGTAATTCAGCTCCATTGGGGTTGATTTTCTCTGGCGTAGCAGCTGGCTGTTGCCTTTCCTTTTGGGTGGGGGGGGGGGGGGGGGGGGGGGGGTGGGGGCAGTGACATTCTCACTCCTGCTCCTTCTTCCCCACTCTATCCACACCTAAAGGTAAAGTCACCATAGTCCTTGAGCACTATAGCATTGCTCAGTCCACTTAGCTTAAACTACCACCAATCAATTCTCCCTCAGGGTTGAGATGGCGCTGAACCTCAGCTCGTACAGGAATGGAATCTGCGATTTCACATCACTCTGCATCACAAACCAGTGATCCAGCCCACTCCTGGCACAGATGTAAACATTGAAATATAAGCCAATTAGCTGGGCATCTGCCTTTGGGAAAATGCTACAATCTATTATTACAGAAGTAATAGCTAGACATTTAGGAAACGATAAAAAAAATTGAAAACATTGGTTTATGAAAGGGAAGATGTATTTGAAAAAATAAGTAGAGATCTTCTGAGGACATATCAAGAAGACTGATTAAAGGGGAATTAGCAGACATGATGCATTTCAATTTCCAAAGGACATTCAGTAAAGTGCTACAAAAAAAGCTAACTGCAGGATAAGAGCTTATGATGCGGGGTTATATATTCACATAGACGGAGGATTGGCTAACTAATGTGAAATGGAGAGTCAGGATAAATGAGTCATTTTCAGATTGATAAAATGTAACTAGTAGTTACATTAAGAGTGCCCAACAACCATCTCTATTAATAACATGGATGAAGGGAGCAAGTGTACTTCCACTGAATTTGCTGACAGGAAAAAAAAGATAACTGGAAAGTAAATTGTGACAGAAAGGCAAAATCAGGAAAGGTTGGGCAAAAAACTTGACAGATTAACTATGATGTGGGAAATGTGAGCTCTTTTTGCTAGAGCAAGTAGAAAAGAAAGGTATTATTTAAACTGAGAGAGACTGCAGAATGCTCGGTTACAGGGGGAGCCCATGTGTCCTCATACATGAATTACAATTAGTCAGCATACAGGTATAGCAAATATTCAGAAAGTTAAACAGACTGTTGTCTTTATTACAAAAGGGGTAGAGTACAAACTGGAGAATTCTTGCTATACTGTGAAGATTCTGGTGAGACCACACCAAGAGTAATATGTATAGTTTTGATCCACTTACCTAGAATAGAAGGGTGTAAGATTCACTCGGTTGATTCCTACTGTGAAGAGTTTAATCTTTGAGGAAAGTTTGGACCCATACTCACTAGAGTTTTGAAGTTAGATATATTATCTGGCTTTCATACAAATGGCACAGAAGACAAGAGCAAGGAGGTTTGCTGAACTTACACAAGACACCTCTTACACCTCAGCTGCAGCAGTGGGTACAGTCCTGATCCCATATTACAGGAAGGATGTGGGCACATTGAAGGAAGTGTAGAAAAGATTTCCAAATAGGAGTCCAGGAATGAGGGATTTCAATTATGTGGACAGCTTGTAGAAGTTGGAACTTTCTCTTCTTTGGAGAGAAAAAGCTAAGTGGAGGTTTGAGAGAAATTATGAGCTATCTGTATAGGTGAGATCGTGAGAAACCGTTCTCCTCGTCATTGAAACAAAAATCAAGAATGAAAGGGAACAGATTCAAAATCATTTGCAAAAGTAGCAAAAAAGTGATGCGAGAAAAATCAACTTTTCAGATCTGGAATGCACCATCTGGAAGTGAGGAGGAGACAGGTTCAATTGGGGCATTCAAAAGGGAATCAGATGATTATTTGAATGGAAACAATGTGCAAGGGTAAGTGGAAAAACAGCAGGACAATGGCCCTAGGTCTTCAAGTGCATTTGGGGAGCAAGTGCAGACACAGTGGGCGAATAGTTTCCTTCCGCACATTAACAATTCTGTGATTCTAGATTTTATTGAAAGATATAAAGTGTTGGAGGACTTCACAGGGAAGATCTGAGAGGATGTTTTCCCTCGTTAAACAAATCCAGAACTGGAGACATACATCAAAATGACAAACCTCTTGTCTTGAATGCAAGTAAGAGGGAATTTCTTCTCTCAGACTATTATTAATCTCTGCAATTCTTTAAGATAGATAACAGTGAAGGATGAGCCATTGAATTATATTCAAGTCTGTTAGATAAATTTTTGATCTTTGAGGGAATTGAGTATTATTGGAGAACAAGCACCGAAGTGGCGGCAAGTCAGTCAGTTTAGCCATGATCTTACTGAATTGTAGAAAAGGTTCAAGGGGCCAAGCTGCCTATTACTGCCTCTAATTCTCATGTTCTTATTATGGTTTACAGATAAAAAGCCACAGTGGCACTTAAAACTATCCTGAGGGATTTAAAAGAGATATCAACCAGATGTTCCTCTTCTGAAACTCTGGAATTACCTGCGATATAAGTAAATCAATGCTGGAAACAATATTCTTGAAATGGCTGACTAAGGTGTTATACAGACGCAGACTGGTATTTCTTCTTTTGCATTTAATCACTTGGCAAGACAGTCTAACATTGCTGGCCTTTGCTAAATCCTCACCACTGAGGACATTCGTTGACTCATTCATTACAGCATCAGAGTCCTTCTCACACTTAGTTATAAAGAAACTGAGCCAAGGGTAATTGTTGTGATCAATTGTGGTAATCTTATCAAAACTGAAGGCATTGAAGTGATCACGTGGGGCATGTAGTAAGCAAGATTTGGAAGAGAGATAACTTGTTTATTGAACAGCAGAATTTTCACTCTCTTTTGCTACATTTTATGTATTGTGAATGTTATTTTGCAGTTACTTTGAAGAGGGAAAAAGATACAATGAAAGCTTTAATAATATTTAATTATGATTACTGTATACAATGCATTTGTGTGGATGCATTATCTGTAGGCTAATAATGAAGCTCTGTCACAGAACTTGAAACCACTGAGCAACTTAAAAGCAAATATTATTACAATCTATGTCCTATGTTAAGAATCATCTTGACAGGGTATGTTTTTGCAACATGCTATTTTTAAATACAAAGACAACATTGAATTCCTCTCACTGTAGTGCTTCCAAACCTCAAGTTTCCCAAATACATTTCCAATGCAGGAGATCCATTCTTACATCTTCCCTATCACCAGTATCTTATTACGTTTGCCATTCCTAATCTCTAGGCTCCATTGAGTCTCCTACCTAAATGAACTTCATATTCCTTCCCCACCATTTTCAGCCAATAAGATACTATTCAGATTTTATAACCCGGCTTCATTGATCCTTTCAGCAATATTCCATTGCAATGCTGTGTGCAGAATCAACTTCCTGAGGAGATAATTTAAAGTACAAAGTGGTTTAACTAGCCCATGACACACTTAGTAGTGAAAACAATGGTAGCAATACTAGAGAGGCACTGGGGAGTAATAATCGACTGGAAGCATGTGTAGATGAAGCAATCATAGTGGAAAATATCCTGGGGAAAAAAAGAAGTGAGACAGTAAGAAGTTAACAATAAGAATTCCATGACAGTAATCACCTAAGGGTCTAATTAATAGCAGCTTTCTAAAACGATCAATGCAATTTCAATTTTGCCTTTCAGGCTCGAGAGTTTCAGTGAGATGTTCCAACAGAACTGAATCCCCTAATAAGCTTTTTTCCTAAGACTAGAAATTGTTAAATTAGAATTAGATTAATGCTCACATTCAAAATCAATTTCTCATTTGTAACTATTTTTCCTTCAAACTGGGCATTTGGCAAATGCTTATTGTGTTATATTAATTCACTACGACACCAGAAATCCATCAGAACTACAGGATACTCATTGGACCTCTCGTTATATACATTTCATTATTTCACATTAAGCCAGAAAAATAGAAATAATTTAAATATCCTAACACAATTCAAGATTCTTGTTAGATTTGACTATTAAAATGTGAGCGATGATTTTAAATTGCAAAAATATGCTTGATTCATAAATAAAATATAGTCACAAAAGCAGTTCAGTTCTCTTCAATAGCATATGAAGAAAATAAGCAAACACTGGAATTTGACTCTATCCAACAAACAAGCCAAAGACATTTCTTACTTGAACCAGACTATATTTACACGAATTTGAGGCATATTTACACTGAATGGATTTAAGTTACATCAAGCAATGTTAAGTCAGTACAGCTACATCATCAGGAGCAACCCTGGAGTGACATCAAACAACATCTTTCTTAGTGAATGTTACCAAATAATCAACCGCACATATGTCATCTCCAACACAAGTCTCGTTATGCATTAAATTATCACAATGACGATCATAAAATCCACTTGGAGACTGATGCCAAGAGGCAACCTAATGTATTTAAAATGAGAAGTCAAGAGAGGTCAGTTCATAATGCAAAGTCATCAAATTAAGACCCTGGTGACCATCATTCTTTTCTACTTCATATTTATTAAGAGAACCACTTAGAAGAATGAGCTGATTTAAATTAGAATGCCCAGATTAAAACAGAGTTAGTGCAAAAATCCCATCATTTTCCGTTTTTTATACATTATAAATTAGCAGAATGCATTTTAGTTTAATTTAAAACATACCATTTTGGATCAGTAAGATATTTCAAAGGAATGTTACTGGTCTGTAAGATTTCACAAATGTTCACTTTTGAACATAGACCTTCTCAAGCTGAAGTTTTGGCCTTAAAATAGGTCAATAAGCACATGCATGGAATCACTCAATCCCTACAGTGCTAGTAGAGGTGATTTGGCCCATCGACTTTACACCAACCATCAGACAATTGCAGCCAGACCCACTCCCCAATCATAACCCTAAATTAACCATGACTAACCCCTCTAGACCACACATCCCTGGACACTATGGATAATTTAGCATGGCCAATCCATTTACTCTGCATGTCTTTGGACTGTGGGCAGGAGTCACAGCACCCAGAAGAAACCCACGCAATCACAGGGAGTGCACGCAAACCCCCAGACAGACGTTATTTCAGGCTAGGATCATGTCCCAGTCCATGGCAGCGTGTGGCGGCAAAGCTAACTACTATACCATTGTGCAGCACATATTCCTCTGAACACACAAAAGGATAGAAAACATATTACACTGTTAATTAAAATTCAGTTCATAAAAGTAACTGCAGTGAATCTTCAAGTAACGTGTGGTACATCAGAATTTTGCGATGCACATTTGTAATTCTGTCTCATCAGTCAAGTTCCTGATCTCAAACAAACCTTGAGAAGTAAAGTGATCCCCTCCCCTACCAGCTGATGAAAAGAGATTTCTTTCTGATGTAGAACAGACAAGGAAGTCACCAATAGCTTCTTTCTTAAATTACAGAGCTAATGACAAATGAACCACCATTGAGATGTGGAAAAAAAAATTGCAGGTTTACTACTTAATTAGAAAACGTATAGCAAAACAGCTAGTTGGAGTAGGCAGTTTCTGGGTAATTTAGCAAAGGACTACCATTTTTAGTACCATAGCTACAATCATGTAAAATCACAACTCTACAGATTAAAATCTCCATTCTCGCTGCTTTAAATAGATAACTTCAAAATGCCTTAGATTTCCTTTTTGCTGCATATGGGCATCAATACTGAACATCTGATTTTTATACTTCAGTGCTAATATCAGATGTTCAGACCTGGTTCCTGCCAATTTCAGAAGACATAACCTAGAGTAAAATATCAACAATATAAACTGTACTCTTCTGATAACTGATCTGCAGGAAAAATAGCAAAATGTAATTTGCATTTTAAACATACTTGTTAACATCCAAATTGCAGCTTTAACTGTAAAAAGAAGCAGTGAGTTTCAAGCATTGTGGGGCTCTTGCAAAACCTCATTGTTAAGTTCCACTGTCTATTTTCTCAACTTCAGGCCTTAATTCAAATGCACAAGTAGGAGAGATTACAATTGGCAAGCATCGTGCAGCAAAGGCAGCTAAGAGATGAAGTAATTGCGTACAATTGATTTTGCAAAATCCATTTACGAAAAGCAGCAAAAGGATTTATTAACTAATTTAGTTAATTTGTTAAAGCACATTAATATTCTCAAACTATCATATACCAATTAAACACTTCAATTCTAAAGCTATAAATACTTCATGCAAAATAACAATATTTTTAAAAGTATTAAGTCAGTGATATAACAACTTCTGTTTAATTGCAAAACTGCATTCCATTTTCTTCCTTTTTTGCTCCCCCTCTTCCCTGACATCCAACGTCCCACTTCCGCTTAAAACTTGCTGAGGTACAGAAATAACAGGTGCTGGAGAAGGTGTCTGAATTTGGGGTTTGAAAATGTTCATGGTGGCAAATGTATTTGGGGGTAAAATCACAAGCTTAATCCAATGATGAAAATTCTCCAACTGAGGTCCGCCACACCCATTAGCATCAACAGTTTTGGCGCTGTTCCATTGCCTCACTGAAGCCACAAAGCTCAGATCATTCTGCGCCCCATCAAGAAATGTCACCGAACATTTTCAGACACAGGTTTCCACTCTAACACTCCGCCATATTATAATACAATGCTGACCCATAAATGAAACAGAATGCTTGACTAGAATATTTCTGGTACTTTTATATGACATTCTAAACATTGATTTTAAAATGGACAGCTAGAAAGTTCTTGTTCAAGTAAGAGGACTAAAGTCAGTTGACTTATAGATATTTATTTCAACTGAGAAGGGAACAGCTGGGTAGAACACAACAACTTTTAAACATTGAATTCTGATTGTACTCACCTCTTCGCCAGAAAGGTAGTACGCAGAGAGGAGCCCTCCGACAAATCGAATATTCACTTCAAAAACCGAAACCTCTGCGTGCTAAAAGGAAAACAATGCTGTCAGGATTGAACACACACAACCTTTCAATAAACTATCCAATTTCATACCTAACAACATTCTAAAGTTGTCTCTCTGCAAATTATTTTAATTCCGCTGTGGTAACTGAGTTGATTATTCACACTTTGTTTGTACAAAAACAAATCATTTCTTCTCACACCAAAAACCGAAACGACAAAAAGGATAACAATTGTAAGTGAACATGTAGGTAAAGAAACTGAAATAATTAAACAAGGAAAACAGCATATTACTCAACCGGAGAGCGACTGCAGAAATCGGTTTCCAAATATGTCAATCATCAGATGCGGGAATCCAAAGTAGACAGGAACAAGGTTGGAAGAACACAGCAAGCCAGGCAGCATCAGGAGGTGGAGAAGTCAATGTTGTGTGTGTAACTCTTCTTCAATCCTGAAGAAGGGTTACACCCGAACATCGACTTCTCCACCTCCTGATGCTGCCTGGCTTGCTGTGTTCTTCCAGCTTCCTGCCAATCACCAATGCTAGCCTGCAAGAACAGAGAATTTTTTTTTAAAAGGGAGGTGAATCAAATGTTGGCATTTTATGCAAGGGGAATGAAATATCAAAGTGTGCAAGCCTTACTGCAACTGTCCAGTGCTTTGATGACACCACAACTGGAGCACTGGGTACTTATTAAAAAAAAATGTACGTATGTGACAACAATTCAGAAAATGTTCACGTGACTCATTCCTGCGAGGAAGGGATTATCTTTTGAGCAAAGGTTGAACACGTTCAGCTTGTACCCATTGAGTTTTAAAAGAGTGAGGGATGATCTTATTGTGAAAATCATATAGGTTGCAATCAAAATAGAACCTAACAGTTTATTCATGCCTGACTGGCTGGACGAGTTTGTGTTTTTTCAATAAAAAAAGTTAATTTCAGTTCAGACAACATTGTTTATTGGTTTCTTGAGGCTTGACTAACCTGTGTGGTCAACGAATTGCTCTGACAATTTAAATGATGATGGTCCTAGGAGTTAAAATCAGATGCTGGATTTTGAAAATGTGTAGTACATCATGATTGTGACATCTTTCAAAAATAAAACTGGAAACACTCCGTGCTCTCTATGCATTTGTAAGCACTCTAACACCGTGGTCACGAGTTAAAGTGTTTTCACTGCAGTTGAATTTTAAGCAGATTACAGAAACACAATCTGTTTAAAAAAGCACAAATTCAAAAGTGAATCACAATAGAAGAACCACAATTTTTTAAAATTTGCACTGGATCTCAAATTTTATTATGACATTTATTTCTTCTACAAGTTTTTATTTAATACACCCTTCTGAACCCAGACAGCAGACAGAAACATATTCCTGTGGTCTAGGAAAGCTTGACTACAAAAATGAAAAGGAGACAGATAACTGCAATAATGCTGATATTATGAGATTTCTTTCTTCCTCCAAGGAAGAACTTCATTTCTCCCTAAATCAGACAGCACAAACCATCAAAATGGAGTCTGGAAAATCCAGAGAGGGTTCCCATGACCACAGATAGTTTGTTAGATGTGAATGTTTTCCTCAGAAAGATCACATGCCATTAGAAATGAGACCCGTTAGCATGTTGGCCCATGTAAAAGGCAACGGTGACCCTTTTAATTGAAGAAACAGAATGCCAACAAATTAAATATACTCTTAGGGTCAGTGCGATAATTTCAAAAGGTTAAAAAAAGGAGCATTAACATCAAACATTAATCACAAGCTGGCAGGCATAGCAATAGTGTCTCTTCGGGTCACACTTTTCATTTTCATCCCAGCCATGATACTTATTAGTGCTTACAGTAAACTACAAAGATGCAGGCTTTGCCGGGTAAACAACAGCAAGCTTAATGCATACAAATAGCAATTTGTAGTAAATTTGTAGTAAACAAGATACCTGTGCTATTTGTGAAAAGCTGTTGTTTGCTTCACCATCAAGAGAATTAAACTTGTCAGAGGAAGTAAGGGCTAGCACTTAAAGATCTATAGAGTATGACCAAATGGTGAAGAGAATAATCCGACTCTCAGGGCATATTAAAATGCCCCACTCCAGCAAATTCTGGGTCAATGTTCAAGATCTAAGCAATAAAAGCAAAAGTCCTCAAATATTTTAAGTTTGTTACAACGTTACGTAAAGTATATTGTATTACAATTGCAGTGAAAATGGAATATCAATGTTTAATTTTCATCATTTGACTTTATTATCAGAGACTTTAATGAAGTAAAAATTATATTTAAGATGGCTTTTGTGATCAGCTGTCATGTCCAAGCAATCCCTATGGAGTATATGAAACCAACAGCCTCAAATTACTACTTTATAAAAATTAACTGGAATTTGGCCTTGCACCAAGAAATTTCCATCTCTTGTTTTAGTCGTACTTGCATGATAACTGCACATATTGAGAGGTTAAAGGTCAGCTACAATTAAGTAGCTTGAAATGAAACAATGACACAGGCACACCTGAATCTGCAAAAGATCTGTAGATCAACTGCAGCTTTCAGGAAAAAGAGAGAAAGCACCATTAAATAATAACAAGCACCTGAGAAGCCCTTTTGCTCTCTCTCTCTCACACACACACACACATTCTCAATTGCAGAACCAAGATAGTGAAAAAGACCATAAAGAATTGCCACTCACTGAGAATTCAACAGCTGCAAACTTTGCCACTGCTGAATAAATAGAATAACAGCTAAACAGTTGGAATTAGGTCTTTTTATCTCAGAGTACTCTTAAGATCTGTACTTGCCTTTACCTTCTCATCTGTACTATATATGCACACTTCAAACATTAGTTTGTTCTCTCTCCATGGTCTGACCCGCTGTGATTTCCAGCATTTTTTGTTTCAATACGCCTTGTTCTCCTTGCTACCCGTTGTTAGGTCATTGACAGTAATTGTGTTTGTTTTCACATTTTATTACTTTCTCCTGGTAGTAAGTAATAAAACTCCATTCTTATTCATTCGAATAAACCTCAGATTTGGTTCTTCTCCATTCTGATGTAACAAATTAAGATCAACTGAACTGCAATAGCTACACGCAGAAATAAAAACAGAAGAGTTCTGATTGACCAAGAAGGGGTTAATAAAAAGCTAGGGGCCATAACCCCTCGTTATGCAGCCATAACATTTGTCTCATTTTTCAGCATTCTTTGACTGTTCAAAAGTGACCAGTCCTACTTTTACAAAGGAGTTTTCAAATGATATTTCTGAAAACCAGAAAAAAGGTTGCTAATAGAGCAAATTGAAGACTTTTGTCTTATGGGCTAAGCAATAAAAAGTACGGTACTATAGACACGGACAATCTGAAATAGAAATAGTAAATGCAAAAAACAAATTGCATCTGCAGAAATATCTCACAAACCATTAATTTGCCTTAGTAATTCATTATGTAAAATAAGTCTTTAATCTCAAACTATTTGGAAAATGGGGTGAAGGGGGGAAAAGGAGACATCAAAAATGCAGCCTAGCTTTTGAAAATGGGATATTATGGGCATAACCAAACAGTGAAGAGCAACATTTGAAGATTATGCTACTTGCGCCACAGCAAAACAATTCAGATGCTAGAATGGTTTAAAATTGAAAAATAAAGAGAGTATTCAATAAATGGTCTGTATATAAAATTGATATGGCATGGAGACCAGATGAGATGCACCCGAAATACTGAAGGATGCAAGCTGAAATTGCAGAGACACATAGCATACTTTTTCAGTCTTTCTTAGATTTGGGGGTGGGGTCAGGTGGATGGAGAATTGCTAATGTTTAAAACCTTTTTTGAACTAGGCTTTGCAAAATAAGCCCCACGAAGTTCAGGATAATGTAAGAGTTAATTCGACGAATGCGGATTAATTAAGGAAAGCCAGCATGAAATTTCTGAGGGAAATCACAGCTAGCTAACGTGTTAGTGCTTTCTGAGGAGTTTAGAGAGAAGATTTTGATGTGGCATAAATGGAATTCCAAAAGGTGTTTGATACAGTGCCACACAAAAATAAAACTTGTGAGCAAAGTTAGAACTCATGGAATGGAAGAAACCTTAGCAACATGGATGCAAAATTGATTGAGCGACAGAAAATAATGAGCAATGCTACGGGAAGGCTTGTAATGGAGTTCCGTAGGGGTCAGTCTTGTGACCTTTGCTTTTCTTGATCTATATTAATAACCAATAAGAGTGTAGAGAGAATAATTTCAAGATGTGCCGATGATTTGAAACTTCAAAGCATGGTGAAGTATGAGGAGGATGGTGTGGAATTTCAGAAGGATGTAGGCATGTTGGTGGAATGAATGGAAAAGTGGCAGGTGAACTTCAAGGAAGAGAAATGTGAAATGCTTAATTTTGGTAGGAAAAACACAGAGAGGCAATTCAAAATAAAACGTATGATACATGCATGAATTATGAAAAAGGCGTGTGGAATAAATTTCTTGAGCAAGTAGTGGATATGGGTACAACATTTAAAAGACATTTGAATGAGTACATAAATAGGTAAGGTTTGGAGGGATAATGGCCCAGAGCTAGCAGGTGGGACTAGTTTAGTTTAGGATTATGGTCAACATGTACTGTTTGGACCGAAGGGTCTATTTCCATGCTGTATGGCTTTACGACTCTAAATTAGGAATATTTTCCTCAGAGAAAGATCTGACAATAAATGTAAATCACAACCTTTTAGGACAGAATCGATGAAGAGAAACTGTTTGGACTAGGGAAGGGATTGACAGCGAGATGCCATGGATTTAAACGAATTACGAAAAGCAGCAAAAGTGATTTGAGGAAAAGTCTTTTCACGCAACAAGTGATTAGAATCTGGAATGCACTGCCTGGAAGTGTGGTGAAGACAGGTGAACTTCAACTGTGATTTTCAACCTTGAGTTAGACATTTACCTTAAAAGGAAGAAAATGCAGTGTTATGGGAGAGTGCAGAGGAGTAACACGAGACGAGTTGTTCATTTGGACCATTGTTCCAGAAACAATGGGCCAAATAGCCGCCTTATGCTGTAGGAATTCTGTGAACTAGCAAAAGAATATCAGAGACAAACTTTCCCCATTCCTGAAGAAGGGCTTATGCCCGAAACGTCGATTCTCCTGTTCCCTGGATGCTGCCTGACCTGCTGCGCTTTTCCAGCAACACATTTCCAGTATCAGAGTAATTAGTTTGGTTAAGTCAAGTATGACAGCCTATTTCATTATACTAGTGTGCATGTTCACGATATTGTATTTTTAATGGAGAAATAACTTCCGTTGATTGAACCAAGTGAATTTGATCATAATTGGTACTCTGTAGCTTTAAACTGTTGAGGTATAAAGCAGCTTTTAATCATTCAAACCAATTCATGCATCAACAACTGGCAATTCTGTAGACTGTCAACTGTAGAAAAATATTTTACATGTTTATATGAACACAGAGACCTATAAATCTAGTTTAAACCACTGTGTTCCATTCTATACAAGCGAATTTATAGCAGGCTGAGCCAATTTCAACGTAAAGCACTCAAGGTTACAGAACTGATGACACTACCAAAGAGAAGTTTGTTTTTAATTTTCAAATGTTTAAACACTTTCATTGTCCAGCAGTATCACACTTGCCTCTGTGCTGAAAGGTTGTGAGTTCAGGTTCGATTTCAGAGATTTGACTGCAAACTCGAGGTCAGCTCTGCTGTGCAATTTTTAAGGGATGTGGCACTGCAAAAGATGCTATCTTCTGAATGAGGCAAGTCCAAGGTGATATGCATCCCCTCAGGAGAGTGTAAAAAAAATCCCATGGCACTATTTTAATGAAGAGTGGGAGAATCCGCTCTTATTCCTGTCTAATATTTAACCCACAACTTGTATTACTAAAACAGAGAGTATACTCTTTGCCTTCTGGCTGTTTTTGAAATCATAAGTCTTCAATTTTGCTGTTGTGCCCATTACTTGGCAATGATGATGAAACTTCAATATCTGGACAGCAGTTCAGGAATGAACTGGAGACAAATTCATCAACCTTCATCAGCTTTAACATTGTTAATTTGTTCAAGCAATTTTCTGAATTGCTTTTCCATATGTTTTATGGTCTTGCATGCCTCTATAAGCTCACTGTCAAATACCTCCATTCAAAAAACTTAAAACCACAGAAGGTTCCCATTTTGGGATTTTAGACTATGTCTGATGATAGTGTCATCTCTGTTAAAAGCACCAGAGAGTTTAAATTCACAGGATTATTTTCATATTTGTGTAGTGAAATCCTAACCTCAAAACAATCCAATGGGGAGATGGGCATTGGAGCAGTATAAAGTGCAGTTGTGTTGGGATCAGATAACACCTTGATGTGGTTTAATCTGGGAAATTTAAGTTTCCTTGGAGCAATTTCAATGCATCTGGAAACTCCTAGAAAGTTGTTACCTCTGAGCGAGAGTTGGAGATTTCAAAGGGTTTCAACTCCCTTAAACTTAAACGTTAGCCGTGAAAAGTTACAGGATTATAATCTGCTCCAACTCCTGGTCAAGTGTTAAACTGTTAAAACTCACAATTAACCCCTCCCTGAAACGATACACACCACCCCCCCCCACCCCCCCCCGACCAAATAGCACCCCCCACACTCAATACAACTCTACAAGACCCAACAAACCTACACCCCTCCCAGATGCCTTGATCCACCCCAAGCAATCAATCATTCACATATCTGCCCCCTACCCACCCGGCACCCTAGCCACTCACTTTGGACCCACTTCTCATTCTACCCCATTACACATTAATGTGCTAGAGTTTAGAAAAGTAACAAGTGATTTGATTGAAACAAAATTCTGAAGAGATTTGATAAGGTGGATGTGTCCAGAATGCTTCTCCTTATGGGAAGCATCTAGAACTAAGGGTCACTAAAATTCAGGGTCATCCATTTAAAACAGATTAAAATGAAGTACTTTTCTCTCAGAGGATTTACTGTCTTTAGTACTCTTTTGCTGAAAAGGTGGTGATAGCAAGGTCCTCGAGTACGCTTATAGCAAAGATGGACAGATTGTTTTTTTTTAGATTAGATTAGATTACTTACAGTGTGGAAACAGGCCCTTCGGCCCAACAAGTCCACACCGCCCCGCCGAAGCGCAACCCACCCATACCCCTACATTTACCCCTTACCTAACACTACGGGCAATTTAGCTTGGCCAATTCACCTGACCTGCACATCTTTGGACTGTGGGAGGAAACCGGAGCACCCGGAGGAAACCCACGCAGACACGGGGAGAACGTGCAAACTCCACACAGTCAGTCGCCTGAGGCGGGAATTGAACCCGGGTCTCTGGCACTGTGAGGCAACAGTGCTAACCACTGTGCCGCTCTTGTTTTACAAGAGAGTGGAAAGTTATCAGTGACAGGTGGGAATGCAGATTTGGGATACAATCAGTTCCACCATCATCTTATTGAACGGTGAATGAGGCTACAAGGAATGTCTGGCCTACATCTTCTTCTAATTTATGTACTTTACATGCTTCTTTTCTCAAATGCTTTCAAATTGGGTATTGGACATTTAAAGAGGAGAAAGTGAGGTCTGCAGATGCTGGAGATCAAAGTTGAAACTTTATTGCTGGAACAGCACAGCAGGTCAGGCAGCATCCAGGGAACAGGAGATTCGACGTTTCGGGCACAGGCCCTTCTTCAGGAAGAAGGGCCTATGCCCGAAACGTCGAATCTCCTGTTCCCTGGATGCTGCCTGACCTGCTGTGCTGTTCCAGCAATAAAGTTTCAACTATTGGACATTTAAACCCCCACAGCACACAACACTTGCTTTGAAAAAGTAGGCATGGCTTCCAGGTTGACGCCCTCCGGTACACAGACAGTCAGGCATTCCTGGACTGGTCTCTCAAAGATAAAGTTGCCATTGTCCTACTGGACCATAGGACTGTGCTTCCATATGTACGAATGAGAAGGATTGAACAAGCAATCGAGCGATAGAGATCGAGCAATAGAGAAATAGAGAGATAGATACTTGAAATTTAACTGAACGGCTGGGTTTCTGCGTCCTTGGGAGGTGTGGCAGCCAAATCCAGAGAGTATTAAGTAAAATGCTAAAGGACTGCAGATGCTGGAAATCAGACATCAAAACAGAAATTGCTGAAAAGCTCAGCAGGTCTGGCAGCTTCTGTGGACAGATATCAGAGTCAACGATTCAGGTCCACTGACCTCTCCTCAGAACTGGTCAGCATTGTCGGACCCAAGAGGTTAGTACCTTTCCACTTACTTGCCGAATCCATGCACCAGGTCTTGGTAACATTCCACAATCAGGTACCACAGGTCTCTCGAAATCTCCCTAAGCCTCAACGTTTCTTGGAAAGCCTCTAAGCCTTGTTCAAACTCCTCATTGTGCAAAGAAACTTCAAGTTCTTGGCTCCCTTCACTTCACAAGCTCCCATTACCATCCAGGACAAAGTGAGGGCAGCAGATGCTGGAGATCAGAGTCAAAAAGTATGGCACTGGAAAAATCACAGCAGGTCAGGCAGCATCCGAAGAGCAGGAGACCCTATGTTTCGGGCATAGACCCTGATGCAGGGCTTATGCCCGAAACATTGATTCGTCTACTCTTTGGATGCTGCCTGACCTGCTGTGATTTTTCCAGTGCCACACTTTTTGACTCTGATCTCCAGCATCTGCTGCCCTCATTTTGTCCTGGATGGTAATGGGAGCTAGTGAAGTGAAGGGAGCCAAGAACTTCAAGTTTTTTTGCACAATGAGGAGTTTGAACAAGGCTTAGAGGCTTTTCCGTCCACTACCATCCAGTTCGTGGTGCCTGAACCAGTATCTTGGAGACAACACAAAAAAAGCTCGACAATCCATCAATCATTCACCATTTGCTGGTGCATGAACTCTATTCAACTCAAAGACATAACTGGAAAACACAAATACTTTCTCAAGACCATAAGAAATGCTATAGTTACAACCCTGAGTTACTACACCAGATAATAAATAGGGCAGTGCAATCTATCTCCACAAAACTATAACTTAGAGAGTGATTAATACCAGTAAACCAATAATATATTTATGCCAAGATTCTACTGTCTTATCACAACCCAGACTCTAATCATTTGAAAATTGGCAGAACTAAATTCAACATGCATTTTTGAGTCAAACAAATAGATTTTAGCATGGAACTCAATCAAATACCTTTTAGAAGTCGAGGTACAGCATAATGTGTTAGTACTTGTTGTGGTTCTGTTCGCCGAGCTGGGAATTTGCGTTGCAGACGTTTCGTCCCCTGTCTAGTCTTTGTTTTCAAATCAGAAAATCATTTCTTCAATTAAATTGATCAATAGCATCTGTTTATTAGGGAGATGTTGGTCTCTGGTGTCGAAGCTGCAAATCCAGGGGATTAAACAGTGAACTAAAGTCACCTGGTCATCATGTCAGGAACTACCATTTGGTAGGAAAACAGGAGATTGCACATCAATTAGGTGAGATAATGTGGATGCTAATACATGTAAAAAGGCCTTTCACTGCTGAACTGGCAAGAATCTCGTCTTGCTGTCCACCAGGTGTTTGGAAAATGGGATGTTGTGCTCTTGCCTTTTGGAATCTCCTTACTGCTGATCTCATTGCCCACATAAATCATTGGCTGGGAAGATTCTGCCCTGTGTGTCTCACTGCAATGGTAATTATTCTAGTTCCTAGAATCAGAGTCAGACCCTCAAACTGTTAAGGTATTCTAGATAAGAATGAGTTGATAATGATGCCATAAAGCTGTGTTAGTGCTCGAAGGTTACTCATGGTCATCTTAATAGCCATTCCCACTTTCCTGCCCTGCTGGCATCCCTAGGCTGTTTGGGTGCTTTCTGAGGATACTAGTTGCTGCTCATCGCATTGAGTTATAGAGATGTACAGCACGGAAACAGACACTCCGGTCCAACTCATCCATGCCGACCAGATATCCTAAGCTAATCTGGTCCCGTTTGACAGGACTTGGCCCATATCCTTCTAAACCCTTCCTATTTGTGTATGTATCCAGATGTTGATTGTATAAGCCTCCACCATTTCCTCTGGCAGCTCTTTCCGTACACGCATCACCTTTTGTATGAATAAGTTGCCCCTGAGGTCCCTTTAAATCTTTCTCCTCTCATCCTAAACTTATGCCCTGTAATTCTGGACTCCCCCAACCCAGGGGAAAGACCTTGTCTATTTATCCTATACATGCCCCTCATGATTTTATAAATCTCTATAAAGGTCACCCTTCAGCCTCCGATGCTCCAGTGAAAACAGCCCTAGCCTATCCACCATCTCCCTATCGATCAAACCTTCCAACCACAGCAACATACTTGTAAATCTTTTCTGAACCCTTTCAATTTTCACAACATCTAATGGAGAGAGACCAGAATTGCACACAATATTCCAACAGTGGCCTAACCAATGCCCTGTGTAACCACAACATAGTCATAGTTTCATACAGCATGGAAACAGACCCTTCAGTCCATCCTGTACTCAATACTCTGAGTAATAAAAGAAAGCATACTAAATGTCTTCTTCACTATCCGATCTACCTGTGACTCCACTTTCAAGGAGCTATGAACCTGCACTCCAAGGCCTCTTTGCTCAGCAACACTCCCCTACAATTAAGCCCTGCTCTGATTTGCCTTTCCAAAATGCAGCACCTCACATTTATCTAAATTAAACTCCATCTGCCACTCGTCAGCCCATTGGTCCATCTGATCAAGATCCCATTGTACTCTGAGGTAACCTCCTTGACTTTCCACCGCACCTTTAATTTTGGTGTCAGCTGCAAACTTACTAACTATACTGCCTATATTGACATCCAAATCATTCATATAAATGACAAAAAGCAGTGGAGACAGGACTGATTCTTGATGGGGGTGTTCGCATTAAATACAATCTAAATAAAATGCTGACATGCCAACATTAATGAAAAGATAATGTTCAGCATAATTTGTATCTTGCTCAAAGTCTAGTAGATACTTATTCTTTTATCACTTTAATGTCCAAATTGCCTTTACCCTCTATCATTCAAGTCATTCTTATGTTGCATAACCTGAAAGAAAACAAAGGCAAATGCTCTCTTCTGCAATATGTGAGCTCCTGTTAGGCATGAATAAAGTGTGTCTGATAAGAATGAAGATGGCTCATAAAAGTTTACGGTCCTGAAGAAGGGCTTATGCCCGAAACGTCGATTCTCCTGTTCCCTGGATGCTGCCTGACCTGCTGCGCTTTTCCAGCAACACATTTCCAGCTCTGATCTCCAGCATCTGCAGACCTCACTTTCTCCTCATAAAAGTTTACAGTTGGTTAGTGAAAGCATACCATGAAATTATTCAAGGTGGCACTTGTCATTGAAATACATGCTGAAATTTAGTTTGTGCAGCTGGCAGAGCACATATCAGTTCACAAATTTTCCAAATAAGGCTATTTATGAAGCTTATATGTAGCAGCAATTTATGATAACCTTCAATTCTAAAATCATGCAGTGCATATTCTTCCATAATGAATAATTCAGTAATTCAAAACTGGCTGTAGAAAAGAAAATCATCATGATGGAAAATAAACCCAATATCCAAAACTCATAATTACTTGGATAATAAACCTTGCTGGAACACAATGCTTACATTTCTATGCAGCAATTAGAGACAATATAGAGCCATACATCATGAAAAACAGATCCTTCGGCCCAATGCGTCCATGCCAACCAGGTTTCCAAAACTAAACCAGTCCCATTTGCCTACATTGGGCCCATATCCCTTTAAACTCTTCTCATTCATGTACCTGCCCAAATGGTATTTTGGATGTTGCAACTGAACCTGCCTCCACCACTTCCTCTGGCAGGTCATTCCATATAGGTACCACTCTCTGTGTGAAAAAAGAACAGCCCCTTAAGGTCCCTTTCAAGTCTTTTTCCTCTCACCTTAAATCTATGGCTTCTAGTTTTAAGAGTCAACATTGTCTGGAGGTCTGGAGTCACTTGTAGGCCAGACCAGGTAAAGACAGCAGATATTCTTACCTCGAGGGCATGTGTGAATCAGAATTTGTTTTTAACATGTGAATGATATATTTATTTATGCACTGATAAATTAATTAAAAAATATAGATTGGTTAACAATTTTTTTGTTCCTATTTTGTTAGGCTTTCTTGCCCATATTCTCTTAGTCTGATTGAATTATCGTGCAAAATACTGTCTCTGTTTTGCTATTGCCTTTGGGAACTGAAGCGACGATTACAAGTGTTTATGATATTGCTATTTCATGGTTTTCAATTCCTGAATTTACTGAATATACAACCTAAAATATACTATCCTGCATAAAATACTTTAGGTATACTGACCAATTTTAGATAAAAAAAAAGCTTCATCGGTCAGAAACATATCAATAAAGTTTTTGAAACATTTCCATGATTTCCCAAAAATGCTCACAGCAGAAACGTTTGTGCAGCGAAATCTCACATTCAGATAAAAATGAGTCTATAATGTTTACTCTACAATTTATTAGTGGCTCACTTGTAATGGTCACTACAGTTTCCAAAAGCAATACTAGAACATAGACAGCATTTTACACAATAATTCAATAAGATGAAAAGAATGTGGGCAAGAAACCCTAATAAAACAGTAACAAAACAAATTGTTAACCAATCTGCATGGGTTTTTAAAATTAATTTATCCATGTATAAACAAATATATCCTTCAAATTTGAACATGTAATTTTTAAACGTTTCATGAATCTCAATTGAAAAAACCAAAAGACTTTCTGCCAACAATGCATACAATCAAATTCAATTAATTCCTTCATTTATCGTCTAATTCTACACATTCTCTTTCTGACAATTCTAATCTACATACATCTACAGGCCTTCAGATCACATGACTTCAATGCAACCAATTTGCATTTAACTTTAAGTATTATTACTAAATGCTGATCTTTATGGGCTTTTAGTGGTCAGAAAGTTTAGTTTCTTTTGATTCTTCAAAACCACTTAATCTCGTTTACAATAATGCATCATCCCCTGACCCTGTAAATTGTCTTCTCCCAAGCCCACAGAACTTCATGCTTGAATCCATCTGATCAGGTTTCAATATGGCTACATTATCAAAATGGATCTCAGTAAAAGGAGAAAACAACATGCATTATAATTGTGACAAAGGCGAACAATTGCTCCTGGTCTCAACTGTTTGCAACTTTGACGTGGTTGACCTCGTCATCCTCCTCCAATACCATGCTACAGTTTTTCAGCTGAGTAGGAATATTCTCACATGGCTCTTATCCAATTCATGGCTTCGCTTCCTATTCTTCACTATTACCTACAATGCCCTCAAAAGATCTGTCCTTAAGCCTTCTCAACTGCAGCTGCCACTTGGCGATAATAACCTGAGGTCATCAAAACAATGATGCCTATTTCCACATTACTCATACAGTCATAGAGTCTTGGAGATGTACAGCATGGAACCAGACCCTTCGGTCCAACTCATCCATGCCAACCAGATATCCCAACCCAATCTAGTCCCATCTGCCCGCACCCATCCCATATCCCTCCAAACCCTTCCTATTCATACACCCATCCAAATGCCTCTTAAATGTTGCAATTGTACCAGCCCATTCCATGCCCTCTAGTTGGGGAAAAGACCCCAGGGAAAAGACTTTGCCTATTTACCCTATCCATGCCCCTCATAATTTTGTTAACCTCTATAAGGTCACTCCTCAGCCTCCGACGCTCCAGGGAAAACAGCCCCAGCCTGTTCAGCCTCTCCCTGTAGCTCAGATCCACCAACCCAGCAACATCCTTGTAAATCTTTTCTGAACCCTTTCAAGTTTCACAACATCTTTCCCAAGGGAAGGAGACCAGAATTGCATGCAATATTCCAATAGTGGCCTAACCAATGTCCTGGACAGTCGCAACATGACCTCCCAACTCCTGTACTCAGTACTCTGACCAATAAAGGAAAGCATACCAAACGCCTTCTTCACTATCCTATCTATCTGCAACTCCACTTTCAAGGAGCTATGAACCTGCACTCCAAGGTCTCTTTGTTCAGCAACACTCCCTAGGACCTTACCATTAAGTCCTACTAAGATTTGCTTTCCCAAAATACAGCATCTCGCATTTATGTGAATTAAACTCCATCTGCCACTTCTCAGCCCATTGGCCCATCTGGTCCAGATCCTGTTGGAATCTGAGGTAATCCTCTTCGCTATCCACTACACCTCCAATTTTGGTGTCATCTGCAAACTTACTAACTGTACCTCTTACGCTCGCATCCAAATAATTTATGTAAATGACAAAAAGTAGAGGGCCCAGCACCAATCCTTGTGGCACTCCACTGGTCACAGGCCTCCAGTGTGAAAAACAACCCTCCACCACCACCCTCTGTCTTCTACCTTTGAGCCAGTTCTGCATCCAAATGGCTAGTTCTCCCTGTATTCCATGAGATCTAACCTTGATAACCAGTCTCCCATGGGGAACCTTGTCGAACGCCTTACTGAAGTCCACATAGATCACATCTACTGCTCTGCCCTCAATCTTCTTTGTTACTTCTTCAAAAAACTCAATCAAGTTTGTGAGACATGATTTCCCACGCACAAAACCATGTTGACTATCCCTAATCAGTCCTTGCCTCTCCAAATACATGTACATCCTGTCCCTCAGGATTCCCTCCAACAACTTGCCCACCATCGAGGTCAGGCTCACTGGTCTATAGTTCCCTGGCTTGTCCTTACCTTCTGATTAAGTGGCACCACGTTTGCCAACCTCCAGTCTTCCGGCACCTCACCTGTGACGATTGATGATATAAATATCTCAGCAAGAGGCCCAGCAATCACTTCTCTAGCTTCCCACAGAGTTCTCGGGTACACCTGATCAGGTCCTGGGGATTTATCCACCTTTAACTGTTTCAAGACATCCAGCACTTCCTCCTCTGTAATCTGGACATTTTACAAGTTGTCACCATTTATTTCCCTACAGTCTATATCTTCCAGATCCTTTTCCACAGTAAATACTGATGCAAAATATTCATTTAGTATCTCCCCCATTTTCTGTGGCTCCACACAAAAGCTGCCTTGCTGATCTTTGAGGGGCCCAAGTCTCTCCCTAGTTACCTTTCTGTCCTTAATATATTTGTAAAACCCCTTTAGATTCTCCTTAATTCTATTTGCCAAAGCTCTCTTATGTCCCCGTTTTGCCCTCCTGATTTCCCTCAAATATACTCCTACTTTCTTTATAGTCTTCTAAGGATTCACTCGATCTATCCTGTCTATACCTGACATATGCTTCCTTCTTTTTCGTAACCAAACCCTCAATTTCTTTAGTCATCCAGCATTCCCTATACCTACCAGCCTTCCCTTTCACCCTGACCGGAATATACGTTCTCTGGATTCTTGTTATCTCATTTCTGAAGGCTTCCCATTTTCCAGCCGTCCCTTTACCTGTGAACATCTGCCTCCAATCTGCTTTCGAAAGTTCTTGCCTAATACCATCAAAATTGGCCTTTCTCCAATTTAGAACTTCAACTTTTAGATCTGGTCTATCCTTTTCCATCAGTATTTTAAAATCAACAGAATTATGGTTGCTGGCCCCAAAGTGCTCCCCCACTGACACCTCAGTCACCTGCCCTGCCTTATTTCCCAAGAGTAGGTCAAGTTTTGCACCTTCTCTAGTAGGTACATCCACATACTGAATCAGAAAATTGTCTTGTACACACTTAACAAATTCCTCTCCATCTAAACCTTTAACATTATGGCAGTCCCAGTCGATGTTTGGAAAGTTAAAATCCCCTACCATAACTACCCTATTATTCTTACAGATAGCTGAGATCTCCTTACAAGTTTGTTTCTCAATTTCCCTCTGACTATTAGGGGGGTTATAATACAATCCCAATAAGGTGATTATCCCTTTCTTATTTCTCAGTTCCACTCAAATAACTTCCCAGGATGTATTTCCAGGAATATCCTCCCTCAGCACAGCTGTAATACTATCCCTTATCAAAAATGCCACTCCCCCTCCTCTCTTGCCTCCCTTTCTATCCTTACTGTAGAATTTGTATCCTGGAACATTAAGCTGCAGTGTAATGCAGTTTAACTTATTAGTCCTACCTTGTCCCTGCCTGAAGTGAATAGAAGTGTTTGACTCACTCCTGTTCTCAGCTGTACCAGTCTCAAGCAGCTGTACCAGTCTCCTCCCAAGCAGCTCTAGCAAATTTCCTGCCAGTATATTAGTCCCCTTCCGATTTAGGTGCAATCCGTCCTTCTTGTACAGGTCACTTCTCCCCCAAAAGAGATTCCAATGATCCAAAAGTGTGAATCCTTCTCCCATACACCAGCTCCTCAGCCATGCATTCAGCTGCTCTATCCTCCTATTCCTGCCCTCACTAGCTCGTAGCACTGGGAGTAATCTGGATATTACTACCCTTGAGGACCTCCTCTTAAATTCCTGCCTAAGTCTCTGTCATCTCCCTTCAGAGTCTCAACCTTTTCCCCTCCAATGTCGTTGTTTCCAATGTGGACAATGACCTCCTACTGGCCCCTCTCCCCCATGAGAACATTCTGCACCCTCTCTAAGACATCCTTGATCCTGGCACCTGGGAAACAACACACCATTCTGCTTTTTCTCTACTGGCCACAGAAACGTCTGTCTGTACCTCGGACTACAGAATCCCCTAACACAATTGATCTCTTGGAAGCTGACGTACCCCTCATTGCATTAGAGCCAGTCTCAATACCAGAGACTTGGCTGTTCTTGCTACGTTCGCCTGAGAATCCATCACCCCCTACATTTTCCAAAACAGCATACCTGTTTGAAATGGGTATATCCACAAAAGACTCCTGCCCTAGGTGCCGACCTCTCTCACCATTCCTGGAATTAACCCATCCATGTGACTGTATCCTTAGACTTTCCCCCCTTCCTATAACTGCCACCCATCACATACTGTTGCAAATTCCTCATCGCTTCTATCTGTCTATCCAGCCGATCCACTCGATCTGATAAGATTTGCATCCAACAGCATTTATGGCAGATATAATCCGCAGTAACCCTTAAACTCTCTTTAAACTCCCACATCTGACAAGAAGTGCATATCACTGCAAAGGCCATTTTTGCTCCTTCAGAATCTACAGACCCAGAAAATAACATTGTCTTATTCCTCTACAAATACTGCCCCAGGTTAAATTAATAGGTATGGCTTATATTTGAAGTTTTATCAAGAGACTTGTCTCCAAAAACATATCATATAGAATCCACTATACTCACTACTGCAGCCTTTCTCTTGGACAGACTTAAAACAACAAATAACTTATCTGATTCTGTGCTGTGAACTTCGCCCAACAGTTCCTCCAAGATTAGTTGTGAATTTCACTGTTTGTTAATTTTCCCAGATGCACTCCGATGTCCAGCAATACACAAATTCAAACAGCAAAGGTGGTAACTGTGCAGGTTTTCTCTCTCCTGCACTGTACTCCTTTGCTTACTGGTGTACACTGGCTCCCAGTTACACAATGCCTCAATTTCAAAACTTTTATTGTTTCCAAATCCCTCACTTTCTGCTCAGAGATCTCTGAAATTTCCTCCTGCCTCACAACCCTTCAATACTTGCACTCCTCCAATTCTGACCTCTTAAGCATCACTTATTTTGACCACACTATTGATGGCATACATTTAGCTGCCTAGTTCCGAAGTTTCAGATTTTCCTCCCTAAACCTCCCCACATCTCTTCCTTTCCTTAAAACACTGATCATACCTTAATATACCGGCCAAAGATGTGATTTAGCGTCTAATATTGTCTTTTTATGCTCAATGAAGGATGCCTTAGAATGTTTTATTATTTAAAAGGTGCTATACAAATGATTGTTTTTTTTCCAAATAGATGACATAGTAAGGGAAGTGGGACAATTTTTTAAAAATTACTAAGGCCAAAAAATTTCAACAAATTTCCCATGCATGCAAAACCATGAATGCATATCCACCAAAGCCTCATTATTCAATATTATTCTCACCCCATCCAGAGGATGAAAGGTGTTGAAAGTCCCTGGCTCAAAGAAAATGGGATCTAGAGTTCAGATTAGAAAGTAAAATCAGAAAATGCTAGCAGCAGGACATCCATTTTGGGAAAATAACCAAGGCTAGATTTGCTTTGACTGTTGCTTGATTTTGAATAAGAGCAACACGAATGATTGAGTGATTGTGCGAGAAGAAAAAGAGTGGTCTGGTGCAATCATGTTAAGCATAAGAATGGAAAGATGATTTACTGCAAGATGTTGTAATCTGCACAAATGACAAAGTTGTACGCATATCATTTTCTCGGAGTGCATAGCTATCGATTTTCTCCCCACCAGTCATGATAATAGGCTCAAATTTACATATTCACTGTTTCTGATCTGATCCACATCTATGTATTTATAGGAACGAGCAGACACATCTGCAGTAAAATTAGGATAATTAACCACCCACGTTCAGATGTTATCCCTTCCCTCCCATTCTGCACATGTCCCATCAATCCCATTCCACCCAGTTCAAGCCATCGCTGTCCCATGCCAATCCATCCTAGCATATCATCCTTATCCCATCACATTGCCAATAGTGACCTAAATCATGCAGTCAAAATGTCATAATCTCATCTAATTACACCCATATTTAACTACCATCCTCTGGCATTCTTTCCCTGCAACCTTTCTCATGTTACCTTTCCTTTGCCCAGTATTCCATACTCCCCATTCAATCTCAAATTCATATTTTCCATTATCCCTTCAGCACCATTTACCACAATTGGAACCCCATCCTTTTTGCTGCTGATTTCCCCATCCTCCAAAATTTCGGATTCTAGTTACTCTGGTAGGCTAGTAGGCTGCTACCCAGGAATGTTCCTCAACTATTAAGCTGGGTCTGTGATATCCCATTTACAACCTCAGCCAGCCTGCATGTTGCATCCTCTTCCCAATACTTTTGACCATCTTCTCCCAGGGCATTAAGTCCTGCTGACTGGTCCACTCCTCGATCTCCAGCCACATTTGCCATGGCTTATCTTGCTTGAATTGGGAAAAAAAACTATTCTAGTGCCATAAACTAAGCATCGAGAATCCATGAAAACAGCATTGATGATCACCAATCGTTTCTGGTAGAATAAAGTTCAGTCTCCACACATAGCATAGCTATCATCATCTTGTACAGCACTAAATGGGACATATTGAACAGATCTGACAAGTCAAATCTAGACATCCAAGAGATATAATCCCATAACCTACTGTAGACAATCAGGGTTGGAAATAGGGTTTTTGACCTTAACTGAAACATCCAGGCTAAGACACAAGGGTGTCATAGAAAAGAGAAAAGGTATAGTTAAAACAAAGGCCTGACAGACTTAAAGGTTGGGAAAAGGAGCAGGAACATGATGAAATAGTAACACAAATGAAAAGAGCTGCCAGAGCCTTCAAAACACTTTCTCAATTTGATTCACTGGGAAATAAGACTCTCAGCTCTCAGGGCTCCTTTCCTGTCACTCCAGACTCTCAAAATCCAATCAAAAGCAAGAGGGAAAAAGAAAAACTCAAATAACACAAGAAAACAATCATGGAACTAAAACAGGCCATTTAATAAAGAAACGTGGACATGGCAGGGATAGACATGGCAGAAACTATATCTTCAGCATTACTAAGATCAACGAGGCAACAATCAATGCATCTACACAAACACATTTTACCAAACATGCATTACCAAAGTGTTGATTAACTCATTTCCTTGCAGCTGTACTCTGAATAATTTATGGCTGTATCTGTTGAACACTGTTGCCAAGTACTCCATTTCTTGTAAAGTAGCACTTCCGGGAAATAAAAATAAAACACTAGTAAACTGAAGATGTGCAGTAATAAAATAAACACACAGTTTGATAGTTAAGACATTTAAAAACATTAATATGCATTATATTTAAATAAATAAAGCAAAACTGCTTGAGGAAGATGGACAAGTGCCATAAATAGTAGTGAAAATCAACATTATCTTTATTTTCTCTTGTGCTTGTAAAACATGTAAAGGCATAAGTAGGACCATAAAACCTCAGAGCAGAGTAGGCTATTCGGCCCACTGAATCTGCTCTGCCATTTAATGAGATCACAACTGATCTGATCATCCTCAATTCCAATGTCGTGCCTTTGGCTGATATCCCTGGATTCCCTTACTGATTAAAAGTCTGTTTATGTCAGCTTTAAATATACTAAGAACCCAACCTTGACAGCACTGTGTGATAAACAATTCCACTGATTCATTACTCTCCGACAAGACATTTTTGCACATCTGTCTTAAATTGATGACTCCTTATATGGAGATAGTCCCCTCTCAAAAACTCTCAGCATTTATCCTGTCAAGCCCCTCCCTCCAAGAATGTAATATATTGGAATGATGTCTCCTCACATTCCTCTAAACTCTAAAGGATCCAGGCCAAGCTACCCAATCTCTCCTCCTAAGAAAGTTCCTCCGTACTGGGGATCAGCCCAGGGAGGTTTGTCCGGACTGTCTATCTTTCCTTAGATAAGGAGACGAAAACTATTCACAGTATTCTAGCTGTGGGCTGACGACAGCCTTGTATAGTTTTAATAGGTTTTTACATTCCAAGCTCTTAGAAATAAAGGCCATCAGTCCATTTGCCTTCCACTGAACTTGACGCTAGCTTTTTGAGATTCATGCCTGAGGACCCCCCCCCCCAAATCCCTCCATGCTCCAGATTTCTACAGTCCCTTTCCCCACTCAGCTCCTCTGACTGTCCTGCCAAAGCATATTTTCCCACATTATATTCCATCCGCCAAGATTTTCTCACTCAGTTAAGGTGTCTATAACTGTCTGCAGATTCCTGTTCTTCCTCGCTATTGACGTTCCCACTATTTTGTGTGTCATTGGCACACTCAACAATAACACACTGAATTCCATCATCAAAATTATTGATTATATGTTGCAAATATTTGAAATCACAGCACTGATCCCTGTTACATTTGAAACATTAACTTGACTTCTCTCTCCACAAATACTGTCGGGTCTGCTGAGTTTCTCTAGCACTTCATTTATTCTCCACAACAGGGATCTGGATTTAGTGATCCAGTGATATGATCACTCAGAATAGAGAAAGAAGATAGAGGGCTTGGTGTCATGGTGCAATGATAACATTTTCTCACTCATTGTCAGCAAAACAAAGAATTGATCATTGACTTCAGGAAGAAAAGAAGAGGAGACACCTCCAACTACTCAACCGAGCTAAAGCGGAGAGGGAGGAGAGCGTCAAGTTTCTAGGAGTGACGATAACAAACAGTCTGTCCTGGACCTCTCATATGGATTCAATGGTCAAATCGGCACAACAATGCCTCGGCTTCCTCAGGTGGCTTAGGAAATTCAGCATGTCCATAAGAACCCTCACCAAAGTTTGCAGATCCACCATAGAAAACATACAATCCGCCGGGTAAAACGTGCCAGTGCTAAAAACAGAAATCTGTCCGGGACGCTCACAATAACGTGCAAGGAAAGCTGTGCGAAAAAAATTAATTACATTACCAGAATAAATACCTTTTAGTTCAGTAACATTTTCACATACTTAGATATTTGACTACAGCAAGACATTCTCTTTAATATTATAAAATGATTAACTTCATGATTTTCATTGGCACCAAGTGCCAGGCATGTCACAGATTTAGCTTCTACCACAAGTGGTACATTATGCTCTTGTTACATGTTCAGTTCATTAATCTAAAAATTTACAGCAGTAAATTACAATGGAAATCAACAAAAGCAGATGCATCAGAGGTCACAGTTCAATGTTAATGGCTACGTAAAGTTTTGATTTTTAAGTGGGCAGACAGGGATAAAATACAAAGGTTTGTCTTGTTCAAAATGATGTTAGTTCTTCGAATTTACCATAATTGAATGGATATTTTATTGTGCTTTTACCTCTTGTAATAGTCTGCTTTTGAATAGCACATTTCATCTTCTAGCCACAACTTTCATATCAGGATGGTAGTTAATAACTTGATTTTATTTTGTTAAGATGCAAGTTTGAAGTGGTTTTTGCAAGCTGTTCTGTACTTAACTGCACTAACACTAGAAATGTTGACACCAAAGATAAAAATCACCTGTTTTTCTAACCAGTGTCATTGGTACTAACCAACAACACAAGGAAGTGTTTTTGTTTTTGAGATTTTCGTAAATTTACAACAAGGCACTATATTAACATTAACTCTACCGAGATATTAGGCTTACATTGTTGCAGTAAACAATATGGAAGGCTTTTTCTGTTTGTACTTGAAGCATGAAAGCGAAGGACAGAAAGAGGAGAGAAGGAAAAGGAAAAGGGAAAGAGGAGACAAACAAAATGGAAAGTGAGAAGACCACAAGAATAGATGGAAAAATGACAAAAATATAAGAGAAAAACAGAAATAAGGAAGAATTCCTTCACTCAAACAGTAGCGAATCTGTGGAATTCTTCACTTTAGAGGATGTTGAGACTGGGTTATTAAGATATTCAGGGCTAAGAGAGATTTTTAAACTGGTAAGGGAATCAGGGGTTATGGGGAAAAAGCAGGAAAGTGGAGTTAAGGATTATCAAATCAGCCACACTCTCATTGAGTGGTGGAGCAGACTTATTGGACTATGTCTTTAATTGTTCCTTTAACTCAGAGAAACCCTGAAGATGCTTCATAGAGATGTAATTTGACAAAAAGGAACGCTGAAACACTTTGAAGGAAGGATGTAGATGTGCCAGGAGGGTTACATTACAAATTCCTTTTGAAAGGGACAAAAGGCTAACCCTGATAACGAGGTCAGTGTTTAAAGACCAATGATTAAAGGAATTATCTCAAAGGTGGCAGTGTGAATTTCAAAAGGGATAGTTATGTTAAAGAAACCTCATTATTCTTCATTAGAGACATGGATTTTAGGATAGTCCGAGGAACAGGATCAAATGAAGGCTATTGTAGCAAATTAAGGAGTAACTTAAAAGATACAAGTAAACAATCCTGAAATAGGAGACAGTAAGGATTGCAGATGCTGGAAGTCAGAGTCAATAGATGTGAAGCTGGAAAAGCACAGCTGGTGAGACAGCATTAGAGGAGCAGGAAACCCTTCATCAGGACTCTGACAATGTTCAAATAGCTGCAAATCAGGAACTGGAACGGAGGGAGGAACTCAAGAAAATTCCATTCACCAGAGATGTAGTACTGAGCAAGCCGAGGCTACCAGGTAACCAGGTCCCAATGGACCTCATTCTGGCTCTTCAAGGAAGTGGCTAGTGAGATTAAATCGGTGTTTTCATTTTAATCTTCCAAAACTACCTGGATTAGGGAAAAGTTCCATTCGAATGGAAACAGCAAATGTAACTTGTTTATTCAAAAAGGAAGATAGATTAAAAGAAAACTACAGACCGATTCTACTTCCCATCGGTTTCAGTGAAGATGTTGAAAGCAATTATTAAAGACATTACAACAAACTATTAAGAAAGGTTCAAGATAATTCAGCAGAGACAATGTGGCTTGTGAAATGGAAGTAACATTTAAACAAATTATTGGACAACATACAAGTGCTGAGGATAAAAGGGGGAAATGGATGGATGTACTACACTTGGATATCTGAAAGACAGCTGACAAGGTGTGACTACTGAATAAGTTCAATCCCAGAACAAAATCTGGTTTGTTAGATCATGCATTTTCAAAATCAATTTAACATAGCAGTCTTTCACTGAAAAATAAGCTTACAAGACTGTAGATTTGATTTTAACATTAAAACAGAAGTTTATTATACGAAAGAACTAAAACGAAAATAGGCAAATAAAATTACCTTAATATAGCAGTTTGGAAGATTTCAAAATTGTCAAGATTGCATCCTTTTATTTTACTTTGTATGTTTGATTGTGACCAAGTTGGGAAAAGAATTGCTTGAAAACCACAGAATTGCTGCATTTTTATAAACAAGTTACTGAAACTCTGAATTTTACACTGCTGTTTGCTCTAGCAGTGAGGGAAAATATTTGTAGACAGGCCAGCTCTTGGGGTCTGTGTACAAAGTGAGATTCAGGCAACAAGAGATTGTTTACTGCTTTGTGAAGTTGCAATCAGTCTGACAACAACTCTGAGTGGTTCCTGAGTATCCCAGAAACTTGTGGGTGTGAATGATATGGAGAGAAGCCCTTGGGAACCCTCGAAAAGAGGAGGTGGTGCCCTGTCACTCTGCACTAGAAACACTTGGGCAGCTGAAGAAACCCAGTTATTTCTTCAGATCGGTAGCCATAAATTATTGTGTTTAACCTAGAAGTCACAGCTTTTGTCATCTGTGAGCCAATCACTTTGCGCTTCTTGTGAAATAGTATAAGAAAGTGACAGAAAAGGTCACACAACTGAAGGACTTGGAAAACAAAAGGATATCTCCAATGAATCCTCAGGACTGGTGCCATTAAACTGTACCTAAAATTTTGTTTCACCTCCATCTGAATTACTGATTTTTTTCGTTTTTGTCTTAATTTGTGGGTGTGCGTGCACAGTGGAATGGGAAATACTAGAAATGGGTTAGAGTTTCAAGTAGTAAAGTCATATATCAATTGTTGTTTACTCAGTTTCTTCTGGATGCCCTGCTTTTCTCCCACAGTCCAAAGATGCACAGGTCAGGTAGATTGGCCATACTAAATTGACCACAGTGTCCAGGAGGTATAAGTTAGGTGGTATGGTCATGGGATGTGCAGGGTTACAGCAAGGGGGTGTTGGTGAGGATCCAGGTGAGGTGCTGTTCAGATGGTTAGTGGTGACTTGATGGGCTGAATGGCCTGTTTCCACACTATATGATTTCTATGATTAGAATCTATTCATTTAATTAGTAGCTCTCATTAAGTACAGAAACCTGGTCTACATTTCCTGGAAAATCTGGGTCTAGCAGACAGGTAAATCGAAGTTTCTGCATACTTGGATTAAAAATAAAAAAAACTTTTGTGAGGAAGAGCAGGGTATAATGCCCAGTGTGCTCCCACAGCAAGGCAAAACTTAACAGACAGCAAAACAAAATCCCGTCTTCTCCCAACACCAATTTACAGTTAGCCAGAATCTAGAGAAACTTTCTTTCCTTGTCAGACCTGTAGGTTTGACCTAACGGTTTCTTCCCAGTTCCAGTCCTGTGTGATGTGGGCCTTCAGTGTTGACACTCATAACTGAGATCTTAGATTTTGCCAGACTTTTAATAATCTGCAGAATTCTAACCAAACACTCCTGCCCTAGAAGATTCACTATTCTGAACAAACTCCTTTTCCAAAAGAAACTATACTTGCTTTTGAGCCCAGCCAGATTGCCTTCTAACTGAACCTAAAAGTTACGAGACTAAATTTATTTTAAAAAACTTGTTCATCCTAGATTTTGCCACAGCTAATGGATTAACATTTTCTATCTCCTGTCATGAACCCACAATGAAATCAAACTTCCATTAACACTCCACAGACCCTTGCAGTCATCTGCAGTATCTGACATGTACGTGTTCAAAAATCATGGTTACAGATTAGCCTTCACAAAAATAAGCCAATCCCAACACGCCATTGATTGTGACTGCTGTGACAGACTATTGTCTGTCTCTCATCGATCTAAGTAACAATAGAAAATTTCCTTTATAAAAAGGACATAAGTGAACCAGAAAGGTTTTTACAGCCAGCTGCGATGAATAGTCATCATTAGGCTAGTGTTCTAATTCAGATTTTATTTTCAAAATTTGTCATTTGTCATGATGGGATTCAAACTCATGTCCCTAAACATTAGGCTGTGGCTCTGGGTTACTAGTCCAGTGACATTATCATGATGGCGCCATGTCCTCTGATGTATTCTACAGACCAATAACATTGATTACTGTCTATAATATGGTACAGATACAAGTAGGCTGGCTCCTGCAGTTTAGTGGAACCTCTGCCTCAGCAAAGGAGCCCTTCTAACATCCTTTTCTCCTCCAAAGGCTTGACTGTTTGCATTGCATAAACCCATGCAGTCTTTGCTGAAACAATGGTTGATTCTCTGCAATTAAGTGTTTATCCTGACATGGCACTTAAACAATCCTGATCGAAAGCACAGTCACGAATGAAAGTTTGTGATCATGATGCATTATTTGTACTTACCCATTCTGACCTCACTGTAGCCTTTGACATGGTCAACTAACCATCTTCAAAATCTCACCTCTAACGTCCGACATAGTAGGACTTTCAGTTATGGAACAGAAAGAAATCTCTATCAAAAGTTGCATTTCCAATGAAGAAAGAAAAACTCTCAAATGACTAATTCTGTGGAGAATTTGACAATGTTCTCTATCTAGGAAGTGTGCGAAATACTTTCATCTCCCTGATTTAACACCAAACATATATACAAGCGTATGTTAAAATTTAATGGTTTTAAAAATGGAAATGATTCAAAGTGGCATAATTAATCAGAATTGCATGAAAAGAACTGGAACTTAAAAGGAAAGCAGCACAAAGAAGAAATAAAACTAGAAATACAGTATATATTTAATCTTTTTAACTCAAGTTTCTTCTACACTTTCTGACCACTATCTAGCAGGCTTCATACAAAGTTTTTTTTGAA
The DNA here is from genome assembly GCF_037043375.1 of Chiloscyllium plagiosum. Taxonomy (NCBI): domain Eukaryota; kingdom Metazoa; phylum Chordata; class Chondrichthyes; order Orectolobiformes; family Hemiscylliidae; genus Chiloscyllium; species Chiloscyllium plagiosum. The sequence goes on along the minus strand of NW_028270141.1, from coordinate 78,835,894 downwards.
AAAAGTTCCAATCGACATTAGTTCAAAGTTTTAAATCTCATTTGTTTCCTTTAATATGTCTGGAGTAACAACCAAATATATCCCCTTTTCCCATTCTGTACTGTGTGTTCAACTGCTTGTAGCAGGAATCAAAAATGGTGCTTTAAGATAAAAGTTGTGACAAAAATATAAAACCCATTTTCCTCTTGCCACATGGTAGCTTTGCTCCCTTTGCAAACAATTCCAAATCTCAACCAAGTTCTATGCAATTTCATCTCAGGTTTCTGAAAATGCTAGACTAAGCAAGCAAGCCTTTTTAAGTAAGTCAGGTGGTAAAGAAGATACAAAATCTCAACTCATGAGAGAAGGGAAACAATGGGTATCAAAAAGTTGAAGTTGTAGAATGAAGTTAAAAAAAAGGCCTGATTTAATACTAACAATCAATTTAAGATAATCAGTCAAGATTATAACATGGGCCATTGGTACTTTCTTTAGAAAGCACTATGCATTCTAAAGAACTTGCCTCAGTTTGGGAAGCCTTTAGTTCTCTGTTTCTATTTTCCATTTAAACACTTCAGCCAATTAATGTCAAATTGCCAACTAATCACCACCCTTTTCTTTGGCATTCTTGCCTTTGTCCTGATGGTGCAAGCTGAAAAGCTTTGGCAACCTGTCTGTTTTGACTTTGTGCAAATTCAATGCAAGTAGGAGGTGACTATTTCAAATCACATTGAACCTGTGGCACAGAAGCAGACTTTCACAGTCATTTGGTTTCACAAGAGCTTCCACTCAGCACTTCATCAAAACTTGAGAACATACACAACAATTCCTTTTTCACTCATCTGCTTACCAGCCCACTCTTAATTGCAATCTTTACTCCTCTCAAACACTGCTTGTTGTACAACACACCGATTAAGGAAAATCAACAGTATTTATACTTAATGGAGACAGGATCAGTACTGTGGAAGGGTAGAATTATTTAGAAGTACATTTCAAAAGGATACTAAAGATAACCTAAGGTTGTAAGAGAAATATAGACTTTATTGCAGAATACATAATATAAAAAACTGAAGTTAAATGTGAACCTAGAGAAAACTTGACGATTCTATACAACGTTGGTACACTCATTCTGACTAACATAAGAAAATACAATTCTTTTTCCATCGAATCAGGCATACAATATGATAAAGTGTTTGTAATTATGAAACTTCAGCATAAATAGAAGTAAACTATTTTCCACACTTGAGGGGTCTGTGTCCTGGCAAAAGCCCCATTTCTAACCATCCAATTTCTCAGATGTCCATGGATGAATTGTTGTGTCAGAAATCCTTATGAACCTTCAGTGCAACTGCATGCTTGAGACACTCTAATTAAATTTCTGCCCTGGCACAGCAGTGGAATAGCGCAAGTCAAAGGCAAGTCACAAATGACATCCTTTTTCTAAAAAAAAAACAAATCGATCATGGGATGGCAAGATAATCATTTATTGCCCATCCCGGTTAGTCCTTGAGAAGGTCGTACTGATATATCTTGAACCACCCAGTCTATTTTTCAACAAAATTTGTTTAAAGGATGTGGGCATCATTGGCTAAGCAAGAATGTATTGCCCAGAGAACAGTTAAGAATTCGCCACATTGCTGTGGATCTGGAGTCACATGTAGGTCAGATCAGGTAAGGGCAGATTTCCTTCCCTAAAGGACACTGATCTGATTGATTTTTTTTTTATTCACATGTACCGAAGTACGGCGAAAAGCTTTGCTTATGAGCTGTACAGGCAGATCATAGTAAGCGAAGATGTATAACACTGAAAGACTTAGACAGAGGCATATAGGTTATATTGCATAGGGTAAGCACTAGGAGACAGCAATGTTAGCAAGATCAGCATTATGTGAAGCTGGAGAGTCCATTCATCAGTCTAATAATGGCTGCGAAGAAACTGTTATTGAACCTGCCGTTGCATGTGTTCAGGCTTCTGTATCTTCTGCCTGACGGAAGATGCTGGAGGAGATCAATACTGGGGTGCAATAGGTCCTTAATGATGTTAGCAGCCTTTCTGCAGCAGTGAGCCATTGAAATATAGTTCATGAATGGAAGGTTGGCTTCTGTGATGGTCTGGGCTGTACACACACGCTTCTGTAGTTTCTTATGGCCTGGGCAGAGCAATTATTATACCAGGCCATTACGCACCCAGACAGTATGTTTTCAAAACTGCATCTGTAGAAGTTGATAAGGGTCCTTACAGACATGCCAAATTTCCTGAGCTGCCTGAGGAAGAGGAGTTATTGTGCCTTCTTGACCATTGCATTTATGTGGGAAGTCAGTTATTATCATGCTGAAGAACATGTTGCTTTCCATGCTCTCAGCCTCAGTTACATTGATGTAGATGAAGGCATGTTCTCCTCCTTTTTTTCTGAAGTCAATTAATCTAGCTCTTTAGCTTGGGTATTTACAATAATTGATGATCTTTCTATGGTAGCCATTAGACCAGCTCTCTACGCCAATTTATTTAAATTCAAATTTCACTATCTGCCACGCTAGAATTTTAAACTATGTACCAGAATTTTGGCCTCGGGTTCTGGATTACTCATACATTGACATTGCCACTACTCCACTGCCTCCCCATGCAGTGTAGCTATACTCAGTGCTATTAGGAAGAGAATCCCAGGATTTTGACCAGCAATGATAAAGGAGCAGCACTATCTTTTCAAGTCAGAATGCTATGTGATTTAGAAGTCTGCTGGGAGACGGGGATGCTCCCTGAGTCTGGTGTCCTTGTTCTTCTGGGTGGAAGAGGCTTGAAAGGGGTTGTTGAAACAGAATTGGCGAATTGTGGCTACGTGACTGTTTCAGTGGTGCATGATACCTCCCCTCCTTCTCAACTTCAGAACAGCCTCTGACGTGGTTGATCACACTATCCTCCTCCAAGCCTATCCCCCATTTCCCAGCTGAGAGGAGCCAGTTCCAGTTTTGCCCAGATGGTTGTAACCACAGGGTGTGTGGCAACAGATGTGCATTTCAAACAAAATACCATTACCTCCAGAGTCCCACAGGAAGCTATGATTATTTGCTATCCACCTAACCCCAGTCAGCCACAAAATGTATGCAACAGAATAAATTTACATCCAAAATTTACATTTCCAGGGAGGAAAAGGAACTCTCAAAATGACTTACTGCATTTGTAATTCTGTGGAGAATTTGGTTAGGTTCCCTATCTAGACTGTGCAAAATACTTTCATCTACTTGTTTGACAAGAAACTTAGATAGATGTGCACATGAAAATTTAATGCTTTACAAAAAAGAAACAATTCAAAGTGGCAAATTAATCAGGATTCTATGAAAGGACTGGAACTTAAAAAAGACTAGGACTTAAAAGGAAGAAGAGGAATGAATAGAAATAAAACTGATATCAGTTATCAGATTTAGTTAACTCTTTTTTTGCACTAGGTTCTTCAGAATGTTTTGACAAAGCAGACTTTACACAATTATTTTATTTTCTCCTTGCAATCTGACATAATTTGACATGTTTGAATGGCATTTATTTCCTATAACTCATCTTCAGAAGGGACCAAATCCATTATATGCTTCTGCTTCTCATCCTGTGGAAACAGTTTTGATATTCAAACGTTCACAAAAGGAATCCTGAGGAAACAGAAATGATTCTGTAAAAGAATAAGCTCACATGGTAGTTTGTACCCCACATCCCTTCTTCATCTCAGAGTGATGGTGTTAAGAAACTCAGCTCACATCCCAGCAGAAATCCTTTAAGAAAAAATTCAGAGGTGAGTCAGAAAACGACAAACCCAAGGGAAAGGAAATCATCAAAAACAAGACTGAAATTACAGCTTTATCCTTGGAAGCAGAAAACTGTGTCAATCACACTAGGCTATGGTTTTATAGCCCAAATCTCTGGTCTCCAGATCCTTGGAGAATGAACATACTCGTAAGAGCTATGTCAGGAGCCAATGCAAGTTCTGATGCATGACATACAGGAAGCGTTTCAGTTTCCCATAGAAAATTCCAGCAGGCACTGCATGATCACCTTGGACACAGCTTAGGGCAGAAAGTGAGGCTAACTTCACACCTTCTACCTTGATAGTTTAAAATCTGGTCAACAGTTGAGCAACTTCATAAGCATGATTGCCAATCACCCCAGTATTCAACAACCTCACCCCATTCAATGTCTGACTCATCAAGTCTTGTTCATTAAAATAGAAATACTACCCAGCCAAAACAAAGACTAAGCCCTCTCCTACCCCAACTCTATTTTGCTCTGCTCACTGTCCTGGGAGGAGCCGCTACATTGACTTTTTCTGTGATCAGAAAATCCTGGAATAAATCAACAGTAGCATCTGTTACACAATGGTGCAAGGCTCTGCAAGTGTTAATAGTGAGGTGCAAACGTCACCATTATGATCACGTCACATAGCATTGTGGGCAGAACAGATTAGGTTCTCAAATGAGTAAGATCTAACATCCAGGTTCTCCTTAGTGTCTGGAACGATGTCAAGCATACTACTCTCCATCATGAATAAACTGACGGAAGGGATGGGAGAAAGTGTGGACTGCAGATGCTGGAGGATGAGAGTCAAAAGCACAGTCGGGGTCAGGCAGCATTCGAGGAGCAGAACAGTTGACGATTCGAGCATTAGCTCTTCGTCAGGAAGAGCATACACTCGTCATCACATTCCTGCATGAAGAACCTATGCTCAAAAACATCGACTCTCCTGCTACTCAGATACTACCTGACCAGCTGTGCTTTTCCAGCACCACACTTGATGGAAGAAATGACCAGTGTTTGAAGCAGCACTTGCTAAGCAATAACTTGCTCAAAGATTCACAAATTGGGTTCCACCAGGAGCACACAGCTCTTGATATCATTACAGCTTTGCACACAACAGCTGAACATCACAGAAGAGGGGAAAACAGCTGCCCTTGACTTCAAGGTCGCATTTGACTAAGTATAGTATGAGGGAACCCTGAGTCAATGGGAATCTGGGGGAAAATCCAAGGAAAACTGTGGATTTACTACATCAACCACCGATGCAAAGTAACAGCAGTATGCACCATCTACAAGATGCACTGCAGAAATTCACCAAGGTTTTTGAGACAGCATCTTCAAATTTCACAACTACTACCACCACAAAGGAAAAGAGGCAACAAATAGATGAAAACACTATGATCCACGGCATGCAAATTCCCCTCCAGGTTATTCATCACACTGACTTGAAATATATTACCATCACTTCAGTGCTACTAAATCAATATCTAGCAACTCACTTTGAAGTGCAAATCTATCAGCACAAAGGAATGCAATGCTTCCAGAAGGCAAATCACCACCACCTTATCAAGAGGAACTAGGAAATGGGCAATAAATGCCAGACTAGCCAGTAACACCAATACCGATGAATGAATAATTTAAAAAAAAAAGAACCTGTAACCAGCTGTTAACCTCCAATAAGCCTCTTCTAGTTCTAGCAGCAAGTGTCACACTAACCCCAGCAGACTCAGTCCATCTTATTCCACAATGTGATGGTGGAAGCAAACTTATCATGTGATAAGGCGCAGATTAGGTTTACTTGCACAACATGGTGACTACCAGTGGTGCAGATTCCATTTAGCTGATTCACAACAGCATCGGATCAAGAAACCCATTTTAATAGTTTCTATGAGATCCCTCACCCCCTTATTCTTTGAAACTCCAATGAAAGTATTCCTAACCAATCCAGCTGTTGTTCATACATTGATTCCTGGGATGACAAGACTAATCTGCTAAACCTTCATCGCACTCTCTCCATAATCAGAATATGCCTCCTCAGATAAGGAAACCAAAACTGCACACAGTACTCCAGGTGTGCTCTGTACAATCGCAGCAAGATATCCCAGCTTCTGTCCTCAGATCGTCTCACCACATATGACTTGCCTTCTTCACTGCCTGCTGTGCCTTTATACTTATTTTCAGTGTATAGTGTACAAGGACAACCGAGTCTTGCTGCACCTCTCCATTTCCCAATCTATCGCCATGCAGAAATAACTTACTTTCCTGTTTTTCTACCCAAGTGGAGAACTTCACAATTATCCACATGATACTTCATCTGTTATGCATCTACCCACTCACTCAACTTGTTTAAATCACACTGAAGCATCTCGGCATCCCCCCCACAGCTAAGTCTCTGATCCAATTTTATTTTTTTTTAAAAAGGACATTGATATCAAATGCTAATGAAGATGAACAGTATCCATACTTCATCTTTCATTAAAATTAGAGGAGTTTAAAATTCTGTATTTGTTAATTACAAAACAAGAATCCCAGTAATCCCTTGATTTACAGATGATGATAACGGCATTGGTTTTCAAACCACATGGTACTGAAAATAAGATCCAAGTTTCACAAACAAGGCTAGGCTATGCACGAACAAGGTGCTTGTACAATGTGATGTATTTTGTTTTGAACTGCAATAATGTAATCCACTGCCCATCAGGCTCCCCTGGTCTTTCACTTCCATTGAATAAGGTCAGCAGCATTCATTGTTATTTCATCAATCTGTGTTGAATAATATTGTTCAATATCTTGCAGTATACAAATGTCATTGTTTTTAACAAAGTTGATGGTCACATTTCAGGCTATATTGACCTGATTGACCAATCCTGGTGGATATGCAACTCCCTGTCATTCAGTAAATCATAGTTTATAGTTTGTGAGATCTGATGCGCATCCAAATCTCTCAGCCAAATATCTGCAGAAACGAACACTCAACTTGCACAAGAATGGAATTCCTTCATGATGGACTCTCTCTCCTTTGGAGGCATGTCAGCATGCATTGATGACACTGTGAAATTAGCCTCGCGTGTGTGTTTTGGTGAGCCAGTCCATCTTCCATTTTGCATTGCAGAAGCTAACAGCTTGAGTAATAGTCAGCGTGTTAAACAAGTCACACAATTGTCAAACTTCCACTCCTCCCTTTCAACCGTTACAAAGGACTGTTCGATTCCTCCCAAAGTCAACTCATCATGTTTGACAAGGATGCAGATCGGTTCAGTCATTAACTTGTTGGTTATTTTCAGAATTTCATGAGGCAGCATTGCACTAATCAGAATTACCTATGTCGCTGTGGGGGTAAATATTTGCGGATATCATTGACCTGCTCCTTAAAACCTTTATTCTGCATCTTCTCTGCTTCACCAAGAACCAACACTTTGATGGTTATCTATTCTCAAACTTCATTTTCAGATCATACCAAATATGCGCCCTGGAGTACCAGCAACTACATTCTATCCATTGTCCAACTTCTGAACGTCATCTTCAATATTGGCTTTGAGCCCCCTGCAAACTTGGAAGTTTAAATCTAGTTCGCTCTGTTGTGAATTGTGCAATATCTAGTGTTAAAAGCTCGAGTCTAAGCACTGATCTCTACAGTTGCCCATGAATCATTGCGTGCCATTGGAAAATGATCCATGCATTCCTACGGTTTCCTGTCTGCCAGGCAGCTGTAACCATGTTAGCACACTATCCCCAATCCTAAGTGCTTTAGTTTTGTGTGCTAATCTCTTATATGGGACACTATCAAAAGCCTTCTCAAAATCCGAGTCGACCACATCCTCTAGCTTTTCCTTATCAACTCCACATGCTCGAGGACGTTGGCTACGTGCACAGCATTGCAGCTGAGCTGGAGATTTGGATGTGTGTCTATAAAACTATGCTACCCCAGCTAAAACTACTCCAGCTCCTCCTCCTGTAATATTTAACTTAATGATTTTGAGTTCCTTGCTTTCTTAAAGAATACCTGGTAAAGTAAATAATATTTACTCCTCGAACAATCAGATTCTTCTAATTGTATTCACCACAGGCTTCATGTTAATTACTGCTAATTAGCATTTGAGTTTGGGAAATCTCAGATGTGTTTTGAATCTAAGGCCCACCTTAAAATAATAGCACATCAAAACAAACAACTACTTCACTCAAACTACATGCAATCATGGAAATGTTATGCAATTATGATATTAATTTAACAAGCATCAAAGCAGGCTTTTTTCTGTACCACCTTTTAAATTCACCATTTCCTTGAGGGCAGTTGAGTATAGCTTTTCAATCAAAGCAACATTGTTACAAGCTGAACTAAAATTAAAGACTGTCTTACAGAATAATGAATATTTAATACATTTTCGATTTGAGAGTGATTATCATTTACATACTAAGAGTTCTGACTATTATGGATAGAAAATTAAATAAGTTCACATCATTGCACTTGCTTTAGAACATGTGGCTGAATTTTTGCAGAAGAACATAATGGGGAGGAACATATTGCTTGGCTCCTGCTCATCAGTAGATAAGTCTATCACGAGCTGACCAACTTTAAAAAAGGCCTGCCCGGCGACAGCAATACACTAGGGGTAGGCAGGCTTAACAAGCTAACTACTGGATTTCCAACCTGCAAGGTAAGGAAGTCCAATGGTCAAGAGGTGATGCCAAACTGAGTGGTCAGCAATAGAGTAGTCTTAGTAGCTCCTGGACACAATTGTGGTTACTGCTCAGAGTACAATCATCCTTGAGGAGAAAATCTATGTCAAGCTTGGTCCTGATTCTTGGCTGGGCCAAGAATGGTGACAAGAGAAGGGAGAGATAGGCTGTGCATTTTGGTTGGGGGTGGGGAATTCACAAAGAGAGGACTAGCGTCTTGGGAGGGGATGCCCTAGATAGGCATGGAAGAGCCCCAGAAAAGGTATGTCCTTCTCCATTCCCATATTTTCACCACAGAGATTGAAACAGTGGCTGGCCTCATTTGGTTTGCTTTCTCCCACTGCCTGTATCGTTGGAGCAGGAGGGACAAACAGGGTCTTGACCAAGCATAGACGGGTTGTGTGAGGCCTTACTCACCCATCATTATGAAGGACACCTTGGGGGTGTACAAGAAAGCTAAGGGCCCACCACTTCTTCTACCTTTGGCTCCCTCACCACCTGGGAGTGTGCATGTCTGTGGGTCTGTGCATGTGTACCTGTCTGCATAGCTGGTGTGCTTGTGTGGAGTGTGGGGCTTTGTGGTGTGGGCCATGGTGGGGGATGGGAGGGTGTGGTGTGAGTTTGTGGCGTGGGCGTTTGGTGGGGAGGAAGGCAGTGGGGTGGGGGAGTGGGCAGGGTATGTGGGTAAGAAATTCCCAGCGCAGAGTTTGCAAACTAACGGGTTAACACAGAACACCATCTTATTTGTCTGCATGCAGCTTAGCAAGCTGCAAAATAAATCAGAGTCACACAGCAAGGAAACAGACCTGCTGGTCAAACTCTGGCCAGGTACCCCAAACTTAACTAGTCCCATTTGCCTGCTTTTGGTCCATGTCTCTCTAAACATTTCTTATTCATGTACCTGTCCAAATGTCTTTTAAATGCTGTAATTGTATTTGCCTCTAACACTTTCTCTGGCAGTTGATTCTGTATGCACACCATCCTCCACGTGAAAAAGGTGCTCCTCAGGTGTCTCTTAAAACCCTTCCCCTCTCACCCAAAACCTGTGCCCTCTATGTTTTGAACTCGCCTACCCTTAGAAAAAGACTTTGGCTACTTACCATATCGATGCTCTTCAAGATTTTATCATCCTCCATAAGGTCACCCCTCAGCAAGTGTGCCAAACACCATCACTACCACCTACATGTGACGCTGTCCAACCTAATCAAGTGACACATATGCATGCAGACCTGATGCAATTTCACAACCAATCAAATCAAATCTCTTTACTGATGTGAGGTGGAGCTGGGGATGGAGGAGAAAGTTTGGGGGCAGAAGAAAAAGGTGGTAACTCATGAATATCCACCCCTCCTAAATTCCTCAACGGTGACAGAATGTAGTGTTAGTGCTACAGGCAAGTTTGCAATATGGAAACGATCTTCAAGCAGAAGTGCTAAATAGAGGACTAACTTCAGTTTCTAAGGTATATACCACCAGACGCCAGTCTTCAGCTAATTCAATGGACTCTGTGGTAAAGAAACAGCTGAGCACACAGGATACAGGCATCGGCAGGGTGCCGGTTACAGTGCTGAAGAAGTGTGCTCCACAACTAGGTACTACCCAAGCTAATCTAATGTTGAGCTGAAAGACCAATGGATGCAGGTTCAGAGTTCCTTGAAAGTGGCGTTGTACGTAGATAGGGTGATGAAGGTCCTTGGCACGGTGGCCTTCATTGGTCAGAACATTGAGTGCAGGATTTGGGATATTAAGTTGCAGATAAACAAAGCATTGGCAAGGTGACTTTTGAATTGATGTGTACATTTCTGGTCACCTTGTTATAGGAAAGATATTATTGAACTAGAAAGGGTGCAGAAAAAGTTTGCAAGGACTGTAGGAGTTGAGTTATAAGGAGAGGCTGGATAGGCTGGGACCTTTTTCTCTGTAGTGTCAGGGCCTGAGGGATGACCTTATAGAGGATAACAAAATCATAAGAGGTATAAATAAGGTGAATAGCAAGATCTTTTTCCAAGGGTAGAGCATCCATAACTAGAGAGCACAGGTGAAGGCGAGAGGGGAAAGAGGGGAACGACTGAATGGCAAAACAGACTTAATGGATTGAACGGCCTAATTTCTGCTCTATGTCTTATGTTCTTAAAAGGGACCAGAGAGGCAAAGTTTGCACAGAGCGTGGTCTGTACATGGAATGAACCACCAGAGGAAGTGGTAGGAGTTAGTTAAAATTACAACATTTAAAATCTTTTCAAAATAAAAGTAAACTTTGAACATGTTAAATATATGGTTATCTACTTTAAAGCTATAACAACCTATGTAACTACAAATCACATAGCTTGGCCAAATTTCAGTGTGCCTTAATTTACTTTTGCTCGTGTTTTTAAGATTAAATTTCTCAGGGGCAAGATCATTCTGCTCTGCAATGAATTTGGTAAAAATACCCACTTCAAAGAAAAACACAAAAATTCCTGAGATAATTAAGTCATAATTTTCCAAAGCTGTCTAGATACACTGATTGTGCCTCTGAAAGTTACAAAAGTTATTTATGTAAGAAGGGAGGCGTAAACCACCTGAAGGGACTTGGTCAGTTCAAAATCAATTGTGCAGAAGTTACTGGAATCTATTACAAGGACAGAGTGAGTGAGCACTTGCATACCCAGACTTGTGGTGGGCAAGACACATCTAACTGTCATTGTTTATTTTCTGTAGTATGGTAATTAAGCGCTCGGGTTAGAATTAATCTTATCCATACATATCCCAAAAGGCTTTACTCCGGCTCCATGCAAGAAATTAACAACAAAAATGATAGCACAAGGAGGTAATTAAGGCACAGTTCAGTAGCTGCTTGGGAAGTAGGAGACAGTGTAGGGATAATGTTTTCCGGCAGGTAATTTTCCCAAGGGCCTTCTACTGGAATGGCAGTTTTTTTTATCATATATATTGCTGACTTGTATAAAAGAATAAAGTGCTGTAAATCAATGTTTTCATTACATTAAGTTAGGGCGGAGTCTGTTGCATGCTTGGAAGCAGGAAGTTACTAAGGGACGTAGATAGACTAACTGAATATGCACGCCTATGGCAGATGCAGTTCTTTGAGTGCATGATGAATCCTTTCTGTAAGTGTTCTTATTGTTGAAAACCAGCCTTCTGCAAAAGTGATCACATTGTCACATTTAGGAGTACAGAGATTTCCAAGAGCAGTTATGTGGTAGCACTCAATACTGTGATATGGGTAGGGCTTAATGCAAAGGTTTCAAATAGAACATTCAAGACAGTTTGGGGGCCACGAAAAATGCATTTCCAGGGAGGCTGTTATAGTCACGTGTACCTAGGTACAGTGAAAAGTTTTGTTTTGCATGCAGTGTAGGCAGATTATACCATACAACATGCATTAGTAACAGAATAGAGAGAAGAATACAATGTCACAGCTGCACAGGAGATGCATGAAGAGAGAGATTAACATTAAATGTAACATTTGAGAGGTCCACTCAGAAGTCTAATAGAAGCTGTTCTTGAATCTGTTAGTACATGTGTTCAAGCTTTTGTTGGGAGAGAGCATAATCAGTGTGGGAGGTTCTTTGATTATGTTGGTTGCCTTCCCGAGGCAGTGTGAAGTACAGGTGGAGTCAATGGATGGAATAGACAATAGACAATAGGTGCAGGAGTCAGCCATTCTACCCTTCGAGCCTGCACCACCATTCAATATGATCAGGGCTGATCATCCTTAATCAGTATCCTGCTCCTGCCTTATCTCCATAACCCTTGATTCCACTATCCTTGAGAGCTCTATCCAACTCTTTCTTAAATGAATCCAGAGACTGGGCCTCCACTGCCCTCTGGGGCAGAGCATTCCACATAGCCACCACTCTCTGGGTGAAGAAGTTTCTCCTCATCTCTGTCCTAAATGGTCTACCCCGTATTTTTAAGCTGTGTCCTCTGGGTCGGTACTCACCCATCAATGGAAACATGTTTCCTGCCTCCAGAGTGTCCAATCCTTTAATAATCTTATATGTCTCAATCAGATCCCCTCTCAGTCTTCTAAACTCAAGGGTATACAAACCCATTCGCTCCAGTCTTTCAGTGTAAGGTAATCCCGCCATTCCAGGAATTTACCTCGTGAACCTACGCTGCACTCCCTCAATAGCCAGAATGTCTCTCCTCAAATTTGGAGACCAGAACTGCACAGTACTCCAGGTGTGGTCTCACCAGGGCCCAGTACAGATGCAGAAGAACCTCTTTGCTTCTATAGTCAATCCCTCTTGATATGAAGGCCAGCATGCTATTAGCTTTCTTCACTATCTGCTATACCTGCATGCTTACCTTCATGGACTGGTATACAAGAACACCCAGATCTCTCTGTACTGCTCCTTTACCTAAATTGATTCCATTTAGGTAGTAATCTACCTTTCTGTTCTTGCCACCAAAGTGGATAACCATACATTTATCCACATTAAACTGCATCTGCCATGCATCTGCCCACTCACCTAACTTGTCCAGGTCACTCTGTAATCTCCTAACATCCTCATCACATTTCACCTTGCCACCCAGCTTAGTATCATCAGCAAATTTGCTAATGTTATTACTAATACCATCTTCTATATCATTAACTCATATTGTAAAAAGCTGCGGTCCCAGTACTGACCCCTGCAGTACCCCACTGGTCACTGCCTGCCATTCCAAAATGGAGCCGTTTATCACTACTCTTTGTTTCCTACCAGCCAACCAATTTTCAATCCAAGTTAGTACTTTGCCCCCAATACCATGCGCCCTAATTTTGCTCACTAACCTCCTGTGTGGGACTTTATCAAAAGCTTTCTGAAAGTCCAGGTACACTGTATCTACTGAATCTCCCTCATCCATCTTCAGAGTTACATCCTCAAAAAATTCCAGAAGATTAGTCAAGCATGATTTCCCCTTCGTAAATCCATGCTGACTCTGACCAATCCTGTTACCACTATCCAGATGTGTCGTAATTTCATCCTTTATAATAGACTCCAGCATCTTTCCCACCACTGAGGTCAGACTAACTGGTCTATAATTTCCTGCTTTCTCTCTCCCACCTTTCTTAAAAAGTGGTACAACATTAGCCACCCTCCAATCCGCAGGAACTGATCCCGAATCTATCGAACTCTGGCAAATGATCACCAATGCATCCACGATTTCTTGAGCCACCTCCTTCAGTACCCTGGGATGTAGACCATCAGGCCCCGGGGACTTATCAACCTTCAGACCTAACAGTGTCTCCAACACCAATTCCTGGCAAATATAAATTCCCTTAAGTTCAGGTCCTTCAGCCACTGTTACCTCAGGGAGATTGCTTGTCTTCCCCAGTGAACAGAGAATACCAATTCAATTCTTCTGCCATTTCTTTGTTCCCCGTAATATATTCCCCTGTTTCTGTCTTCAAGGGCCCAATTTTAGTCTTAACCATTTTTTTGCCTTTCGCATACCTAAAAAAACTTTTACGATCCTCCTTTATATTATTGACCAGCTTACCTTTGTACCTCATTTTTTCTCTGCGTATTTCCTTAGTAATCCTCTGTTGTTCTTTAAAAGCTTCCCAGTCCTCCGTTTTCCCACTTACCTTTGCTATGTTATATTTTTTCTCTTTTAACTTTATATGTTTCTTAACTTCCCTCATCAGCCACGGCCACCCATGCCTCCTCCTAGGATCTTTCTTCCTTTTTGGTATGAACTGATCCTGCATCTTCTGCATTATACACAGAAATATCTGCCATTGTTCCTCCACAGTCATCCCTGCTAAGGTATTGCACCATTGAACTTTGGCCAGCTCCTCCCTCATAGCTCCATAGTTCCCTTTATTCAACAGAAATATTGTCACTTCCGATTGTACCCTCTCCTTCTCAAATTGCAGATTGAAGCAATCTTGGAAGGTTGGCTTGTGTGATGGTCTGGGCTATGTTCATAACTCTCTGCAATTTCTTGGGTTCCTTGACAGAGCAGTTGCCATACCAAGCCATGATGCATCTGGATAGAATGCTTTCTATTATGTATCTATAAAAAATTGGTAAGTGCCTTTATCGACATGCAGAATTTCCTTAGCGCCCTGAGGAAGTAGAGGCATTGTTGTGCTTTCTGGACTGTAGTATCAACATGGGTGGACCAGGACAGATTGTTGGAGATCATCACTCCTTGGAACTTGACACTGTCGACCATCTCCACCTCAGCAGCATTGAAGTAGACAAAGACGTGCCTTCTACCTTGCTACCAGAAGTCAGTGACCAGTTCTTTCCTTCTACTGATGCTGAGGGAGAGTTGTTTTATCTTTACACCATGCCACCAAGCTCGTTCTCTCTCTTTCCTGTATTCTGTTTCATCACTATGAGAGATCTGGCTTACAACAGTGGTGTCATCAGTGAACTTGTAGATAGAGTTAGGATGAAATTTGGTCACACAGTCATGAAGGTATGGAGAGTATAGCTTATTAGAACCAACAGCTGCTAGAAAGCGGATATTGTGTTGGCAATTAAGTACAGGATTGCAGTTTCAGAGTCAAGATTAGCTCAGGATAGGAATGTTATCAACTAGAACAGGATCTGTCTTTGAGGCATGGTGGAAGGAATCTTAAGTATATATTTTAAGATCATATCATCAAAATTAGTATTACAATGCCTTGTAAAATTTAATGAGATCTGTTGATGCATCACATCATTAATATCTGGAGAATTAGTGAGAAATCAATGGAATCTGTCCTGATTGAATTGGCTGTTTGATATGGATTTTGGGTATTCCATCACAAGGTATTACTCGTTTCATCACAGGCTAATTTTGGGTGTTAAAAGTAAGTTGTATTTTCTTGTATTACAACTTTAATTTGTCCAGCAAAGTATTATTGCTTGTGGCGTTATTCCCTTACCACGGTCCTTGGATCTCACACATAAATAAAAGTTTTTGTTCCCCAGTCAGATAGTAACAGTTTGTTGTTATGGTCTGGGACCATAACAAATTTGATAATCTCATCTAGGATCAAAGCAAAGTTGGCCTTCTCATTGGGGATCATAACAGAAAGAGAAAACCAGGGTAAAAAGCAGAATGAAAGAACTGGTCATTGACTTCAGGAAGCAAGGTAGAGGGCACGTCCCTGTCTACTTCAATGCTGCGGAGGTGGAGATGGTCGACAGTGTCAAGTTCCAAGGAGTGATAATCACCAATAATCTGTCCTGGTTCACCCATGTTGATGCGGCAGTCAAGAAAGCACAACAATGTCTCTGCTTCCTCAGGAGGATAAGGAAATACTGCCTGTCTATAAAGGCACTTACCAATTTTTATAAGGGGAAAAGACACTGATCATAATTTTCTGAAACTTTTTTTAAAACATGTGAAAGTGCCAGAGAATTTTGGAATGCAAATGCTACATCCCTTGATCAACTGAAGAGTGCAAGAATAAGCCCAGCAACTACAGGCAGTTTAACCCCAGTTAAAGGTTGTACCTATAAGTCTGCACGGGTTAATATCTGGAAGACTGACGTTAACACTACCCACTGTGGGAATGTCACACAGAGACAAAGACAGAAACACTGACACAGTCAGTGGGGAGATGTGGAAGGCTTTTAGCGTGAATAGCACCATTGGTAGAGGTTCATGTAACTTGCATATAGTTTACAGCAATAGAAGACATCTCTTCCTGTTTACCTCAGTCTATTGTTGAAATCTTTACTAGTTAAACCAAGAGCATGAAAGTCCTAATTCACAATTAACCACGACATTGCAACATCTGTGGCAGCAACAGCAGGTATTCATCTGAATCCAAAATGCTGAAAATGTGATGAGAATAGAGGTCAAGAAAGATATCACGAAGAAAAGGAACAAAGTGGCGAGAACAGCAACAAGAGGTGTAGAAGAAAGAAGCTGAAGAGTTGCATAACAAAGATATAGGCTGCATTGCATGAGGCGGTGCGTCTGCAAGGTCTTGAATTCAGTTTTACGCCAATGAGCTGAACAATAATTGAGGATTGGGTGAGAAAAAGAATTTCAATTAAGGTTAAAAGAAAACTCAACTAACAATGCAATACATTCAGGCTGAAAAGTGTGGTAATTTTAAACATTCTGCAACTCCATCTGGGTAAAAACAATGACTGCAGATGCTGGAAACCAGATTCTGGATCAGTGGTGCTGGAAGAGCACAGCAGGTCAGGCAGCATCCGAGGAGCAGTAAAATCGATGTTTCGGGTCGATGCCCCCAACCTATCACCTTCATCCCCTCCCCCACTCACCTATTGTACTCTATGCTACTTTCTCCCCACCCTCACCCTCCTCTAGCTTATCTCTCCACGCTTCAGGCTCTCTGCCTTTATTCCTGAAGGGCTTTTGCCGCTCCTCGGATGCTGCCTGAACTGCTGTGCTCGTCCAGCACCACTAATCCAGAACTCCATCTGGGTGTCAATGTTATCATACCCAGGAAACCAAGAAACACAAATGGGAAAAGCAAAGTAAGAAATGATCACAAGAATCAGAAATTCTGGTAAAATGGAGACCCAGAAAAATACTACGAAAAAAACTGGGTGTGCTGATTTAAGTGCCTGTGTAATTTTCAAAACAAAAGCCTAGTCCAGAAGAGAAATTTTCAAAAGGAAAAGGAACTGCAGTGGGTGAAGTTGCAAAGCATAGTAAAGTTTCTATAGATAAGTAAGATAAGTAAAACAAAAATATTGACTATGTATATGCTGCATATATTGAAAGTAACGGCATCTGAATTCTTGTTGCCAGAAAGACTTAATCTCAGAGATCGACCAAAACACAGAATTGGTTATTATTGAGATGACAATTTTTAAGATACAGAAATGATTCGATATGAGATAGCAAGACTGCAGCGGGACAAGTCACACACATCTTGATATAATTAGAAACAGGAGATAGTACAATTGCTCAACAAGGAATTAATGAAGCATTAGAGAAGACAATCAAGTTTCAAAGCTTTTGATAGTTACTTCAATCTCAGAACAAATAAAGTTCTGGAAATAGCAAGATTTAAGTACAGAGTCCAGATCCTGGTGAACTGACAAATGCTTTTTATTAATTTTCTTACAGATTAGTTCAGAGGTGTAAACATAGATATTTTTAAGATAAAATTGAATAGAGACCACATTGTCGTAGATATTGCTGATGAATCTTTGTCAGACTTACTACAGGCCAAAGATTATTCACTCTAGAGAAAACTATTTATAGTTTACAAGATAACCAGAAGTCGAGAAGCAAAAAAAAAATACAGAGAGAGTAAGAAAGCTCTGGGAAAGGAGACATAGTCAGAGAGTTTTACAGCATGGAGAAAGTCCTTTCTGCTGTTGGTTCACGTGGGTCCTCAAGCATCGAGTTCCATTTTCCAGCACGAGACCCGTAGCCTTTAATGCTGTGGCATTTCAAGCGATTGTCTAAATATTCAGAGTCCCTACAGTGTGGAAATAGGCCCATCGGCCCAACAAGTTCACACCAAGCCTCTGAAGAGTAACCCTTCCAGACCCATTCCCCTCCCCTATTATCCTACATTTACCCCTGACTAATGCACTTAACCTACACATCTACACGTGGGCAGCACAGTGGCACAGTGGTTAGCACTGCTGCCTCACAGCGCCAGAGACCTGGGTTCAATTCCCACCTCAGGTGACTGACTGTGGAGTTTGCACATTCTCCTCGTGTCGGCGTGGGTTTCCTCCGGGTGCTCCAGTTTCCTCCCACAGTCCAAAGATGTGCAGGTCATGTAAATTGGTCACGCTAAATTGCCCGTAGTGTTAGGTAAGGGGTAAATGCAGGGGTATGGGTGGGTTGCGCTTCGGTGGGGCGGTGTGGACTTGTTGGGCCGAAGGGCCTGTTTCCACACTGTAAGTAATCTAATCTAATCTAATCCATGAACACGATGGACAATTTAACATGGCCAATTCACCTAACCTGCACATCTTTTGGATTATGGGAGGAAACTGGAGCACCCAGAAGAAACCCAGGCAGACAGTTGCCCAAGGCTGGAATCAATCCAGAATCCGTGGCATTGTCAGGCAACAGTGCAACCGTGTCCACACCCCATCTCAAAACCTGTGGTGGCTCCTGCCTCAACCACCTCTTCAGACAGTGAATTCCAGTTCATCGCTGAAATGTGCCAGACTAATCATAGCGCATGGCCACTGCACTCTCTCAAATGCAATCACATCCTTCCTATAGCGTGGCAACTATAACTGCACACAGTACTAGAGTTGTTACCAAACTGCAGCTCCATCATAGCCTCTGTGCTCTTATATTCAACATAGCTCAACAAAAAGACAAGAATCCCATGTGCCTTTTTAACCACCTCATCTACTTGTCTTATTTTCTTCAAAGATCTGTGGATATGAACACAAATGTCTAGCTGATCCTTTCTACGACTCAAACATTTATCATACATTCTCATGCCTTGTTTGTCCTCCCAAAATGCACACTTCACACTTTTTAGGATGAACTTCCATTAGCCATTATTCTGATCATCTGACCTGCAAGTTGTCCTGTAGTGTTAGCCTTTCCTTCTCGCTATTTACCACACCACTAATCTTTATGTCATCTGTAAACATTCTGATCAAATCTTATATTCATGTCTCGATTATTAAAGTGCACAAACAGCAAGGGACCCAGGAGCAAACCTGGCACTGGACACAGGCCTCATGTCACAAAACAAACCTTCAGCCATCCCCTTCTGCTGCAAAACCAATTTTGGATTCAACTGGCCAAACTACCTTGGATCCCTGGGCTCTTACCTTCGTCACCAGCCTCCTTCTTGAGAATTTGTCAAAAGTCTTACCGAGGTCCACGTAAATTAAATCCACTGGACGATAGAACATAGTCTATGTTCTATCTTCACCTACACATCTATTCACATCCTCCAATATCTCCATCAATCCTGTGAGACAATCGTCCATATACAAAGCCATGCTGACTATCCTTGATTAATACTTGCTTTTCCACATGGCGATTTAATCTATACTTTAGAAAATATTTCAATAGTTTAGCCATCACTGATGTCACACTCACTGGCCTATCATTCTCTGGTTTATCCCTACCACCTTTCTTGAATAAGGGGTTATACTTTAGTTGTCCTCCAAGCCTCTGGTACCTTAATGTCCAGAGAGGATTAAAAAATTAATTTCAGGGCTCCTGCAATGCCCTCTCTTGCATCTCACAGCAGCCTGTGATATATCACATCTGGGCCTTAGCACGATCTTACTTAAATCCCACTAAAACTTCAAACTCCACTTTTGCTTGAGTAGACTTTTATGTCAATGGACATGTTATCAAATTCAAGTTGGACCTTGGTGCAAGTTTAACAGATTTTTGTCAGAGAACCTTAGTTAGCAAAATGCTCTTTGCAACAACAGAACTTTAGTTGCACAGTACAGAAGAAATTAAATCAAAGAAATTTCACAAGCAGCTCTTTAACATAAGGTAACCAGATAAAAGGAAATTTATATGCATTACATAATCAGGAATTTTCACTCAATGTGAAGTATTGACCTAAATCTAATTCAGAAAGTTAAAGGAATCGACAGGAAGTCAATAGTCACTTTGAAAAGGACTACTCTGAAGCGTTTAAAGGTTAGATAGACTGAATACAATAATCAGTCAGAAAAGGTTTTACTCAATTTAGCAACTGTGGCTGACTCTTTGAGACAACTCCTGAATAAAACTGAAGCATGGTGTTGGAATCCTCATCAGGAACAGGTATCTCAGGAAATAAAGAAAATGCTAATACCCACACACACCTGAGCACATTTGAATCCCTCACTATTAACAATGACAGTAGGAGATGTTTCAGCCACAGAATAAGCAGTACTTTTCATGAACAAGCAGACAGTTTCTTATGCATCTTGAGCACCATGAGACAAAGAAATAAGATGCGTAGTTAAAGGAAAAGAAGCTCTTTCAGTTAAATACATTTATGAAAAATTCTCAAAGTACATCATCATTGGTCCGCAAATTATAACGAAGACAAACACAAACTTTGTTTTCTTACTCAATGAGAAAGAACACAAGAATACCTTCAAAAATATGCGGCTTTTATTGAGATTGATGAACTTTGCTTATGAAACAGTTTATGCACAAGGTAAATGTCAAACAACAGCAGGTATATTGTCTAGAGAACTGTTGACAAGGTATTGCATGACGAGATGGGAGTTTTATTGAAGAAATTGAATAGTTAACTCTATCCACTGTGGTCACAATGGCCAACACATCGGAACAGACACAATCAAATTCATTAGGAACAGATGCAAGAGCAGGAATGCATCAAAACCCACGAATCTTACACAGAAGTTAGCCAAACTAATGACCTGGTTATATAGTCATGAAAATTTACTTTGAACATTGAAACACATCACTACTGTCACGAGATACTAGCTGATGACAAATTTTAATTTGGTTAGTTGATGGCATAGGGGTGCTGCTATTAGATTAACATTTACTGCCCATCCCTAATTGCTGAGAGGCAGTTAAGAGACAGCCATATTATTGTGGCTCTGGAGTCATATACAAGTCAGTTTTCCTTCCTGAAGGACACTGTGAATCAGATGGGTTTTTATGACAATCATGGTCACCATTAAGCCAACGTTTTATTTTCAAATTTTTCTTGCATTCAAATTTCATCATCTGCCATGATGGGATTTGAACCCATACCCCCGGAGGAAGAGTCTTAGATTTTGTAACACGAGTCCAGTTATATTACCACTATACAATTGCTTCTCCTTATTTAGTTATTCCAACTTAACTCAGCAAAGATATCTTGGAGAGCTTAAATCTAAGGGGCTGTATGCAAGTATAAATATACAAAAATGAACATATGCGATGGCACCATACTCAAGACAAAGACTTGGGTGGGGTGGGGGTAGCCGGAGAGAGAGAAAAGTGTTGTATATGGACCTTAAAGGATCAATATCTGAAAGTGAGAGATTAGAAGCACCCACCGTGATGACGCCCCATGAGTGCAACGAGGTTGGGACAGTGAGTGGAGAGACATGGAAGGCTTCTAGCATGAACAGTGGTATTGACAGCAGTATTCACACAACCTGTAAATAGTTTACAGCAACACAACAAACTTCTCACTGTTTATTCTCAAATTCTCAAGCTTTCTACTAATTAGATTAAAAAGGTGGACTACCCCATTCATAACAAACCACAATAGCTGGGAAGCTTTTAGAATGAGTAATATCTTGGACAAAAATAATTGTCACTTCGACAAACACTGATACATTAAAGCATGCACTTGTGAGGGGAAAAATTGTGTATAACTAACTTAATTGACTTTTTCCATTGAGGCAACAGAGAAGGTTGATAAGGGTTTACAACATCAGCATGGCAGTTTTCCTTCCCGAAGGACACTAAATCAGATGGGCTTTTATGACAATCATGGTCACCATTAAGCCAATTTTTAATTTCAGATTTTTCTTGCATTCAAATTTCATCTACCATGTTGGGATTTGATCCCATACTCCCAGAGGAAGAGTCTTAGGTTCTCTATTATATGGTATCGTCTACAAAGACTCAAAACAGGATCTCAGCAATGTTACAGTCCATGGAATAAAAGGGACAATAGTGCTATGAAGCTGATTGAGTAACAGGAATCAGAGTAGTGGTGAACGACTGATTTTACAGGCAAGATATATAATGAGGTTCCTTAGAAGGTCAGCTGAAAGATCACAGCTTTCCTAAATACAATAAATCCTCCAAGGCATGAATGCATTACTGAAGAACACAACTTTAAACCAATCGCAGTATCTCACAGAGATCAGTTTTCAAACCTGAGATTGTTTTCTTCCCCAGGCATATATTGCCGAAAGAAACAAATGTAAGCTTAAATACTGTAATGTTATATAAGCAAGACTATAGTCCTAGCGGAAATAACCTGCAAAACAAAATACATCAAAAAATAGAGAAGAAATGTATTTTAAAAATACTATACTTTTTACTGTGCAATACAGTTACATTGACCAGGCTCCAGAGTTAACAAATAATATCAAATTGCTAGGAAAACGCGTTCACTAGAATATACCAAAGAGCTACAGATGCTGAAGATATGAAACAAAAACAGAAATTGCTGGAGAAACTCAACAGGTCTGGCTGCGTCTGTGGAGAGAAAGCACAGTTAATAGCGAGTTGTGACAAAGGGTCACTGAACTTGAAATGTCAATTTCACTTGAAGACTCAAACTATGAGGATTCTGGAAAAAATAGAGTGTGATCCCATAGGCAGAGGACACTGACTTAACATCATTGGTCAAAAGCAATGACAAGATGAGGAAAAGCTATTTTGAGGAGCAAGTGGTTAGAATCTGGATTGCACTGAGTAGGTGGTGAATAGTTTCAATCAAGGCCTTTGAAAGGGAATTAGGCAATCATCTAAAAGAGGAGACATTTCCCAGAAGCTGGGGAAGAGGCAGGTTGTTCATATGTTTAGATTAGAGTGGTGCTGGAAAAGCGTCCTCATTCCTAATGAAGGGCTTTTGCCTGAAACGTCGATTTTCCTGCTCCTTGGATGCTGCCTGACCTGCTGTGCTTTTCCAGCACCACTATAATCTAGACTCTGATCTCCAACATCTGCAATCCTCACTTTTGTCAGTTTGTTCAAATGTGATGAGTTCCTCTCATAGGTTAAATGGCCTCCTTCTACAGTGTAACCATGCTATGAATCTGAGTGTGGTACTCTCCACTTTCATTCTCAGAGTGATAAATTATCCCTTCTCAACAGTCTTTCAACCAAGGTTTGTCCGCAGACTACTAGCCCTACTACTCCACTGATCACAACAAATGTTTAAATGTTTTACTCATTAAATTGTATATCTATGTTAAGTTGAGAATAAAAATTTCACTCAGCTAAGTTTCTTCAATAAGCACAAAATGATTTATGTAATACCAAACAAAAAAAACTTAACTATACAAACGCTGGTAATACTGACATTACACAAGTGTCAGTCAATGACTAATTGCACTGATAATTTAACAACATCCCCTTGACTGTCAATGGCACTATCTCCTTAAAATCTTCCAATGCCAACATCCTGGGGGGTTACCTCTAATGAGAAAGATTATTGGATCAGCTATAAATACTGCAGTAACAGGAGTTGGACGGAGTTTGAATATTCTGTGGCAAGTGAACTCAAATGCCTTTGTACCCTGACGAAGGCACAAGTCAGCTGTATTCTACACCTGCCCGAGTGAGTGTTGCTTCACACCAGCATTCAGTCATATCCTGAAACGTTCTTTTCCTCCACCACCAGTGCAGTGTGGCTGCACCATCTACAAGAAACTTTACAAGGCTCCGCTGACAGCACCTCCCAAATCTGCAGCCTATACCACCTAGAATGACTAGGCAGGTGCACGAAAATACCATTGACTCCATGCTTCCTATCAACTTTCACAATTCCCTAGCTTAGAAATAAGCTGGGACATCTTTGCTGTTTCTGGGTCAATATCCTGCAACTCCCTACCAAGTTGCACTGAGATTTTCAGAGCTACAACCACACTTGTGACATTTCTAGCATCATCTCAGTGTTGGCTTATAATTCACTCCATCCAACTGCATCCCACCACTACTCTAAATCTGGCCTTTTACTGTGTATACTACATATTCCACACTACCCCCTCTAATCTTCCCTTATACCCTGCTCTGCATGCATTCTCCCATCACCAGAGATTATTCTAGCTTCCTGTTCTACCTGTTCCACCCTCTAACCTTGTAGTCTCTTTTGGACTTGGATTATTTTTTGAACAAGAAGGTCACCACTTTACCTTAGCAAAAGATGGCATTATAGCAAGGATAATATTTCTCTCCTCATGAAATAGCACAGCATCTGGCTTGTTATGCACACAAAGAAAATCCCAGTGTGTACAGACACCTCTATCACACTTCAAACTTAATACTTTGGCAAACATACAAACTTCTGTCTTAGCCTAAAGAAATGAATGCCAATTGATCCCTGGTGCTTGTCCCAATGTTGGGAGAAGCCAGGGTTTACAAAGAATGGAATTTACGAGAAAAACAACTCCCCTTTAAATGATATGCTAATTTATGGGAATTGTAGTACCTAATGATATAGAACATCCAGCATCGAAACAGGCTATCCTGGGATCTGGCTTGAAATTGTGTTTATGCTCACAAAAACCTTCTTTCACCCTCTTCAGCAATTTTTAATTTCTTTTTCCTTTACTGTATTATCAAGTTCGTGTGGTACCAAGTTCAACATTCTAGTGACTGTGGGTGAAGAAATTTTCCAAATTCTTTATTACATTTAATAACAAGTATCTTATTTCAACTGCCCCCTCTCCCATTTCTGTTTTTTTAAAAAAAGGATATTAAAGCAGATCGCACAAAACTGTATGCAAACAGAATGTATGATGGCATACTATATTACTAACATTATAAACAGATCACCTTAGAGAGTGATACCATAGGAGATTTACCAGATTCCATTAAAAACATGTCACTTTAATGAATGTAATCTATTGTCTTAAATTATACCGAACAGTCAGAAGTATAGGAGAGCTACAATTAAAAATCAGCCACCAAGTAGTAAAGAGAGAAAACAAGACTAATGATGTTGGTTCGAAGATTATCAAAAATGTCTTTCACGCTCAGACATCACTGTGTTCTCAAGAGTTGAAGGCTTTAATGGTATCCACTGTCTGGAACATGATTGTTTAATTCAGCCTCTGCAATTTGAGCTCTAAGTCTGATTCAAAGCTTGGCACACATACATACTTAAGCAAAATGATGGTCTTCTTGTGTGCTGCTACAACTCAAATTGAAAGCACAATTTACTTTCTGGGTGTAGAGTCATAGCTTTCTAGCTGAGTGTATGGGTCAGACAGGACTGTCCTAAGTGCTGCATCCTTAGCCTCGACATTTGCCCTAAATGTTACACCCAAGAGTTAAACATCTATGCACAATGGAACAAGCGACTCCAACTCCTCGGTCTTCTTTCTCAACTGCTCAGGTCACATGTCATCTTTCTCAATTATTTTATGAGAAACAGAAAAGTTGTTATTTTCAAAATACTTACCACATTGAAGTCAAGATTCCTTTCAACCCATTCCTTTGCTTCTTTAAATTCGTCATGCATACCCATAATGTACAATGTGTCTAAGGCATCCACTATTGTCGCTCCTCGAATATTACCTAAAAAATAAGGCAGACTAATTTTAGCTTTCTCTCAGATCTCCCAGATGAAGAAAATTCACATCAACTGTTTCTTCTAAATGACTGTCAAAATGAAAGTCGCTCAAAGTACATTTAACAAAAAAAATCAACAAAGCCAAACGTGTACACATCTGGGGCAGAAATTAATTTGTCACTTAACAGGGAAAAAGTTGTAAAGAATCAAGCGTGCTAAAAGGGGTAATGAAATAGCTTTAGCTAGCAGAATTAAGGAGAGTCCCAAAGCATTTTATTCTTATATAAGGAGCAAGCGGGTAACTTAAGAAAGGATTGGTCCACTAAAGGATAACGAAGGAAGACTGTGTGTTGAACCTGAGCGAATGGGTGAGATTCTGAATGATTACTTTGCATCAGTGTTCACTGAGGAGAGGAACATGACGAATGTTGAGGTTAGAGATAGAAGTTTGATTAGTCTGGATCATGTTAACATAAGTAGGGAAGATGTGTTGGGGAGGTTAGAGGTTATTAAGGTGGACAAATCCCCAGGACCGGATGGGATCTATCCCAGGTTGCTGAGGGAGACAAGAGGGAAAATAGCTGAGGCCCTAACAGATATCTTTGTGGCATCCTTAAATACAGGTGAGGTGCCGGAGGACTGGAGGGTTGCTCATGTTGTCCCTCTGTACAAGAAGGGTAATGGGGTTTTCTGAGTAACTATAGACCAGTGAGCCTGACGTCGGTGGTGGGAAAGTTGCTGGAGAAGGTACTGAGGGATAGGATCTATTTATATTTAGAGAAGAATGGGCTTATCAGTGATAGGCAACATGGTTTTGTATGGGGGAGATCGTGCCTTACCAACTTAATAGAGTTCTTTGAAGAAGTGATCAAGTTGATAGATGAAGGAAGGGCTGTTGATGTCATGTACATGGACTTTAGTAAGGCGTTTGATAAGGTTCCCCATGGTAGACTAATAGAGAAAGTGAAGTCACATGGTGTGCAGGGTGTTCTAGCTAGGTGGATAAAGAACTGGTTGAGCAACAGGAGACAGAGAGTAGTAGTTGAAGGGAGTTTCTCAAAATGGAGAAAGCTGATCAGTGGTATTCCACAAGGGTCAGTGCTGGGGCCACTGTTGTTTGTAATATACATAAATGATCTGGAAGAGGGCACTGTTGGTATGATCAGCAAGTTTGCAGATGACACGAAGACTGGTGGAGTGGCAGAAAACATAAGGGACTTGCAGAGAATACAGGACGATATAGATAGACTGGAGAGTTGGGCGGAAAAGTGGCAGATGGAGTTCAATCCAGACAAATGTGAGGTGATGCATTTAGGCAAGTCTAATTCTAGAGCGAATTATACAATGAACAGAAGAGCCTTCGGAAAAGTTGATGGGCAGAGAGATCTGGGAGTGCAGGTCCATTGTACCCTGAAGGTTGCTACACAGGTGGATAGAGGGTCAAGAAGGCATATAGTATGCTTGCCTTCATTGGACGGGGTATTGAGTATAAGAGCTGGCAAATCATGTTAAAATTGTACAAAACATTGGTTCGGCTGCATTTAGAATACTGTGTACAATTCTGGTCACCACATTACCAAAAGGATGTAGACGCTTTGGAGAGGGTGCAGAGAAAGTTTACGAGGATGTTGCCTGGTATGGAAGGTGCTAGCTATGAAGAGAGGTTGAGTAGGTTAGGTTTATTTTCATTAGAAAAAAGGAGATTGAATGGGAACCTGATTGAGGTTTACAAAATCATGAAGGGTATAGACAGGTGGACAGAGATAAGCTTTTTCCCCCCCAATGTGAAGGATTCAATAACGAGAGGTTCACTCTTTCAAGGTGAGAGGTGCAAAGTTTAAGGGGGATACACGCGGCAAGTACTTCACACAGAGGGTGGTGGGGATTTGGATTGTGTTGCCAGCAGAGGTGGTAGAAGCAGGCATGGTAGATGTATTTAAGATGCGTCTGGAGGGGAGCAGAGGGATACAGATGCTTAGGAATTGGGCGACAAGCTTAGACAGTTGATTTGGATCGGCTCAGGCTTGGAGGGCCAAAGGGCCTGTTCCTGGGCTGTAAATTTTCTTTGTTCTTTGACATAGATCTTTAAATGTAAATAGAACTTTGTCATTAGACCACCACAACTATGTGAACTATCAAAGTACTTGTGAAAATACTGGACTTCATACATTATAAATTGTGGCATACTTCACGTTAACTTTTATAAAGACTGCTAGAATATTAATTACTTTTCAACTGCTCAAAGCAAAAATGCACATTTATTGATTTATTGCATTTTACCCTAGCTTCCTTACCTCATGGTGATAAACCAAGTGAAACTGCTAGATTGTTTCAAGATACATGCCAAGTTAAAACAAATTCAAAATTCTTGATGCAACAAAACATTCACTTTATCTTTGTAATGAGGATACTCTCTAACATGTTGTGTGGCATTACTAATATGTGAAATGAGGGCACTTTGAAAAACCTAACTAGGTATCTAAACTGGGCATCGATGAGGCATTGAAAGACAGCAGCAGCAGCAGACTTGCATTCACTCACAATATGTAGTCTCACAGGCAGGCTTTACCCATTACCATCGGACTGGGAGATGAATGGACAAATAAATTATTGTCACACATATTTTGAAGATACAGTGAAAGGTGTTTTGTTGCCACAATCTGATGCCATTTTGAGGTTCAACAGGAGAAAAAGAATTTACTTAAATAAAAGTTCATCTTCTGCAATGCGGAAAGGCATCATCACAGCAGCACTAGCATTTTAAAAGTGACGTGTCAGCCTGGTTCAGCGACAACACATGCATGAATACATGTATGTTAAACCGTGGAAACAGCACACAATAGATTGGGATCAGTGACCCCCCTCCGCCACAACCACGATCTAAGTTCTGCAGTCCTGCCACATCCAATTGTGAATGGGGGTGCACAAGAAAACAACTCACTAAAGCCAGAGGCTCCAGAAATACCCAATTCCTCAAAATGATGGAGTAGCCCGGCACCCACGTACAAAAGAGAAGGGAGAAGTACTCAAATTCAGTCAGTGATTTATCTCGGACTACTCCTCAGAGAGAGGCAAAAGTGAGGACTGCAGATGCTGGAGATTAGAGTTGAGAGCGTGGTGCTGGAAAAGTACAGCAGGTCAGGCAGCATCCGAGGAACAGAAGAGTTGACGTGTCTCCAGCTGCTCTAATGCTGTCTGACCTGCTGTGCTTTTCCAGCACCACACTTAACTCCTAAGACAGCCTGGCATTATGGATATCAGCTTTCAACCAAGTAGGTTCAGTCTTTGTAATATCAAGAAACAGATGAAGGCACCGGATACTGCGAAGAGTACAGGCCTGTCAACTTCTGGCAATTGTACTGAAGACATGTGCTCCAGAACTAACTGTGCCTCTAGCCCTGGCTACACAGTTACAATACCAACATCTAACCAGAGGTCAGTCAGCTGAATAGCCAAGTTGGTGATGCAGATTGGCAGTTATACCAATAGCATGAGTCAATTCCTGTACTGGTTAAGGTTACCATGAAGACTTCCTCCACCTTCCCCATCACGTGAAGCATGGTGACCCCCAGGTTAACTCTACCACCTGCTACCTCCGTGATAATGAGGAGTGTACCCTGTGGTCCTCCGACACTATGGTGACCTTTTCTTCACCTACCAGACGATGTAGAAAATTGCCTGAGTATGTCATGACGACAAACAGCAACAGAAAATCTAATACAGCAATTGCCACACCGTCAGACTACTTGATCATCAAAGTGACAGATGAACGCAACAGTACTATGAAGCAGCACTCATAAAGGCACAACTTTCGATTTCATTTCTGCCACTTGGCTCCTGAACCCATGACAGATTTGATCTAAACATCAATAGAAGAGATGCACTCCAGAAGTGAGGGGGGAATGATTGCTTTGGAAATCAAGGCAGGATTCAACTGAGTATGGTATCAAGGAGAGTGAGTGAGTGAGTGAGTGAGTGAGTGAGTGAGTGAGTGAGTGAGTGAGTGAGTGAGTGAGTGAGTGAGTGAGTGAGTGAGTGAGGTGAGTGAGTGTGTGAGTGGCTTGTGCGCTTTCTGCTGGTTGGAGGCACTCCTGGCAATAATTGTCAATTCCTGTCTGGCCACAGGATAAGTGTCCAGACTGGAGGACAGCCAACATCATACTGTTATTCAAAAAAGGAAGGAGTGAAAAACCAGGAAACTACAGGTCAATCAGTCTAAACTCAATGGCTAGGGAACTGTTGGAAGCAGTTATAAGGAAAGGAATTAACTCTCACTTTCAGGGACTGAAATTAATCATGAAATGTCAGCATGGTTTTGTAAAGGAAAGGTCACCTCTGATCAACTTTTTGAATTTTTTGAAGAGGTGACCGGATGTAGAGACGGGGGTAATGCATTTGACGTAGTCTACGTGGACTTCAACAAAGCAATTGATAAGGCCCAGCATGGGAGACATATAGTGAAGGTAAAGGCCAGCAGACCCAAATGAAATTTGGAAAATTGGATACAGAATTGTCCAGTGGTAGGACGAAGAGGGCTGATACATGTTTTTGCAACTGAAAGCCTGTGTCCATTGAGGTTCTATGGACTCAATGTTGGGATCCTTTCTGTTTAAAGGTATATATAAATGATTCAGACTTGGATGCTAGGAGGATTGATCAGTGTGTTTGTGGATGTTTCCTGGGCTTGACAGTTTTAGTTATTTAAAAAAGGTTGAATAGATTGGGGTCATTTTCCTTGGAACACAAGTCCTTGGTGGAGGATATCATTGATGATGTGTAAAGTTATGAAAGGCAAGGAACGTTCCCCTTTGGTTGTGGGACCAATTACCAAAGGACATAGATTGAAGATAAATGGCAAGGGGTTTAAGAGGTGATGCAGAGAAAACATTTTTCAATCAGAGGGTGGTGCGAAGCTGGAATCATGTAAGGGCCATAGAGGCAGAAATCCTCCAAACATGTTAGTAGTATTTAGATATGCACTTGCAATGTCAAGCCATACAAAACTATAGGCTAAGTACCAGACAATGGGATTAGAATAGTTAAGTGCTTGTTTTTGAGTGGCACAGGCCCAATGGGCTGAAAGACCATTTTCCATGCTGTAGATCTCTCTGACTCTATGAATATGACATTTCCTCCATCATTAGGTTAGTAGTGTGAATGTTTGTTCACGATGCACAATGTTCAGCAGCATTCACAACTCCTCAGGTACTAAAGCAGCCCATACCCAAATACAGCAAGACTTGAACAACATTGAGGCGAGGGCTGATAAGTTGAAATCACATTTGATTTGGTTTGACTTATGGTAGTCATACACACAACTATAGTGAAAGCTTTGGGATGGCACGGTGGCTCAGTAGTTAGCACTGCTGCCTCACAGCACCAGGGGCCCGGGTTTGTTTCCCACCTTGGGTGACTGTGTGGAGTTTGCACATTCTCCCAGTGTCTGCGGAGGCTTCCCCTGGTGCTCCAGCTTCATCCGACAATCCAAAGATGTGCAGGTTAGATGAATTGACCGTGCTAAATTGCCTATAATGTTAGGTGCATTAGTCAGGCGTAAATATAGGGTAGGGGAATGCGTCTGGATGGGTTACTTTTTGGAGGGTCAGTGTGGATTTGTTGGCCGAAGGGCCTGTTTCCATACCGTAGGGAACTAATCTAATCTTTGTTTTGCAAAGAGTATAGCAAACAAGGACACTGATCGTAGGGTGCTGAGAAAGAGTGAGAAGTACAAGGTTACAGCTGCACAGGAGGTGAGCAAAGCAAGATCAACATTAACTGGATTAACATTACTTAAAATGAGAGATATCCAGTCAGCAGTCTAATAATGGCCAAAAGGTGGTGTGCTGGCAAAGCACAGCCCGTCAGGCAGCATCCAAGGAGCAGGAGAGTTGACGATTCGAACATAAGCTCTTCATCAGGAATGTGGGGGGGCCTCAAGGGGCCTGAGAGTTAAATAGGAGGGGGATGGGGGGGAGGGGGAGAAGAGGAGGGGGGTTTGGTGAGGTGGCTGGGAATGCAATAGGTAGATGAAAGTGGGGAATGATGGTGATACATCGGATTGGAAGGTAGACCGGATAGGTGGGAAGGAACTTGGACAGGACAGTGCTGAGTTGGAAGGTTGACTCTAGGATAAGGTGGGGGGGGGGGTGGAGAGGAGATGGGGACATTGGTGAAATTGAAATTGATCCTGTGTGGTTGGAGGGTCCCAAGGCGGAAGATGAGGCATTCTTCCTCCAGGTGTTGGGTGGCTTGAATTTGGCATTGGTGGTAGCCCAGGACTTGCATGCTCTTGGCAGAGTGCGAAAGGGAGTTAATGTGTTCAGCCACAGGGCGGTGTGGTTGTTTGGTGCATGTGTCCCAGAGATGTTCTCTGAAATGTTCCACAAGTTGGCATCCTGTCTCGCCAGTGTAGAGCAGACCATATGGACAGCAATGGACACAGTTGATGACATGTGTAGAGGAGCAGGAAAATCTGTCGGATGTGGAAGGATCCTTTGGGGCCTTGAATGAAGATAAGGGGAGAGGTCTGGGTGCAGGTTTTGCACCTCTTGTGGTGGCAGGGGAAGGTGCCAGGAGTGGAGGGTTGGTTGGTAGGGGGAGTGGACGTAACAAGGGAGTCGCGGAGAGAACAGCCTCTCCAGAATGCAGATATGGGTGCGGAGGGAAACATATCTCTGTTGGTGGAGTCTGTTCATATATGGCGGAAATGGCAGAGGATGATGCATTGGATGCAGAGGTTGGTGTGGTGGAAGGTCAGGACCGGGGCGTTTTGTCCTTTTTGCAATTGGAGAGGTGGGGTTCAAGGGCAGTGGTGCGGAAAGTGGAGGAGATGCACTGGAGGACAATGTTGACCACATGGGAGGGGAAATTGCACTTCTTGAAGGAGGCCATCTCGGATGTTCTGGAGTGGAATTGGTCCTCTTGGGAGAAAATGCAGCAGAGGCGGAGGAATTGGGAGTAAGGGATAGTATTTTTACGGGGAGGGGGGTGGGCAGGAGGTGGTGTACAGGAAGGGGTAGTGCATCACACCAGTTTCCTCATCTTCCCTCCCCGCA
The DNA here is from genome assembly GCF_037043375.1 of Chiloscyllium plagiosum. Lineage (NCBI taxonomy): Eukaryota > Metazoa > Chordata > Chondrichthyes > Orectolobiformes > Hemiscylliidae > Chiloscyllium > Chiloscyllium plagiosum. The sequence continues at coordinate 78,803,277 of NW_028270141.1, read as the reverse complement.
CCTTATCCCAAATCCAACCCTCCAACCTGCACCACCCTCTTGAACTGTCCTACCTATCTTCATTTCCACCTAGCCGTCCCACCCTCCAGTCCGACCTATCACCCTCCACCTTCATCCACCTCCCCCTATTCCCCTCTCATTTATCTTTCAGCTCTTTTGCCCCCAAACCCCACATTCCTGATTAGCAGCTTGTGCTCGAAACATTGACTCTCTGCTCCCCAGATGCTGCCTGACCGGCTGTGCTTTTCCAGCACCACACTTTTTAAACTCTGACCTGCAGTCCTCACTTTCTCCCAGTCTAATAATTGCAGGGAAGAGGTTCCTGAACCTGCTGGTGCATATGTTCAAGCTTCTCTACCTTCTGCCTGATGGAAGAGAGCATTACATAGGTAGGAGGGCTCTTTGATGATGTTGGCAGCCTTTCCGCGGCAACGAGAAGTGTAAATGGAGCCTGTGGATGGGATGTTGGCCTCCGTGATGGTCTGCGCTGTGCAAATAACTTTTTGAAGTTTCTTGCGGATTTACGCAGAGCAGTTGCCGTATTCAGATAGAATGCTTACTTTTGGTTCATCTGTAAATGTTGATAAAGGTCCTTATGGACATGCTGAATTTCCTAAGCTACCCTAGGAAGAAGAGGCATTGTTGTGCTTTCTTGACTGTCGCACCTATGTGGGAAGTCCAGGACATATTGTCGTTTATCGTCACTCCTAGGGACTTGACACACTCAACCTCAACTCCATTAAAATGTAGATGTGTTGTGACCTCCTCCTTTCTTTCTGAAGTCAATGATCGGTTTTCTTGTTTGCTGACATGAAGGGGTTGTTATCATTGCACCATGACACCAAGCACTCTATCGTTGACTCTTCGTTGTTTGCTATCCGGCCTACCGTGACAGTGTCATTAGCGAACTTGTAGATAGTGTGCGAATGGAATTTGGCAACACAGTTGTGGGTGTATAAAGTAAGGGGCTGAGAATGCATCTTTTGGGGGCTCCAGTGTTGAGGATTATCGTGGAGGACGTGCTGTTGTTTATCTTCTCAATAGGTCAGGAAGTTGAGGATCTAATTGCAAAGGGCAGCACTGATACCTAGGTCTTGGAATTTGGAGATTAGTCTGGAGGGAATTATGGTATTGAAGTTAGAGATGTAGTCAATGAGTAGCAGCCTGACGTTAAGTGTCCTTGTTATCCAGATGTTCTAGGGATGAGTGCAGTGCTCAGGAAATGGCATCCACTGTGCACCTGTTCAATTCACAGTCCAATTGTAGGTGACTGGAGCCACCTGGAAGGCTATAGTAGATATGGGCCATGACCAGCCTTGTGCAGCACTTCATGATTATGGAGGTCAGAGCCACTGGGCGGTAGGCATTAAGCATGTTGCATGTGCTTTCGTAGGTACTGGGATAGTGGTGGCCCTCTAGGTAGGTAGGGTCTTCAGACTGTAGCGAGGAGAGGTTGAAGATGTCAGCGAATACCTCCGCCAGCTGGTCCACACAGGATCTGAATGCACAGCTAGAGATTCCATCTGGACCAGTCACTTTTCTCAGATTTACTCTCAGGAAGACCGATCTGATGTCTGTTGTGGTGACAGAGGGAAAAAGGTGCGTCCAGGGTTGTTGGGGCAGGTGACACCACACCGCTGGCATTCGGCTCAAACCGAGCATGGAAAGCACTGAACACATCACAGAGGGAGGTGTTTTTCTTTGCGATCTTGCTCTGCTTCATTTTGTATCCTGTTATGTAAGCCTTTGTACCACACAAGTAACGTTCAACAGTAGAGAATCTAACCATTGCGCTTTGATGCTCAGTAGCATTGCCATTGTCAAATCCTCCACTATGAACATCCTGGGGAAAACTATTGACGAGAAACTGATGTGGACTAGCTACATAACACTGTGGCTACAAGAGCAGTTCAGAGGCTAAGAATTCTGCCAGTTACTCATCTTCTGTCTCCTTAACGCTTGTCTATCATCTACAGGCACAAATCAGGAGTGGGATGGAAAACTTCCACTTGCCTGGATGAGTGCAGCTCCAAACCTTCAAAGAAGCTTGACATCATCCAGACAAAACAGTCCACTTGATTGGTACCATCAATGTACACTGGCAATGTGCACCACCTACAAGATGCACTGCACTAAATCTAACTCTAACCTTGACAGTCCATTTCAAACCTGTGACCTTCACAATCTGGAAGGACAAAAGGCAGCAGATGCCACAGGAATGCAATCACCTGCATATTCCTGTTCAAGTTACAACTACCCTGATTTTGATGTACAATTGCCATTTGTTCACTGGAATTGTTTCGAACCAACCTGCTTAGACATGCTATGAAATACATCCAGGGCCTCGAACTTGAACTGAGAATTTTTAGCCCAGAAGTAGGGACATTACCACTAAGACACAAACCTTCAACAGGACAAAATCCATGAATTTCCTTTCTAATAGTAATATCAGTATTACCACACCCCAGGGACTGCAGTGGTTCAGGATGGCATCTCACCAACAGCTTGAGGGCAATTAGGGAGGGTAATAAATGCTTGCCCAGCCATTTATGCCAAGTGTCTTGAACAAGTGTAAAAAATGACTTTTTTAATTCATGAAGGTGATCTTTATTTTCGAATTTAGAAACCAATTTAACTTAAACTGACAACTCCTGGATGGAACCTGCAATGCTTTTACAGTTGTAACACTCAAAATTACATCACATAAATAGATGCATCTAATAGCATAGGTCCAGCAGGTTCTCCAATTGCAATTATTACTATTTGCTTCAGCTCACCAAAATGCTGTTTGTGTTGCCTTTGTTTAACTCTGTCCCCATCCAGTAAATCATTAAAATCATTGCACTGCCAGCTTCAATATGTCCTTGATCCAAAATCATCAGTGAAATCAACCTTGTTACTGTGTAGTGAAACAGAAACACCGTTACAGTTTCATGATCCATATTCTCAACCATTCACAAGAATCTTCATTGATAATGGAACATCAAAAGGACTCATTACTGCCAAAATATTTTCTTCAATACTTCCACACTACTGCTAAAAATATCAAGTGACTCGACAAATAATTGACTCAAGTTCCACCTCAAAGCCCCCGTGTTTTCGTCTGCCAGCATCAAAGGCTGTACTCAGTGACCAGAGGAACATGGTCCATCATCAACATTGCAACAAAAGTATTATGCATTCAGTTCCATTCATCTTGTTAGTAACATCACACCACACTCCAAGACATATTTAATATTAACAGAACAGAAAGTCTGAGAGTTCAGGTTCACAAACTTGTGAGTGCAGCTGTGCAGAATGTACAACCAACTGGTTAATAGTACCTTAATCTATTTGAAACAGCTTCTTTTTCATCAATAAAATGATCAGCTTCCCTTATAAACCGACATTTACAATTCTTTTGTTATTAAAACGGAACTACACAATAAGGTCTTGCTCTTTCCGAAAACTTGAATCTCTGTTATTTCCATTTTTGTTAAGTCCTTTGCCCAAGGTGGCATCAAATATATGATCTTTAACAAATAAAAGACTGCTTCCTTTGATTCTGAGGTAGAGAGCAAGGGAACTTTAATTTTCCAAAGAAAAATGTACAGGAGCGAGGGTTAAGTTTAAGTTTTTAAAAATGAAGGATGAGAAAAAGTATTTGGAAGACATTTCCTATTTACTTAGGGAGAACTGCTTTTGCAATTAATTTTAAACACCTGGTACAATTTTTAATGAAGGAATTAATGATTGTATTCAAATGAAAACCTTTTCCACTGTCGCCATTTTGAATAGTTTCCAGAACAAGATAAAAAAGTAGAAAGATAAGCTTAAAGAGAGTCCATCAGTCCTGACCCAGCTCATCACCAAATGACACCTGAGCTACCATCCCTCTACCTCCTCGCTGTGGTCTACATCAGACCATTGAAGTCGCTACTCTTCAGGCTCCATCTTTCACCACTGGGCCAATTCTCTTCTGCCACCTCGCTGTTACACCTGCGCCAGACCCACCAATTTCCCGCCAGTGGTCCCTCCTCTCCACCGTTGAAGTCGCTGTGATGCCCTTCCACCACTGCCAGACCCAACCAATGACAAAGTCAGCAATCTTCAGGCACCTACCTCGCCAACCTCACAGCCACTGATTCCAATGCCAGGCCCTGCGCTTGCCCCCAAAATCTACGTAGGGGCCCACTTGCCTCCACCATAAAGGTCCACACTGGGCCCGTTCACTACTGCTAAGAGGTCTGTGCTAGACCTACTTGAGTCCGCGCTAGGGCTCCTCGCCACTGCCAATGCCATCTGAGCTCAGGACAAGAGACAAGTAAAAAGAAAAGCGATTGGAGTGGATGAGCCCCAGCTCAGAGGTCCTACTCTGCCGCCATCTTGATGATGTAACTATGTTGATGACGCACTATGTCTTTTAAATTTCTCTCCAAAAAATTTGAAAATCAGATCAACTATATTCTGTACATAACAAAGAATAAGCCAATAATCAATCCTTTTCCCCCCTCAGGGTGAGAAAAACATATGCATCAAGACTAATAGGGATTCAAAATTTCCATCTGAACAAACTGACCTGTTCATAGCTCAGGGTTAGCTCAACCTCCACATATGGGTGGCACGGTGGCTCAGCGGTTAGCACGGCTGCCTCACAGTGCCAGGGAGCCAGGTTCAATTCCAGCCTCAGGCGACTGTGTGTGGAGTTTGCACATTCTCCTAGTGTCTGCATGGGTTTCCTCCAAGTGCTCTGATTTCCTCCCACAATCCAAAGATGTGCAGGTCAGGTGAATTGGCCATGGTACATTGTCCATTGTGTTAGGTGCATTAGTAAGAGGGAAATGGGTCTGGGTGGGTTACTCTCCAGAGGGTCAGTGTGCACTTGTTGGGCCGAAGGGCCTGTGGGAATCTAATCTATTTCTAAACGTAGACATTTACAAAATGGAAACATCGATCTCATAACTAAGTAAATTATGGTAATAAAGATTAATATTTTTAAGAAACAAGTTCGCTAATATTTTACTCTAAGGAATAATGGGCAATTATCATGTTATTTGAGCAGTTGAAACACAAAATTCAGAATGCCAGGTATGCAGTTATTTTATTTATTATATAAAGTCATAGCGTCACATAGTACAGAAACATACCCTTCCATCCAATTCATCTGTGCCAACCAGACATTCTAATTTGCCAGCATTTGGCCCATATCTCTCCAAATCCTTCCTATTCACGTAAATGCCTTTTAAATCTTGTAATTGTACCAGCCGCTACACTTCCTCTGGCAGCTCAATCCATATATGCACTACTCTGTGAGAAAAAGTTAGCCTTCAGGTTCCTTTTAAATCTTTCCCATCTCACCTTAAATCTATGCCCTCCAGTTCTGGACTCCCTCACCCTGGGGTAAAAAGACGTTGGTTACTCACACTATCTATACCTCTCACGATTTTATAAACTTCTATAAAGGTCACCTCCCCCAGTCTCTGATGCTCTAGGTATGTCAAGTTAGAGCAACCAGAATAATAGAACATCATAATTTCCTTAAAAGCAACATTTTATAAATTTCATGTATCAGCTAAACACATTAGAGACAAAAGATGTAGTAACGCTGTTAAACACAAACAAAAGCTGAATTCCAGAGATAAAGTGAGAGTGACAGCTCTTGACATCGAGGCTGGATTTGATCAAGTGCGGCATCAAGGAACCCCAGCCAAACTGGAAGTCAGTCAGTCTCTGGTGGTTGGATACATACTAGCACATGTAGTCATTGGAAGTCAGTCATCTCAGCTTCAGGACATCTCTACAGGCGTTCCTCAGGATAGTTTGTTAGGCACAATCATCAACTGCTTCATCAATGCTTTCCCTCCATCATGAGGAGGAGAGTGGGAATGTTCACCAATGACTGCACAATGTTCAACACTATTTGCGACTCCTCAGATACTGAAGCAGTCCACGTTCAAATGCAACAAGATCTGGACAATATCCAGGCTTGGTCTGACATGTGGCAAGTAAATGCGAGGCGAGGCAATGACCATCTCCAAACGACACCATCTAATCATTGCCCATTGACATTCAATGTTGCTACCATCACCGAATACCTCACTATCAACATCCTTAGGATCACCATTGACCAGAAACTCACCACAAAAATAGTGACTACAAAAGCAGGTCAGAAGCTAGGAACACTGTGGCGAGTAATGCACCTCCTGACTCCCAAAGACCTGCCCACCATTTACAAAGCACACCAAGTCAGGCGTGCAATGGAATATCCCCCACTTGCCCGGATGAGTGCAACTTCACCAAAACTCAAGCAGCTTGACTTCATCCAGGAGAAAGCATCCTACTTGATTGCCACCACATCCACAAATATCCACTCCCTCCACCACTGATACTCAGTAGCAGCAGTGTGTACTATCCACAAGATGCACTGCAGAAACCCACCATAGATTCTTAGATACACCTTCCAAACCCATGGCCACTTCCATCTAGAAGGGCAGCAGATACATGGGAACACCACCATCTGAAAGTTCCCCTCCAAGTCGCTCACCAACCTGACTTAGAATGGCAATACATTTCCTTCACTGTCACTGGGCCAAAATCTTGAAATTCTCTCCTTAAGGGCATTGCAAGTTCAATCTACAACTTGCAGCAGTTTAAGGTGGCAGCTCACTATCACTTTCTTATGGGGGACCAGGGATAGGCAATAAATGCGGGCCAGCCAGCAATGCTCACGTCCCATAAGTCAATTTTTTAAAAAAGGCCACAAAGAATATGGGAGGTTTTTTTTTATTAAAAGATTAAGATAGTCCAAGATAATGAGAGGCACTACACAAGACTCAGGTTGCTAGTGGGGATGGATGCTCAAGTTAAAAATACGACAAAACATGCCAAAAAACTATAAAGGATATCATAGGTTACATGAAAATCATTTAAAACAGAAAGAACTTTGATGAGAGAAAAATAGTGTAAAATCACAAAAAACGTCAACTTCACTGTACATGTCTCCTGCAGACTGTACAAATTTGAAAACTAGGTCTTCACTGATTATTGAGTACCAACAAATATCAAGTACTCAAATTACCCAGGTTGAACTTTACAACCTGTTAATGAACCATTATAATCAGCATTGGACCTAACTGCTGCAATAGGCAGGCTGTATTCTATTGAAGATGATGAATTCCTTTGTCATTAACCTGAACTCTTTCTTAGTGGAAGAATAGAATTAAAATATACTTCGTCCTTGCTCATTTCCACTGGGTTCCAATGAAAGGCATTTGGAAATTCACATCTGATATCAACTTATATTTAATACCTGCAGGGGATGTAGGCTTTGTTGCCTGAGCCAGCATTAATTACCTATTTCTGGTTACCCGGGCAAGTGTTGGTGAGCTGCCCCCTGTTGAACCGCTATAATCCATTCAGCATAGTTACACTCATACTGCCATTAGGAAAGGGGTCCCGGGAGTTTGACCCCGCAACACAGATACAAAAGCTTAAACACACATTCCAAGAGATTCAAGAACAGCTTCTTCCCTGCTGTTATTACACTCCTGAATGGATCTCTCAAATTTTAAATTTAATTTTCTCTTTGCCATAACATTGTATTCTTTGCTCTGTTCTATTACCCTTATGCATTGTACCTAGGTTCATGTGACAATAATAAATCAAATCAAATGATACGTTTCCAAGTCAATATAGTGAGTGGCTTGGAAGGGAACTTGCAATGGAGTGTCCCCATGGACCTGCAACCCTTGTCCTTCTAGATAGAAGTGGTCATGGGCTTGGAAAATTCTGCGTAAGGGGCTGAGGTGAATTTGCACAGTACATCTTTCAGAGATACATAGAAAATAGGAGCAGGCACAGGTCAGTCGATCCCTTGAGTCTGCTAGTCATTCATACTAATCCACGTGTTGCCTTGCTCAAGAGCGATCTGTGGACTGAGATTTCATGAGGTCTGGAGTCAAAGTTGAGAACTCCCAAAACAACTCCTTCCCAACTGTACAGCACTGTGCCAGGACCTGCTGATGGGTCAGGACATTCCACAATGGTATGGTGATATTTGGGACATCATTTATAAGGTATGATATCACAAGGTGACAATGTCAGGCTGCTGCTTCTCACACCCCTCAAATGTTGAATAGGAGTACTTTGAAGTGTTGACAGGGCCGAGTTTGTGGTTCTTGTTCTACTGTATTTGCCAGTGCTTGGCGGTCCATTTTTGAGACATTTTAGAAGTTATGCACATCAAATATAATTGCTAGGCCACTTCAGACATCAGCCAAGAGGCAACGACTTAAGGACACAGAAGGACATAAGCAAACCAGATGGGTTTTTACAACAATGACTTCATGGTCATCATTAGACTGTTACAATTCCACATTTTTTAACATTCAATTCCACCATCTGCTGTAGTGGCATTTGAACTTGTTCCTCCACAGCATTACCTGGATCTCTGGAGTACGAGTCCAGTGACAATACACCATTGCCTTCCCCATTGGGCATATTGTCACAACCTAGCAAACTCTGAGGGCTGATAGGAGGGATGGGGCAAATATTAAACTGGTCCTATGAAGAAAACACTTCTCTGCTTCGAACTAAAGGTATACAGTTAAAGAAGTTAAGGCTGTCTTGCTTGCATTAAACTGGACTCAGCACCACTGCAGAGAACCTGAGAATGAAATGGAAAATCTTTAATTTCATACCTTTGCCAACCCTCACCATGATGGGTATAAAGTTCACCAATAAATATGAATAGGAAGAAAATGTGATCTAAGGGAGGACTGCAGGAAATCATTCAATTTCCAGTTTAATGGTCGAACAAATTCTCAAGCTTTACTCTTGCAATATTTGAAGTAATTGGAAACTTTGGATTGAATTGATTTCTTGTAAATCCGCTATAACTGTCCAGTATTCTCAAATGATAAATTTAAGCACATCATAGCTCATTTTTAATTGATGAAAATAAGTTAACTGCTTATAAAAGCAATGGCATTATATGAATTTGTGAACAAGTTTATAGATACTGAATGTACAAGGAGCTTTCAAAAGACTATTATTGATATCACATTTGGTTTCATGATGGGTGATTAAATCTGCAAGTTCAACAATTATTATAAACCTCTGTTCTCTAGTGGTCAATATCCACTAGTATCTATTCCATCAATGCATATCCACATTTGAATTGTAGATTTATAATAAAATCTGTATGCCAGAAAATAGCAGCGTGGCATTTTCCAAATTTTGGCAGTGGGCACAGTAATTGCCCACTCAACTACCCAAAGAATATTTTGGGAGGGAATCAATACAAATTAGTGCTTACCATACTACTTCATGGGTTTTTTTTAAGAGTCAAACGATTATTGAAATTGCTAATCGACCAGCCGGGATAAGGTTATTAGGTTTAATTTCTCAATAGATTGTGTGAACCAGTGGTATTTTAAGTTTTTTTTTTAAAAACTGATGCCAACTTTTTAACTTTATTTTGTTTCAGTTGCACATCATCTTTTGAAAATGTGTTATTGTGGAACCTAAGAAAGTGAGTAACTTACTCATATGTGCTTGGTTTGACACATATTCAATTTAAATTAAGTAATTGTTAGAATTCAACTCACTTGTAACATTTGGAATATGGATAGCCAACAGATCCAAATAACTTGTCAGCAGGATGTAGAGCAGCTCCTGCAATGCTATAGATTCAGACCTGTGAAAGGATCTGAGTCATCGCTATTCACATCAAGAGAAATAACTGGTCTGTTGGGTCTGTTTGCGCTCAGGGTTTAAAATGAACCTTTTTACATGGAGAAAAAGGCATTAAGAAATATGAAATATTTTTATTATTCTTTATGTTATCAAAGCATTTTGAAGCACTACATATCCAATTAATTCCCTTTAGTTATACCAATGAAAATAGGGATGAGCATCCTTTCACAGACAAATGTATAATTTGCAGAAAGCATTCTCATTAATTGAAGCAGCACCAGAATCCTAGCTGCTAGCATAACAATATAGATGTAGCTGACACCACTTTGGAGGAGCAGACAAAACCTCTTTGTGACCTTAAGTAACTCTGAATGAAAGACAAGTCACTGTTCCAAAATTAGGAATCGAATTGGCTGTGCATGGCTTTTGATGAATACTCATGGCTGCTTTGAGCCAAGTGTGAATTGCATGGGGATCATCAGCAAATCCAGCAACAACATATTGAGACAGCACAGCCCATCAGATACTGCAACAAGACACGTCCAATATGAATGCCTTGCCAGACCTTTGTTTTTACGACTACTTAATACCAACATCCGACACCAGCATCATTTCACTCTGTGGTACAAATTTGGCACAATTTGCTTTTGACGTTGCACTCTCTTTCTTAATATGTTTGATTTATTATAGTTATTGGCATTTCATGTTTTTAAAATAAAATTAGATTTCTGTATCTTGTGCAAACAAGGCAAATTTGAGAAGCAATGCCTGTTGTAAAAACAAAAAGTCTGGCAAGACATTCATGTTGGATGTACCTTGTTGCTGTAACTGATGGGTTGTGCTGTCTCAATATGGGCACTTTCACCATAGGAGAACAAAATATGATAAACTTCAGAGACACAATACAGTTGAACAAAATTGTTTTAAATACTGAGTGTTAGGATAAGTTTAATTTAGAACTTGATTAATGACTACCAGGGCAATCAGAGATCTAGATCAAGAAGTGGGCAACTCTAATTGAGAGAATATAAACAGAACCCAACAACATAAATGTAATCTGATAGAAAGTGTGTGCAGGAAATGACCACGGCACAAAAAGAAACTGAAAAGAAAATTGAGACGAAGGCTATTTTATCTTTCAAGTTTGATCTGCTCCACAAATACTGTACACAGCGCAACGTCCAAAGCTCTGCACCCATGACTTGCATCGGCTTCGCCTTCTCAAGAGGATATGAAGAAGACGCCGAATTCTCAAAGTATCCTGGTCAAGAACTATCGCTCACACAACCTCAAACAACAACAGATGGAATGCTCATTTATGATATGCAAATCATGGAATCTTACTTTACGACAATAACTATACATCAAAATTAGCTTGACAAAAGCTCCTTAATTTTCCCAATATTGTCAAAGACATTACATAAATACAAGCTCAACATTTCAGGTTCTTAGGAGGATCTTTCCATTTAAGAATACTTTGTTCATTATTGTCACAAGAGAAAAACAAGGGAAAAATTAAAAAGGTATTTTTCCAAGTTGGTCTATCCGCCCACTAGCCAATTCAGTCATTTATTTTGTCAATAAAGGGCATCCAGCCACTGCTGGCATTTTACTGGTGGTGGCAAGGAGCCCTCTCATTGGGAGATTGCCAGGTAAACTTGGTTGCCTCTTAGATGTGCTAGCTAAAGAGGACAGAATTAAAGAGATGCAGATATTTCCAAGAGCTGGAGGAGATTACAGAAAGAGAGAGGAGCGAAGGCATGGCAAGATTTAAGAACAAGAGTGAGAAGTTAATATCACAGCATTACTTAATGGAGAGTCCAACTCCAATGGGTCATCGATTTCTTTTGCTGCGGATACTACCTGACCTGCTGAGCAGAATCATAGAATCTCAAGTGTGGAAGCAGGCTGTTCAGCCCATTGAGTCCACAACAATCCTCTGAACAGCATCCCAACCAGACCCAGTGCGCCTACTCTATTCCTGTAACCCTGTATTTCCCATGGCTAATTCATTTAGCCAACAAATCCCTGTACACTACAGCCAAACCACCTAACCTGTACATCTGTGGACTGTGGGAGGAAACTGGAGCACCCAGAGGAAACCCAAGCAGAAACAGGGTGTGTGCACAAACTCCACACAACAGTCAAGGATGGAATCAAACCTGTGTCGCAGACACTCTGAGGCAGCAGTGCTCACCACGTCCCAGCAATTTCCATTCTTATTATACCATTCTGGAACTCATCCATCTGAAATAATAACTTGTATCAGTGCAGTTTTCTGAACTAAAAACTGTGTTTCAGGGAAAGAACTTCAGAAGATGGGAGTGTTTTCCTGAGAGCTGATTTTTTTTTATATAAAGAGGACAGATTTGGTGATCAGTTTTGACAAAGCCCATAAAGAAAAGCTTTCCAGTGGCAGAATGATTAGGATTCAGAAGAGACAGATTTAAGATCATTGGAAAAAACGGAAGTGATGTTGTCTTTAAAAAACTGGGGGATTGTGATCTGTCATACACTGTCTCAAAGGATCTTCAACCAGGATTCTTGCCCACCCTCTGACGACCCCTTCTCCCACCTCCAACACACCCCATCCACCTCGACACCCCGTGCTGGCATCTTACCTGCCCTCGATCTCTTCACAGCCAACCACCGCCGTGACATTAACCGCCTCAACCTCTCCACCCCTCTCACCCACTCCAACCCCTCACCCTCGGAACGTGCAGCCCTCCACTCCCTCCGTTCCAACCCCAACCTCACTATCAAACCGGCAGACAAGGGAGGCGCGGTAGTGGTTTGGCGCACCGACCTTTATACCGCTGAGGCTAAACGCCAGCTCGCGGACACCTCCTCCTACTGCCCCCTTGACCATGACCCCACCTCCCACCACCAAACCATCATCTCCAGACCATCCATAACCTCATCACCTAGGGGGATCTCCCATCCACCGCCTCCAACCTCATAGTCCCACAACCTCGCACCGCCCGTTTCTACCTCCTGCTCAAAATCCACAAACCTGACTGCCACGGCCGACCCATTGTCTTAGCCTGTTCCTACCCCACCGAACACATCTCTGCATACCTCGACACGGTCCTGTCCCCCTTAGTCCAAGAACTCCCAACCTACGTTCAGGACACCACCCACGCCTCCACCTCCTCCATGATTTTCGCTTTCCCGGTCCCCAACGCCTTATCTTCACCATGGACATCCAGTCCCTGTACACCTCCATCCCCCATCACGAAGGACTCAAAGCCCTTCGCTTCTTCCTTTCCTGCCGTACCAACCAGTACCCTTCTACTGACACCCTCCTTCGACTGACTGAACTGGTCCTCACCCTGAACAACTTCTCTTTCCAATCCTCCCACTTCCTCCAAACCAAAGGAGTAGCCATGGGCACACGCATGGGCCCAAGCTATGCCTGCCTCTTCGTAGGATATGTGGAACAGTCCATCTTCCGCAGCTACACCGGCACCACCCCCCACTCAGCCACGCCTTACTAACCTGCAATCTTCTTCCTACCTCTCCGCCCCACCCCCACTCTGGCCTATCACCCTCACCTTGACCTCCTTCCACCTATCGCATTTCCAACGCCTCTCCCCCAAGTCCCTCCTCCCTAACTTTTATCTTAGCCTGCTGGACACACTTTCCTCATTCCTGAAGAAGGGCTCATGCCCGAAACGTCGATTCTCCTGCTCCTTGGATGCTGCCTGACCTGCTGCGCTTTTCCAGCAACACATTTTCTACACTGTCTGAAAGCACGGTACAAAGAGATACAATGGTAATACTCAAGAGAATTGGGCAAGCAGCTGAAAGAGAAATAAAAATACAGTACTCTAGGGCAAGAGCACAAAGGGCAATTAATTGGATAGTAAACAATAGGCATGAAGGACCAAACAGCATCTCTTCCTGCTGTATCGTTTTCTTATTATGTATTGAATAAGTGTTGTTCAAAAATTGAATGTCTGGTAGGAGCAAATACGAGATTATTTTTCAGTGAATTATAAATAAATCACTGGTTAACAGTTCTATCCATAAAACTGCAGAAAGCCACCTGATCAAGAACTGGCACTGCAAACAAAATATATGTCTCAGAATATCAAAGGTTACTTCCTTTAGAGTCCATTGCTACCAACACTCTTGTTGCTTGACAGAGTCATCAATAAAGGTATTTTTCTTTGAGCATCATTGCAATGTCTTGATAAACAGGACATTGAAAGTTGGTCACATTCGTAATTATCATATAAACATTCACGAGTATCTGATCTGCCATTTGTTTCTTGCACAGCAAGAGAAGCAGATGACCCTGCTATCAAATACTCCAAGTGGATTTGATGGAATGTGTTTTTTTTTAAATCTATTCTGGATGCAATTACAAGATTGAATCAAAAGCTTTCAAAGGATTAAGAATTTAATTTAGTCTGCTTTGCTCAAATGGAATGTTACTTTTACATTGTTCCGAAGGTGGCATTAGTAGGTCAAATATCTCCAGAAAGGAAACTGATGTAATATTTGCTTCTCTAGTAGATCATGATTGCCAACAAATCAAAATTTTATATTAGAGGCTCGAAACCACCTCTTCAACAGGACAAAATTACTTCTCTTATCAACCCCCTATAACATCAGAGTTTGATAAACCAAATAAAACAGTATGAGCATGTGACAGTTTTAGGATATTACCACTTGCTCTCAGATGAAACATGAGAAATGCTATTAACAAGTATAGAAATTAACAAGGATCTATAAAGAGTGAATTTTGTCAGGAAACGTACCATGTGTAAGAGCTCCTACTAGAAAGTACAAGCCTGAAGACCTTGCTTGATATGCACCTTGGTTGAATTATCAACAATAATACGCTTTGTACTTGCATATAACTTAATGCATGCATTAAAGAAACCCTGTAATATAGGAAAAATGTCAAAGGCATTTTTATACTCAACCAGGCAGAGTTAGCATAAAAGTTGTCATGCACAGCCCCTGCATAAAATTTTGTGTGATATGTATTTCCTGTGATGCAGATTGTAGAGCAGAGATAGCAGCTCCAAAAAATGAATTGAGAGGACTTTTCTACTTTAGGCAACCAGGTATTACCATCAACTAAGCATTTTGTGGTTTTGTGTTATTTTCAAGATGCTGTAAAATTAACAATATGTTATCGTCTGCAGCTTTTGACACCATTGAAATTCTATTCTGCTCCACTGTCATCCAGCTAGATGGGACTGCTAATTTCATTCTTATATAACCTTAATGTCATGTGGTATCAAAAGCTGCAGACGATAACATATAGTTAATTTTTTCTTCCTGCTTCCACACTGTTCCAACTGCCATATTCCCTTCCCACCCTCAAAGCTCCACATAGAATGTCCACTTTCTACTTGAACATTAATACTAAAATTAATACTGAAGAAGTTCTTTCTCAATTCAGTCCTAAATCTGCTCTCTCTAATCTTGAGGCTATGCCCTTGTGTCTTAGTTTTACCTGCCAGTGGAAACATCCTCTCTACATCTATCTTATCTATTCCATTCATAATCTTATGTTTCTGTAAGATTCCCCCTCATTCTTCTGAATTCCAATGAATATTGGGTGCCACAGTGGTTAGCACTGCTGCCTCACAGCGCCAGAGACCCGGGTTCAATCCCCGCCACAGGCGACTGACTGTGTGGAGTTTGTACATTCTCCCAGTGTCTGCGTGGGTTTCCTCCGGGTGCTCCGGTTTCCTCCCACAGTCCAAAAATGTGCAGGTTAGGTGAATTGGCCACGCTAAATTGCCCGTAGTATTAGGTGAAGGAGTAAATGTAGGGGAATGGGTCTGGGTGGGTTGTGCTTCAGCAGGTCGGCGTAGACTTGTTGGGCCGAAGGGCCTATTTCCACACTGTAAATAATCTAATGTAATCTAATCTAATATAAACCCAGTCTACTCTGCCTCTTCTCATAAGCTAACCCACTCAACTCCAGAATCAACCCAGTGAAGCTCCTCTGCATCCCCTCCAGTGCATCCTCTCTCAAATAAGGAGACCAGAACTGCACACAGTACTCCAGGTGTGGCCTCACCAGCACCCTGTGCAGCTGCAACATAACCTCCCTCCTTTTAAACTCAACCCCTTTAGCAATGAAGGACAAAATTCCATTTGCCTTCCTAATTGAGGCTAACTAAGACACAAGGGCATAGCCTCCCACCCATCTCCAGCTCCTCCAAGACCGTGTTAGGGAACTGGAGCTGGAGTTGGATGAACTTCGGATCATTCGGGAGGCAGAGGGGGTCATAGATCAGAGTTATAGGGAAGTAGTAACTCCAAAGATGGCAGATAGATGGGTTACAGTGAGGGGGACTGGGAGGAAGCAGCCAGTGCAGGGACCTCCTGCGGCCATTCCCCTCAAGAACAAGTATACCGTTTTGGATACTTGTGGGGGGGATGACTTACCAGGGGTAAGTAACGGGGCTCAGGTCTCTGGCACGGAGCCTGTCCCCGTTACTCAGAAGGGAAGGGTGAAGAAGAGCAGAGCAGTAGTAATTGGGGACTCGATAGTTCGTGGCACAGATAGGCGGTTTTGTGGGAACGAGAGAGACTCACGTTTGGTATGTTGCCTCCCAGGTGCAAGGGTACGTGATGTCTCTGATCGTGTTTTCCGGGTCCTGGAGGGGGAGGGGGAGCAACCCGAAGTCGTGGTCCACATTGGCACCAACGACATAGGTAGGAGGAGTGCTGAGGATGTTAGACAGGCTTTCAGGGAGCTAGGTTGGAAGCTCGGAGTTAGAACAAACAGAGTTGTTGTCTCTGGTTTGTTACCCGTGCCACGTGATAGAGATTCGAGGAATAGGGAGAGAGAACAATTAAATGCGTGGCTTCAGGGATGGTGCAGGAGGGAGGGGTTCCAGTTTTTGGATAACTGGGGTTGTTTCTGGGGACGGTGGGACCTCTATAAGCAGGATGGTCTACACCTGAACCTGAGGGGAACCAGTATCCTTGGGGGGAGGTTTGCTAGTGCTCTTGGGGGGGGTTTAAACTAACTCGGCAGGGGCATGGGAACCCAGATTGTAGCTTCAGGGTGCAGGGCCTGGAGTGTAGGGAGGTGAGGAACATGGCATCAATTTCCAAGGAGGGTGCCTGTAAACAGGGAAGTGGCTTGAAGTGTGTATACTTCAATGCAAGAAGTATACGAAATAAGGTAGGTGAACTTGCAGCGTTGGTTGGTACCTGGGACTTCGATGTTGTGGCTATTACGGAGACATGGCTAGAACAGGGACAGGATTGGCTGTTGCAGGTTCCGGGATTTAAATGTTTTAGTAGGGTCAGAGGTGGGGGTAAAAGAGGGGGAGGTGTGGCATTGCTTGTCAAAGATAGTATTACAGCGGTGGAAAGGACAATGGATGAGGACTTGCCATCTGAGGTAGTTTGGGCTGAGGTTAGGAATAGGAAAGGTGAGGTCACCCTGTTAGGAGTCTTTTACAGGCCTCCTAATAGTCCTAGAATCATTGAAGAAAGGATTGGGAAGGTGATTCAGGAGATGAGTGACAGTAATAGGGTGGTTGTTATGGGGGACTTTAACTTTCCTGATATTGATTGGGAAAGCTATAGCTCAAGTTCGTTAGATGGGTCAGTGTTTGTTCAATGTGTGCAGGAGAGTTTCCTGACACAATATGTAGACAGGCCAACAAGAGGTGAGGCCATACTGGATTTGGTTCTGGGTAACGAACCAGGCCAGGTGTTAGAATTAGAGGTAGGTGAGCACTTTGGGGATAGTGACCATAATTCGGTGATTTTTACACTCGTGATGGAGAGGGATAAGTGTGTACTACAGGGCAAGAATTATAGCTGGGGTAAGGGAAATTATGATGCGGTGAGGCATGACTTAGGATGTGTGGCTTGGAAAAGTAGACTCCAAGGCAAGAGTGTAAATGATATGTGGAACTTGTTCAAGGGGCAACTATTGAGTGTCCTTGATAATTATGTACCTGTCAGGCAGGAAGGAAAGGGTCGTGCGAGGGAGCCGTGGTTTAATAAGGAATTGGAATCCCTTGTTAAATGGAAGAGGGCGGCCTATCTCAAGATGAGACGTGAAGGTTCAATTGGGGCGATTGAGAGTTATAGGGTAGCCAGGAAGGACCTGAAGAGAGAGCTAAAAGCAGCAAGGAGGGGACATGAAAGGTCCTTAGTCGATAGGATTAGGGAAAACCCTAAGGCTTTCTATAGGTATGTTAGGAATAAAAGAATGACTAGGGTAGGAATAGGTCCAGTCAAGGATAGTAGGGGGAAGTTGCGTGTGGAGGCGGAAGAGATTGGGGAGACACTGAATGAATACTTTTCTTCAGTATTTACTCAGGAACAGGGCATTGTTGTCGATGAGAATACTGAGTCACAAATAAGTAGAATGGATGGCTTTGAGGTATGTAGAGAAGAGGTGTTGGAAATCCTGGAAAAGGTGAAAATAGATAAGTCCCCTGGGCCTGATGGCATTTATCCTAGGATTCTCTGGGAAGCAAGGGAGGAGATTGCAGAGCCATTGGCCTTGATTTTTATGTCCTCTTTGTCTACAGGAGTAGTCCCAGAAGACTGGAGGATAGCAAATGTGGTTCCCTTGTTCAAAAAGGGGAGTAGGGATAGCCCTAGTAACTATAGGCCGGTGAGTCTCACTTCTGTTGTGGGCAAAGTCTTAGAGAGAATTGTAAGGGATAGGATTTATGCACATCTGGATAGGAATAATGTGATCAAGGATAGTCAGCATGGTTTTGTGAAGGGCAAGTCGTGCCTCACAAACCTTATTGAATTCTTTGAAAAGGTGACGAAGGAGGTTGATGAGGGGAAAGCGGTATATGTGGTATATATGGATTTTAGTAAGGCGTTCGATAAGGTTCCCCATGGTAGGCTACTGCAGAAAATACGGAGATATGGCATTGAGGGTGAGTTGGAGGTTTGGATTAGGAATTGGCTGGATGGAAGAAGACAGAGGGTAGTAGTTGATGGCAAAGTTTCTTCATGGAGTGCCGTCACTAGCGGTGTTCCGCAAGGATCTGTTTTGGGACCATTGCTGTTTGTCATTTTTATAAATGACCTGGAAGAGGGGTTAGAAGGTTGGGTGAGCAAGTTTGCGGATGATACGAAAGTCGGAGGAGTTGTTGACAGTGAGGAAGCATGTGGCAGGTTACAGCAGGATATAGAGAAGCTGCAGAGCTGGGCAGAAAGGTGGCAGATGGAATTCAATGTAGCTAAGTGCGAGGTGATTCACTTTGGGAAGAATAACAGAAAGATGGGGTACTGGGCTAATGGTCGGATACTTGGTAGTGTGGATGAGCAGAGGGATCTTGGTGTCCATGTACACAGATCTCTGAAAGTTGCCACCCAGGTAAATAGTGCGGTGAGGAAGGCATATGGCGTACTGGCTTTTATTGGTAGAGGAATTGAGTTCCGGAGTCCTGAGGTCATGATGCAGTTGTATAAGACTCTGGTACGGCCGCATCTGGAATATTGTGTGCAGTTTTGGTCGCCATACTATAGGAAGGATGTGGAGGCATTGGAACGGGTGCAGAGGAGGTTTACCAGGATGTTGCCTGGTATGGAAGGAAAATCGTATGAGGAAAGACTGAGGCACTTGGGGCTGTTTTCACTGGAGAAAAGAAGGTTTAGGGGTGACTTGATTGAGGTGTACAAGATGATTAGGGGGTTAGATAGGGTCGACAGTATGAACCTTTACCCGCGTATTGAGTCGGGTATTATAAGGGGGCATAGCTTTAAATTAAGGGGGGGTAGATATAGGACTGATGTTAGGGGTAGGTTCTTCACTCAGCGAGTCGTTAGTTCATGGAATGCCCTGCCAGTAACAGTGGTGGACTCTCCCTCTTTATGGGCATTTAAGAGGGCATTGGATAGGTATATGGAGGATAGTGGGTTAGTGTAGTTTAGGTGGGCTTGGATCGGCGCAACATCGAGGGCCCAAGGGCCTGTACTGCGCTGTATTCTTCTATGTTCTATGTTCTAATTACTTGTTGTATTTGCAGACAAACCTGTGATTCATGCACAAGGACACCAGGTCCCTCTGCACAGCAGCATGCTGAAACTTTTTACCATTCAAGTAATAGTTCTTTTTACTCCTCCCAAAATGGATGACCTCTCATTTATTAACATTGTATTCCATTTGCCAGACCTTTGCCCACTCATTTAAAGTATCTATGTTTCTCTGCAAACTTTCTCAGTCCTCTGCACACTTTGTTCTGCCATTCATCTTAGTGTCATCTGCAAACTTTGACACACTACATGTGGTCCCCAACTCCAAATCATCGAGATAAATTGTGAATAATTGCAGACCCAACACTGATCCCTGAGGCACACACTAGTCACTGATTGCCAGCCAGAATAGCACTCATTTATTCCCACTCTTTGCTTCCTGTTAGTCAATCAATCCTCTACCAATGTTAATACTTTACCCATAACGCCATGCATCCTTATCTTATGCAGCAACCTCTTGTGCGGCACCCTGTCGAAGGCTTTTATGGAAATTAGTACACCACATCCACTGGGTCCCCATTGTCCACCTTGCTCGTAAAGTCTTCACAGAATTCCAAAAGATTTGTTAAGCATGACCTGCCCTTCATGAACCCATGCTGCGTTTGCCCAATGGGACAATTTCTATCGAGATGCCCTGCTATTTCTTCCTTGATAACAGACTCAAGCATCTTCCGTACTACAGAGGTTAAGCTAACTAGTCTATAATTGCCCATCTTTTGTCTATCCCTTTTTGTAAACAGCAGCATCACATTTACTGTTTTCCAATTTGCTGGGACTGCCCCAGAATCCAGTGAATTTTAGAAAATTACCACAAGTGCAGTTGTTATTTCTCCCACTATCTCTTTTAGTACTCTGGGATGCATTCCATCAGAGCCAGGAGACTTGTCTATCCTTAGCTCCATTGGCTTGTCTAATGCTACCTCTTCCGCAATAATGATTGCTTCGAGGTCCTCAGCTACCTTGTGCCTTTGTCAAACACTTGCATGTTATTAGTGTCCTCCACTGTAAAGACCAATACAAAATACCTGTTCAATGCCTCGGCCACTTCATCATATCCCATAACTAAATGCCCCTTCTCATCCTCTAAAAAGACCAATGTTTACTTTAGGCACTCTTTTTCATTTTATATATTTATAGAAACTTTTGCTTTCTGTCTTTATATTCTGTGCTAATTTTTTCTCATGGTCTACCTGACTTTTCTTTATAGCTCTTTTTGTGGCTTTCAGTTGACCTTTAAAAGGTTTCCTAATCTTCCAGTTTCCTTCTGTTCTTGGCCATTTTGTATGCCTTCCCTTTTAATTTGTTAGTCTCCTTTATTTCCTTAGACACCCATGGCAGATTATCCTTTTCCTTACAGTTCCTTTCACTGGAATACACATTAGATGAAAACTTTGAAAAATGTCTTTGAAAGTCCTCCACTGCTCATCAACTGTCCCACCAAAAAAATCTTTGTTGCCAGTCGACTTTAGCCAAGTCCTCCCTCATTCTGTTGTAGTCTCCCTTGTTTAAGCACAGGACCCTGGTATTAAATTTTATCTTTACATTCTCCATCTGTATTGTAAATTCAACCATACTGTGATCGCTCCTTCTAAGGGGATCCCTAACTATGAGGTCATTAATTATTCCTGTCTCATTAGAGGACCAGATCTAGGATAGCTTGCTCCCTCATTGGTTCCAGTACATACTGCTCAAGAAAACTATCACAGATACACTCAATGAATTTCTCCTCAAGGCTAACCCTGATCAAGCTGGTTCGACCAACTGACATGTAGATTAAACCCCTTCCCCATGTTAACTGCCATACCATTTTTACAGGCATTAGTTATTTCTTTGTTTATTGTCCGGCCCAATGTGATGTTATTACAGTATTTGGTGGCCTATTGACTATGCCCATAGAATTCTTAAAACCTACATAATAGACTATGCCCATAGAATTTTTAAAACCTGCATAAATGTACTCTGCCATTATCTTAGCAATCTTCCTTATAACTTATGATTGAGTTTAGCAATTTAGTGCCAATTTGGGTTCCATTATAGTTGCAAGAACCATTTTTACACTTGAACCGAGGCTCAACAAAGGCCCAGTCTCATTTTCTATGAGAACCTTACGGATTCAAGCCAAGATTCCACGCAAGGCAACACACAATCTAATCACCAAACAGATTTTCATATCAAATATAATGTTGATTACCAAAATAACTATAGACAGTAAACAGACTTGCTCAAAATACTCTTTATAGTGCATAAAAAATCAGTTTCAATTTTTTTTGCAATAGACTTTTTTTTAAATCTCCAAGATATTTGTAGAGCTGCACAACCGTTAATAAATCTTCAGGATTAAATTTTAAATACTGCCTTGCGTCATTTGTAAAAACATTAGATTTGAAGACCACAGATAAGACTGGTGAAGCATAACATGCCTGGGAACTATCCCGGTGGCTATTTTACTTTCATTTAAAATTTACTAAAGATAGCACTGTAATCCCAGCTGATGTGGGCCTTAGTTCCTATGTTGTACTGCCACCAAACTGAAGGTAGAAAGTCATACTGTTTCTCTCCCACTACGTTCCCCATGCTTCCCACTCCACCAAAAGATTCCAATCCATACCCTCGTGTAGTTTGTATAAACCACACAATACATCCCAATTGTTTTTGTTAGAGTAGTTTTAAAGCTTCTATTACTATTTCTTCATTAAACAAGTACATTTAGAAATTAAATTTGAATGTTTGATGGCAACAGTAAACAAGTGTACAATTAACAATGTCATTACAGTGAACTGCTTGGGCAGCTAATTCACCATACACTAGAACATATTAAACTTCCTGATGACCACAGGGAAAATAGCCTCCTCAAATAACTCCATGGCTGATAGTTAACAAAGCATTCCCATTGATATAGGGACACACAAATTCTATATGCCTTTCTAGAAAACACTCTATACCTTTCAAATTAACAACTTGCTATTTTTTCAATTATGTACCTCCCAGCTACGTAAGCAGCACATTTCTGCATCCCAGTAATGGTCAATGGTTTCAGATTATAACCTTCCTTTGAAAATCTACAACACTCCATTGCTCAAAGATGAGCCAGGGAAGATGTGACTTGCACAACAAGTGAAACATGAAGAACATTTTGAAATGTGACTGTGGCCATTATCCATATACTGAAATTCTGATCTGAGAGTATCATTACTGATGGCATCATAACCGTTATCTGAAGCAGTTTAACGGATTGTCAACCCTGACAAACTGTAACTGCCTCCCAGCTATACAAATTTTAAAAATGGGAATTGTGTGCGCAAGCTATCCTAGTAGTATACTGATATCTTTAAGTAACAGCTCTCCTTATCAGTTGTATCAGAAGAGATTAGCAAGGCAATCAACATTCTCTGATATTCTAAAGAGATAACCCTGCC
The DNA here is from genome assembly GCF_037043375.1 of Chiloscyllium plagiosum. Classification (NCBI taxonomy): domain Eukaryota; kingdom Metazoa; phylum Chordata; class Chondrichthyes; order Orectolobiformes; family Hemiscylliidae; genus Chiloscyllium; species Chiloscyllium plagiosum. The sequence goes on along the minus strand of NW_028270141.1, from coordinate 78,780,190 downwards.
AAACTGATGGACTGAAAATTGGCAATAATTGCCAAATTATAAAAAGGAAGTCATCAGTTATTCGGTATTTGAAGAATTTATAATATATACTTTAAAGATGTTCAAACCAGGAAAACAAATTGCGAGAGAGATCCAAACAGTTCAAACAGATATCAATAAATTAATTGGGTAAAAAGTTAGTAAATGGAGTATTATATGGGAAAATGTGAAGCTGTTCATTTGGAAGGGAGAATAGAAGTGTTTTATTTAAATGGAGAAAAAATGCAGAAAGTTGCAATACAAAGGGACTTGGAGGTCTTGTGCATGAAACACAGAAAGCTAGCACATGGATTATCAGGAAGGCATTAATGGAATGTTGGCCCTTATTTCAAGGGAGTTAGAGTGTAAGAGTAGAGAAGTCTAACCGTAACTGTACAAAGTGTTGCTGGTTAGACCACATTTGGAGAACTGTGAGCAATTTTGATCCCCATATTTCATCAACTATTCAGCAGAGATGTGCCACATTTATGAATTTGTTCTTAAAATATTTTGACCAAAATGTTAAGAACTGAATTGTGGAAATCACAAGGTCAAAAAAAATGAGTGAAAGTTACAATAGTGGTGATGGAGAATATTGGGGGTGGAAGTGGACAATTTTAGTTCGGACAATACGGACTTGATGTTTTGCTGAGAATCAATAAAGATTGTTAGGATTCTGCCAACAATACTGCCTCTTATTTTACACAATTAATATAGGTAATTGTGCTTCACAGAAGTATCTACAAACAGACAAGCAACCCAGTGACGACAACAGTTCAACATAATTGAAATTCCTCCAATTACAGATCTAAAAGTTTGGCATTTAGTAGCTTACTTTCTTCAAACTCTTTTTATTAACCTGTATGATGGACTTCTCTAAAAGCAAGGGCTGCTGCAGAAAAGTGGACAATTTGATACCTCTCACAGATAACTCTCCACCTTAGGCTCTTACTGAATTGAACAAAATTGCCTTGTAACATCCATTGCACAGAAAACAAATTACATGAGCAGTCAATGCTTATCTCACAAACTTGTTACAATTGAATTTTTTCCAATAGAGAGAAGCTAGGTCTCAGATGAGTTCAAAAGCCAATTATATCCATTAATAAAAGGAAGTCAGATATTGGTTAAGCTGTTCAATTTGTTGGTGGAGGCTTCTGCTAAATGAAAACCAGAAATTCCCTTTCTTTGCATTATACCAACAAATGCTAAAATCCTTTCAGTTTAATCGTCCTAGTCTGACAAAAATAAAACTTCCCTACAAAACCCACTTTTTTTTTCCCCCACAGTGAATGACTTTTTTTAATCCAATCTGTACTGTCACAATTTATATATAATTGTTTTAACATTGTAATGGCAACAATAGCACAGGAAGGAGATGCTCCCTAAAGTGCTAACCAGGTTTGTGTTTGGGCTCCACAATGTGATTAGCATTTAGTATTTGCATCATGAATAGCAAATACAGAGGACTAAACTAAGGGAAGTACAAGTAAATCAAAGTTTACATTCATCCTCCACCATTTCCACTATCTTTGCCGCATTGCAAACATGCACATTTTCCCTTGTCTTCTCCTTTTAACCTTTTGCCAAGACATGGTCCCTCTTCAAAACCCTCAGTCGCCTCCTCAATCATCTCTCTCTTCCCTGTGGCATTTTCCATGCATGTGAAGATATTCAATACCTTTCCTTGCATCTCTTCCATCCTTCCTGCACAACACCCCAAACAGCCCTTCCAAGTGAGAGATTATTCCTATTCCTTTCAATTTTGTACATCGTATTCACGACCAAATGCAGAGTAGATGACCATTTGCAGACCATCTCAGTTTGCAAGCCCTGACTGGGCTTCCAGCTGCTTGCCATTTTAATTCTTCATCTTACTCTTATACTGACCTGTCAGTTGTATGTTAGCGTCCCATTGGAACAATAATCAAAACTTGAGGAACAACCCATTATCTTTTAAATCAACACTTTACTGCTTTCTGGATTCACCAACGAGTTGAATAACTTTCGACCATAATCTCTATCTTCACATTGCCCAATGTGTTTTATTTTCCTTCCACTTTGTCTTTGTGGATGGCAGGCCTTTTTCTTTCTCTATCACGTCATGCTGCATTCAGATTTTTTCAATATAGCAACTCACATCATTTTGACACAACTTTTGTTTTAAAAGGCATCTGGATGGGTAAATGAATAGCAAGGATTCAGAGAGATAATGCAGGTGAATGGGATTAGATAATGTTAGGATATCTGGTTGGCATGGATGCGTTGGACTGAAGAGTTTATTTCCATGTTGTACATCTCTATGACTATATTGATGATCATTCTTTATAGATATTACATCATAAAATATTTTCTAATGTAATGTCTCGTAACCTCAACTTAGTCAACTTCTCTGTTCTCTCTATCTTCTGCCTTCTTCCACTTGCTTAAAAACCGTTTTGGTTTCGGTTTAGTTCTGATGAAAAGGTGATCAACCTGAAACGTTAACTTGAGTTCCTCTGTCCACAAATGCTGCCTGACCCATTGAGAACTTGCAGCATCTTCTGTTCTTATTTCAGATTTCCAAAATTCACAGTATTCGTTTGTATATTAGATATTAAATAGTGGTCCTGTCCTTTCAGCTGGATTTAAATGATCCCAGGAAACGCTTCGAAGATGATCAGGGTCATTTTTCCTCGTGTACAGGCAAATATTTACCCCTCAATCAATCAGGACGAAAACAAATCATCAGATCGCTAATTGCTCAAATTGGTTTCCATTTTTTCCACAATACAGCAGGTACTGGCAGTTCAGAAAGTACTTAATTGGTTGATAAATGTTTTGGGAAGGCCGGAGGTTGAGACAAATGCAATATAAATGTTAATCTGTTGCTTTTTTCATAGCATTTGCAGTTAGCCCAGAATATGTGATCATTGTTTCATAATCCTCTGAAGCCAGTGATATTAATTTTTATGCCTACATATCTGCAAAATGCATGTATGAAACTTATCTTCAAGCAATCTTGTGGTGTATTAGTTAACAGAATTAACATAATCCATTGCATTAAACAAGTATGTCAAGATTTTGAGGACATTAGAAGGAAAAATGGAGCATAATGCACTAGCACAATGAAGGAGTAACAATGTATGAACACAGAAAATATTTAGGAACTTAAAACCTTTCAGTAATTTACAGAAGTGCTATATAAGAGAGCATATTTATTTTCTTCGAAGTGTCTTGGGAAATTTTGTGCATTATTGTTACTGTTATCATCTCGACTGCCATCTCTTCAGCCCTGTATAGCACTTTTTTGCACAAATATTAGAATAGAATGTTTCAACATTCAGTCCATACTGTGAAAGTAGTTGATGCAATACCATGGAAGCAGATCTAATGATGTCACTCCTGCTTTCTTTGTGTAGAATAACAACCTCACGAACTCATGGGCACATGTCTTAATGTTTTTTTGTCAAATGCATTTTTCTGGTTTAAAAAAGTGCATAAACTCTGCTTAGCTGTCAGTCCTCAACACTACATTCTAGGGGTGAAAAAAAAATTGTAAATTACTTACCAAATAGACTACTCGAATGACGTTGTTTAGATAAAGGTTTTAGTTCATTTGATCCCCATGCATGACGTTTATAGTTTTCCCAAGCATGTTTCATCATCTACAAAACATAATTGAATACTCAGTACATTCTAATACAAACAGATTTTATACAAATCATTTTTTTTTTCAAAAAGCAGAAATATACGTTGAATCTGAGGACAGTCAGCATTTGTTGACAAATAATAATTGAAAGCATGTTCAACTGAACATTTAGAGTCTAGACTTGATACATATTTAAAAAATACATTGCTTTTAGTGAAAGACAAGCAGAACCCTGACTCTAGAAACTGAATTTTCTTTACATATTTAACTCTTATTTATTTTCCATTTTTAAACTGTAGAAACATGTACAATGTGCAAATAGACATCTCACTGATTCTAAACTGCACCACAGAGAAAACAATTGGATAAAAGGCAACAATGTAGGAAAATTGCAAAAATGAATATAATTAGAGCTGAAAATGTGTTGCTCGAAAAGCGCAGCAGGTCAGGCAGCATCCAGGGAACAGGAGAATCAACGTTTCGGGCATAAGCCCTTCTTTTCATTCCTGAAGAAGGGCTTATGCCCAAAACGTCGATTCTCCTGTTCCCTGGATGCTGCCTGACCTGCTGCGCTTTTCCAGCAACACATTTTCAGCTCTGATCTCCAGCATCTGCAGACCTCACTTTCTCCTTGAATATAATTAGACTCAACTAACAAAAATAAAACCGATTCTATTTGTTCTTTGGTGCAAGCAACGTTGTATTTATTGTCCACCACAAATTGCCTGTGACACCTATTTATAAAACCATTGGTATCTTTTTCCAATCAGGGGAAGTACATAGTTTTTTTCAAGAACATGGACTCAGCAACAAGGTATGCACAAATAAATATGTTCATGTTAGGATAACTTGCAATTCAGTGAGAAATTTGGATCTTATGTTCCCAAAACTGTTACTTCTCAGGAGAGAGATCATGGAGAGGGAGAATCTGCCAAAGTCATTGCAATAAGTGGATGCAATGTCAGATACTGATTCTATATTTTGTTGGGACTATGGCATCGGTGGTGGAGGGGACAGATACAGATTTCAGGGCAAGAAGCAATTCTGAATTTTCACATGAACACCAAAGGCAAAATGCAATGCAATGCAGTGGAAACAGTTAGTTGTAATGAGGTTGATCGTCTGATGTAGCCAAATAATACTCAAGGAAAATTTACATTAGATTCGTGAATGCAGACTGCAATAACAACAACTTTTACTTTTATAGCAATTCTAACATAAAACATCTTAAGACACTTTATAGGAGCTTTATAAAACAAAGTATGACACTAAAGGGTAGAGAGGTGGAGTGATTTCCCGAGTTTAGGACTTTGACAACTAAAGGCATGGCTGTCAATTGTGAAATGATTAAAATCAGCAATGTTCAACAGGCTATACTTAAGGAGTTTAGATTTCTTGAAGAAGAGTACAGCGCAATGTAGCAAGACTACTGAAGGATTTGAAAACAAGGATGAGAATTTTTAATTCATGTCACTGCTTGACTAAAGGTTATTAGAGGCCAACACCTGTAAGATTGATACCTGAACAGGACTTGAAGCGAATCAAGACACAGATAGTGAATGTTTGGTTGACAACAAGTTGACAGAAAGTATATTGTGAGAAGCCAGCTGAGTTAAAGGTAACAGAAACATGGATAAGATTTTTAGCAAGAAAGGAGTTGAAATAGGGCCAAAATTAGGCAAAGAAACAGAGGTTAAAATCGAGCATTTTAGTGAAGTCAGTTGAAATCTCATTTCAGGGTCAAATGTGGCATAATACTTGGGAACAGTTTGGTTTAATCTGAGGTTGTTACCAGGGAGAAGGATGGAGTCAGTAGCTAGGGATAAGAATTTGGAGCAGGGACCAAAAACAAAAGACTTCAGTCTTCCCAATATTTAATTGGAGGAAATTTCTGCTTACGCAATACTAGATTGGCACTTTGATAATTTAACAGATGTGCAGGAGTCAAGCGAGGTAGTCGTCACAGACAATTAGTGTTACTACCCATAATGAGCCAGCACCAAGAGTCTTGATGAGATCATTACAGGATGTCAAGATGAGCACAAAGGGTAGCTGTAAGCTTGTATAATAATGGGTTATGCCCATGACAGCTGCTAAAGACAAGGGAGAATAAGGAGTGGTGAAAAAGTGAGGTAGAGAATTGGCAGGACAAAGCATCTTAAAATGCCAAAGTAGAAGCAAGTGTAGCAATACAAGAGAGGAGTCTTGGAGGAATAAAGGAAAGGTAAATAGAAACAAGAGCAGAAAGTGGAAAAAATAATGATGGACTAAAGTAACTGAGTTGCACAGTTAATGCAGGTAGACATTCAGGAACTTGGACAAGAAAACCAATTCATGCATTTTATCTTCTGATTTCCTGCAACAGGGAACCGTCATTAATAGTGCATCTCTAATTTAAGATTTTTCTGAGTTAATTTACATGCATATTTTAGTAGCCATCCGAGAACAAATGGCCTGGGAACATTTCACAGCCATTCCATGCAGGTTCCATGATTATTCTCCACATCAAGATTTAAATGAAATTATTCTTTCTAGGTAGTTATTTAATAGACAAGAATACCAGGTCAAATAGTCCTGGTCTTCTCTTCAGAAATTATGCAATTAAGATTTTCACCTGATCATTTTGATAGAGGTCACTACTGGATAGCATAAGGAAGATTATACATTTTTATCTAACCTGTCTGTTGTTGAAATAAACTGTATTTCTTGTTGGAAAAGGATAGTAATTCCAGAAATATCTAAGACAATTCCCTTCTCTAAAGCAATGTTTTATTTTCTGCAAAAAGTGAGAAATTGCATTAAATCATTCATCAGCATGAGAAAACATCCAAACTTTGAAGAAATCCCTACAGTTATAGAGAGTTCACTTGGTTAATCAAAGGTGAGCAGACAGATATTGACTTTGCAGGCTTGAAAACAGTTGCGAGACTGAACCTGCAGATTCAGTGCTTGAATTTACCAACATTGTAACAAAAGCTTCTGACATCAATAAATGAACTGAAGTAATTCTGTAAACAAATACTCCAAAAGCAGAGCTTATATCAGATATAATAGGGAAGTCAATTTAAAAAGACCAGTTCGTGCATTCAAATTAAGAGTTTATATCTACAGCAGGGGAGCTTCCTAGATGTTTACATTCTGAAATAATTCATATGTTTCCCCTTTTCTTGCTTAAGGAATTTAAAAACCAAACTCTCAACTGATAATAAACATTGCACTTGAGCATCCTAATCAGTAATTAATTCACTCACTCGCAAAATCCCTCATTTTGTCTCCCTACCAGTTGTCTATTTCAACTTTTCTGGACCTATTCATTTGCTATGAGCATACGGCTGCTGTTATAAAATGATAAAGAAAGCCAAATAAATCCCTTTGCAGCAGCAAGTATTGCAATCAGAATGAAGAGGATTGTTAGATCTTGATAATTCATCCATTAATTCAATCTCAGTTAGCAAACAAGTTTTATTGTATTAAAATGCAGGCATGTGTACACTCCTCTTTATATCTGAAGGATTGTACTGTAAATAGAAGCATTCAACCCAGATCTTGGCTTTTGAGAGGAAGATAGATTATGTTGTGCAAGTAGGACAACACCCAAATGAATTTCAAAATCAAAACCACTCAGACTTGTATAGAATTGTAAATAATTCCTAATAAGAAGTGTTGAAGTAGTTAGATATTGAATAAATACCATGGTTGACCAAGGCAATAAAAACAGAAATACTCTGTAAACCTCAAGGGCACTGGTAATTTTACCACTAATGTCTACCCAGGCAAAAAGACTGAAGTGTAACTCTTAACCAAATGCATCTAACAAGTAAAGTTTGGCTGCAAAGTAAAACCAGCATCTTTTTTCTGACAGGAACACAAGTGAAAATAAATAATTTCAATTATCAGTATTTTTATGCAAATACTACATATGCATGTAACATTCATGAAACACTGACTGTTTCATTATGAGCTATGGTAAGCTTAATTCACCCAGCTCTAGCCTCGTTTGAGTATTTTAAAAAGTAAATGCGACGTTTAACATGTTCTCCTTTGTAAACGAAACTTCTTGAACAATAACTTGAAATGTCTGCAACTTGGTTAAAATAAAAACTTTAGTGAGTACTATGCTTACCCTTATTGGAGATGTACTATTTCAAAACACTAATTTTCTAAAGTCAAATGTGATTAATGAAAATTGCAAACCAAGATTTTAAAAAATGGGTTGAATGTCAAACCTTCAGCTCTGTAATTTACAAATCAAAGGCAGCTACTCAACTTAAGTCATTCAATTAAAGGCCCTATATTGATCTAATTAGCAGCTATAAATATAAAACATACCACATTATCTCTTTTCAAAAGGGAAGGGGGAACAATTCTTGCAGCAAAATAAACTTTTCTCATTCTACATAATCCTTTTGAATGATTTCTTTATGGATCAATTATGGAGATTCTTCTATTGAAAAACTGTAAATTATTTCTCCAGATTTCAAACTATTCAAGTTTCATCATGGGAATTAAAGCTTGTTGTAAAAATTATGCCTTAAGCCAGGTACCATTTTAGAAGGTAATAATTTAGTTGTTAAGAAATAATACAGGCTACTAGTTTCAAAAAGACTCATTATTAAGTCACTTCAATATGTATTTGTTTCCTTTTACATCAATGCTAAGAGTGTAAATTTATTTTTTAAAATTTTCCACTGACCAAAATCTAAAGTTTTGATTACTATTAACAATAGCATGCATATCAATCACATGTACAATGATTCAACATGCAAGCATTTCTCCATCTGGGCTTCAGAAGTTGGAAGCACAAGGTATTATACCATACAGAAGGCTAAAAACATGTGCATTCTAATACAACGTTAATTTTGTTAAGTGGGATATATTTAAACATAAAATTTTGCTGAGTGGGGAGAGTGAGAATAATCAAACAATACTCTCCTTTCTGATACTTTGACTTGTCTCTCAACTAAAGCAATCTCCCCTAGTTAATCAGTTCATAGAAGAATTGTAGAAGACTCAGAATCCATGTAGTGTGGAAACAGACCATTCGATCCATCGAGTCCACACCAACCCTCCAGACAGTATTCCACCCAGACCCACCATGCTACCCTATCCCTGTAATCCTGCATATCCTCCTGATGATCCACCTTACCTACACAATGGTGGACACTATGGGCAATTTAGCATGGCCAGTCCATCTAACCTGCAGATTTTTGACTGTGGATAGAAACTAGACCACCCGCAGGAAATCCACGCAGACATGGATAGAATGGGAAAACTCCACACAGACAGCCACCAGAGGTTGAAATCAAACTAGTGTCCCTGATGTTGTGAGGCAGCAGAGCTAGCCACTTGCTGCCCCAGATTCTATTAAAGAAACTGGGAAAAGCTCATCAACAGATTCACAAACTTTAAAACAATATGACAAGTGCGCTCAATGTAACACATGACCAGACCCTTAGCTTTGCTGTGGCTTTCGCTAGATTCAACTTCAATTACATTACATTACAGGAATTTTAGTTTTTTTTTAAAATCGTGTTTTAGTGGTTATATTTTGGAATATGAATGTGAAATCTCAATAGTTTTGCTAATGATATTCAGGACTTATCACATAAGGTTATCATTACTGAAGGAGCAACTGTACCTAATACCTCATAGTACATTTTGCAGTTCTGGATTTGGAACTTTATGAGCAGTTTATTTGCCCAGAAAACTTATTTTCCTTTTCACCGGTCTTTGATATATTTCCACCAGTTGAGAACCAACAATATGGATGTCCACAATATTTTTGACTTGTATAATTCATTCATGCAATGCGATCATCGCTGGCTGACCAGCTCTGATTGCCCATCCCTAACTGCCTTTGAGAAGGTTATTATATGATATTGAAAAAGTTATTTAAATGTATTTAAAAGTACTTCACATTAAAAAAGACAAGTATATCAAAATTGATTAAACAAAAATAAATTGAAAAAGCTACAATGAGAAACTGCATTTGAACCATAAAAAATAATTATTCTGCAACAGGTAACATTACTAGATAAAAGACAATAATTAATCGTTACAGATTTTGTACACAGATAATGATACATAAAGAACACAGCAGAAGTGATGTAACAATATACATGTACAGGAATAGCCTTTGATCTTTCAAAAGCACAACAAAGTCCCTGATTTTCATTAAGAGTTCCAAATCAGAAGGAGAACTATTTGTACATTTTGCGTCCCACAGGTTATGAATAACAAAAATACCCTTTGTCCCTCCTCAGTGTGGATGTTCAGACTGAAATTGGTATTCATGAAAGACCTTGGCATTGATGCAGCTCAACACTTAGAAAAGATGCCCTTTGTATCTTTAAAGCATTCTCCTTTGAAAATAGGCAAGACCAAAACACTATATCTGCAAGCGTCCAATTGATACCTAATTTGTCAAGATGCTGCGTACTTAAATAAGCTGACCAGTGACATCATCAGAGAAAGGATATCACAACTGTTTTGGAAATACAGAATAAAAGTACTTCAACATCAACCAGTCAACAACATCCAATCCATCACCTCAGATCATCACACAGAATAATTCACAGTTGACAACCTTTTCATTTCCTAAGAAACAAAGATTCTGTGATTCTCCCACTTAGACTTTCACGGATCTTGAAACGCAAGTTGAAATCCTAGATAAATTCTCATGTTTACATACTAGCAATTTATCTACAAGGGTCAGCCAAACAATTGACACAGTCTTATTAAATATTGAAGGAAGCAACGTGAATGACATTTCTGAACTTTACAATGCTACTTAATCTCAAAAACACGCCCCACGTACTTTTTCACAATTGCTTATTGCAGCTTTTTCTATTCTGTTTTGCCCTTTGGGACCTCCAAAGAAATTCAGCAAAACAATCAAAGAATCAGCTGCAAATTGTAAACAACATACCTTAGCTTTATGTTTCTTCATATTTAATTGTGGATAGCAACGGGGAAAGTATTGCTTTAGAAACCAAGAATCGTGGAAAGGATTGCTGTACTGTTTAAAAGCAAGTTACCTGACATTCATTTTAAGGACTGTTTACACTTTTTTTCCAAACTGTGGGGAAGTCTAGTTGCAGATGAACTGGAGTCAAGAGGTGTGTATGAATGGAGATTTAGCCAGTAACAAGTAGCTGTTGAAACTGGTTATTGTTCTTCAATCCAATTACAAAGGCCTTCTGTCTGCCAACTGTGTGATTGGCTAACAGGTAGCTGTACAGTGGGTGTGAATGTTTGAGTCAGAAGTGATCAGATGTTCAGAAAGGAAGGAACTGCCTTTTTCTGCAGTAGAAAAAAAGGCACCTCAAGTCTAGACATTGCCAGTGTATTTCCCTCATCAGTTGCTACATGCAGTAGCTTTTAACCAATACAGAGACACAGTAAGTGTGATCAGTCACTGTACATCCTGCTAGCAAGTGAATGTATTTGGGAACCTCTTGACAGGCCAAACCTGTGGAGATGGACAACTGAACTGCCTTTCCAGTCTTTCCCTGTGGCCATTACACATTGTATTTGTTTCCGTTCGTATGAGCGTGTATAATGGGTGTTTTAGAAGAGGGTTATAGTTTTTAAACTAGTAATTATAATGTTGACAGTTCAGAATTGTTTGCCTGTGGATAATATTTATTACAGGTCAATAATTTCTAATTGTTAAGTACCAAAACCGTGTCTGTGTTTTTGGTCAACGAGGTCTAAAACATGAGTGTAAACTGGAGAATTGTGTGTACTTATATAAAATCTTTAACTTGTGTGAAGACCCTGTGAATAGCAGTGGCTTGATTTTCAGTATGCTATCCCAGTGAGGCGCAATAAATACCACTCATATTAAACGAGGTTCCAGGTAGGTTTCGGTTCAACTGTGCCCCTCATGTAGATCAAGACCACAACCATTCCTGGAGTGAAAGCATAAAGCAGAATACAATCCATGAGCCTCAGAAGCAGCAGCTCTGAGCAAATTAGTGGCTTTGACATTGTTTTGAAGAACAATTACCTGATAAAACCAAACACTGACTGTCAGCATTTGTGTAAAATTGAAAATTATATATTCTGAATCAAACTGTGCTGCATATATGTCTGTATTGATAAACTTTAAGTCTTCTGCCCCTGTAAATCACCAAGTACACAGGAGCAAACTCTTTCTGTTTTGAGTGGCCATATTAAAATCTGGTCACTATCAAAAGGCTTGCGCATTTATGACAAAAGTGCCTGCTAAATACGGATTAGCTTTAGTAGCCCAGTTTGGAATACATTTGCTTGAACTCTGATCCTGTAAGATTGCTTTGGCTATGTTTCAAATTAAATCAGTATAAAATGAATAGTTTTTAATCTGCTAAAACTTGAATGGCTGTTTGAAAAATAACTGCACAGCTCTCACTTGCTCATGGCAAATGGCAAATGGCAAACACTACTGTACGTGGGACCATATATGAATACAACCAACTACCAACCCAAAATATCAAAAATTCTTCAACATATGATTTGAGTATTTTACACATTTGAGATTCATTGTGAGATTCAGATTGAAGGAATTTAATTTCTAAAGTTCATTTTGAAGGTCTAAGCAGAATAGATTAGAAACAAACTGTTAATCGTACATATCTTCCATGTTGTAAAGTGTTCGATGAGCTTCACACAAGGTATGTACGCCACTTTCAAAGGACAACACCTCTGAGCTATTTGAAGGTCACAACAGGAAAAAGGAAAAGAAAACTACTGACAATTAATTATTTTGTTAGCAGCAGCAACACTATGAAAAATGCAGTCTGAAGTGGAACAAGCAGGCATGCCAGACTTACTGCAAAGACAGCATCAATAATTCTTCTGCTGAGATTTTACTCAAACTATCTGTAAAATAGTTGCATTTTGATATTAATAGAGCCAATTGTTTGAGAAATTGATTCTTGGTTGATTTATAACTCTCAAATCATTCTAAAGATGAATAGAAAAAGTTTGCATATTCCCCAACCTCCTATGAATTTCTTCAAGTGAAGTCCAGGTTTTGTTAACTTGACTGCTGGATAGGAAACCAAGTCCAACAGTTTTATGGTAAACTAAGCAGCTCAATCAAGTGATCAGCATTATTCCTTTCCTAAAACTTACATATTAATGGTTCTATAAATTCAGAATTTGGAAATTAATGATTTTTGGAAGAAATAAGTTGTTATAATTTGTTCAAGCAAAATTAGTGAAAGCTAGTCACATATAATAGTGATCAAAGAGATATGGTGTCACCCCTCATTGGTAAAAGCATTATCAAGGAGATTGTTCAATGCAAATCTGAATTATTTTATCTAAATCCCTCAGTGTTTCTTCAGTATAAACCAGAAGAATTTGATTAAATTCAAAATCCTTAGAGACTAATCAGCTCCACTTTATTGGCATGATCTTTTTTTATTGAGAATGCACGCTGTTAAACACCAGAGGTTAGAAGGTTGATTACGCAGACTTCAACTATATAATTTTCTGGTCAGACCTTTATTTCAGCTCAGAAGGTTTCCAGATTCCAATCCACTGATTTTTCATTTATTGTTATGTGGAATGTGAACTTTGCTGCAAAGGTCAACATTTGTTGCTCATCCCCAACTGACTTTGTAAACGAATGGCTCTTTAGACCATTTCAAAGGGCTGTTAAGTAATGGTTACATGATTACAATTAGACAAGCTCTTATTTCGAATTTTAGATTTTATTCAATTCAAATATCGTCTGCCATGGTGGGATTCAAATACATGTCAAGGGCAGTCATTCGCACCTCACCTTGTACAAAAAATGTCTTAATACTGATGTGTTTTTAACAGCTTGTGTATGAAGAGATAAGTCATAATTTGAAACAGACGCAGGGAGCCATAAACTTTGTCTTGGCTTGTGCTGGGAAAAAAAACACATTTAGTTGAAGCCCTTCATCTTGCACTCATTTGGACATTTTGCAAGAATATTAATTTAAGGGAAAAACCAACATTTATCCCGCGTGAGAGAACAGTGTTGATTGGTTGGCAAGCAGATTCAGATTGGTAGATTCTGTCATAGAGAATGCACTTATTAATGCTGGTTGAGAGCTAAATGTCAGCTTTTGTTTAAATTCTAAACCAGGCAGGTTGATCCTGATTGGTTCATTTCTCAAGGCAATGCCCTGAACAATCAATGGTTGTCACCTATTTTGTGGAATTCAAACAGGGTGTCACAGCCTTGTCATTGAACTAGTAACCAGAGACTCTGGGAATGTCCCAGGAATACATGTCTGAATTCCACGATGGCAGGTTTGGGGGAGATGGTGTGGTGTAAAATTATGTCCCAATACATGTGTGAATCTAACCGGAATGGAGGTGTTGCTTAGTCCCGTGTGAATCTTATTACACACCTCCCCGTGTGAATCTTCTTATCTGTATGTAACCAGAATGGAATGTGTTTTTTAGCCTTGCTCTGCTGTTCACATGAATGTTTACATCTGGAAAAGAGTATATCAGCTGGAAAAGTCTCCAGTTCGGTGAGTCTGCTCCGGGGTTACGTTTAACCGCCGAGCGTGGGTTGTTGGCAACCGCTCTAAGAGAACTGACGGCTCCCAGTTCCGGTAACATGTAGAGTGAGTATAAACCAGACCCGTTGTAAGTACGAGACCTGGTTGTGGCGACGCTGCGGGGAATAAAACACTTATATTCTAGCAGACTCGCCTCTTGGCTGTTTGTTCTGTGTCAGACTACTTTCCTGCGAGCCTGGTCCTTGACCTTGAGAATTTTTTAAAACAGATGGTTAATGGTAAATGTAAGTAGAGGAGAGTGACAAACCAAATATTTAATCCAGTCAACAGAACTGAATGACATTTATGTTTATCGATGTAATTTCACCATATGTTTTTATTCCTTAAAATTAGATTTCTCAATATATGTTGTAGAAATTTATTCCAAATGTCTTTTAAGTTTGATGACTTGACAGCAAAATAAAGAGTTTGCATACGTTGAGACAAATACTGCAAGCTAAGACAAAATACCATGTATTCAAATGTGTAGCCATGACAACATGTAATACTAATAGGCAAGGACTTTGTTAAAAATAATTACTCATTTTATTATAAGGGCTGATTTTAAATTCTCATAATCCTGCATCAGCTATGTTTATAAAAAAAAAATGCTTGTACTAAACTCCCTTAAGCCTGTCCATCATCTTCACAGAATAAAGTCAGGAGGGCGATGGAATACTCCTTGCTTGCCTGAATGGCTGTAGCTTCAACAACACTCAAGAAGCTTGACATCAACCAGGTCAACGCAGTCCACATGATTGGCACCACATCCACTAACACTCAGCAACAGCAGTGTGTTCCACCTATAAGATACAAACCAGAACTTCACCTCTGTTTCTTAGAGGTGAAGCACAAGGAAACCTGATACATGGGAGCACAACCACCTGCCAGTTACCCTCCAAGCCATCCTGATCCAGAAATATATTGCTGTTCCTTCAATGTCACCTGCTTAAAATCCTGGAATTCCGTCCCTAACAGTATCATGGGTCAACCCACAGCAGGTGGACTGCAACATTTCAAAAAAGTAACTCACCACCATCTACTCAAACGCAACTAGGGACAGGCAATATATGCTGGTCAGCCAGTGACGCCCATGTCATACAAATGAATTTAAAAAAGGCTACGACAGCTAAGGTATTCAGTTTGAAATCTGCAACAGAAAATGGTAGATAAGAATCGACACATAGGTAGCTATGATCATACAAAATAAGAAAGAAAGGGCACTTAATGGCATGAGTTGCAGAAACATTTGCTTTCATTAAATTATTAGGAAGGCTACCTAGTATTTTTCAAAAGAATAACTATGCTTCAGATCAATATCCAAGTTAAAATCACTCACCATATGTTCAATAGATAAGTGTGGAAATCTTTTTTTTTCCTTAATTTCTTTATTGTATATGATCTGACTAATGAACCTACGAACACTCATTTGTAATTCAACGTTTTAAACTTTGCTGCCAAAAAACAGTTTGATTCAAAATGTACATTAACAACTTAATTCATGAGAATATATAATTCAAATTTGAACAGATCTATCTTTGACTATCATAACCATTTTTGTAATTAGAATTCTACAGCAATATCATGCTATACCCTATACTCTACAATATGAAAGCAAAGAAATATCATTTAGACTTACTTTGTTCCTGTATTTAATTTGACCAAGGAACTATAGGAGTGTGATCTAAGTCACATGCTAATCTACTTTTTCCTTGAGCTCTTTTTCATGCTCAAAACCATCTAAATATTCTTTAAAATCTGCACTGGAGACCTACAGCTGAGTGAAGCAGACTGACTGAAGGCTCTACAGTAGTTTGAATCTCTCAAACACCCAAGTTGAAACATAACCTGCCAGTCAACCCAAGTTCACTCTTGCATTTCAAGTGCCATAACAAGTGATGCATAAGGCATACAATAGGTTTAGGAGTTGCATACATTACTTGAAATTGTGGCTTACGTTCTTAGACTTGTTTTCCACAGGCTCTTGAGCACACATCATACATACATCACATTTCCACTTCACTGCCAAAACAAATTTCAAAAAGTATGGAGAGCACAATAAACCAAAACATACACTTCAATTTTGTACCGACTCAGTTCCATGAATAACTAAACTGGTCAGCTAAAAAAAAAACCCCACAAATTTCCATTTCACTCTGATGCTACTGACAAAACGGAGTGGTCAGGTACCATTCTAAACTGTGGATCTTCGTGATTTTTGAGAAGATTTGTAGCTCTAGCCACATGTGTCGAAGACATCTCTGAAATGACTACCAGATTACTCTGACCCCTTGGCATCATGGCAGCGCACAAACCTACCAACACACTGAAACATCTCCTGATGAACCTAAAGGACCCTATACAACCAACCAGCAAAACGAATGTCATTTACAAAATACCATGCGAGAACTGTAACAAACACTACATCGGACAGACATGTAGAAAACTAGCTACCAGGGTACACAAACACTAACTAGCCAACAAAAGATGTGACCCACTATCACTAGTACCCTGACATACAGACGAAGAGGGACACCACTTTGACTGGAACAACACATCCATCCCGGGACAAGCTAAACAGAGACATGCATGGGAATTCCTAGAGGCCTGGCATTCAAACCAGAATCCTATCAATAAATATGTTGATTTGAACCCCATTTAGCAACTTCTGAAAAGAAGAAGAACTGGAAATGATACCACCCACCTTAAGAGACCAAGACACACAAATAGAAAGCAGGACAGAACACCAATGCTTCACTGGAGACTCACTGATGAAGTTACCTAGCATGGTGATGAAACATCTGAAAACAAACCTTTCAGCTCAGCGAGCAAACCTAATCTGAACTGTGGATCTTCCTGGGTAATGAAAATTTTTTTTGAGCAGTGAGGGAGTCCTGTTTAACCCCTGGAAATAATCTTGATCTTTGAAGACTTCCATTCAGCAATATTAGCATAGCGTCTCTGCAAATCTCTCAAGACAAACATTATATAAACCTGTTAGCACCAAGCTTACTTCACATACAACACAATCTATGAGGGTTTCATTCAATTTCTTTATATTTTTCTTCCTGCAACATCATCTTTTATCTAGAACACAAAAGGTTTTAAGTCTGACCTAAATCCACCCCATAATTGGACTGTAATATGGGAAAACTAATCAAATAACTATGAGTGCTTTTTGGATATTGTTAGAACCACAAACATTACATGATAATATTCAGACAGTGCATTATGAAGTACATTCTGAGAGCTGAACAAGAGCTAGCAAATCTCAATGCTCCTGATATATGTTACATGATTACTCTCATTAATTTGCCAGAATAGAACAAAAGCAGATATCATAATCTAATTTCACCCTTTCTTCAGCAATCATGACATTGTGGAAAACAGACCAAATACAGTCACACATGGAACTTTTAGATTTAGATATCAGCTTTATTGTCACATGGACTCAAGTATAAAAGTATGCAGTGCATGCAGTGAAAAATTTTCAATGTTGCCACACATGGCACCATCTAAGGTACAACTACCTTGGTAGACAAACTTAAGAACAAGATAGAAGGAAGTAAGGAACACATTTAAAAGTTAAACACTACAGTCCTTCTCAGTGTTAAATTGAAAAATAAAGTAGTAAAGCTAAAAGTTCAACCATTGCAGTTTTTCTCAAGTGCTTAGCCATGCTGGAACTGCACTTCCTATAAGGGCTCAAACTCTTCCACTTTCACATGCTTTCACCACGCTGGCTCGGTCTCCCTGCTCTCATTGTCGTTGTAGATGTTAGGGGACCCTCCATCACCACGCTGAGCTCACTCCTGGAAGCTCAGACTACCAAAGCTCCGAACCAGATGCCATCTGTGCTGGGTCTTGGCCTTTCCTTCGGTCCATGCACTGGGCACTGGAAATGCACTGGACATTAAGCTGCCAAATTCAACCACCCCAATATTCTGCCACTCTCCAGACAGTAAGTCAGGAGGAAATAAAAGCTTAACAAAAGGCTAAAAAAAAAGAGGAAAGAAGAAAGAAAAGGGAAGAAGAGGGAGCCTATTCGTCTGCCATCTTGCAGAGATGCTGACTGACATGAGTCCATGCTGGGCCTACTCACCGCTGCTACAGTCAAGCTCTTTATCAAGAGGTAAGTAAAATGTGAAAAAAAAAGGAGTGTGGAGAAAAGAAAAAGTAACAGAAAGAAAAGCAGACAGGCCACAGGCTCAGAAACCCTGCTCCACCAGCATCCACTGCACCTTTTAAAGACAACATTTGACAAACTAGGTACAACTGAATGATTCATTGGTTCACTTGTGAAGCAACTAGCAACTTAATGGACTCTTCATATCTCCTTAAAGTGGCCAAGATAACACTTGGCCCATTATAAGATAACTACTTGCCATTTCCCATTGTATACTCATCATGTGGCAAAAGGCAGCATTGACTACAAAGGATACAAATAAATGGATAATAGTTTGGACAAAACAGATCATGGTCTCTCTCTGACAAAAATCACCAGAAATGATCTATACCACTTCCCAATGGTCAGAAGGCTGATGGTTTTCAAACCATAACTCTCTTCTCTTGAGCCCTCCTGCTAACAGCTTTTTATCCTTCTGTATTCTTAATAGCATCAACGATCTGACGATTGCAAATCTTTTGCACTAAATATTTAATAGTCACTTTTTTCTTCTTTTGGTTGCTTGAAAGCAAAACAAAAGAATAATCAATTTGAATAAGAGAAAAAAAAATTGTCAGTAAAGTGTCTATAAAATTGAAACAACTGAAAAGCTTTCATTTGACTGTAACTCTTCAAAGACCATGATATTGTCACTAAACTAATAATCCAAAACTCGAGACCAATGTTCTGGAGACATGGGTTGAATACACTCAATAGCTATATCAACCGTTGTCAATTGTGGTAAAAACTCATCTGACACAGTAGCATTTTTAGAGAAGGAAATATGTCATTCAATCCTAGTAAGGCCCACATGTGACTCCAGACTCTCAATAATGTGGTTGACTGTTAAGTGCCTTCTGAAATGGTCTCATCCCACTGAGTTCGGAATGGGTAATAAATCTGGCCTATTTGAGGAACACAAACAAAGTCAGCAGTCTTTTATTTCAAAGTATTTTAAAGTATTTTCTGAATCGTCAGAACATACTCTTAAAAGATCACTTCTCATATTGAAGCACAAATTTATCACCTATTGCTTTAATTTAAATTAAACATTTAGTATTTCCACACAGGAATTTGCAGATTTGCTAATGTGACCCCCAGAAATTCACATTCTCATTTACATCAACTTGAGGGAATGGAATTAAACAGATGTTACAATCTTGTTGAATCCCTACTGAAATATATCAAAATTTAAACAGCCTATTCTCAATAAAATCTTGTATTATTAATGCAATTAAAGGAAATGAAAAAAGGAAATTGATAAAATGCCTTTTTTAATGAAAAAAATGTTGTACCAGTGTAACACCTCAAAATCCTTTGCTAAAACTACACAATGTGATCAGAACACGGGAGAACTGTTTGCTTTGCTCTGGACTTTAACTGCTACCTCTAGCATTTCTTTGTAAAGCTGAAGTAGTGGCGTAGATTCACTGGGACAGCTTGTGCACTTGAGGATCTAAAAATAACTTCAACCATAGTGTGAAGTTTATATCAGTTGACATATTTTGGCTAATAATATTTGATTTCCACTCCAAATATTGGTATAATAAATAAGCTAGAAGTACATAAAAGTACACAACCATCTTAATTCACAGCTACTTTTGAATTCCGCGAGCACAAGCAGATTAAAAACATAAATGCTTTTCCTTTTATCAAAAAAACCTGGTAACTGGAAATAAAAGTCCAACTTTGATCTATGTATATACCCAGAGTAAACGTCGCTTTCCTCAAGTTCACGCTCAAACTAGCACTTTGAGATTTAAGATTTCTCTAGCAAGGAAAGCAATTAGAAATATAAACTGGTCTTTTGTTAAAATAAATAGAGAGAGCAAGGTGGTGAGAGTTGGGAGGGAATGCTTATCTGAACACAAAGGGATAGGAGGCAGCCAAGCCAGAGAGGAGGACAGTAATCTGTGGTGGCCAGAGATGTGATGGGGTAGTCTGGAATTGAGTCATCGAACATGGAAGAGTCAGACTCTTCAGTCCAACTCACCTGTGCCAACCAGATATCCCCATTTGACCTCATCCCATTTTGCCAGCATTTGGTCCATATACCTCTAAACCCATCAAAATGCCTTTTAAATGTTGTAATTATACCAGCGTCCTCCACTTCTTCTGGCAGCTCATTCCACACACACCACCCTTTGTGAAAATGTTTCCCCTCAGGTTTCTTGGAAATTTTTCCCCTCTCACCTTAAACCTATGCCCACTAGTTTTGCACTCTCCTACCCTGGGGCAAAGATCTTGTCTGTTGACCCTATACATGACCCTCATGATTTTATAAGCCTCTGTAAGGTTACATCTCAACCTGCAATGCTGCAGGGAAAATAACCCCATGGTGGCTCAGTGGTTTGCACTGCTGTCTCACAGCGCCAGCCTCAGGCGACTGTCTGTGTGGAGCTTGCCCATTCTTCCCGTGTCCGCGTGGGTTTCCTCCGGTTTCCTCCCACAGTCCAAAAGTGTGCAGGTTAGGTGGATTGGCCATGGTAAATTGCTCATAGTGTTAGGTGTATTAGTCAGAAATGGGTCTGGGTGGGTTACTCCGGAGGATCAGTGAGGACTGGTTGGGCCGAAGGGCCTGTTTCCATACTGTAGGGAATCTAATCTATTCACCCTGTCCCTATAGCTCAAACCCTCCAATGCAAATAAGAATGATACGTGTGCTGCTCATTCCTGTCAAACTGGTAGAAAGCCAATTCCTACATTCATGGGACCCAAAAGATTCCACTGTAAAAACAGGGGGAAATTCCAGAGGTCCTTTCCAGAAGGCAGGCTGGATGGAACTCATGAGAAGAGGTGATAGAATAGCAAGTGTGAATTTTACTGGTTCAAGCCTTTCTCCCCCACCTCGCAGTTCCTTACTGACATTCTGTACTACTTACTGTTGTAGATAGGTGATTCACATTCTATTTCTATTGATTTGTTTCAACGTGAATTCAGCAATTAGTAACATGAAAAACAAGCTTTGATACTTATCCCTCAAAAACTAAGGGCACCTTATGCACAAGAGTTTTGAAAACTGAGGAGATTTTTGGCCAGAGGTTTGGGTTGACTTTGACATGAAGTTGAGTATTACTTTAGTATATACAGTATCTCCTGTTATTTCCTCTTCCCACCAGTTTGCCTTGAGCAAGTAGTTGGAAGGACGAATTCATA
Organism: Chiloscyllium plagiosum; assembly: GCF_037043375.1. NCBI lineage: Eukaryota > Metazoa > Chordata > Chondrichthyes > Orectolobiformes > Hemiscylliidae > Chiloscyllium > Chiloscyllium plagiosum. Next base: position 78,758,688 of record NW_028270141.1, on the reverse strand, counting down.
GCATGCCAATTCTCTCAGAAAACCTTGGACACTACAATAACAAAATCCATTTAAACATTACAAACAAGAAAACCCAACATACAATAGGTTGCCAATTCCACTGGCTCAACTGCAAATTTTAATTTTATAGCAAATTCACAACAGCTGGCAGATTTTGCCAAACCAAACTTCAGTATAGTAATCCACTTTAATGCACAAAACACTGATAAATTTAAAGTTCTGCCAGGTTGATATAAAGACTGAGCAACTATAATAAGTTGACACCTTTTCCAACTGTCTTCAGCTGTGCTGGTCCTCAGTAATGAAAATCCCTTTCTCAACCTCACCAAATCCTTTCCTCCTTTAAGACACACCTTAAAACTAACCCCATTGGTGAAATATTTGATCATCTACTCCTGAAATCACCTGATGCAATTCAGTGTCCAATTATGCTTGATAATACTTGTATAACATGTTTCACACACTGCATTTAACCAGAATTTAATTTTGATAACATTGTGGCTTGGCAACCACTGCAGCCATTGTTAGAATACTGCATTCAATCCTGGTCTCCTTGCTATAGGAAAAGAATTATGAAATTTGAAAGGGTTGAGAAAAGATTTACAAGGATATTGCCAGAATTGGAGGATTTTAGCCAGAAGAGGAGGCTAAATCAGCCAAGGTTATTTTCCCTGGGAGTGCCAGAGACTGAGGCGTGACCTGATTGACGTTTATAAAATCATGAGGGCCATGGATAGGATAAATAGACAAGACCTTTTCCCCAGGCTAGGGGAGTCCAAAACTAAAGGGTATAGTTTTAAAATGAGAGGGGCACCTTTTTCCACGCAGAAGGTGGTGGGTACATGCAATGAGCTTACAACATTTAAAAGACATTGTACAGTTATAAGGATATGAAAGGTTTAGAGGGACATGGACCAAATGCTGGCAAATGGAACTAGATCAGTTTAGGATATCTGGTGTGGACGATTTGGACCGAAGGATCTGTTTCCTTGCTGTACAGCTCTATGACTCTACTACCTGGAATCTCACCGACATTGCAATGAATGGTTTTCAACAGTCTTCACAACTTACAAAGTATTCATCCCGGTCAAAAATGCACCTCACGTAAGCTAGTTTTCACTTTGCTTCATTATTTATGGAGAAAGTGGTCAAAACATTAGTAAGCCTACATTTTGGTGTTGACACCAGAAGATAAGACGTTGCTACACAGCCAGTTTCAAGCGGCTTGTGTTAGGGCCCTTACAAAATGCCGTTCATGTTGGTATGCTGGTCCATTTCTGTCATGTCTTGCTACCTACTGTTTCATCAGAAATCCAGCTTTTAATCAGTTTGCTTCATGCCACTAAATTAGAGAAAGATAATTTAGCTTGATGATTGTACTCTATGAATACATTTTAAATCAATGGGGACATGATTTGCGAATTCAAACTGACTACATAATGTAATCATAGAGTCAAATTGTGAAAGTACACATTCAAACTCATTCTGATCAGCGGCTTCTGGCTGGGTTTGAGAAATCAGTATTGACAGTGGTAACAGGCCATTTTATTTTTTTATCTTACACAAACTGACAACTAAAGATTTTGGGGTGAAATTTTCTGATCCCTCTAGCAGTGTGCACAATGATGAAAAAGGTTGGGAAAAAATTGCAAGAAGGAACAATTGGAATATTGCCAGAGAGAGAGAGAGAGAGAGAGAGAGAAAGAAAGAAAAAACTCGGTCTTAGCTCTCAAGGTTTATTTGATATGAATTGAATTGATTGTCACGTGTACCAAGGCACAGTAAAAAAAAACTTTGTCTTGCAAGCAATACAGGCAGATCACATAGTTAATTAGCATAGACAAGTAAATAATAGATAAACAGCAGCAAAAACAAAAACACAAATGCTAAGACTTTGCGAGTTCATTCAGTACACTAACAACAGTTGGACAGAAACTATTTTGAAACCAACTGGTGCATGTGTTCAGGCTTTTGTACCTTCTCCCCATGGTAGAAGTTGTAGAAAAACATTACCAGAGTGGGATGGATCTTTGAGAATGCTGGTGGCCTTTACTTGACAGCGGGCCTGGTAGATGGATTCTACAGATGTTAGGTTGGCCTTTGCGATTGTCCGGGCAGAGTTCACCACTATCTATAACCGCCTCTGATCTTGAATGGTACAGTTACCACACCAGGTAGTGATACATCCAGACAGAATGCTCTCGATGGCACACCTATAAAAGTTGGCAAGGGTATTCGCCGAGGTGCCAAATTTCCTCAGAAGCCGGAGGAAGAAGAGACCATGTTGGGTCTTTGTAACCAGTGCTTCCACATGAAGAGTCCAAAAAAAACTTGTTGTGGATGACCACTCCCAGGGGCTTGACACACTCCACTCGTTCCACCTCTGTGCTGTTAATGTGTAGGGAGGTATGGGAAACATCGCGCCAAAAGTCAATCATAAATTCCTTGGTTTTACTGGCATTGAGAGCTAGGTTGTTCTCAGTGCACCATTTTTCTGGGTCTTCCTCCTCCCGTTTAGTCTGTTTCATCGAATTGGTGATTTCCTCATTACTAAGCATGTCTCTCTTTACTTCCATGCAATTGCTCCTCATTATTAGCTCAGCTCATCTAACCTGTATGCTAATTCTCTCTCATTCTTCCCTCAGAAACTAGACAGTGCCAATTTCTGACAGAGGTCAGAGCAGTTACCTTGCAGTTGCATCTTATCACTTGCTTGTTTAAGCATTCATCCAACTGTGTCCTCACCTGAATGGCCCGGCATGGTCCATGAATTCAAAATCCCTTCATTTATGCAAGGCTCAGTAAACTCCAGCCTCAGTGCATTATCATACCTATGGTTGGTCCTACTCTCACGCCACTTCAGCCCTTTACTTTGGAGCTGAAGGTCACCTATCATTTGCATACTTCTGTCAGGTCACTTTATATTCAGTGACACACATGCATTTCGTACATATTCACACGATGTATCTTATGTCTCTTAGTTTCATTTCTTACCACTAACTCTCATTATGCTTATTTGGAGGCGACCAGCCTCTGTGGGGTGCAGTGCCTTTTATTGCTTTGGAAAAACAGGCAACATGTCACTGTTGGGAGCACTAAACAGTCAAGAGGATGATCATGTTGCTGTATGGCACCTTGTTATCTGTCAATGTTATATTTCGAGCATGACATTACTTATGCAGCAAACGTGAACCACATGAATTTCACTTGAAAAAATACTGACTGAAAATCTAAAATCTATTTTCAGAGTCAGCACCAATGTCAACATTAAATTCAATTACTGATTTCAATCATCCGAACCATTGCCACCAAAAAGCTAAAATCTGAAGCTATAACTGCAAGTTGAACCAGATGAAGCCAAACTATTTTTGCAAGATCTCCTTTAAGTAAATGCTAATTATTAAACCGTTTCTCTGATTTAACCATTATGGGCCAGTGAAAGAGTCACATATTAAGGCCTTTTGTTAATGATCGCCAGGATGCATAAATCTTGAAACCAATTTAAGCAGATGAGATGGCTAGAGAAAGCTTTCATGCAATGCAGGATGTTTGGTATAGTACTTATTTTTAGTGAAATTTTATATATATTTATTATGGCTCAAAGGTAGGAGAGAGAGGACGGTGGCGGAGGGTTGTTTTTCAGACTGGAGGCCTGTGACCAGTGGAGTGCTACAAGGATCGGTGCTGGATCCTCTACTTTTCATCATTTATATAAGTGATTTGGATGTGAGCATAAGGAGGTATAGTTAGAAAGTTCACAAATGACACCAAAATTGGAGGTGTAATGGACAGCAAAGAGCGTTACCTCAGATTACAATGGGATCTTGATCAGATGGGCCATTGGGCTGAGAAGTGGCAGATGAAGACCAATTTAGATAAATGTGAGGTGCTGTGTTTGATATGCTTTCCTTTATTGGTCAGAGTATTGAGTACAGGAGTTGAGAGGTCATGTTGCAGCTTTTTAAGACATTGGTTAGGCCACTTTTGGAACATTGTGTGCAGTTCTGGTCTCCTTCCTATTGAAAGGATATTGTGAAACTTGAAAGCGTTCAGAAAAGATTTACAAGGACATTGCCAGGGTTGGAGCATTTGAGCTATAGGGAGAGATTGAATAGGCTAGGGCTGTTTTCCGTGGAGCATCAGAGGTTTATAAAATCACTGAGGGACATGGGTAGGATACTAGACAAAGTCTCTTCCCTGGGGTGGAAGAGTTGAGAAAAGGAGGGCATAGGTTTAGGGTGAGAGGGGAAAGATATAAAAGAGACCCAAGGGGCAAAGTTTTCACGCAGAGGGTGGTACGTGTGTGGAATGAGCTGCCAGAGAAAGTGGTGGAGACTAGTAAGTTACAACATTTAAAAGGCATCTGGATGGGTATATAATAGGAAGGGTTTGGAGGGATATGAGCCGGGTGTTGGTAGGTGGGACTAGATTAAGTTAGGATAGCTGGTCGGCATGGACAGGTTGCTCAAAAGGGTCTGTTTCCGTGCTGTACATCTCTATACCTCTAAGAATTGTTCAGAAAATACAAATAAAATGGCTTAAATGGTCAAGTTGCATACTTTATTGACATTCTTGGGGGCGGGGGAGGGGGTCAGACTGAACTATTGTTTTAATGGGGTGTATTTCCTGAAGTATATCTGTTTAGTTTGCTGCATTTCCCATGTTGCTGGATAAACAATTAATAGCAGAATTTCACTCGTTTGCAAATAGTATAGAACAAAAGCAGAAAAAGACTGAACGTTAATTCAGCAAACATTCATTATGTTTTTATCCTGGAGGGTTACACACATGGAACTAGAGATACCAATCAGGGATGAATTTTTTTTTGTCAAGAATGAGGTACATATTTGTAAGCCCATTTAAAAATCAATTGCAAGCACTCCGATATTCTTTGGTTTTGTTCTGTTAATTTGACGTTTCTTTCCCTTCTTTACTCTGTTTTGTGTAAGGTCTGAAAAACACCACAAGCTAACTTGTAAATGTCTAACTGTGCAACAAGAATACACACAAATTAATTTTGCAGCACTAAACTAACCAGAGAACAAACAGTTCTTCTAAGATTGTGCAAGGAAATGCTCTGATCTGCTCCTGCAGCTACAATACTTCCAAGGTTGGGCCAGTTCAGATTCTGGTCAATAACAAAGGATGTTGTTAGGAGGGCATGCAATGAAAGCAATGCTCTTGAATGCCAAGATTCAGTGGCGAGATTCCCTTTGTTTGGTGATGGTCATTGCCTGGCACCTGTCATGTGAATGTTACTTCTCACATATAAGGCCAAGCCTGGAGATTGTATCCATATGAGCAAGACCTAGGCAAACAATTGAGGAATTGCAAATGAGCTCATTGGGAATGTTTCCTGCACACTTCTGATTTTATTACAGAGGGAAAGTCACTTATGAAGTAGCTGAGAATGGTTAGGCCTAGGGACATTACACGGAGGAACTCCTGGAGAAATATCCTGGAAGGTGACTGACCTCCAAACAAATACAATCATCTTTCTTTGTTCACATATGACTCAAAACAGTAAAGAGGTTTTCCCCTGAATCCTTATAGAACATAGAACAGTACAGCACAGAACAGGCCCTTCAGCCCACGATGTTGTGCCGACCATTGATCCTCATGTATTCACCCTCACATTTCTGTGACCATATGCATGTCCAGCAATCTCTTAAATGCCTCCAATGACCTTGCTTCCACAACTGCTGCTGGCAACGCATACCATGCTCTCAAAACTCTGTAAAGAACCCGCCTCTGACATCCCCTCTATACTTTCCTCCCACCAGCTGAAAACTATGACCCCTCATGTTAGTCATTTCTGCCCTGGGAAATAGTCTCTGGCTATCGATTCTATCTATACCTCTCATTATCTTGTATACCTCAATTAAGTCTCCTCTCCTCCTCCTTTTCTCCAATGAAAAAAGTCCAAGCTCAGTCAAACTCTCTTCATAAGATAAGCCCTCCAGTCCAGGCAGCATCCTGGTAAACCTCCTCTGAACCCTCTCCAAAGCATCCACATCTTTCCTATAATAGGGCAACCAGAACTGGACGCAGTATTCCAAGTGCAGTCTGACCAAAGTTTTATAGAGCTGCAATAAGATCTCACGACTCTTAAACTCAATCCCCCTGTTAATGAAAGCCAAAACACCATACGCTTTCTTAACAATCCTGTCCACTTGGGTGGCCATTTTAAGGGATCTATGTACCTGCACACCAAAATCCCTCTGTTCCTCCACACTGCCAAGAATCCTATCCTTAATCCTGTACTCAGCTTTCAAATTCAACCTTCCAAAATGCATCACCTCGCATTTATCCAGGTTGAACTCCATCTGCCACCTCTCAGCCCATCTCTGCATCCTGTCAATGTCCCGCTGCAGCCTACAACAGCCCTCTATACTATTAACGACACCTCCAACCTTTGTGTAGTCTGCAAACTTGCTGATCCATCCTTCAATCTCCTCATCCAAGTCATTAATACAAATTACAACAGTAGAAGCCCAAGGACAGAGCTCTGTGGAACACCACTCACCACAGACTTCCAGGCAGAATATTTTCCGTCTACTACCACTCACTGTCTTCTGTTGGCCAGCCAATTCTGTATCCAGACAGCTAAGTTCCCCTGTATCCCATTCCTCCTGACCTTCTGAATGAGCCTACCATGGGAAACCTTATCAAATGCCCTGAAGTCCATATGCACCACATCCACAGATCGAACCTCATCAACTTTTCTAGTCACATCCTCAAAGAACTCGATAAGATTTGTGAGGCATGACCTGCCCCTCACAAAGCCGTGTTGATTGCATTTAATCAAGCCATGATCTTCCAGATGGTCATAAATCCTATCCCTCAGAATCCTTTCTAATACCTTGCAGACGACAGCCGTGAGACTTACTGGTCTGTAATTGCCGGGGATTTCCCTATTTCCTTTCTTGAAGAGAGGAAATTAAAATGCCTCTCTCCAGTCCTCAGGTACAACTCCAGTGGAGAGCGAGGATGCAAAGATCTTCGCAAGTGGTGAAGCAATTGTATTTCTCGTTTCCCAAAGCAGCCGAGGACAAATCTGATCTGGGCCTGGCGACTTGTCAATCTTAATGTTTGACAAAACTTTCAGCACATCAGCTTCCTCTATCTCTATCCATTCCAGCATGCACACCTGCTCTTCAAAGGTTTCACTCACTACAAAGTTTGTTTCTTTTGTAAAGACAGAAGCAAAAAACTCATTTACTGCTTCCCATACCTCCTCAGACTCCACATACAAATTCCCTATGCTTTCCCTGATCGGCCCTACTCTTTCTTTGACCATTCTCTTATTCCTCACATAAGTGTAAAATGCCTTTGTGTTTCCCTAATCTGTTCTGCCAAGCCTTTCTCGTGCCCCCTCCTGGCTCTCCTCAGACCATTTTTGAGCTCCTTCCTCGCCTGCCTATAATCCTCTAGAGCTGAGCTTGACCCTAGCTTCCTCCACCTTATGTAAGCTACCTTTTTCCTTTTGACGAGAAGCTCCACCGCTCTCATCATCCAAGGTTCCTTTATCTTACCACTTCTTGCCTGTCTCAGGGGGACATATTTATTCATCACTTGCAACAACTGTTCCTTAAACTGTCTCCACATGTCTATAGTGCCTTTACCATGGTACAATTGCTCCAAATCCATGCTTTCTAACTCATGTCTAACTGCATCATAGTTTCCTCTTCCCCAATTAAATATCCTCCCATTTTGCCTAATCCTCTCCTTCTCCATAGCTATGTAGAATGTGAGGCAGTTGTGGTCACTATCACCAAAATGCTCTCCCACCACAAGATTTGATACCTGCCCCGGCTCATTTCCGAGCACCAAGTCTAGAATGGCCTCTCCCCTCGTCGGCCTGTCAACGTACTGAGTTAGGAAACCCTCCTGAATACACCTTATAAAAACAGCTCCATTCAAATCTTCTGCTCGAAGAAGGTTCCAATCAATAGTGGGAAAGTTAAAGTCACCCATTACAACAACCTTACTACGTTCACACTTATCCAAAATCCGCTGACCTATGCTTTCTTCCATCTCCCTGCTGCTACAGGGGGGCCTGTAGTAAACCCCTAATGAGGTGACTGCTCCCTTGCTGTTCCTAATTTCCACCCATACTGACTCGGTTGGCAGATCTTCCTCGACAATGGAAGCTTCTGTATCTGTGATACCCTCTCTGATTAGTAGTGCTACACCCCCTCCTCTTTTCCCCCCCTCCCTATTCTTTTTAAATGCTTTAAACCCTGGAACATCCAGCAACCATTCCTGCCCCTGAGAAACCCATGTCTCTGTTATGGCCACAACATCATAGCACCAGGTACTGATCCATGCTCTTAGTTCATCACTTTTATTCCTGATACTCATTGCTTTAAAGCAAACACACTTTAACTGATCCCATGGTTCCATCCCAGGAAAATCCTTCCCACTTAGCTGGTCTACCTCTCACTATTGCCTCATCTGCATCAACTCTCACCTCCGGTGTACAGCTCAGGTTCCCACACCCCCTGCCATACTAGTTTAAACCCTCTTGGATTACTCGAGCAAACGTTCCACCCAGGACATTGGTCCCCTTCCAGTTCAGATGCAACCCGTCCTTCTTGTACAGGTCCCACCTTCCCCAGAAGGCATCCCAATTATCTACATATCTGAAGCCCTCCCTCCTACACCAGCTGCGCAGCCACGTGTTTAGCTGCGTCCGCTCCCTGTTATGATTCTAGTTTTGTTAGCATTCATTAGTTACCTTGCTAGTCATTTTATGATGTTGCTTCATCAAGTATAGACCATATTCTGAATGGAGGATTGCTAATGAAACAGCTTCAGGTTGGAGTGTTGTTCAACTGTTATTCGAGAACAACTGGCCTGACTTTGAGAAGAGCTTGACACGAACATTGTGTTCTTAGAAATGTTCATAGCCAAACTAGGAAGGGACTTGACACACCTGTTAATTCAGGAGATTTCAAGCAACTGCCAAAACTTAGAGCAAGTCAGAAAACAAAAGTTTGAATATTTGATGTCCAATATTCTTTTGTTGAGACTGAGGAGATAAATAGCTTAATCATATTTGGATTTAGTCATTGCCATGTGAACCACATTCACTTCTTGCTCTTTCTACCTAATCTTTTCCAGACTATGAGAGGTATTCTCCATCTCGGCTCTGGAAGAATTTCATAATCTATGCGTTGTCCAGCAAGAGTCATGTTAAATCGCTCTGACTATTAAGAATCTCACGTCTGCATCAATTGCATACCATGCAAACAATCATGAAAAATCAAACTGGTTAAACTGCCAACTTTGTAACTGGACTGTTCTGAATGATGTCATACCATTTAATACTTCTAACTAACATATCAGCATTGCCCATATATGTGAACATTATAGCCTCACATCCATTGCATCACATACAGCTTTGTGCTCAGTGGACATTAGAGTCTCTCAGCTTTTGAAATGAAAATGGGATTGTTTTTCCTTTTCGTTACTCCCTTTTGCACTGCAAACACACCAAGCATAATCTTTAAATGAAGACAATTTTGGTATAATTGGACAAGTGCATTGTAGATGCAATTAATGCGCTCAGAAACCAGACACTACTTTTTTTTTCCAATAACATGAAGACCAAATACCAAAGTGCAGAACATGTAGCAACTTGAGCTGCAAAGTTGATTGGAGCTTAGATAGTTCATCTGCAATACAGACCTATTGAGAGGGAGTCATGCTGCATGACAAGAGACACTTGACAATTTCCATTCTAAGTGTGGTTTAATAAAAAAATTAACACTATAAGTTTGGCAGAGTAACAAAAATAAGGTAGCTAACTAACTGGAAGTACAGTTTAGGTAGACAGGAAACATGCAGAGCTAAGATTACAACGTGTTTTAGATTATTTGCAACTGAAAATAAACAGCAGTCTTTTAAGTTACAAAAAGACACTGACCATCTTTTTTTGAATTCTTTATGTACAAAAGTGTCAACAATTCATATAATTTGTTAACTGGACTGACCAGCTCCTCAGATTGAAAATTAGCAAATAAAATAGAAAATTACATTATGGAGATCAGCTAATGAGGTCAAACTGTAACAATGTTTACTAGAATTATTATAGAGCTAGTTTTTCGAAATATTTGACCAGTAAAAGGCCAAGAATGATAGCAATCAATCAATCTTATAATTAGTTTCACGCAGCTACAAGGCTAAAATATCTAACAATTTTCAAAGTGATTACATTCAGGACATTGCACTGCAGAGCAAGACATTTACGTTCAGCAAATGAAAATATTCTACAACTACTCTGTCAACAGTCATTTGGCAGTCCAGATGTTAAGTATTTCTGAAAGAAAATATATTTGGTGTAATGTCTTAATCTTGCTCGCATCAGGACAATTCACAAGTAATAAAACAAAGGGAAAACAATATTTATACAATGTAACAGGATAATTTTGATTGGCTGGCAAATTGACGCTGATTGATAGAGATTTTGTAATGGAGAATGCACCAGTTAATACTGACTGACAGTTAACTCCAAGCTTTATTTACATTTTAAACCATGCGAGTGGACTAATTGGCCAAGTTATCACCCTAACAAACGAACAAATAAATGGCTGCCATCTATTACAGTGAGTCAAAATGCACATAGATATCATTCTGTCTGAAAAGAACAAGTCCCTGCATGTTAATATATTAGGTTTTGGTAAATGCAAGTAAGCCATACTGACTATTCAGCACTGAATTCAGTCACATATTTAGATATGATTCTGCAACTGAGAGACATTTGCTAAATATTTCTGAGCAAGCCACGACCTTCATAGACAACCAACTTTGTCATCCGCCATCACGAAGGCCTCCAAGCCCTCCGTTTCTTTCTCTCCTGCCGACCCAACTAGTACCCTTCCACTGACCCCCTCCTTCGACTGACTGAACTGGTCCTCACTCTTAACAACTTCTCCTTCCAATCCTCCCACTTCCTCCAAACCAAAGGAGTAGCCATGGGCACCCGCATGGGCCCCAACTATGCCTGCCTCTTTGTCGGATATGTGGAACAGTCCATCTTTCGCAGCTACACTGGCACCACACCCCACCTTTTCCTCCACTACATCGATGATTGTATTGGCGCTACCTCGTGCTCTCACGAGGAGGTTGAGCAGTTCATCCACTTTACTAACACCTTCCACCCTGAGCTCAAATTTACCTGGACCATCCCTCCCCTTCCTAGACCTCTCCATTTCTATCTCGGGCGACCGACTCAACACAGACATTTACTACAAACCGACCGACTCTCACAGCTACCCAGATTACACCTCCTCCCACCCTGCCCCCTGTAAAAACGTCATCCCATATTCCCAATTCCTTTGCCTCCGTTGAGTCTGCTCCTAGGAGGACCAGTTCCACTACTTAACAACCCAAATGGCCTCCTTCTTCAAAGACCGCAATTTCCCCTCTGACGTGGTTGACGATGCCCTCCACCGCATCTCCTCCACTTCCCGCACCTCTGCCCTTGAACCCCACCCCTCCAATCGCCACCAGGACAAAACCCCACTGGTCCTCACTTTCCACCCCACCAACCTTCGGATACATCTTATCATCCTCCGTCATTTCCGCCACCTCCAAACAGACCCCACCACCAGGGATATATTTCACTCCCCACCCCTATCAGCGTTCCGGAGAGACCACTCCCTCCGCGACTCCCTGGTCAGGTCCACCCCCGACCAACTCAACCTCCACTCCCGGCACCTTTCCCTACAACCGCAAGAAGTGCAAAACTTGCGCCCACACATCCCTCCTCACTTTCCTCCAAGGCCCCAATGGATCCTTCCATATCAGTCGCAAATTCACTTGCACCTCCACACACATCATTTACTGTATCCGCTGCACCCAATGTGGTCTCCTCTACATTGGGGAGACAGGCGGAACATTTCAGGGAACACCTCTGGGACACCCGCACCAACCAACCCAACCGCCCTGTGGCTGAACACTAACTCCCCCCTCCCACTTCGCCAAGGACATGCAGGTCCTTGGCATCCTCCATCGCCAGACCCTGGCCACACGACACCTGGAGGAAGAGCGCCTCATCTTCCGCCTAGGAACCCTCCAACCACACGGGATGAATGTAGATTTCTCCAGCTTCATTTCCCCTCCCCCCACCTTAACTCAGTCACAACCCCCGGATTCAGCACCGCCCTCTTGACCTGCAATCTTCTTCCCGGCCTCTCCGCCCCCACCCCCTCTCCGGCCTATTACCCTCATCCTCACCTCCTTCCATCTATCGTATTCCCAGCGCCGCTCCTCCAAATTCCCTTCCCCTTACCTTTTATCTCAGCCCGCTTGGCACACCAGCTTCCTTCCTGAAGAAGGGCTTATGCCCGAAACGTTGATTTTCCTGCTCCTCGGATGCTGCCTGACCTGCTGTGTTTTTCCAGTACCACACTGCTCAACCAAATTTGTCAGTTGGGCTCACAGTATGAACACTTCTACCATGTTTATATATATTTTATTCACAGACCGCACCCTATTCTTTGCAATCAGTAAGAAAACATACACATATTGCGTCTGTTTCAACTCAAAATAGATGACAGTTATTCTCACTCTTATTCCTCAGAGCAATGACTGAGGACTGACTTAATATGCCCAATTTAAATTTGGGCAGCTCGGCAGTTAACTGTCAGTCATTATTAACACATGCTTTCACTATGGCAACATTCTCCACAACTACACCTTTCCTGTTCAGAATCCACTTGCCAAGCAAACAATTAGCAATCTCCCTTCATACATTTTTTTTTTAACTCTTCATTTTTGTATTTTTTGCAAATTGTCCTGATAGAGCTGAAAAGATTTAACAAAACTCTTTCTCCATCAATGCTTTATCTATATATAAACAAAGTAATTTTATTTAACGTGATCAGAATACAAATAGTTCACCCAGTAGATACTGCATTATTTCTAAATTCACTTGAGATGCAGATTTAGCAGAGAAATACAACTTTAATGATCAACAGTTAATGACTAGCTGATTGCTGTTACTGTGTGCTGGGATTGTTGATAATATCAAATGATTTTTGTTGCTCCACTGCTCCCAGGATTAAGTGTCTCCATGCATGTTGTCAAATAGCTTCTTCTAAATAAGACATAATGCAAGGCATGGGAAAACATGTACAAGCACTGAGCTATTAAAATGATAACATATAAATTGCACGTTAATGTTTATGGCATTGTGTAGGAACAACTTTCTTTGAATGCAGGTATCAGCATCTGCCTTTGGAAAAAAGTACATTAAATGCAGAAACAGCTGATAGTTCAAAGTGGATTTAATTCCTGTAACTTATTTAAATGTATTTTATACCAGGAAAATTCAGATGTGTAAAATTTAAGAACAAACAATTTTAATCATATCTTTGAACTTCTGCTATCATGCAACACAAACTTGGATCCTTCTATTCTTTAACTACAACTATAAAATTCAGGATGCAGGGCTTTCCCATCAATGTCTTTTAAAACAGGTCTCATTTGCACATATATGGAAGGAATTTCAAGCACCAATTTTTCTTTGATTGTAAATGGCCTCATAAACATAGAGGTCACATTATTACATAACAATAAAGCATGAGAAGAAAGAAAGTAGCAGACTGGACAAGGAAAATGTGAGTGATATCATTAAGGACGGGGGGGGGGGGGGGGGTATCAGATGGCAACTGTGGAACTTTTGATACTGGAGAGACAAGAAATGCCCATGCTTCCATTTTTCAGACTCATTTCTTCTACAAACCATACAACTGATGCACAGACAAACATTCAGTCTTAACAACACACAAATATTCCATACAATGGGATACTGTTCACATTCTACATACTTCCAATGTTTGAACATTTTCTGAATTATTCATATGCATTTAAAGTTAATGCCTTTACAGTCAGAATGAATTCTGGACTACAAAAAACATGATTTACAGGAAGAACTTTTCAATATGATGACAAACTTCATTATTTCTTGAATACGCTAGTGGTAAAATATTTGATGGATGTTCTCAATTTAGAACTTAATTAAACACAATGCTCTGCAGAATCAAAGGAAACATGCTTGGATTATGTCATTATTTAAATCTTCTTAGTTTCAGAACATTACTTAAGTGGAGCATCATGACATGTCCTACCCAGATCTAATTAGCCCACTAGCAATTGCAGTTATTAGGCTTTGCCTGTAATACTGCAAGAGATTTCTGCATCAAACATTTCCTTTTCTTGATTACTCTTTCACCTTTCATGCTACTGATAAAACGCAGAATGAGCAAAATCTTGAAAGAAATACATGCTCATATTGCCCACTCAGAGAAAAGGAGTGCCTGTATGCATAAATCTCACTTGGCAAGCTCTTAGGAAGCAAGTAAAAAGGCGTGAACAGGACACGATTGAATCCAAAGTGTATTTAGGTCCAACAGAGGTGAATGAGTAAAACCTGAATCAATTCAGCTTTAAGGCTCCTGTTGGCATTCAGAATTTTCATTTTACACATGCTTCAACTACAAGCATGACAAACTCTTGACAGCTAAAAAGGCCCAAAAATAAACGATATCGGTTGAGCCTGTCGGAATCCAAGTTCCAAGGAAAAGCAAGGATTCTTTTTAAAAGTATAAGTGTTCTTTGCAAAATGCTTTGCAATTACAGACTAGTTTCATTTTGCTGTCATAAAGGATGACAATATTAACTTTGAATGTGATATTTCTCTTGTGATCCAATTTTATCATCAATGCTGGGTACTTAACATCACAGAATTCACTAATTAGCATGGAAGCTCAGTGGAAAAACATTTTTCAGTTGTCTAACTGCATGAATAGCATTTCTATTTGTATTCTATTTGTGCATCACAGATTTTTGCTGATGTCCACTACACAGAAACACAGGACTGAATAACTTTTCCCAGTGGCTACATTGCAAATTAAGCACAGCTTTCATCTATTTCCCACACTATGTTCCCAATTAGAATCAATCACTATTTATATTTAATTGCATTCAAGGGTAGACTTAGATAGTATAAGGAGTATTCAGAAGACACTGGCTCAGGTTTTGTAAAGCAGCAATCAAAATGATTTTGCCAATCACTTCACTCAGTATTCCACAGATATTTCAGATTAGTCATTGTAGACATATAGTCATCCAACAGTTTTCAGATTGGCAACCTGCACAGGGAATCTGAGCCATCTGTTAATGGACAGCAGTTTAACCTTCAGATTGTAAAAGCCTTCCTGAACCAGTGTCCAAATCAAGTAGTAAAAAAAAAAAAAGGTGGACAGAGCAAATTGAATCGGAGGAGAAATCAGTAAAGCTTCACTTTGTTAGTGAGTTTTATGTAGTATTCCTCTCAGAGCCCTAGCAGATTTTCTCATACTATCTACCCAAATCGTCTCATTACCTATGCATCATTCCTCTATGGAGCAACCCACTCGTTGTATTATCCTAGTCACTATAGGCAGAAGTATTGGCGTTGAGTGTGTGTTGCTGGAAAAGGACAGCAGGTCAGGCAGCATCTGAGGAGCAGGAAAATCAATGTTTCAGGCCAGAGCCCTTCATCAGGAATCTTCTGATCAGGCAGAAGTATTGGCCACAGCTGGCGCCGCTTGGAATTCCTGGCACCAGTGCCATCTTTAAGGTCCAGTCATGCTCCCAATGACGTGGCAGCGGTCTGCAGCTGCTCTGTACATTTCCTGTTAGTTGGGCAGAGGCAAAAATGGTACCTTGTTTTGCCAATGTTCGATGTGTGCGTGCATGCGTCTGTATACGTGCACACAGGGGTGGTGCATTCTGTTGCTCGCCATGGACCATGCCCCAAGGTGTTGTGATTGATGGAAGAGTAAGTGGCAAGCTGGATTTGTTAGCTAAGTACAATAGCTTTCATGTCAGGGACTATCACCAACTACTTCTTTTATCCACCCAGCAGATGAGAGAATGGAAAACTACATAATCAATGAGTTGAAGTGATGTACCAAGTATGTATGATGTATTCATACATGCAAATAGGTCCCTCACTGCTCACTGGAGTGAATCATGCTTTCCCATTCAATACTTGATCAGAAATTGGGATTTTTTTGCTCAACTACAAAGAGCTCCTTGTTGGTCATCTCACGTGACTCTCAACTTTCTCACTGCTGTGTGTTGTTCAGGGACTGAAGATTCTGCCCACAGACAAATCATGTGATGTACATAATGTACAGGAAGTGAAATAAAGATGGCAAAACACACATGGAAAACAGAAATAAAAAGAGACTAACAGGAAAGAATAACAAAAATTTCAATAACAATTTGCTTTTGAGGAATAGCACTCTACACTTATAAAGTTGATCTTTCCACGGCATAAGAGGCGACTCAATAAATATTATTTAATATGCCATTTAAAGTCATCTATTCCCAAATGTTCTGGTGCTAGGGTTTACATTTTTAGCGTAGGGCGAGTTGTCAAATATCCCAAGTGCATGTCATTACTTTGAACTCTGTTGGCAAGGATAATACCTGTGAGAAGTATGCTACCCCTGAAATGACTTTTGAATTTCCATACTTAACTGCAAATATGTAGGTGCCATAATTTACTCACTAATAACAGCAAATGCTAACTGTCTCATCATTATTGTAAAAGGGCCAGTCCTTTTGTGTAATTGGAATATAATATTTAAGTTATGACGACATTCAAGCCAAGAAACACATTTGCTAGATGAGTCAAAGAATATACTAAACCTTTAGCAAACTCAATCCCATATTGATCAGCAATAAAGGAAGAATGTAATGTAGCTGTCACACTTTCCAGTCCTTTCAGAGTGCGATTTTCTAATATGGTGCTGCAATAATACACCATTGCTACTAAACATTATGCTTGAATCAAACTTTTTTTAAACTCTACATAGATTTTTTAAATCTTTTTTATTTCATGTAAAATGATGGAATATAGATGAGTTGATCGGACTTAGTGGGAATACTGGCAGAAGACACATATATCCAGAACAGAAGGGAGAGGTACATTATTCCTCCACCAAAGAAACATTGTGGATGATGGAGCAGCTACCAAACAATAAAAACCCACAGATGAGAGGCAAAGCATGCATGCAAATACAGTTTTCAATTTATTATTTATACACACATTTCTGAATATTTTCATATTCTGCACAATACCATACTTTAAAGATTTTAACACTTGACAATCTTGGAAGGATATTCCAATATTTTCTTGACTCCTGGACACAAGTAAATTCTAGTATTCCTGCATTTGACACACAATTAGGGGCAATATACTCACTCGCTTTCAAATAAATGAATGCATTTTCACCCTCCAATCCAATCAGAGCCTTTCTCATATTAACTGATAATCAATTTCCCTCAAAATAGGTCTAAACTTTGGTGCATGTCCCACTTAAAATTCTTAATGTGTTATTATACCTGATCCTACTTCCTTCACTGTGTTGAAATTAAGACTCATTACACTTTTTAACCATGCTTATACCCAGCAGTGCAGTAACTGTGAAATGCACAAACTTCCATTTTCCATTGCTTTCTTTCAAAACCCAGGCTTTGCACCAGCAAGTCATAGTTTTTTCTGAACATGTCAAAACTGATTGTATCATACAAACCTACAAATGTGGAGCAGCAATATGTCATTCAGTCCCAAGAGTCTGCTCTGCCATTCAATAGGGCCATGATTTTATTGTGACCTTAACCACACTTTGCTGCCTTCACCTGACACCTTTTAATTGCTTTGTTCATTTAGTCTTTCCTTTCAATAACTCAACAAAACAGCTAATTAGGTAAAATGCAAATTCAAAGCTTTTAACTTGCTCAGAATGTCACTTTCATGCATAAACAATGAATTATCAAAAAAGTAAAATTGGCCTATGATCCATCCATACATCTGGAACAGGACCAATACAATCTACATCATATTGTCATAGGATGTTTGTTTGGCAAACTCATTTAGGAGCATAAAAATCTAATGAAAGATGTATATGAAACAGACAACACACCCAACCAAAACCACTCCAAGAGCAGTTTATTCCTCCCATATGTCAAAACGATAGACAATCAAACCATTCCCCATAAATCTCTCACAATTAACAGACACCTTTTATTCTTCACAACTGAATCCTCAAATTCCTCTTCAATTTCATTCAGTGTCATTACTATTTTTTCTGCACTTTCACTTAGTTATTGAGATAAAGCATCTATGCAATTTAAGTGACAGAACAAGGTGCATACTTGATAGAAAAATGAACAGAGATTATGCTGTAAGGTTTAATGAAGCGGGTGAGAGGAGGCTTGTATGAAATATAATTACTGGCACAGGATAAATGGATCAAATGGTCAAAGAGCTGTGTATTCTATGTACTTCTATGGAACATTTAACCCATGTCATTGAAAGCAGTTTTTCCATCAAAAAGCTACAAACCAATAAAATGTAAGTGAAAATAAAAGTGAAAGGGGACCATGAAACCATTCAAGTGTCATAAAAACCTATCAAGATTCCTAATGTCCTTTAGGAAAGGGAACTAGTAACTTTACCTGGTTTGATCTCATGCAATTCTAGACCAGAATTCAATGTGAATGACTCTAAACTGCCCTCTGAAATGGATCAGCAATCCATCCACAGTTCTGTCAAACTGCTAAAACGTTTAAAAGGTCTAAGAGATGAAGCAGGATGGATCATCTTAGATTGACCTAGTTACCAGAAAAGAAAAAGTCTAACACAGCCTTGTTGACTTCTTGTTATCATTTGGGCCCTAGTAGCAAAATTGGAAGAGGTATCTGTCAGATTTATCAAGCAACAACCTGACATTGTTGTACTCTCAGAATCATGCCTTCGAGGCAATGTCCCAGACACTACCATCACTTTCTCATCAGCAGGACAGACCCAGTGTAGTCAAGAGGGAGCTGCATTGGGAATTCTTAACATTAATTCCAGACCCCATGAAGTCTCAAGGCACCAAATCAAACATGGACAAAGGCAAAGGCAACACCCAATGTCACCACAAAGCATCTTCCAAAAATCATGACCATTACCATCAAAAAGAACAATGGCAACAGATACATGGGAGCACCATCCTCCTACAAGTTCCTCGCGAAGCCATTCATCATCCTGACTTGGAAATGTCTGTCATTCCTTCAGCAGTTTTAGGCTTTTGACCGAGTGGCTGTACCTCCATCAAATGGACTGCAGCAGTCAAAAAAAAGCAGCTCACCATTACATTCTCAATGACAAATAGGAATGGGTAATAAATGCTAGCCCAGCCAGTGAATCCTACATCTCCTGAATGGATAAAGAATTCCTAACACTACATCCCATTCCACCATCTCCACTTCTATGACACCTCTGGAACACACCAGAGATAATCTTTCTCATTTCCAGCATCAACCCTTGAGCATCATCTGAAATCATGTGGCCATTTTTCATATGTACACTAATGACAACTCTTACGACCTTTGCAGTAGCACTCAAACAACTTGGCTAGTTGTCAGTTTTCCATGAGATATTATCTTGTACTGCAGAATGAAGTGAATGGTTCTGAAAGAGATAATGCTGAAAAATGCATTAAGCTCAATCCAATAAGATCAGCAAGACTTGGGTTATCATCTTGAAGGGACAGACCCATTAAACTAGGTCTCTCAATAGTCATACTAACAATACTACTGATATAACTTGTATCCGATTGCTATTGTATAATAAAACAGATCATTGTTGAGCAGCCGAGGACCAGAAGAGTCAAATGTTTCGGGCATAAGCCCTTAATCAGGAATGGGGCTTCTGGGGGGGTGGGGGGGGTGGAGAAAAGAGATAAATGGGTGGAGTTGTGGGAAAATGCAGCTGAGAATGCAATAGGTAGATGAAGATGAGGGATAAGGTGATAGGTCAGAGAGGAGGGTAGAGCAGATAGATGGGAAAGATGATGCACAGGTCAAGTGGGCAGTGCTGAGTTGTAGGCTTGGGACTGGGATAATATGGGGGGGAGGAGAAATGAGTAAACTAGTGAAATCCACATTGATCCTGTGTGGTTACAGGGTCCGAAGGTGGAAGATAAGGCATTCTTCCGCCAGGCATTAGCTAGTTAGGGTTTGGTGATGGAGGCAGCTCAGGACCTGCATGTTCTTGGCAGAGTGGGAGGGGGAGTTGAAATGTTCAGCCAAAGGACATTGGGGTTGGTTGGTGCAGGTGTCCCTGAAGATGAGGCGTTGGGGGCTAGGGAAACAAAATCTTGGAGGTGGTGAAGGGCATGGGTGGTATCCCGAATGTAGGTGGAGAATTCATGGACTAAAGGGGACAGAACAATGTCAAGATATACAGAGATGATTTCAGTGGGACAGGAGCAGACTGAGACAATGGGTCGACTAGGGAAGTCAGGTTTGAGAACCTTCGGTAGGAGGAAGAATTGGGCGATGTGGGGTTCATGGACAATGAAGTTGGAGTCTGTGGATGAGAGATCTCCAGAGGGACACCCGCACCAATCAACCCCACTGCCCTGTGGCTGAACACTTCACTCTCCCCCCCCACTCCACCAAGGACATGCAGATCCTGGGCCTCCATCATCTCCAACCCCTACCACCAGATGCCTAGAGGAAGAAAGAAATAGAGTATTGAGGCCTATGCATTAACGTAGATTGTAAATATACGTGATCTCGGGATTCTGCACCAATTTGTGCCTGCACACTTGGAATAAATAGATTATTTGGGCTGCCAGAAGAAGTGGTGGAGCTTCGTACAATCACAACATTTAAAAGACATCAGAATGGGTATGTGAATAGGAAGGGTTTGGAGGGATAGGGGCTGGGTGTTGGCAGGTGGCCAAGATTAGGTTGGGATATCTGGTTGGCATGGACGGGTTGGACCGAAAGGTCCGTTTTTCGTGTTGTACATCTCTATGACTCCAATATACCGCCTTGGGACCCTGCAACCACAAAGAATCAATGCAGATTTCACCAATTTCCCCTCCCCCCACATCATTCCCATCCTAAGCCTCCAATGCAGCACCACCCTCCTGGTGTGTCCATCACCTTTCCCATCTATCTGCTCCACCCTCCTCTCCGACCTATCACCACCTCCCCCACCTTCATCTCCCTATCGCATTCTCAGCTACCTTCCCCCAACCCCTCCCATTTATCTCTCAGCCCCCTGGGCAACAACCCTCATTCCTGACGAAAGGCTAATTGCCTGAAAGTCAATTCTCCTACTCCTCAGATGCTGCCTGATCTGCTGTGCTTTTCCAGCATCACACTCTTGACTCTGACCTCCAGCATCTGCACGCCTCACCTTTCCCTCAAATAGGAAGGGGAGGGGGTTGCGGGAGAGAGGTTTGCTATGGAAAATGGGTCTTTTTAACATAAATGGATGGTGTGGTAATGATTCAGAAGGTTGCAGTCACAAACTAAAATCCCAATAACTTCAATAAATGTAGATCCATGCTCCAATTCAGTACTGAGGAAGCACTTCACTGGCAAAGGGGCCTCCTTTACAATGTCACTGAAATCAGAACAGGTGTACTGAGTCTTAGCGCATGTTTCTCCTTCAACTAACATCACTAAAACACAAACTTATAATTCATCTTGTTACTGTCCCTCACATTTTATTGTGCCTAGGTCGTGTGTTCTGTTTGCTTCAAAGCTACACCATTGGTTGGACAGCAATTTAGATGTCTTGGGCTGTGAAAGTGCTACAAATGCATTGTCAAAATCTTTTTCCAACTTTTGATGCACCAAGCAAATTTTGTACTAATTTTTAAATGGAAGGCAAAAAACTCAATTTCAGCTGCTAACATCACTTTCAGATGAGCATTCCTTCATGGAAAATAGTAAAATGAAATCTCAATGCATTACACCACATCAATATCTACATCTGCAATATAAATCAGACAATAAATTTGATGGAATATGACATAAACAATCTTGTTCCCATTATGAAGTTGCAGAAAACAAAAAACAGTCAAATTATGAAAACAAATTAACATGATCTATCCTTCCATGCAAATACAAAGTCCCCATTTTAGTGAGTTCAAATTGGCATGTAAGGCACTTGACCATCTTAAATTTAGCAATATTTTCTCAAATGTCTGCCATCCTCAATAAAGCTTGTTAAGCTTTCCAGATTACAAAAAAATTGCCTCAGATAATCAGATTCGCCAATCTCTGATGAGACTGCATGAGGGGTTGCTTTTGAATGATTTAACACAGTTTTGCACATTCCAATATTACTGAAGTTATTATATATCGCTGCAACAGCAGTTGGCTCAAAAAACTAACCATACACGTTACCGAAGGTACACATTTTATTTCAAATCTTAAACTTCTTTAGTCACATCTTTATCATTTATTTTAAACAAGAAGCAATGTCAGCCTTACAGAAGTATTTGCATAAATAGTACTTTCAATGAAATTCAGAAATATGAACAGATATCAAAACATGTCTCATGACATTACTCAAACAGAAAGAAATATGAAGTGGGGTTTCTGCTTAACCACAATACACCTATTGCTGGATTCCTGCAAATTTACTGTAGCAACATATCACTTGACTGATTTGGGATAAACATATTACAAGCCTCATGAGGATAGTTTTACAACCAATCCTTATCATTTAATAAATTTGTTTAGTATTCAAGTAACAGTTTGCAACTCCTTTTCCAGTGCCTCCCAGAGTAGTCAAATGAACTTTTTAAGCACTGCAACTATCAGAGTGGGTTTGCAGTACTTGCAAAAGAAGCATTTTTTTTGCAATGTCTTTCTCAACCCCATTATGTAACCTGTAAAAATGCCACTCAAAGATCGCACAGGATAAGCATGGAAAAAAAAAACTTGTATTAATTTAACAATTTTCATGACCTCAAGAAATCTTAAAATGCTGTGCAGTCAATCAAGTACTTTCATCGGTGGCCGTTATGACGATATCACCATTACAGCCAATTCACACACATCAAACTCCCAAAAGCAACAGGTTGACAATCAGATAATTTGTTTTTGTGATCAAGGGACAAGTATCAACCAGAACACCACACACAAAAGAAAACTGGCCCTCTAACCTTTACCTCAGTACTAGAAACTTGTTATGCCCAACAGCCCTCTTTTACTTTAATCTAGTTATTTCCCTTGAAATAAAGAAACTCAAGTCAATTATTTTCTTGGCTGGAAACAGGAATACTCAAAAATTAAGGGCTCCCTGAGTGTGCTATTGAGTGTAGGTTGTTCGTGACAATTAAGCAAATCATGTAATACAGCTCTTAAAAAAAACTCTGAATGAAGAAATTGATTTAACGATGCAGCAGAAACTTGGCATTAGGCAAGCAAAGTTTTAGAACAGTATGTCGGAAATAACAGAAATCCAAAATTTAATTCAACACCATTTTCAATGTGCTGGAATAATTTGGGTGGAATGCTATCTCACAGTCAGTATTGTGATGGCCGCTCCTCTGCTCCAGGGATTAACCAAGAAAGCACAAGAATGGCCTGAAGTGCAGCACCATTCTGCTCAATTAAAACATTGCTACTTGAACAAAGTGCAAGTTGGTTTATGCATTAGTATGTTTCTGCTAGAATTATTTTATTTCCAGCCTGTTGCCTGGCAATATTTGAGGAAAGTAAAAATTAAGAAAACATGGCAATGTAAGCCTGCTCTTTACACACAAAAACACTCTAAGCAAATTTAGGTAGGAGCTTTCTGCCAATACAGGGTATATCCTCGAAAATGCTCAGGATGCAAGCCCATTAAACAACTCCGATCTTCTTTCTTAAATGCCTGCCCACTCAAGCATTATCCAACGTTCAACCAATTCTGAAATGCATTTGGAGAGAATTCAGTGTGAGTTGATTTTGTCAAATTCACAAACGATATATATAACCAAGAGTCGTAGAAATTATATTTACTTGAACAATAATGTCCAAGATAAAAAATGTTTAATTTCTGGTTTCAACAAGTTGAAAGTTTAGCATGCAGCATTAGAATCTACATCTGCAGTCATAGTCATTCTCCTGTACAACAATCAGATCAGAAAAATGGTCAAAAAATTTTACTTCAGAGTAATTTAGATAACGTTTATTGCTGAAAATGTATTAATGTATCATGCCCTGTGCACAGCATTAACTTGATGTGGGTTCATGACCATCATTTCAACATTAAGGAGGTCTTAATCGCAGTTCTGCTGTTAGTGGGAGGCACTGATCAAAAGGCCAGAATTCTTCTCCACAGGGAGGGAATAGAAAGAAAATACGCAAATTATCCCAAGCTGATCTCTAATATCCACCTCCTGGCAGCCAGCTCATCACCAACACAGGCAGGGAACAAGGAATGAAAATGTATTTTAAACAAGTGGGGGTGTATAGTTATATCTATTATTTTGATAGTCAAGCAAACTATCAATTCCTACTGTACATTTATTAAAATAACTGAGGTTATGGTTCATTATACTTTTCAAAAGATCAATTTGAGCAAGTATCATTACAGCTCTTATATTTTTATTCAACTTTGCCATTATTACAGAGCTAATGTCCGTACACGACATCAGCTGCCAACTCAATACAGTGAAGTCTTCAAAATATTTCTTTCATCAAAACAGATGTAACCAACACTATGCCACTGGGACACTGGGTAAAATAACTAAGTTATATGATAAATTTGGACAAGGAGGGCCAATCAGTCCACCATCATCACCCTTCCCTGAAGAGTATTCCTTCACATTTTCACAGATTACTCAAGTTCTAACTTCCATTCTTCTTTTTGGGAGTCCAATATTTGCAGAGTAAACTATCCATAGGATCAGAACTAAATCTGCTCTTTACTCATTTTTGAGGTATCGCCTCAGCATTTCTTTCTTTTATAAAAGGTCCCTTATGCCTCCATTTTGAGGTGCCCAAATTCAAATTTCTCTTATCTGCATTTATAGCTTTTTGTCTGCCTCTCCCCAGAACTGTCATCTGGACTTCAACGTTTATTTAACCTTGCAGTTAGTTAAGCAAATCTGAACACAATGTCCAAAGACAGAGTCTGCCAAGAAAATTATATACACTCAGAGTTGCCAAGGTTGTAATATGTAGACATTCCAGCAAAATACAAGAACATTTCTATTCTGTTGTTGACAGGAACATACATTGAAACTTTCTGCAAAGATCATTCATCCATGTGGCATGTATCAACAAGGGTAAACGTTTCCAAAGGTCTTGCTGCCATCTACTCCAGCGCATTCCTGGCAGAACTGCAGGTCAAATATGGGACTGGAGAAGGTTTCAACGCAAAAAAATGTTCTAAAGGCATGACTTGAAAGCACTGCAAACCAGCAAGGAAATGCACAAATCTTAAAACTGCTTGGTGCAAAATGTCCGTGAATTGGGTGGTGACCCTACTTGATTAACTTGAACATTTCCAAACACCATACTATACTTCCTTTAATAATAGTTCCTAACATTTCCTCTAGAACAGATGTTAACCTAACTGGTCTATAGGTTCAAACTGTCTATCTTCCTTCCTCTTTGAAGGAAGGAGTTACATTCACTACCCTCCAATTTAATGGGACAGTTTCCAAATCAAGAGTGTTTTGGAAAATTAAAAGTCAACTCTCTCATTCATCCCTTATTCTAAGATCTTTGGAAAAAGGCCATCAACATTTATCTTGCTGTACGTGTAGATTGGGTAATCCCCTCAGCATGCCACAAATAATCACTCCGGTACCTGGTTTATAAATCATATTCTTGTGCCTTGATAAATGGAGACACTACAAATGACATTAATGGATTGTGACATTATATTACCACTGTTGCTGATGCACATCAATGTTGAATTTCTTGCTAAATAATTTTATGAAATTACATTGCTGCACATCCCAATGTTAATGTATCATGATCTATATTCAACCAATTGCTTTATGCAAAAAGCAGGCTTTGTGAACCCAAAGCAATAGTTCTTGTGTCTCATAAATAATAGGTACCACTGACTTTATTGAGTCATCCATTTTGAGCACTGAATTTCCTGGGGTGATAGTATTGCAGTAGGCAAGGTTTTGCTGACAGAATCTGCTTGACACGAT
The DNA here is from genome assembly GCF_037043375.1 of Chiloscyllium plagiosum. Taxonomy (NCBI): domain Eukaryota; kingdom Metazoa; phylum Chordata; class Chondrichthyes; order Orectolobiformes; family Hemiscylliidae; genus Chiloscyllium; species Chiloscyllium plagiosum. The sequence goes on along the minus strand of NW_028270141.1, from coordinate 78,732,670 downwards.
CAAAAATACCCTGAGGATTATCTTGCCACACAGAAGGGACGCCCTTCTTCAGCAAATCACACAGCACAGAAACCTTGTTGGCAATATACAGCAAAAGGATATTTAAAAATCCAAGACAATTTCAGATTCTCTTTAACCTGTAGGGTTAACATTTGTTAAACATAATGCATGCATTGATCAGGATGGATTCCATGGGACAGTAAACTGATCCAAAGAAGTTTATTGGGCTGACAGTGACGTTAAATGTCAATTCTTGTTGTCACGCTGCTGTTATCAGTAGGTGTGGCCATGTTCTGGTTTTGTCTTACCCATGACTACAGTGTTTTCTAACTTTACAAATAGAATCTTAACAATTGTCCTGATGCATTGTTAGACTAGCTCTTGGCTTACCGTTATAAAAAAGGATTCCTAAAAGTTGTTAGTTTGGGATTCCTCTGCTAAATTAACAAATCAGTAACCATGTTTTGGCTTGGAATAGAATCTTACTCAGGAAACCTTAGAGCTCATTCCTTCTAATGTTGCTATTACATGTGGACTTCTTTCAAGTGGAAGTTCAAAACCCGTTGGATCTTAGTATAGACCTAATGGCACCATTCATTAAAAGATACTTAATGGAGCTACACCAATCAGTGCTGTGGTCATCCTTCCAAGTTTCAGTTCATCTTGGTCAGCTGGACATTGCCCAAATGTGTATATTGCGTTTCTATGAAGGATTAATCAATAGGGTTGCATTATCCAAGTACCAACCAAATCAAGTCTGTCGGCATGCAGGTGTTTGGACATAGTTGACCAATTTAATTGTGTCACATGTGGTCTGTCCTGCTACACAAGTTTGGTTTGAATTTTACAAATTGCAACTAGATGGAGATCTGTACCTACTGTCTGAAGGCATTACTCCTGCATGACTGATATCTACCAAGTGGAAAATTTCAGGAAACATATACCAATTTGTGAACTGTCTCTGCAGTCTGATCCTGTCAATGCAAGGAACTTGTGATCCATTAAACATGGAGATGGTCTCTGATAGGCTGTACCACAAAGCACCACTTGATGAGCTTTCAGGACCGACAGTGGAAATATTTTGGCACTAGCTCCTGTATTGACTTTAGCTTTTAGTGACTGTTGCCTTCTATTTTCAGAACATTTGATTTTAATGGTTAGAAGGCAATTTTTTTGGTTTTGTCACATTTGCTGACTATAGCAACAGCATTGGTGCACTTCAGGCGTGTAATTGTAATTGTCCTGCCACCACAGCTTCATACTTGCACCTGTCCTCAAGATTTATGTCAATGGCATGGCCTTTTCTCTTACCCAAAATATCCATTGTAAAATCTTAAATGGATGTAGAAACAATGACCAACTCAATAAGCCTGTCTGATAGTTCCTCTTTGGAAAAGGGACTCTCCTGCCCTTTGCTGCAGCATCTTCCAACAAACTAGTTGGTACAAACTGGGTTACAAACTGATTTGGAGATGCCGGTGTTGGACTGGGGTGTACAAAGTTAAAAATCACACAACACCAGGTTATAGTCCAACAGGTTTAATTGGAAGCACACTAGCTTTCGGAGCGACGCTCCTTCATCAGGTGATAGTGGAGGGCTCGATCGTAACAGAATTTATAGCAAAAATTTACAGTGTGATGTAACTGAAATTATACATTGAAAAATTGATTGTTAAGCCTTTCATCTGTTAGAATACAGTGATAGTTTCACTTCTTTCATGTGTAATTCACAAAACCTTTTTTTTTAAAGTTGCATTCTCGGGTTAGCTGTTAACAATGGGTGATAGCTAGACAATATGTTGAAGGTGTTAGCCCCCTGTGTTCTCCCTGTCTATGCCATGATGTTTAGATTGATTCTAATCTAAAAAGTGGGATAACAGAGTTTTACATAAATTCATACATTGTACTTTGCTCAAAAACTGTACCTCTGCAAGTACAAATTCACCCCACAAAATATATGTGTGCATGTGGATCTTTGTCTGTATGTGTCTGTCTGGGGTGGGGGTTGTGAGTGCGAAAAAGTGTGTGTGCGCGTGCGCACACACACAGTGTCTTAAGTCTGTGAGGGGGTGCATGTGAGAGTGTGGGTGTGTGCGATTCTGTGTGTACCTGTGTCCGTGTGTATGTCCGTGTGTGTAGTGCAATGGTGATCATCTGTAGTGTGACATGAACCCAAAGTCCCAGTTGAGGCCCTCCCTATGGGTACCAAACTTAGCTATCAGCCTCTGCTCGGCCACTTTTCTCTGCTGCCTGTCCCGAAGTCCACCTTGGAGGATGGTCACCCGAAGGTCCGAGGCTGAATGTCCAGGACCACTGAAGTGTTCCCCAACTGGGAGGGAACCCTCCTGTCTGTTGATTGTTGTGCGGTGCCTATTCATCCGTTGTCGTCATCTTTGCTTGGTTTCCCCAATGTACCATGCCTCCGGGCATCTTTGTCTGCAACGTATAAGATAGACAATGTTGGCTGAGTCACATGAGTACCTGCCATGTACAGGTGGGAGGTGAGAGGTGTTCCCACGCGTAATAGTGGTATCTATGTCCACAATCTGACATGTCTTGCAGCGTCCACCGTGACAGGGTTGTATGGAGTTATCCCGAGAGCTGGGCAGTTTGCTACGAACAATGATATGTTTGAGGTTTGGCGGTTGTTTAAAGGCAAGTAGTGGAGGTGTGCGGAAGGTCTTGGTGAGATACTCATTTTCATTGAGAATGTGTTGCAGGTCACAAAGAACATGGCGTAATTTTTCAGCTCCTGGGAAGTACTGAACAACGAAAGGTACCCTGTCAGTTGCAGCACGTGTCTGTCTCCTGAGGTGGTCATTACGGTTCCTTGCTGTGGCACGTCAGAACTGGCGGTTGATGAGTTGAGCATCGTATCCCGTTCTTGTGAGGGTATCCCTGAGTACTTCCAGGTGTCTGTCACGTTCCTCCTCATCTGAGCAGATCTGGTGTATGTGCAGGGCTTGTCCATAGGGAATGGCTGTTTTAGTATGTTTTGGGTGGAAGCTGGAGAAGTGTAGCATCGTGAGGTTGTTACAAACTGTGTAACACTTCAGCAAAACACAAAGGCAGTTCAATGGGCCCGAGAGTACAGATCCAAAGTTTCCTTGTGTCCCAGTTCAAGGATGCACTTCAAACATTTTTCTTTAAACAAAAGGGCAATCTTAAAAAATATAATTTATATTCCCAAACATAATGAAATGAGCTCCGTTTTCGTGGTGGTTAGCAGGAAAGTGGCAGCAATGTCATTGGACTAATAATCCAGAGGCCTGGGCTCATATTCTGTGGACAACAATCAAATCCCACCATGGCAACTGACGGAATTTGAATGCAGTTAATAAATCTGGAACTGAAAGTTTTTTCCTCAGTTGGCAACCATAAAGCTACCCTCAAATGTTGCAAAAATTCATCTGATTCACCAACAGCCTTTATGCAGTTGGCACTATATGTGCCTCCACTCCCACAAAAGTGAGGCAAGCTCTTAATTACCTTGAAATGGCCTAGTAAAGCACACAGTTTAAGAGCAATTAGGGATGGGCAACATAGGCTGGCCTTGCTTACATCCCATTAAAATTAAATGTCTTATCTACAAATATGTAGAATGTTTTTACTTACAGAAACTGCTGCTTAATGCTGAGAAATTATCCTTTTTCCTGCATTTCCTGTTGTCTGATAGGTCTTCAACAAGTTTTACAAATATTTGCCCCCAAGGTACTGGATATTTTACAGACAATTTCTGCTGCTACCATGTGAGCTTGCCTTCAGCAGGCAAGGGTGTAGAAATCATGCTCTTGAGGATCCAACAGACATTTAATGCCTAGCCATTATGCACAAATACTGCATTCTTTAGGCACATAAGTGTCTTGGCTATTAATAAGTTCTTAATTTAAAGCAGCATGTTTCCAGAACAGTGTCGTGCTTCACATGATCCAAGATAAGGCAGAATAGGAAATATTTATAATCTTGGACCACATGCTATGATACAGTGATGAGATGATGAGCATGTCTGACATACTGGCCATGAGGTATAATACATTGATGGGAGAAGTAGAGAGTCTATCATGCCAATTATAGCTTTCTATACTACTGCACCTAATCTGAATTATATTTCATTTTCTTCTGCATACAGGACAACTCACTTAAATGAATAAAAAGTTGAATAACTGCTTCAGGAATGACAGCAAATCCTAAACAAACAACTGTAAAAACTCAGTCCTTAATAAAGACCTACAGACTTGAAATGGCTTTTGTCTGACTGATGAATTCATTGTCAGTAACTGAATTTCAGGATTTTTAATTCATGCTTTTGTAATATATTCCATAACTTTTGTTTCTTCCGTCAGAATAATATCTAACTGCACTTCATTCACAATGTCACAGAAACATCAGAAATAGGAGCAGGAGTCGGCCATTTGGCCGTTTGAGCCTGCTGTGCCATTTGTTATGTTCGTGGCTGATCATCCATCTTGACAATGTGTCCCTGCTTTCCCACCCACATCCTTTGATTCCTTTAGCTCAAAGCATTATATTCCACTCTTTCTTAAAACCATATAACGTTTTGGCCTCTACTAATTTCTACGGTAGCAAATTCCACAGGTTCACCACACTTTCGGTGAAGGCATTTCAGTGCGGGATAGCCAACCCTCTATCTTTAATTTGTGACCCGATTCTGGATAACCCCCATCTTCAGGAACATCCTATGTGTGTTTACCCTGTCCAATCCAGAAAAATGTTATGTTTCTATGAGATACCCCATCATTCTTCTAAATGCCAATCAATATAATCCTAACTAATTCAACCTTCCCTCATACACCAGTTCTGTCATTGCAAGAAACTCACTGCTCAGATGAATCATTTCATTGCATAGTGCAAGAACCTCACTCTCCAGATAACGAAACCAAATCTGCATTCAATATTCCAGGTGTGATCTCACCTGTATGTCCTTCCTGAATGTGAAAATAAAACAGAAACATGGGTTTCCAATGGCCCTCTGAAATGGATTCCTTGAATAAATTGTGTTATTTCACTTTCATTGTTGTTTTCTTCACCGTGGATTGTGAAGAGAGGCTTTTTGAGGCACACATGCTCTGGCATTTTATTAGACGTACACATCTGATACTTCAGAGGATAGTCAGTCCTTAAAAAAAAAAATCAACATTTGTTCAATATATTTAAAGTCCACACAAACTGAAATTGCAAAGGTTTTGCAATACTTGCATCATTACAATTTCACCTGCTTTAAATATCAAACAGTATTTGTAAATGTTGATTCTTATATTTAAATTTTAAAGTTCCAGATATAACTTGGCAAACTTTCACCATATGCCACAAACATGTCTAATGATAGAACAAGGACTATCATTTCTACTGTCCCAGTCTGATAAGCACAGGGCTCACTGCTTTGACTAATGGGTAGAAAGGATATTGATGTAGATGTCAAGATCAATGCAGTATAGGAAGTTTGAATCACGCAGTTTTAAAGCAAAATCAAAAAACTGTGCCCGAAACACGAACAATTGACATTACTGCCACTGTGCTGCTCCTTTACCGGTTTCAATCAAACTCTTAGCATACCCTTGGCTTCTTCCTTAAATCAATATACTGCACCCCCCTTAGCTTAGCATCATCTGCAAACATGACCATTTTACAGTGTCCAAGATTGCCATTGTTATTGTCGTAAATTGGAAACAGTAGGATTCTCACACAGAATCCACTTCAGTCAGCCATTTATTAGCATATCCTCCTTCCAACCAATCCCTTAGTATCTACTGCATCTCTCATTTTACCTAATTTACGAAGTTCCAGATGATATTTTGAATTCCCTGTTCTTCAATGCATATGGACGGCAGTGGTTCAAGACAACAACTTTTCACTAATCTTCTCAAAGGCAACTAGGGATTGGCAGTAAATTCTGGCCAAGTCATTGACACTCATGTCCTCCATGCGATTTAAAATAAAAACCCATGCACCCTTTCGTGGAAACAGGGTGAAGATAACTTTCTGAAGTTCCAGGACAGAGACATCATCATTATTACAACTAGCACCCAAACAGAAAACACAGCAAAAGCATAGATATGTGATATCTATATGAACCGTTAAGGATGAATATTGAATTCATATCAAATATGACAGACTGCTTGTTATTTGAACATGTCTAAGTGACTATATTGAGGAGAAAGTGAGGTCTGCAGATGCTGGAGATCAGAGCTGAAAATGTGTTGCTGGAAAAGCGCAGCAGGTCAGGCAGCATCCAGGGACAGGAGAATCGATGTTTCGGGCATAAGCCCTTCTTCAGGAACCTAAGTGACTACATTGCCATCTGCAGAGCCTCTCATGACTGAAGAGTCCAATGCAAGCTTAGCATGGACACTCACAGAACAAACAGATCACATCCTAATCGCTGATACTTGGAGGAAAACGTTGCAGCTGTGCCACCATTTCTTTGGGGGGAGGGAGGGTGTGCAGAGGACATGGATGTATATGGCCCTCGAAACAGATCTCAATTCCAGATTCATGTGGGCTGGTTAGCTGCACTGCTTTCCCCGAGAGAGGTGGACTGAAGTAAAGGCTTTTCTTCAGGCTGTCCTTGCATCATTTGTCCCATCCACTTCAATATCATTTGCTCTGAAGATCAACTTGGGGATTGTCATAATAATGAGAGAGACATGACAAGTAAACTGAATTCTCTGGACTATGGTCTTCATTTTGATGAACCAGACATTAAAGGACCTCATGACGGAAGTGGGTACTGCAGATGCTGGAGATCAGAGTCAAGATTACAGTGGTGCTAGAGAAGCACAACAGATCAGACAGCATCGGAGGAGCAGGAGAAAAAAAAAAGTCGACGTTTTGGACAAACACCCTTCATCAGAAATGAGGCTGGGAGCCTCGGGGATGGAGAGATAAATGGGAGGGAGGGTGGGGCTTAGGAGAAGGTAGCTGAAATTGCAATAGATGGATGGAGGTGGGGGTAAACAGGATAGGTTGGAGAGGAGGGTGGAGCAAATAGGTGGGAAGGAATATTGGCAGGTAGGACAGGTCACAAGAACAGTGCTGAGCTGGAAGGTTGGAACTGGGGTAAGGTGAGGAGAGGGGAAATGTGGAAACTGGTGAGGTCCAGACTGATGCCATGGGGTTGAAGGGTCCCGAGGTGGAAGATGAGGCATTCTTCCTCCATTCGTCAGGTGGTAAGGGAGTGGCGATGGAGAAAGCGGAGGCCCTGCATGTCCTCGGCAGAGTGGGAGGGGGAGTTGAAACGTTTGGCCACAGGGTGGTGGGGTTGATTGGTGTGGGTGTCCTGGAGACTTTCTCTGAAGTGCTCTGCGAGAAGGTGTTCTGTCTCCCCCAAGTAGAGGAGACCGCATCGGGAGCAATGGATACAATAAAAATGACATTGACCCCATGTTTTGTGATTTTTGTTCTTCTATTGATCTCAAAGGGTCTGATTGTATGTAACTTGGTGGAAGCATTCCAATCATTTGATGAGTTTTCTTATAAATCTCCACCACAGAGCAGTAATGTCAATGGCCTAGTAGAGTTTGGTTCAGTCTTTTATTTAATTCACCTTCAGGCAAAGTCATGAATAAGCATTAGTGAGAACTTACTTTCTAGTTGTGTGCACCTTATCGATAAGAGTAGTCCAAAATAACCACACTACCAAGGGGCTGGTTCCATAATCTATTATGCACGGTGCCTCACATGAACATAATGTAACAATATATGATATGAGCAGGAGTAAATCATCTGGTGCCTGAAGTCAACTCCATCATCCAATTGATCTTGGGGGTTCATCACCACTTCTCCTGCCCATTTCCTATATCCCTTGAATGCCTAAAAGACAAAAAAAGAGCTGCCTATCCAATGTTTAAATATAGTCAGTGAATCCAGAACAATCTGCTATAGAGAATTCCAAAGGTTTACAACTTTTTGAGTCAATCAGTGCCACATTTCAGACGTAAATGATAAGTCCCCTTATTCTCCCATTTTAAATTCCCTAACCAGTGAAAACAATACCTTGATGTTCAACCTAACACAAGATCCTGAGGGGCTGGTTTCAATGAGAACGTCTCTCATGAAAATACAGAACCTAGGATCGGAAGTAGGCCATTCAGCTATTGTGCCACACAATAGGATCCTGGCTGACCCTCTACCACAATGCCATTTTCTCATTATCTCCAAACCCCTTGACTTAAAAATCTAAAAAACACTTTTCTGAATATATTCAATGACTGGTCTCTGCAGCTTTCTGTGGTAGAGAATTGCAAAAACTCACTACTCTTCAAGTGAACATTTTTCTTTCCTCTTCAGTTCTAACTGGCCTATCCATATCTGGAGACTGCCACTCAAGGTGGAAAGACATGTAACTGCTCAAGCCAATTTGAAAGACAGTCTGAATGAAATAGAGGTTGTGCTACATGGTAAAACATTAGAAAAGGGTAATTGAAGAAGAATAATATAGTGAGTTGCATCAAAGAACACAGACCGGAGAGATGAAAACAAAGGACTACAAGAAAGATGGGCGAGGAATTTGGAGGTGGCAAAACATTCGTGAAGTTGAGAGCAAAGAATGGTTAAAAATTGAGAGATTGACCAAGATGAGTGAAGGGATGATGAGGGGCTCTGAGAGTAGCTTTGAAAGCGAAACCTCAACAGAAGCAAAATGAAAACCAATTTATAATATTATTTTGTATGAGGATAGGAAACTGGATGTTCGGAAGGAGTGGGATCAAGAGATCCAACAACTGGTTAACGTTCAAAATTAAATCCTTAAAGTAATCAAGCAGCAAAAGGAGAGAAGAGAGGGATACAGGATTAGGGCTTGGGTTGGTAGAAACGTTGCTACTGACTAGACTGCAGGCAAGACAATGAGGTAACACCTGCTGAAAGCTTGGGTCCCAGTTAAAGTAGAATGAGTTATTATTATTTTGCTTTAATAGAGTTAATAAAATAGCAACAATATTTGTTTAACATTGTCTGCTCAGGCTCCCTCTGTGACCTGTCTCTTCAAGATCTTTTCCACATAATTTCACTTTCCCTTGGCCTTCCTTCAGTTTCTGCTGTTGCCCTTAACCCCTCTTCACTTGACCCCCAACCTGCTTCAACCTCCCATATTCAACTCCTGTTCACAACCTCTGTTCTTAAAGTCTTTCTCCTGGCTGCCATTCTGAATTTGCACTCGATTCCGAGGGTCCACCTAATGGCATTAGTTGGTCAGTGCAAGTGGTTCTGCATAAACCGACCAACATTTGCTGCTAGCTAGAACCTGCTTAATTAAAGCTTCGTCAGATAAGTTTAATTTCAAAAATATTTATAGTCACTATTGTACTGAACTCCTTCTGTATTTTAAATTCTTTTTGTTTAACTGTTATTTATCTATGTAAGCATTTAAGAACATAAAACACTATTTATTTGAAATAGCGTAAAGTTGATTTCTGCTGAGAAAGGTCCCAAGAATCTAACTGTACAGTGCTTTTGAAATTTATTGATTTATTTTCAGTTAGGAATAGTCAGTTTAGTATAGAATTTCAACCTATACATTATTTTTTTCCTGAGTAAATAAATGGCTACAGAAAGCAGATTCTGGCTTTAACATAGATTCCTTTGGGATGCTATGCTTCACTTAAAGTCATTCCACTCAATCACAACTTTAAGTGAAGACTTATGTGTAACAAACACATCAGGGGATACACATATTGTGGGTGGAACTGTAAAGGTTAAAGGAGTAGAGAGCTGAATTTACTGTCGTCTGAGCAGATCTGCTGATGGACAGCTGAACAAGTTGGATGTCAGGTTCACTCCATTCTGTACCCAAGATTGAGATCTGTAGCTAGAAGAGTTGCTGAATCAGACATGAAAATCTGTTATGAGGGGCAAGGGCTTCAGTAACAAAGTGGAATTAGTTCAGCAAATGGACAGCTACTGAAATGACGTGATAAATGATCAGTCAGAAGTTAAGCCATAAAAGCTTGAAAGTGTGTCTCTGTGCACCGGAGTGCAGATGCAGAGTAAATGAGTTCGAAAGTGTTGAGGGAGTAGGTGATGAGGTGTTCTTCTAGTTGCTGCTATTAAAGTGGAGACTTCTTTAGAGAATGCCAGGAGAGGCACTGGGTAAGCTATGCTTATTCAAAACCATGAGAACGAAACAATCAAAATGCAACTGAGTCCTAATGGGTTTAAGTAGCAACTAGAGAAACATGATTTTTTTTTCTTATGAACTTTTAGTCCCATATTTGCACACTTCAGTTACTTTTGAAGCAAATCATTTATGTAACATTATGAAAACATTTCAGTTGAACATGACTAGTCACTATGTGCTTCCACTTTATCACACTCTCCTTCAGCATGGTATGTGCATCGAAAACAGAAATTTAACACATCAGGGGAAATCAAACAATAAAAAAACTAATAGTGAACTTCATCAAAAGCAGATAGAATTCTAATTGCTCATTTATTAGTCCTCATACTTCACATACATATTCACTACACTCTTGTGTTGAAGAAACGTTTTCATGTCTACAACAAAAGTCACGAAAATTGACATTTGGGAAATTATAGCAGCAGAACACAAATAATGATTGTAACAAACAACAAATTGCATCATTTTGTAAATTTTGAATACAGAATATTTGATACCGGTCATTGGACAGATTGTTCCAAATCCAAGTTGGCAGGGTAATAAATGGTTGGCAAAACATAGCCAATTTGGGTTTCACAAATTGAAGCACTGTGCACAAAAGTAGTGGAGTTATTCTGACTCCTTATAAAACTCTGTTGCAGCCACAACTAAAATAGCATTCCATTATAATTGTCACAGTTATGGAAAGATGTGAAGTTTGTTGATAAAGCGCAGAACAGATTAACACGAATAGCTCCAGGGATGAGGGAGTTGAGCTACAAGATTAAGTTGAAACTGTTCTCCATGAGCAAAGGACTCAGAAGGGAAATTTTGCAGAAGAGAGCAAGTTTGGATAAGGTTGATGAAAAGCTTTTACCACTAACTTTTGGAGCAAGAACCAGAGGACACAGATTTAAGACTTTGAGCAGGATTTCTAAGGAGAGTGTAAGAAAAAAAGATTTATTTTTCATCCAGTGAATGATAATGACCTGGACTCATTACTGATTAACGTATTAGAAACAGAGAGGAATGACAAGTTCAAATGAATCAGATGAAGACTTGAAGGAAACAAATATTCAGAGTGACAGGGATAAAAGCAGGAGAGTGGCGCTCACTAGACTGTTGTACATTTAGTTGGTATGGACTTAATCTGCCAAACTTGCTCCTTCTGCGCTGTAAATGACTATGGTTCAAGGATTACTTATATCCTTTTCATCTAAATTTTCTCTTTAACAAGTTCACAGTAAGAAGCATCCTTAAGTTGAGTTCTAAATATCCCTAACACATGGGTAAAAATGATGTGGAGGTGCTGGTGTTGGACTAGCTACTTGACGAAGGAGCAAGGTTTTGTAAGGTTGTACTCTCAAATAAACTTGTTGGACTATAACAGCATTGTGTGATTGTTAACAGAGTTAATGCCAGTTTGGGCTAGGTAACCTCAATGCTTTTACATGTCAAGGCTCAAGCATTTCCACCTTTAAGAGGATGTGCTGACAAGAGCAAAAAAAATTGTAATAGTACGAAAACAAATCATCCCAGTCCCAACTGTTTTGTTGTTGGCTCTGGTACTGGAAAAACTTGGTGCTAATATTTTGACCATGCTTGACATTGACAAAAATGCAGTGATATTAAGTTTAATTTATTGGCTGTTCCTTTAATTCCGAATGAACAAGTAGTTCACACGTAGCAAAAATGTGGTTCAGGTTCTTGCACCAGGCTTAACCAAAACGATGTGGTAAATTTGATCAGTTGGAGCAATCAAAGAATGATTCCCATCAGGAATCTTGACTGTCCGGTTGAAAACCTCACAGCAGGAGGGAGATCAATCAGAAATCCTTCACAGGAAAACACTGCAGATTTCAGATCAGTTCAATCACATCATGAAACACAAGAGGAAGGAAGACTACATATATAAAAGGTTGTTTATAAAGAGTTAGCACAACACATTCTACTTCTTTTAATAGTTCTTTTCCAATCAACGTAGAATAGTAAAACTTATACTGCTTATTTGCTTGCTTTCTCTATATCAAAGAAGAACGCTTAATGATTTCAAACTTAAAGATTATTCTATTCATCAAAAATAGGTATTTATGATGGCAGAGGATATTGGCACAATAAATATGCAGGATTTTCAGTTTTGTTATCCTGGGCACATTACTGGAACCTGGTGTAAGTCTCAAGGCGAGAATGGACAGTGTGAAACAAAGGACTTGCAGGAACCTTTCGCAACTCTGGTTGTCTCTAAATGTTTTCTAGCCAATAAATCCCTTTGAAATACAGTCATTAATATAGCAGGAATGTTGTGGGGCACATTAAGACTACTGTTTATCCAAAACATAAGAACTAAACTTACCCACAAAAAGAGCAGAAAGAACCTCCGGGGTAGCATGGACCATTTGACGGCAAGCCTCGGAGTTTGCAAGGCTACCTTTCTCACTATTACTGACAGAGAATTGATGATATTTTCAATACACTGGATCAATTCTGCCAAATAATCTTTTCTAATAAGTTGATAATAGATTTGCATTTTGTAAAGTTGCATTGTCCCAGTGATTCATAACCAATGCATAATTTGCAGCGAAATGTCATTTGTTATATTTTCTAAAGAATCAAAGTTGAGTCTACCCTGTTCCCCTCTGCAGCATACGGTATCTTTGATCTTTAAAATACCTGTCACCATCTCTTCAGTCAGTTTTGTAGACCAGGCATATTCAACAATCAATAAGTTGACAGTCTTTTGAAGCAGAAATTGATTGCTGAAAACCTTAAAAATGTGTATTGTTTTTATTATATGCATCGCACATTATATAGCCATGATATAGAATGTATCAGACTGACTCATACTTTACATCAACTTACAGCATCTCAAAGTTCACAAATAAATCTAAGAATTCAAACTTTAATCCATCTTGTGTTCAATAATAGTCTGCAAAGCATGATCTGAATATTCAATACATGTACAGTTCCATAGCGATGCCATCTGGTTCCTTCAAATGAGAAAATAATTAAGGCATTACTTGGAAAAGTCACAGATTTCCTTTTAAAAACAAAAGTGTGGTGGGAGTTCTCTAATATGCAGCTATGCTGATTAGGAAAGTGTAAATTTGGAATTACATATATAGTGTCTCCACAATTTTGGCATCTTACCAGGAAGATCAGCAACCTTCGTTTTAATTGTACAATCCCCAAAAACCTATCCCTCCAATATTTTGTCCAACGTCCACACAGTAAAGAAATCTGAGCAAGAAGCTGAATATTTTTAGAAATTCTTCATTCAGATTCTAAATTAGTTAATAATACGCATCAGGACTCCTACAGAGACTTTTGAAGCAGAGTAAATTGGAATGAAGTTGTTCAGTGAGAAAGCAGAAATACTTCATTAAACAACTTTAAAAAGAAACATCAGGTTTTAACATATCTTGGAGTTCACATATTAATAGGTATGGCAGAATTAGTGGCTGCAATCTTGCAGCATGCATGATGTGAACCTGCCTAGACTCTCATTCCACACAGGTGAGCTCATAACTATGAAGTTCACAAAGAGTTATGTCCCAGAAAAGGCAACTTATAAAGCCAAGAGCCAACTGGACACATTCCACAACATGGTGATCACTCAGCTTAAAGGTCAGGATAGTCCATGCATTGTCAATGCAGTAGGTTTTGTTAATAGGTTCCAGTAGTGTGCACAATAAGGATAACATGAGTGCACAAAGCAATTGCAAACACTGTTTAATCAAAGAATGAGCAGTTTCCCATCGGCAGAACTCTCAACACTAACTCAGCTACTTGGATTCAACTGTTCAATTGTTTCTCCGGTCTTCTCTTATTTTTACATCCTCCCTGAACGTTAAGTAACGAAAAACTCTGCTGCTCTGTCTCCACTCCCATCAAACGGCTGCACATTGATCTGCATAGTTTCAATTTTAAATTTCCAATCCTCCATAAGACCACATCATTCTAGAGCTTTATTGCATCCTTCAGTCCTTCAACAGGTTTATTTGGAAGTACAAGCTTTCAGAGTGCTGCTCCCTTATCAGAGCTACATGATGACGCAGCAGCGCTCCGAAAGCCTGCACTTCCAAATAAACCTATTGGATTATAATTTGTTGTATGATTTTTAACTTTGTCCACCCGAGAATAACACCGGCTCCCCCACATCCTGTTTATTGCAGTGAAATTGTCAACCATGACTTCAGCTGTCCACACCCTAAACTGTGGAATTCCTTCCATTGATCTAATGCTCTATCCTCATTGAAAACATTCATGAATACTCATCTCAAATCAAACTTTTGGTCACATGTAGTGTGTCTCAAGTGGTGTTTGAAAATCCTCCTACATTCCTGTTCTATGTTAATTACTCAAGTACATATTGTTGTTCCAAGAACAGATGTGTTGTGATTTAGGAGATTCTAAGTCAGAAGTGTATACTTTCATTTGTAATGCAACCCAGATCAAGTAGTCAAAGTTTAAGGTATATGCAGATTGACGTGTATATCTCCCCTTGGCGATGCACAATCTTTGTACAACTGTTGGATTTATTCAGAACCAAACAACATGATAATCAGGAGAAAGTGAGGACTGCAAATGCTGGTGTTCAGAGTCGAAAAGTGTGGCACTGGAAAAGCACAGCAGGTCAGGCAGCTTCCGAAGAGTGGGAGAATCAATGTTTCAGGCATAAGCCCTTCATCATGAACATGATAATCAGGCACTGCAAGATTTGCACTAAAGTGGAGGTAAAACTTCTTCATTGAGAAGATGTAGTTTGTTTATTCAATCTAACAATCACTCCATCTTCTGCAAGTACAGAATACCGCCTGTATTCTGTTCTTTATGGTGGTCACAAGTCATTTATTAATTGTTTGGTTAAAAACTATTTCTTTATTAGAAGAGGGTACATCCTGGTGATGTTGGTGGATTAGAAATCCTAAACAGGGGCAGCAGAGTGGCTCAGTGGTTTGCAATGCTGCCTCACAGCACCAGGGCCCCAGGTTCAATTCCAGTCTTATGCGACTGTCAGTGTGGAGTTTGCACATTCTCCCAGTGACTGCATGGGTTTCCTCCAGGTGTTCCAGTTTCCTCCCACAATCCATGCTAAATTGTCCATAGTGTTCAGGATGTATAGGCGAGGTGCATTAGTCAGAGGGAAATATAGGATAATAGGGTAGGGAAATGGGTCTGGATGTGTTACTCTTCGAAGGGTTGGTGTGGACTTGCTGGGCCGAAGGGCCTATTTCCACTCTGTCAGGATTTCGTGCATTCTTAATACTGGACAATAAAAAGCCATAAAGTGAGTGTTCAAATCTCAGCAAGGCAATTCAAGAAAATGACTGATTTCAAGCAAACTAAATTTTTAAAACTGGCACTGCTCAGAGCGACAATGGAGCTATTGGATGGTCCCTAAACAAACTGTTCACTGATCTGCCAAATGAAATCTGCTGTCTTTCGTCTATCTGGATGTTACATCCCATGACAAGCAGCCACTCGGTTTTTTTTAACATAGGTGACCACCCAACATCTTCTCAAAGTAACTGGGGATCTGCACCTTTTTAAAAAGTGGCAATTAATTCCAAATCCTAAGAGTTAATTTGAAAAATATTTGAGAAACTGAAAAGATAAGTTTGACCCATTCGCACTAAATCATATTGAAACCAGTCTTTTAGTTTATTGTAGGGATATTATCTTAGAGTTATATTTGAATTCTTAGGAAACACAACAGATCAGAAAAAAAAAGAGAAATACAGTTAAAACATTAAAACACTGGAGGAGATTAGTATAATTACAATAAAAAATTATGCAATGGAAACAGATTTGTCAAATAAGAATCCCAGAGGAAAAACAATAATAATCTTGAATAATCGAGCAGCAGTGCTTTGAAAAGATATCTCAACTATTGTTAGAGATCCTGCTGAATAAAATATTTATGAACCACTCTCAGAAAGGCAAAATACTGCAGACGCTGAAAATCCTAAACAAACAAACACAGAAAACTGAAGTTCTGAGGACAATCATTTGGACGGAAAATGTTAATTCTGTTTCTCTCTTCACAGAAGCTGCCAAACCTTCTAAGTTCTACAGCATTGTTGATGCTTATTAATGTATAAACTATACTGGTCATTTAGAAAAAAAATCATGTCATACATACTATAAACATAACTGGATTAACTAAAGATGCTCACGTTCCTTCAGCTGATATTTTCTTACACAATCAAAATTGCAAAGGAATATAGCAAAGGATTTACGTCCAAGATCTTGAATCCATTACTGATAGGAGGGGATTTGTTCCTGAAAGCAGCTGGTTATCATGCTCTATAGTGTTGTTCTATGTATTTAATGAAACAGTGTACAAGTAAACAGTGTAAGAGTAAACAGTGTAAAAGTTGCCATAATTAACCTGACACCATTTTAAGTAGATGAATTATGAAAAAGGAATAATGCATAAAAAGACAAATTTCATTTTTTGATTCAACCAGAGCTTCTTGATTTCATAAGTGGCTACGGGATGTGATTTACTTCACAGCCGCTGAATCTGTCCTCGAGATCACAACGCCAAGGAGGAAACCACACTGAAACAGCACCCTACCACCACTGTTGACCGGACTCAGAATGGCATTGCTACCAAAACTCCAGCAGCTGCCAAGGCCAGGAGACTGTCCCAACTCTCAAAGACTGGGGCCCATCCAGACCATCCAAATTAACTCCCCAAAGATCAAGGGATCATCCACACTGCTGCCATTGCACAAGCCACGGAAACACCAAAGGAAAACAACTGGCTCTAATCCATCGACGTTGCAATGGTTATTCAAGCCTTGGCTACAAGGAATGGACCGGATACACCGTTCAACAGCTCCCAAAATGAAGAAACTGATGACTTGAATAAGTTAACAGTCAGAACAGTTGAATTGACACTTATTTTGTAATCAGGAACCAGCATCCAACTCTGTTCACCCATGACATTCTGAAAATTTTAACACTTTTCACATGCCACACACTTGGTTGCTCACACAGCACAATTCCGAATACAGCTCTGCAGGCCCTGAAAGTCAAGTTTGAGTAGATAACGAACCATTTTTCTCAAACAGAATCTCTCTCAAGTTCAAATGCAATACTCCTTCGAATTGTTTTATTTGAAGGGCGTTAAAGCAGGTTATATGCTTCAAGAAAACCTTTATCCCTTTCTTGGCACATGGGTGGCACTGGCAAGGCTGCATTTATTACTATGAGCAAAGATGCACCTTCTTGAATTACTCCAGTGCTATGGTGGCGATGCTTGGGATTCAAATTTATTCATGATGCATCACATCAATGAAGTTTGTTTTCACTTATTTCCTTTGACAAAGCAAACAAAAAGACAAATCACTGAAGAAATTCACAGTACCACACCAAAACACCTCATTCCACACTCTGCTTGAAATCCACAAATGCTGGAAAGGTTAAAAAGGATCAACAAAACTGAAAGTTGTTTGACTTAAATAATTTAAACGGAATGTAGTTTCACTCACACAGAAATGGCTTTAAGCATCATTACTAGTTAATTCTGTACCTGAAGACTTTACTTGACACTAATCTTTCCAGGCAGTCTCACCATCTGCTCAAAAATCACAGCTATCTGAAAATAATTTGAAAATTTGCTGAAGAATTACTTAATCATAAGGTTTATCTTTTACAGTGCACATATCAAAATTGCATTGTTTTAACAAACAAAGGCTCTGAATCCACTGTTAATGACTCTGATGATATTGAGCAAGATAAGTCGCACATGAATAGATTCTTTTATTTCGTGGTGCATTTTATGCATTCTAAAACACGTCACCTACCTTGTTTAGAAGTGTCACATTCACACCCACAATATTTAATATGCCCCATTCTATGCCATGATACTATTATTTAAGTGAGTTTTTTTGGGGTGGGGGGGAAGGAGGTGTGTGGTGGAGAGACAAGATCTCCAAAATGCAGAACAGAAGCAAAGGACAAAGAAGATAAACATTAAATTGCGTTGGAGTGAACTTTAGGTCAATCAGTAACTGACAGTTTTCAAAAAGCGTTTGCTTAAATCTGGCCTTTGGTTACTAATGATGGCAAAATATCAAACTGTGTTATAAAATCAAATGCGTGACCAAACTGGGAAATGTACCTACTCAACTAAGTCAATCACTGCTCAAGGATTAGAATAAAACAAAAAACAAGACAAAATAGTTGAAAATGCCCAAGGCATAAAATCGATTAAGAAACGTTTGCTAGGCTTGACTTACAATGACTTGCATCAGGGACTGAATAAACTGTACCATGAACATTTTCTTTTTTAAAATGGGGGTGGATGGAAAGAAGTGGATGTTGAAAGAAATGTATTTATTTGATGGAGCAGACCACACGATTTTCAATGATCTAATGCAACGCCACTGCACAGCTTGCACACAATCATAGCACTCTTCCCTGCTATCACCAACCGCATTCAATAGCCTTCAGGTCATGAATCAGTGCAGAAATGGTACTGACACTAAAAACAAATCTAAAACTCGTAACATTGAAAAAACTCCAATCAAAAACAGTAACAGAGAGCACTGAATGGTAAACTGTTCTGAGTTTTAATCTACTTTTGCTAAAGTTCAACACCTACATTCCAGATTTATCCTTTAGTTGTAAATAAAAAGATTACCTGAATGCTACTTCACAAGTTACAATAAATCAATGTCCAAGTTTGGGATGCAAACCAATACTTCGAATATCTCAGGCTATTAACCAGGCAAGAGAGAATTTGTGCACAGTTATTAGTAAGGAATCTGTAAACTTTTTACATGAGGAACCACAGGAACACTGTTCTACAATGAGGCAATCACAAGTAATGTTTCACTGGAATGAACCTAGTGATGAACATGATGGTTCACAGACCACATTGTAGGAAATGATTCTGAATGAACATACACTGGGCAGGAGTTTGCATTGGGTTGTACTTTAATGAAGTACAATTCAATTGAAATTGGCCAAGCTAGTGTAAAAGACTGAGGAATTCAAATTAGTTCTTGTAAGACTGGAGCTTTCATAAATATTGTGTTCCCAATCATGTCTTTTTTCTGGTGCATTGACCTCTGGAGGTCTGTATGTCACAGCAACTCTATAGAAGCCATGGATAGAACCTCCCAAATGTTGCGCAGCTTAGAGGGAATATTGTTCACACACCTTTAGACAACATTAAGCAAGACGTGTTCACCATCAATTCACTTTTATACAGCCTTGTTAAATTATTGGTCAATCCCTCCAGTGTTGCCTAATGCCATCAGAATTGCTGACAGCGAGAAAACTGAAGACTCAACCTTTTACCCTATCAAAGAGGTTGACTTAACATTTGAGGTTATGGGACTGTAAAAATATTTGAAACACGGAGCAGAAGACTACTCATTATAATAAATATCACCATGCACAACAGGGTTGACACATTGGTCCAAGAGTCAGTGAACCAGCAGTGCCCAAATATTGTCCATACAGCTCAAGGAGTTGTACAGAGGAACAGCAGGAATATTATTCTACAGTTTGGGAATCTTGATTAATGTTTGACTGGAATGAACCTAATGATGAAGACCACAAGGTAACTGTTCACAGACCAACAAAGGACAACAGTTTTCAAACCAGAGACTTACAATTCTCCCAAGTCTGAAGAGAACACATTCAAGAAGAATTGTGAATCCTCCAGGCCATCTGAATTTGTGTTGTCAGAGACTTATGTGGAGTTAAGGCAGCGATGAAGTTATAAGTATTTACCTACCTAAAGTAGAAAAGTTAACTACAGGAAAAATGCTTGGGTAGAGATGTCGTATGAGGTAATGGCTCTGAAAGCATTCATGTCGAAGACTGCATTAGGCTGCAAACAATCTAATGTCACAATCTTGAGTGGAAGATCAAGCAGTGTAGCTCAAGGTCTTGATGGAAACTAACATGTCATCTCTGGTTTCAGATAGTCTTTGTAATTATGCCTGGTCAGTGCAATTTATATCTATTTCATATCATGCAAGACACTACATCTTGTTGTGGAAGACAAGCGCTTCTTCTGTTCAGACTCAATAGTAGTCGACCACTACTAATTAGACCCATGCTAAAACTCAGCACTCCTACTTCAACCACAAGTCACCTGTGGTTGTAACCACAGCAGGAGACAAAAAACAGCCATTTCAAGTAGTGGCACAACTGAAACTGAAAACTCAGGTTCAGGTGCAGCTTTTTGCAGTTGCAGCTGAAACAGAATGTAGAGGAGCAAACAAATCAAATACACTGTCAAAATAACAGCAAGTTTAAAATACATGTGGTTACTATTTCATAAATTACCCAGTAAATTATGGTATTTTTCTGAGTAGATTAAGATCATAACTTCCTGTGTTTTTTGCAGTATAATTTGAAGCCAGAGGTGGTGCAGCACTAGTGGCATATGAAGGACAAGCTAGTCGGAACCTTTCTTGTAACGAAGAAAGACATTTGCCCCATTAAAGCCCATTCTTTTCAATCTGGTCTGTCATGGTTCCCATTTTCAAAATGTTGTGACTCTATGACAACATCACATTTCATGATATATGGCATTCAAGTTACAAGCTACAAGTTGTCCAGCAACATAGATAAAGAACAGATATCCCACAAATGCAAATTGTGGACTGCCATGGTTTCTGGTATATACAATTCCACTATTTTGCTCTTGCAAACAGTGACTCACTTCCAACCTCCCTGTAAACTTTATGAAGTTGTTTAATAACTGCTAATTAAACTCACTGATGAAAATAAAGATTACAACTGAATGGAGCTACATTTTAAAATGAGGAGATTATTATTATTCTTATTATGTCAGCCAACATTTCTGACAGAAATGTCTGTTCATACGAGTAAATAAACGCTTATTACAATTTTAATTAAGTGAACTTTTTTCCCCCATTCCTTTTGGAACATTTTTTTCCCTCCTTTTTCTTTCTTGAATGAATTCACCCATTCTTTGTTTATTTTCAAATCATTAAATCTCATTAGTTAAAGGAGATATACCATAAATCCCATTGTTCACTGAAATTCAAGGTCTACTTCCACCATTTAGTGCTGAGATCATTTCCAGTAAATTTGTGGGGCACAAATTTTGTAAGTTTAAGGCTGAAGGCAACAATCAACTTAATGGGCACACTGCTGATGTCTGGATGCCCTCAGTAAACAAATTTTGACTCATGAATACACAAACCTTGGCAAAAAAAAAGCAAAATCAGAGAAGGGACCATCAACACTTTTCAGTCTCAAAACTCAGAGCTTGTTACACTCTCACCAATCGTAAATGCATTTATGATTAATTACATGGTGCAGCAGTTTCATAATTTCATGCATATTTATTTTTCACTACTGGCTTTGCCTTCTAAAAAATTAAAATCATAATTCTGTTAGTTAATAGATAACAGCGTCAGCAATCATCTACATTGTAAAAGTAGTCAAAAGGAGGGTGAGATTAATCTAAATGTTTTAATTGCAGTGCTTGTGTCGGCTGTAATTATTACAATAGAGGATTTAAAAAAACAGAATAGCATGTTCCAGAATAACAAGAACAATCCTTATCTGTTTTCTAGCAAGGATTATAACTATTGTATGTAACAACTTTAATTCCAACGCCAACACAGTGAAAAAAAATCTGTGAACTCGAACAAATAACCAAAACTGTAATCACACAGAGACAATTACTGTAGCAAAACCAAGTTTAATTTACATATTTACAACAATTACTCTCAGTGATGAGTGCTTAATTTAAAAAAAACAAGCTAATATATTGCATACAAAATTTTTAAATAGGAGTGAGTAACAGCATTCAAATAGCCAAGCCCTAATTGTTGAGCCTAGGGCTAGCTTTGGAAATGGGTTGACGCAAATTCAGAGATTCATCCAGCAAACAACCACAGTGGGCTTTGATTTACGACACTTCACTGCTCACTACAGATGGCTAGTCATCTTTTGCATTGTTCCTGATCTGGTGGAGGTGCAAGTAATAACCAGATGCGATCATGAGATGTCCTCAGGCAGGTGAATCCAAACCATTAATTAATTATGGAATAAATTTCTTTGCTTGGTTAGCAGTACAATGTTTGTGACATCAGCATTATCTCATAACTCTTCCTCAAGTGCCTCAGGATTGAAGAAGAAGAAATCAAGATATCAGCTTTCACTTCATCCGGTAACAGTAACAGTGTAGTCTCAACAATGCCATTCTAGTCTGAAATAGCACCAGAACAAAAAGGATTAAAAGTCAGATAGTTGTTTTTTTTAAACCAGTGTGGATGTGATAGACTGAAGGGTCTTTTTCTGCGCTGTTGATCTCTATGAATCTATGAAACTGACCAGAAATGGAGAACTGAGGTCATACATAGAGGTTGCGGAACTCAATACAGTCCTCAAGTCTGTAAAATATCTATGTGGAAGAGATGGCATTGTTCTTCCAAAGTAAACTAACCTTGCACCTAGGGCACAATAGCCTCAACTACAGGCTTACATTGGGTCAGTAAAACATTCCTTAATAACTTGAGTTGAGAAGAGGTATAATAAAATAGCGGTTGACATAATTTGAGAGTTTCTCACATCCATGAAAGGCATTAGCTATCACTTTCTGCCAGAAATGTTTATAAATTTTTTTTTAGTTGTCAGTATTGACCTTCAAGTAGTTCATAAGCTAAGAGGCAACAGCAAAGGTAATCACTTTTAGGTCGCAGCATTTTATAGGGCAGCAACTCTGTGCTCTCACAGGATTTTGAAAATCTTGTAGGGAGTATGGTTGTACCGTATACCTAGACAGTGTCCATCATTTCATATGAAAGCTTGGTTCCACAACAGGTCATTGGATTAAAATGTGTAAGATATCCAGTAACTCAGAAACCCAAAATATAACACAATGCTCTACAGCAGCGCGTGAAGAGCCAACCAAGAACGATGCCAAAGAGCTCCCCAAATTCCATCCACATCATGCAACCAAGTCAACAAAGTGTTACAGGTAACCATAACATTACAGCTTGTAGAGTCCAGTCTGACAGTGGATTTAGTAAATTTGACATAGCACATGGATGTTGCTGGAATTGCTGAAGCCTTTACGTCAATCTATACACCAAAAGGCACAAAACATATACAAAATACCAAAATCAACATTCATGCCCGTGCAAATATCATCCCTTTATACAACTTACATGAGACGTACTCAGAAACTGGTACAATGTGGTCCATTTCACAGAAGATTACTCAACTGTTAAAAAAAGTCCACAGCATGCATTGGTATTATCTATTTTGAATGCCAGTACAGATCCTTGGGTTGGGCATCCAACCCATCATTCAAACAGATGGGTTATTTATTATTGACCTGCACAGATCCACACAGTATCAGTTCCATAAGGTAGCAAATCTGTCAAGTTGTAACACCAAAGACTCCAGACAACAATATTGAGTCCATCCTTGGCCAGCCTAGCCTTTGTAATAGACCAGTTTTCTGCTACTAGCAACCGTAACAGGATGCTATGGGCCATCTGAAAGATAGTGCCCAACTGAGCATTAACCCTCCTCAAAGGCAGAACTCACATTCAAAAAGAACCTCAAAGTGAAATTGGATCCCACAGCACAAAACAGCATCATCCAGAAAGTCAAACATAGTACAGATTGATGCAGCTCCATTACATATATTTGAAAGAAGGCACTACTTGTTTGATGTTTGGATTCACTGTGACTAGACAACGGATGAGAGGTCCACCCTAGGTTTCAAACCTGGAAGAGTTTAATCCAAAATTCTCAGATGCCAGCATTTCCCAAGCTTGATGCCAAAGATGAATATTGTCATGCCTCACTGGAATAGCATGCTAGAAATCAAGCCCTGTTATTTCCAGAGTCGACACAAAGGTTGAAAATATTTTGTGTGCAAACTTTCCCAATTTACTGGTCTTCTAGACCCAGTTTGACAGAAAGCATGCACAACTTTACTGCACTTATTAAAAATTACTATTTGTTACAAGTTATTAGACTCTAGCCACAATCAAAAGGCTTTGAACTGTTGGCACATAATTCAGAAAATTAGAACTCTAATACCTTATGAACTCCCCCTTAAACACAAGGACAGGGGGAAAAAGTCATGCGAGTTGAGCTTGAAGAGCAGTTCAGTTGTTCCTGTTCACCAAGCTTGCTGAGATTCTTGTGATTTTTGTGCTGATCTGAATGATTTTCCTTCTCTCATGCTTCTGCTGGTTTACAAGAGGTCTCTGAACTATCAATCACAAAACCCACATCTTACAGCAACCTGAAGGAAATAGGAATTACTTTTCTTCAGGATTGAAGTAACTTCCTGAAAAGAACAGAAGGAGAGAGCTCCTAAGCTGGTTGTGGTCAAAAGACATTCTCTCTATCTTGTCCACAGTCCCAGGCTGTTCAGCTACCCAAGCACCAATCACATAACTGCTAAAAATCACAGCACCAGGTTATAGTCCAACAGGTTTAATTGGAAGCACACTAGCTTTCGGAGTGATGCTCTTTCATCAGGTGGTAGGGTAAACCTTCATCACTACCACCTGATGAAGGAGCGTCGCTCCGAAAGCTAGTGTGCTTCCAATTAAACCTGGTGGACTATAACCTGGTGTTGTGTGATTTTTAACTTTGTACACCCCAGTCCAACACCGGCATCTCCAAATCACATAACTGCTGGCAGACACAAGACCTTTGTCATAGGTCACTAGCCCACAAACCAACCTGCTACCTGCTGCCAACTAAAGCTCAATTTATATAGAGCTCTTCAGCTCCAATGCATCAGCAAACTAAACTTCAATCTCTGCTTGAACAATCAGCTATGTAAACAACGCTTACAATGAGTGGGGGGTTACTTGCTTTCAGAACACGCAGCAGTCCTTCAGCTCTCCTTGGTTTTTAAAACTTTTCTTGTTCAAGTTCACAAAAGTACAGAAAAATGAAAAATATTCTGTTGACAACATTGGCCCATACAATTATCCCTTGAGGCAAATCAGCTCAAGTCAGCTCTCCTATTTGCAATGGCAAAAAGTCCAAATCATGGTGAGCCAAATTAATTTCAGTGACTAATTTCCTAATCAGCTGGTGTGAAACATGATCCTACCAAAATAAAAGGCATACAAATGATGCCTATTCTGCAAGACAAAGATGTTTCTGTTTCTTTATCATGTTATCCCCATGTGTTCTGAATTTCGTGAGCAAAATATCTCACATTCAAGATTTGCAAAAACACATTAGCACATTTTTCAATGTATGTAGTGATATGCAATCTCTCAAAAATGCTATCGCATCCAATTAATGTTTACTCCATCAACATTATTATCCCACTATACTCACCACATCAGAAGTAGATTGGCAGCACAGTGGTTAGTACTGCTGCCTCACAGCACCAGGGACCCAGGTACAATTCTAGCCTTGTGTGACTGTGTGAAGTTTGTATATTCTCCCCATATCTGCGTGGGGTTTTGCTGTGTGCTCCGGTTTCCTCCCACTGTCCAAAGATGCACTTGTTAGGTAGATTGGCCAAGTTAAATTGCCCCATAGCATCCACGATGTATAAACTGGCTGGGTTAGCCATAGTAAGTGCAGGGTTACATGGACAGGGTAGGGTTTGGGTCCAGATGGGATGTTTTTCTGAGGGTCTCTGCAGATCCAATGGATCAGGTGACCTCTTACAGCAGTGTGGATATTCTATAATTATATTTGTTACATCCCAAAAAGGCCTCAAAGCATACTGATCGCAAAAAAAATCTGCTGCATTTGTTTGGAAGGTCTATATTTGAGCTCAGGCAAACTATTCTAAAAATGAAGAAGATACTCTCGCTCTGACATTTGGAATAACAGTACAAGCAGTCCATTATTCATACTAACCATAAACTATTAGAAATCTGATGAAAACCTCTTACTGGAGCACCTCCACAACTGAATCTGTTTATTAAGATCAATGGGCACAATTTAAGATTAGATTAGATTCCCTACAGTGTGGAAACAGGCCCTTCGACTCAACCAGCCCAGACTGACCCTCCGAAGAGTAACCCAACCAGACCCATTTCCCTCTGACTAATGCAGCTCATGCTGTGGACAATGTAGGGAGGAAACCAGAACACCCAGAGGGAACCCACACAGACAATGGGAGAATATGCAAACTCCACACAGACAGCCGCCCAAGGCTGGAATCAAACCTGGGACCCTGGTGCTGTGAGACAGCATTGTTAACCACTGAGCAACCGTGCCAGTGTAAAAGTACAATACAAACCAGGTTCCCAAATGACCAGTGCCAATGTTCTTAGCTGACGTCCAATACCTGCTAAGAACACAAGATATTCCTTTAGACTTTCAGGTAAATATTCTTGAATCTGTACTAGAAGACACTCCTAACATTGATCTCTTAAATTTTGGTTACGGCCAAACTGAATAGATCCAACAAAGTATGTCGGATGATGGTCCAAAATAAAAATCAGTGGCTGGCCTGAACATATCCAATAGCCCTCCTAGCTGCTGCATTCAAAGAGTAACAGCAACTATCCAAAAATGTAATCTGTAAAGACAAACGAGTTGTAATGCTGCAAGCTCTCGATCAACAGATGTTCTACCAATACATATTGATCATTCAGGCACAGAAAAACATTCAAAGGTATAATGTCATGCCGTGTGGACACACACTAGGTATATGACCGATTTAACCAGAGTCCAAGCAAATAAGTACAATTCTTTATATGTAAAATTGATTATGAAACAGATTTGATTTGCGATTCTGTCTTGAAATTGTTGGTGTGAGATACAACACTTAATTTCACGTTTGCAATAATTAGATACTTAAATTCAGGATGATATTTGTTAAATACAATGTAGGTGTTGAAGATTAAAAGTGCAATAAAAGGAACATGTTAATTCTGCAAATCTTGCCTTTTGAAGAAGTTGCAGCAGATGGAGACATAACTGTACATCTCCAGGGTGCTAAACCGGAGGGGTTAGATGTAGCAGGAAAATAAAACATTCCATTTCTTTGACAAATGCAAACAGAATTCCAACTCAAATTGAGGTCAAATAGCTTCTTCACAGCATCAAACATCGACTTCAATTTTTAATAAGAATATACATACCTGCATTTCACTGAAAAATGACTAGTCACTTGAGACACAGAACATACAGCAGCAGTGTACAACATAGAACCCAGTCACAAGTTATGAATTAAGCCTGAATTATTTTGAAATTATACAGCCACAAAAATCCAAGAAGTATTAAAGAATCATTCAGAAGAGGAGAAAATGTCAACTGTTGTAAATAAATGCTAGAAGGCACAAGTTTTTTTTTAAAAAGAAAGCTCAATGTATTAAATCTTGAAGTGAATTTAACCAATTTCTTTTCACTTGTCAGAGGGGGGTGTGGGGGTGGAGAGGAGAGAAGAGGAGACAGTCCAACTCTCCCAGCATATCCAACACTTTCTACTCTCACGAACCATATTACTACCCCACCAGAATAACAACTGTGTTCATTTGTAATTCTCTCCCTACTACTGTGACAAGCATTGCTTTAATGCAGCATACTCAGGTGGCAGAACGAGCCCAACAACAGAAGAAACCACATTATTCTGTGCAGGGAGAGCCAGAACAGCACGCTGCACCTATTACGTCCTCCTCACGAATGAAAAGATGAGTAAAATGGAGGCTGATTTCTAAAAAAGCAAATAACCTTTTGCTATTCCTAAAATTGACAGGTTATCTTATAGTCGAGATGCTGTTGACTAATACTTATTTGTAAGCTACAAATCAGAAGTTAGCTTTCCCTTTCAATGCTCAATCCATGCATTCTTTCAATAGAAGAACTCTGTGGGAAGCTAGAGAAGTGATTGCTGAGCCTCCTGCTGAGATATTTGTATCATCGATAGTCACAGGTGAGGTGCCGGAAGACTGGAGATTAGCAAATGTGGTGCCATTGTTTAAGAAGGGCAGTAAAGACAAGCCAGGGAACTATAGACCAGTGAGCCTGACCTCGGTGGTGGGCAAGTTGTTAGGGAGAATCCTGAGGGAGAGAATGTACACTTATTTGGAAAGGCAAGGACTAATTCGGGATAGTCAACATGGCTTTGTGCGTGGGAAATTATGTCTCACAAACTTGATTGAGTTTTTTGAAGAAGTAACAAAGAAGATTGATGAGGGCAGAGCAGTAGATGTGATCTATATGCATTTCAGTAAGGCGTTCAACAAGGTTCCCCATGGGAGACTGATTAGCAAGGTTCGATCTCATGGAATACAGAGAGAACTAGCCATTTGGATACAGAACTGGCTCAAAGGTAGAAGACAGAGGGTGGTGGTGGAGGGTTGTTTTTCAGACTGGAGGCCTGTGACAAGTGGAGTGCCACAAGGATCGGTGCTGGGTCCTCTACTTTTTGTCATTTACATAAATGATTTGGATGCGAGCATAAAAGAGGTACAGTTAATAAGTTTGCAGATGACACCAAAATTGGAGGTGTAGTGGACAGCGAAGAGGGTTACCTCAGATTACAACAGGATCTGGACCAAAAAAGGTCAATGGGCGGAGATGTGGCAGATGGAGTTTAATTCAGAAAAATGCGAGGTGCTGCATTTTGGGAAATTAAATCTTAGCAGGACTTATAGACTTAATGGTAAGGTCCTAGGGAGTGCTGCTGAACAAAAAGAGACCTTGGAATGCAGGTTCATAGCTCCTTGAAAGTGGAGTCGCAGGTAGATAGGATAGTGAAGAAGGCGTTTGGTATGCTTTCCTTTATTGGTCAGAGTATGGAGTACAGAAGTTGGGAGGTCATGTTGCGGCCGTACAAGACATTGGTTAGGCCACTGTTGGAATACTGCGTGCAATTCTGGTCTCCTTCCTATCAGAACGATGTTGTGAAACTTGAAAGGGTTCAGAAAAGATTCACAAGGATGTTGCCAGGGTTGGAGGATCTGAGCTACAGGGAGCAGCTGAACAGACTGGGGCTGTTTTCCCTGGAGCGTCGGAGGCTGAGGGATGACCTTATAGAGATTTACAAAATTATGAGTGGCATGTATAGGATAAATGGGCAAAGTCTTTTCCCTGGGGTCGGGGAATCCAGAACTAGAGGGCATAGGTTTAGGGTGAGAGGGGAAAGATATAAAAGAGACCTAAGGGGCAGCGTTTTCACGCAGAAGGTGGTACGTGTATGGAATGAGCTGCCGGAAGATGTGGTGGAGGCTGGTACAATTGCAACATTTAAGAGGCATTTGGATGGGTATATGAATAGGAAGGGTTTGGAGGGATATGGGCCGGGTGCTGGCAGGTGGGATTAGATTGGGTTGGGATGTCTGGTTGGCATGGACAGGTTGGACCGAAGGGTCTGTTTCCATGCTGTACATCTCTATGACTCTAAAACATGAACCCTACTGTATTTAAATTACTCCAAATATGCAGCATTTGAACTCAAGATAAGAAGAAGTGCAGATTGCAAGTTTTTTTTCATAAGATTGACATGGTCTTAAAAAAGTCACATTTCGTAATGGAAATCTATAAACCTTGAAAAGAAAAACTAGTTTTATATTGCCTGGCAGATTGCACCTTCCCACTACTAAGTTTATTACATTTATCCACCAGAACGTTTGAAAAAATAAAGTTTACTCCCAAATGGTTATCTCGCTTGTTCAATTTCTCACCAAATGTAATATTCAGATTCTAAGGTTTACCTCAACTTTGTCCAATGTATTATTTAATAGCCTACAAAGTTCATGATGGTTTTAATGGGTCAGCTTCGTACCCAGTCTCTCATTATCACACACAAACAAAATCAATTTGTGGCCAGCAAATCTTAAATGTATTGAATAAATGGCAGGAAGATTCTGCAGCCTCAAATATATTTCAGTGTTCTCCTGTCCAGTTGACAAACTTCTCAGAATCTCCACATTGGTGGTCTTGACCATTTTTGAAATAAATGGAACATTGAAACAATTCAAAACAGCCTCCTCTATGATATTGTGCCTCAGAAATCAGTTCAGCAGGTGACAGATGATACAGCTATTTTCACATTGCAGCAAAATGAAAACCTATTATGATGACCGCAAGAACTATTTTGGAAAGCAATAAGTGCATGTGTTTGATGCAGGACACACCAGCCCATATTCAAAGTTGCTCAACAGCTGGACATTGATGAGCCACGTAAATGTCGTCAACAAACGGCCTAACTACAGCATTGAACCCAAATTATTTACTGCAGTGGTCTTTGAAATATTGCTTTCATAGCCTCAAATTTCAAACATACATATCAATAAATATTTGCTATTGACATAGTTACATAATGTAAGAATTAAGAGAAGTAGGTGATCAGCCCCTTCAGGCTGCTCTTCTACTCAGTAAGATCCTCGCTGATAGAATTGTGGTTTGAACTGCACTTTCCTGCCTGCCCCCAAGAATATTGGACTTGCTTCTGAATCAAAAATCTCACTCACCCTTGAATATCAATATATTCAATGATCTAGCCTCTACTGCTGCTTCTGGAAGAGAATTTACAATACTAACTCAGAGAAGAGTTTCCTCTTCATTTTAACGTTCAATGAGAGACCCACTATGATCAAACTGTGGCAGTGTTCTAGATAGCCCTCTGAGGCAAAACATCTTCTCAGTATCCAGCATGTCAAGCATCCCCAACTCTCCAGTCAGGACTCTTGTGCTCCCATAAGATAACCACTCATTCTTACAGAAGAGGCCTAATCCACTCAACATTTTAAAAATAACTCTACAGCCTAGGAAACAGGCAAATGACACTCTTTTGAGCATCCTCCAGTGCAAGTACATCCCTCCTTAAAGTGTCTGAAATTGTACAGAGTACTCTAAATGAGGTGGCAAAAGTTGCATTCATTTATACTTCTTTGACAAAGGCCAAAATTGAGTTTTGCCAGGGTCACTCAGGTCCTAACTTCATTACAGCCTTTGATCCAAACATGAACTGTGTGGCATCGTGAAGCCTTAGCAAAACAGGAGTCAATGGGAAATAGAGAGAAACGTCTCTGCTGGCTTAAGACACACCAAGCATAAAAAGAAGGTGCTTGTAGTTGTTGAATTATCTCAGTTCCAAGAAATTGTTCCTGAGGATAGCATCCTGGAGCCAACCATCTTCAACTGCTACACCAATGACCTTCCTTTCATAAGATCAGAAGTGGAGATATTCACAAATAATTGCATAATGTTCAGCAATATTCATGACTCCTCAGATATGGAAGCTGACATGCCCAAATGTATCGTGACCTGGACAATAACCAAGTTTGTGCTGAAAAATGACAAATAACCTTCACACCACAGTGCCAGGCAGTGATTATCTTCAACAAGATAGAATCTAACCAGCACCTCTTGACATTCAATTACATTACTATTACTAAACCTCCAAATAGTGACATCAGGGAGGTTACCACTGACCAGAAACCAAGACCACCCTTATAAATACTGTGGCAACAAGAGCAGGTGAATGCCTCAGATTTTTGTGTTGAATAAATTCACCTCCTGACTCATGCCAGAGTATCATCTACAAGGCACATGTCAGGAGAGTGATTGAATACTCACCAATTGCCTGGATGAATGCAGTAACAACTACTCTCAAGTAGCTTACAATAGGCTCAGTGTTAGGTTTAGGACAAAGGACATCCAAGATAAAGCAACCTGCTTAATTGACACCCCATTGACTGACACCCTGCAGTCACAGTACTTGTATCTACAAGATACACTTCTAACAATTCACCAGGGTGGAGGAAGACAGCAGATGCATGGAAGTGTGCATCCGAGTCACACCATTCTGACTTGGAACTATATCACTGTTCTTTCACTGTCACTCCTACAGCAATGTCCTGGGACTAACTTGATTGCTTGCAGAGAGATTTTCAACAGCAAAAAAAAACAGAACTTTGTGCACCACACAGAGCTTGTCTGACAATCCTAAATTGATCATCATTCTTTCATGTTCAAGGGTATTCAGGAAATTATATCCACTTGGAGAATCACATCAACCAACACTGAAATTCATACATATTTCTCATCCTGACAGCTCTTTTGTACGGTAAAGCTGCCAGGGAACAGCAAAACCAGAAGCCTTTGCACAACAGTCAGCTGCCATATTTGGAGATGGAAGAATCCTGACAGCCACAATGACCATTGCAAACAAATGTAGTTAAGTATATAAGGGAAATACGATGTTAGGCTGCTGAGAGGATAGGGTCTGAGGCAAGAGAAGCAGGTCAGCAGAGTGACAGGGAAATAAGGAGTCTGATACCACCTTGCACTTAGATCAATAAGTGGTAGGGCAAGTGCTACAGTGTTGAGGATGGTGGACCTTGGATCTGAGGGTGTTCTGATCCTGTGGCTTCAAGTCTGTGTGTGGGGTGCGCGTGTGTGTGGGGGATGGGTGTGGGGTGCGCGTGTGTGTGGGGGATGGGTGTGGGGTGCATGGGTGTGGGGTGTGCGTGTGTGGGGGGGATGGGGTGTGTGTGTGTGCGCGCGCGCGCGTGGGGGGGGGGGGGTGGGATGTGTTTGTGGGGTGCAAAGGGATGCGTGTGGCAGCAAGGAATGTAAATATGAATCTAAAGGAGGTAGAGGAAGGGGTGACGGGGTGCAGACAACAAACAAGGACCAGTATCATTGAAAACAATGAGTATACAAAACACTGGAAAATATGCCAAAAATGATCAGGAAAGGTTAGACTACCTCAAGTTCTGGATGATGTGGTAAGGGATATATTACAAATAAACCTAATTGCATTTATGAAAATTTATTAAAATGTATCACTTCATCTGATTGTTTCAGACACAAGTATCATTCCATAACAACAGTTTAATATTTCTCAGTCAATGCCAATGAGAACTGAGTGATGCTTCCTGCCTCTTATTTTTCCCCTGAAGGTGCTCTTTTAACAATCGAGTACTTCAGCGCACGAATGAATGAATTCCCTGCGATCAAAAATTCAACCACTTAGAGCAACAGCAGCCAAAATCAAAAATCAGGCAGACTGTGTTGGAAGGGGCAGCAGGGTTGGAAGTGCAGCACAGAAGAACGGGGAGGTAAGAGATTCTGGATGAAGACAGGAAGAAACATACCCACTTAGCCACAGTAAGGAAGAGTAGGGATAAAAGGCAAGGAGAAGAACAACGCTAGGTTCAAAGCAGGAGCAGCATAGAAACATAAACAGAGGGACAAAGTTGTACACAATTCAAAGTTTACTGCCCTCAGGCCTGTATCCATAAGAACCAAATATTAGGCAATAACTTTGTGCAAGAGTGAGAATGAGAGAGAAACAAAGTTTCTAGGTAATGTCTAGGTGGCCAATAGGGGTAAGTGGAATGGATTATAAAATATCTATTCTTAAACGAGAAATGCAATATCTCCATTAAAGCAAGGAAAGACCAACTTCTATTTTTGGAGAACCTTTCACAACCTCAACACAACTGAATGGTTTTTCTGGAAATTAATTAGGTTGAGAGTAGTCACTGCTGCCAGGTAGACTCCAAATGCCAGTAAAGTCACAAAATAAAGCAAACATTAATGTACTCTGAGAATGTGCTTGGGAAGATGGAGGAAGAGAATATCCTAATAACGTCCCCACTTCCACAAACATAAATATGATTTTAACTTGCATATTTCTCTTCAAACGTTGCCTTTTTATGTTTGTTTTGCTATATAAATCAAGACATAGCTACAGACACAGTAGTGCCATTTCTCCTATCCTACTGCTATATATTGAAGTTCATTATTGAGCTGCCCATCTGTTTGAAACTGCTTTTCTTCCTGTATTTCCATGCACGAGTACAGCTGACCAATGAAGTAATTTAAGAGCTGAAGAACAGAAACATTAATGTTTTGTAAGTGGAGACAGGAGTCGAAAATATCACTGATTGCAATATTAAATTCCTATTCAAACACTGTCGGATGATTTGACAATACTTCAATGCTGATGAGGTAAACCTTCAAAGAGCTAAATCACTCATCTAATCACCCTGCTTGGTACAGCTGCTGCATGTAGGCAACACAGGAAAGAAGTGGCTAATATTGTGGTGCTGCGTCACACAGGCAGTATGTCAGAATGCTTTTGAGAGACATGCTCATGATATCATCATTGCATCACAGCATGTAACCTAAGGGTATAAAGATCTCTTGCTTCACCTGAAATTCAGATCACCTGGAAGTAAACAGTTGTGCTGTAAACCCATAGCTCATCGTTAGGTATTTGTTTCTGAGGAATACAATGTCAGTTCATGATAACCACGATAAGCATGCATTGGATTCTTCAATACTACAATTACTCATCCAGTTTCTTCGACTGTAGGAGATAGAATAAGCATTGTCATATCAGGTAAAACACCCTGTTGCAGTGTTATATCAATGGTGACTGTTCAAAAAAAAAAATTAGCTGCAAATATTTGAAAAACTAATTGAAGACCAACCAAACCAAAAAAAAACAGCTTTGATAAACAGAATTTGGACAAAGGGTGAACTCCTCACCTTAAGCACGTGATTCGACAAGTACAGATAGTCATATAGATTTGTATATAGGGCATTACCATAAAATTAATTTATTTGGTTACATGGAGTTCTTGAGATAAAAAAATTGCCTTTAACAATAAGAATTGGAGAGCACTTTTGAAATGTTGAGGTTTACAAAATTATGAGGGGCATGAATAGGATAAATAGACAAAGTCTCTTCCCTGGAGTGAGGGAGTCCAGAACTAGAGGGCATAGGTTTAGGATGAGAGGGGAAAGATAAAACAACCTGAGGGGCAACTTTTTCACACAGAGGGTGGTACGTGTATGCAATGAGCTGCCAGAGGAAGTGGTGAAGGCTAGTACAATTGCAACATTTAAAAGGCATCTTGATGGGTATATGAATAGGAAGGGTTTGGAGTGATATGTGCTGGGTGCTGGCAGATGGGTCTAGATTGGGTTGGGATATCTGTTGGTTTGGATGAGCTGGACCAAAGGGTCTGTTTCCTTGCTGTACATCTCAATGACTGGAACAGAGATGAAGAGATGGAATGCTGGAATACTCATTCCTCACAGGTGATAAGTAACAGTTTTCACAATGACTACAAAGTCTTCATTTTAATGAAGGATTAGATTTTAATTTACAAGGACACAATCTTAGAAATACTTAAGATGGTATGGTCCAATACTTTTAGGACAGCATCATTAGTAGCAGAAACCTTATTAGGGATTGGGTACCCAGAGACACCATTAATGAATTAGACATTTTCAAGCAATGTGGCTAGCTCTATGTTATAGACTGAGTGGTAGATGAGCCATAGCAAAGAGTTCTAATAATCTTTTTACCACAAACACATCTAGTCTTTCCAAGGACGATCAGAAAGATTTGGGAAAGATTTGTGCAGATCTTAAAGATCAGCTCAAACATGAATTGAGTTCAGGATTAACCAATTTCAACTTGGATCATACAGATTGCCAACCCAGAAAATTGTTGACCAATGATGATGCCATTAATGCATTGCTTAATAATAGACACAAATGTGAAGCCATAGGCAGGCTAACACAGTTGCATGCTTTAAGTGGAGTCAACGCCATCCTATCGTTTGCAAAGCACACCAAAACAAAATCTGTCACTGATGGGCTTGTGACACATACATAAAAGCTGCCCAGCTTTTCTTGATATCCACAAAGCATTTGGTATCAAGGACAGTGGTTACACACATGGAAGAAATCTGGTCCAAAAGCCAGGAACAAAACAAACCAACAAATTATGCAACACAACGCTGACAAGAAGGAAAATGTTAAGAAGATGCACAACACAAATACATCAATGAGGATCAGTATCAAACAAGCAAAAGGCAAATTTCATAAAATAACCAATTTTCCATATTTTAACTTCCTATATATTGTAGATGGTATAAGCTGATCAAAGCTTTTAAGTCATTAATATGGTATGCCCTGAAAGGCAAAACAAACAGAAGCTAGTGCCAACATGTCACCATGCTGAAGCACACGTTTCAGGATGCATCATGTGACAATTCATGGTATACAACAGACCACCTCACATAATAGATCACTAATTCTATTCATTGACACAATCACACTGCATAAGCCTGTTGCAGTTCTAAGAGTTAATATCAAAATTAATAGTCAAATGAATGAGTGTCAAATAGCTAAAGCCATAGACAAAGTAATAGGAGAACTGCAATGGGTACATTGCAACATAGCTACAGTAAACAGATTGTAAAGAAAGCTTGTCATCTGATGCACACAAATGAAATTCACGATTGGAATACCAGCAAACACTAGGTAGGAATCATAGTAATCTTGTAAAAGGCTATAGTGACAAGGTAGGTCAGGGGTTAAACCCCTCTGCAACACAAACAGAAGACGGACACTGTACATTTGGAGATTCAACCTGGAGATGGGATGATTGCCCTGGCTAGGTAGTGTGGGGTGAAGTGTGTCTGAAATATAAAGGACACCACTGTTGTGTAATGTACATTGTGAGGGGCTCCATTAGCAGGACAAAGGAATCTATTGCTGAAGAATGTGCAAAGTGACACAAGTGCTTAGCTTTACAACGAATTAACCATAGACTTGAGGCAAGTATGAAAGACAATAATCTAGCCTTATGATGCTCAAGAACCTTCTGTAACCGAAGATAATATACATATCTGATACAAAATGATGATCAGGAAAGCAGTTTCTCAGAGTGCTGTTTCCCATGTGTGTTCTTGTAGAATAAAATCAGTTGTCTCATTTGAACCAGCATTGGTCTCCATTTTATTTGTATAAAATTAGTTTACATCAAGTTCAACAAATCAAAGAACAACCACCACCGTACATACACCAACCAATGATAAATGCAAACCATGACAAACTTTACCTTGTGGTCTGGACTTAAAATTTTCAAAATTTTGTTTATCCTGTCTGTACTCTTTTTCTACCAACAGTATCCTTTTATCATAAAAGATGATTGAGTGCATTTCTTTGGGATTATAAAGATGCATATTTTAATTTGCATTATAGTAATTCTGAAATCCATGTTTTTCAGTGATCTTGTTAGAGGTGTCTGTGTATTACAATTCACCATTATTTTTCTGCTACTGAAACTATCTGATGAGAATTTCCTTTGCTTGGAGTAGCAGTCAGGCCAATTCGTCCTTTTGATGTCTCACTGGGATGCTACATTTCTGTGCTTTGTGATGGTTTGGAATAGTGAGCCACGATCACCAGTACACATTTCCCAGTTAAGTAGTAACAGCAGCATCTCCTTGCCCAAGGATGATTTTGAAGCCAGATGTAAACTCAGGTACCAGAATGATTACAGCATTAGCAGATTATTCTCCCACACAAAGACTAAGATAGTCCGCTTGATCTACAAGTTAATGTTTACAGCTATGAAATTGAAAATGCACTTCAGATTGATCTGTTACACTTTGATCAGAGCCAATACAAGCATTTGCAATTGGCAACTTTTAAAAGATGATGAGCAACTACAAGAGTTTCAAAATTAATTATCCAGTGATACATGACAACATTAAAGCCAGTCTTAGAAAGATTCATTCATTTTGGGTATACAGAAGTGAACTTAATATATCACAAGTTACTTTCAAAGGCAAACAAGTCACAATACCAAAAGCCTGACGCCTACATATTTTATATCAATGTTACACCAGAGGCAAATAGGTACTGAATGCACAAGGTGCCTAGCACATGAATCTGTGGACTGAACAGTGGAAAAAAATTAGGATATTCAATGACTTGGGAATGCATGCAAGACTTACTAAATATAAAGTCCAACAGTGAAGACAGCACCTGCGTCCAGGTAATATTCCATCCACTTACTGAAAGTACCAATAAATCTATTTACAGTGAATGGGGAAGATTACCTCCTTGCAACAGATTACTTATGTAAACTTATCATTGTTTGATAACTTAGCAACACAATAAGCATGAAAGTCATTGACACGACGAGTGTTATTTTCTGCATTTATTCAGTCTATAGTACACTGAAAAACATGTCAAATTATCTGCACAAAGGAGGGACTGATAATTGTTGTATGCACCAGGTAGTGGGGTGACAATCAAGTCAATGATCAATGTAGACCAACAAAACAAGAGTTTTGCACAATACTGCTACAATACTATGCAATACTAATGAAGATGGGATTGCCATTCCCAGCACAACCTTTGCTTGCAAGGCAAGCGCAAATGAAGCTGCCCAGTCCCCAAATGTCTCACCGTTCCGGGACACAAGGCCCTCTTCTTCCAAGAGGAGAATGAAATACAAGCGAACAGGTAAAGAACCACAAACTTTGCATTGGGCAGAGTGTGTGATTGTGAAGTTGGATTTTTAAATTTTTTGATAACTATGCCTAGTTTCTTATGTGGAGATAACATGAGAGAATTGCTACATTAAGTAAATATTCCAATGGGGTAAACTCACACCAAACAGAACAGCAAATAAGGGCTATAATATTCTTCCCTTTGGTAGAAAGCCCCATTTAGCCAAATTGAAATAAGAATAAGTCACAGATGCAAGGAATTAATTATGTCCAAATAGTAATGGAAACCAATTTTCAATTTTTTTCAATATAATTAGTCATTTTAACTGGCAAGTTTAGTTGTCATGTTCAATTAAGTCAATCTTTCAAATCCAGAAATATTGCTCCTCAGAATAAACATTCGTTCCAGTAATCTTCAATTTTCCATTATAGAAAAAGAAAGAAATTGTAGGTAACTGTAGTCAAATATAGTGTGGAATCACGAAGACAAAAATTGAAGATTATGAAATTTTGACCCCATCTGGAAAACTGATCTTCTCATCACTACAGGCTCAGCCCATCATACCGGACTCAAAATTCATTTCCTTTGATATACAGTCAAGTTCCAATATGACAGAAACTTTAAAAAGAAATCCCTAACTAAAAATAGAAGATGTCACAAACTCAAAGCCAACTTACACTCTTCAAAACCTGAAAATTTTGACTTTTGTTTAAAATACCAAATCAGTGTTTTTAAAAAAAAAAAAATGGGATTTGGATTTACTAAGGAAATTGAACTCAAGTTAGTATGGCGAGATTATAGTGCAAGTTTCTGATCAAATTCATTGGCATAATCAGAAATAAAAGACTCAAAAAGCCAATACAAAAAGGCAACCTAATGAAAATGAAATCGATTATTTCCCCCTCCTGTAAAATATATTTCTTGCGTGATAACCTGATCCAATTTTATGATACAGCTGAAAATGACACAGCTGAAAATGACTCCACCACCAAAAATCAACACTTCCAAAGTGTTGACCTCAGCCGCTGTGAGTAACATTTTAATTGTTGGAACTAACTTCAGAAGGCTTTTTATGGCACAGAGATAACCTCCCTACCTCTGAGCCACAAGTCTCAGGTTCAAGTCCCACCTGCTCTGAACAGGTTGACCTTAGAAAAAAATGCTTAAGAAAGGAATCTTGTAGAACAGTGGTCGTGTTCTTGCTTTTAAGCCAGCAGCCCTGGGTTCAAGCCCCACATGCTGCTGAACAGTGTTATAACATCTCTGAACAAGGTGATTAAAAAATATCTGGATATCACTTTTAAAAATTAATCGAATGACTTAACAGCTATAATAAGTCAATTAGTGCAGGATACCCAAGAAATTATGCAAAATTTGGAGAAACATCCTGAGGGTGTGGTGAGTGATTATGCTTCACATTAAGGCAGCATTTGGCCAAGTCAGACATTAGGATTCCTGGAAAACTAGTATCAATTGGAAACAAGGCACAGGGATAATTTGGTTCGAGTCTTATGAAGACAGAGAACTAAGATTGCTTAAGGCCAGTCATCACATTTCCATAACACCAGTGCATGCATTCCTCAGAGATGGAAGGTCAAGGGCAAGTGTCCTTGGCGCAATCATGTTTTGCTGTTTCGTCAGAAATAGGGATCAAAAATGGGGATGTTCAGTGATGATTGCACAACACTTAGCAATATTGATCATTCCTCAGATTCTGAAGCAGCTCATATTGAAAAATAGCAAGACCTGGTAACATCCTGGTTTGGTTGCTAAGTGGCCAGTAACATTTGTGCAAAACAAATACCAGGCAACGTGCATTTTCAACAAGAGACAGCGTCCAACCATTGCTCCGTCATATTCAATGGCATGACCATTACAGAATCCTCCAGTATCAAGTCCTGGGGGTTATCAATGACTTAAATCTGGAGTGGACCAGCCATAGCAACACAAACATAAGTCAGAGATTAGAAATCCTGCAGCGGGTAACTCATCTTCTGATTCCCCAGAGCCTGCCCACCAAAAAGGCACAAATCAGGAATGTGATGGAATACTCCCCACTTACCTATAAGCATGCAGATCCAACACGCAAGAAGCTTGACACCATCCAAGACAAAGCAGCCCGCTTTACTGGCACCACATTCCCAAACACCCATTCCCTCCACGACGGACACTCACAAGCAGTAGTATGTACTATCTACAAGATGCACTGAATAGGTTCCACAAGGCTCCTTAAACAGCAGCTTTCAAACCCATGATCATTTAGAGGGCAAGGGCAGCAGATACATGGGAATACCACCACCTGCAAGATCCCCTCCAAGCCTCTCACCATCCTGACCTGGAAATATATCACTGTTCTCAAAATCTTGGAAGTCCCTCCCGAAAGGCACTGTGGTCTATCTACACCAAATAGACTGCAGTAGGTGAAGAAGGCAGCTCACCACTAACCTTCTCAAGGGCAACTAGAGGGGCAAGAGGGGCTGACCGAGCCAGTGACACCCACATGCCTTGAAATGAGAAGAAAACTCAATCAGTAGAATCTTCCAGTCTCTACATTGTCAGACACTAAACTTGTATCTAGTTGCGCATCAAGGTCCTGTGACAGTCCAGACCTTATAGTGAATTACCTGGAAAATTTCAGCTTCCAAAGGCACAATTTCCTGATCCCCGTGACTGTCCTCTTAAGTCTCCAAGTCAAGGTCTTCAGATAGTGCCATGGGACTTATTCTTCCATGGGTAGTTACCAAGGAAATGTTGGGCAGATTAACACCTTGTTTAATATCTGGTTAACAACAATGACCCCTAATCACCATTGCCCCTTCCAACCAAATCTGACCATCACCAACTCCTGACTATCCATCTCACTCAACAGTTATTCATCAAATTCACAGTGGAAATTTAAAGTCAAAGACTTGCATCTCTGTACTGATGCCCTTTTCAGGTATCTGCATAGATTTGTACAGTTTTTTGGACTGACAGAGTACTTCAGGATTTACTTAGTCAATTATCACTCCAACAGTCCATCGCCAAACATCAGCATTGTGATCAAAAGGATTGTCAACAGCACTATCAAGTAGCACTTCCTCAACAACACTCAGATTGGGGTTCCAGGAAGGTCATTCAGCTCACCACCTCAAAAAGGATGAGAGATGAAAGTGATAGCCCTTGACACTGAGGATACACTTGCCCAAGTTGGAATCAGCACACCTGGAGAAAAACGTAAGCAAATGGGTATCTGGAGGAAAACTCTGAACTGGTTTCAGGCATACCTCACACAGGTTGATGGCTATAGCTGATGAGAGGTCAGATGTAGGGATTGTTGTTATTGACTGTGAAATGTTCAGCAGCATTTGTGACCCCTCAGATACTGAAGCAATCTAGGTCTAAGTGCAGCATGACCTGGAGGATATCCAGACTTAAGCTGAAAGAGGCAACCAACATCCATGTCACACAAGTACCAGGCAATGATCATCTTCAACATGCGAGAATCTAACCACCTTCCCTTGACGATCAATCAATAATATTATCATCACCGAATTCCCCATTGTTAACACACTGGGAATTATCACTGACCAGAAACTGAACTTGGAGAAACATACAAATGAAATAGGTACAAAAGCAGGACACAGACTGTGGGAAAAAATAACCTGCTTCCCAAATCAAGACGTGCCCATCGTCGACAAGGCACAAGTCAAGAGTGTGATAAAATATTCCTTATTTGCCTGGATCAGTACAATTCCAACAACACAAGATAATTGACACCATCCGTATCAAAGCTGCCTATTTGATTGACACTTTGACGATATTCATTCCCTTTGTCACTGAGGCAGTGTGCACCATCTACAAGATCCATTGCATTACTCATTAAGTCTCTTTCCAAGAGCAATCTTCCAAGCCAATCATCTCTACCATCCAATAAGGACTTGGGCAGACAATGCACAAGTAAAACAATTGAAACTTCTCCTCCACAGTACACCACACACAACCATGCCCAGCATTCCTTCACCACCAGAGTTTAAATCCTGGAACTTGCTCCCTAAATAGTGCTGCATATGTACCAACCCCAAATAACTGCAGCATTTCCAGAAGATGGCTCAGCAGGTTAGTTTTGCATTTTATTTTGGCTCTTTTTGATAAAGAAACAGCTGAGAATCTGTTTGTTAAAATATGTATCCTTAAGTTTTCCATAACTTTGATTGAATTCAAACCTGAAGAAAAATAAGAGGGATGATATTTGTTTTGGCCACAGCATGATCTCCCAATAAAATTATCAGTGCTCTTCTGGTACACACAGAAGTTCTCAGTGCGCACATTGATGAATTAGAACCTTGAAAGGAAAAGGAAATACTGGAGGGCCAGAGTGTGAACCAAGAATTTTGTGCGCAAGGTCGCTGATGTTTGTCTTGACTCTCAACATTTTGGCTCAGAAGGTGCAAGTGCTCCCAACTGAATCATGGTGGACACATCACTGCAACAGATTATTGCAGCAGTTAAACACCTTTCAGTTGTTTTAAAGAGAATGGAGGCTTTTAAAAATGACAATTTCATTTGAATCACAAAATTGTGCAATATTTTCTGCACCAGATAAAAGAGAGACTGAGAGACATCTTACAGTACACTACGTGCACAATATTTAG
Source organism: Chiloscyllium plagiosum (assembly GCF_037043375.1). Taxonomy (NCBI): domain Eukaryota; kingdom Metazoa; phylum Chordata; class Chondrichthyes; order Orectolobiformes; family Hemiscylliidae; genus Chiloscyllium; species Chiloscyllium plagiosum. Next base: position 78,689,692 of record NW_028270141.1, on the reverse strand, counting down.
AATGTGAGGCTACTAAAGGCTTTGTGTGGATATTCTTCATGATTATGCATCCTGGCAGATGTGATTTACTATCATATTTGTATCTGATAATAAAAGCATCCAAAGACCACAGGATTCTAAGGTCACAGGAAAATCATGTTAGCATTTAACTATTCTAGCCCAGAGCTGCACTATATCTGCGAAATGAACAATTCGGATTTTAAAACAAAGGATTTGAAATGAACTATTAACCCAGCGTACAATACCTGTGGAATGCTATGCAGAGACAATAGCATAACATGATTAACTCTCCTTCACTCCAGCATGCATCTTATGTAGTTACATTAACAAATTGGTTTCTTTTCCAGAAAACACTGGATGAGGCTGTGATGTAGGATTGCTATTTTAAAAATAAAATAAAACAATAATTATCTCACCAACATATACTTATTATCTAACAACATGCAACACTAATAGACACTACATTTCCGGCTGACCTTACGACTATCAACATGATAACAAGTATAAAAGAAAAAAAACTTCAGAGGAGATAATGATTGGTCATTATGCAACATGAAATCAAATCCTAAATCCGACAAAGCGAGAGTCACTGGTTCACATCCTGGTCTGAACTTTATTGACCTCGATGTAACATTATCCCAGAACCACACCCCAGCGTGAGTCACTATTGTTTCAAGGCCAGTTCACACTGGGAGCAAATCTCAGTCAGTATGAAAATTAGATGATAGAACCAGTTCAGTTATTTCATTCATAGACCAAAAAAGTACATAATTCTATTTTATAGAAGCACCTATGAATACCAAAAACGTATTTTTTTAAAAATCAACCATCATATGAATCACACTACATTTTCAAAGTGTATCCCATGTATATTTTGCACTCAAGGTAGGATAGATTGACTGAGTGTAATGTGGCATCTTCACTATATATGGGCCAATCACTGAGTGCTTTCCAAGTGTTTTCATTAGAAACAAAGCATTCTCATTTACAGACGACATATCCACAGCTCAAGTCAAGCAAGTTCCCACAATTAAGGCAAGACATGGACTGTCACCTCAATGGCCATATAAAGTTATACATAATTTAAAGGTCTTTACTGGTGAAAGAACAATTTGCTTCCTAAAATCTCAATCCTCCTGTTCACTACATACATATGCTGTAAAATTACTAGCTTGCTCCCAATGTATCAAATTCATGCGCTAACCAATCTAACTTAACTTCCTAATTTACATTGATTCTTATCAAATTCATTCATTTATTCACTTGACCATTGTTCCCCTTCCCATTTCCATGAGGGATACTCAGCTCTTCATCAATTGGCAGCCGTATCTAAAAACCGATTACTATTTATTTCAGCATTTATTTTACCTGTTATAACTATCACTGGCAGCCTGTTTCAATGCCTAGGGTTCTTAACCCTGTTTATGCTTAGGCATTTTCCTTCTCTTCATTGTCCAGTTTGTGTCATTCTACTCCTTGCCCTCTCCCAGCACAAAGTGACAATCTTCACTCTTCCTCTAGTTAATAGTATTTATATTGTACTTGCAAATATTGACACAATGACAACAGTTATTCTTTGGACATTATTCACTGCCCCAGGAACCCTCAAAGTTCAGGGTTTCCTATTGTCACTTCTCATTCAAAGAAACCAGTTACGTTTTTAAAAAAATGCTGCAATCCTAATCTTTTTTTTCTCTTTAGCTGAGTTCCCATCATATATCCTTATACGTTCCAATTATAGCCATCATTCTCCATCTATTCTAGGACTTCTATTACCTCATTATCTCTTTTTCTAATTCCACACCAGCCTGTGTTCTAATACACCGGAGAACAAATTGCAAAAGTGACTAACAGTACGAGTAGCAAAAATTAAAACTGAACAAGTCTATCGATATTTATAATGTCCACTGGTTTAAACACTATTTATAATCTGTCATGAAGTAAACAGCCTGACTTGATGCTTCATGAGTAAATCGGAATAAAAGATATAATAATAAAACAATATTTTCAGAGCAAGGAAGAAACAATATTTAAGGTTTATAAACTGCATAAAACTATGACAAGTTTCTAGTACTAATTTAATCCTACAATTAACCAAAATTTAATGCAGTTTCAATTACAATTCATTTTATTGATGCCGAGATAAAGTCTAACTGTACCATTCCACCTCTGCAATATACACAACCTATTTATGTACTGCATGCTCCAGCACTATCTGCACACTAATTTTTAAGTCTGTTTTGATGTAACATTTTAATTAAGTCAAGTTTTTCATTCATCTTTGCAGGTACTTAGAGAGGCAAACTTAGTAATGTGTAATGTCAAACTAATGCATGTGGAATCGGGATGCCAATTCTGGCTGGATATGTTCCTGCAAGTTTAATTATGTGACACAAAAAAAATTAATGCAGTCTTCTGAATAATGGAGTAATGTTTTGGTTTAAAACATTTTTGCTCATTTGCAAGACAGACTAGATATCAGCAAATCAGAAAATTCCCCAAAGGCTTCCATGGAGCGCTCCAATGACAGAATTGGAACATTCCCCTGAGGAACAAAGGTTGGTCAATGGCAACCATGTTTTTTCATGCCTCCCATTTTAACTTGACTACCTGCTTTAACAATGTATACATACGCTCCATCCACCACCTCAACCTTGTATGTGCCCTGTATCTCCCCAATCTCTCTTCAGGCCACCTATTGCTTTATGCAATTATATATAGTGAAATGTCAACTTCCCCATCCAAACTTAGTTTTGTTTGATACTTTCATTTCCTTAAAATACTTCTGGCTTTGAGTATTTTTTCCAGTCATCTTTCCAAATTAAATCTCCTTGATAATAAACCACACAGGATTTGAAAGTTTCTCCATTGCACTTGCAAGTTCTTTCATTTCTTTAAAATTCCAGTTGCAACTCCAGTGTCTGTCATTAACTCTGAAGTCCCACAGCGATTGATGCCACACCAATTTCACCAGAATGAGACCAAATCTAATTTCTGACCTGAAGGGAATTAGTTGCGAGAAAACTGATTGGCAGTGCCAGGGATAGCAAGGAGACAGCTATAGTGGTCATAATTGAGAGAGTGAGCAGGCATGAACGATACATGCAGAAATACTTTCCCCCGAGGTCACACAGACCAGATGACCAATATCCAATCTTTCTAAACTACTGGGCAATCCAGAATGGTCGGCAAAAATAAATTACAGGACCAAAGAAAGAACCACTAATTTTATATCAATTAATTATTTAAATGTCTGTTTCAAAAGAAATTTAAATCCATCCCAAATTCAAGAAAAGTGAAATGTAGTGAAGACAGGAAGTGGACATTTAAGAATTTATTCTCCACACTAGTCGTTTGTAATGAACAAAGATATTCTGCACAATCCTCCAGACATGTACAGTTTAGGTCCTTGCAGTGTACTCTTATTCTTCATTAATTTGATTCTAGCTTCCAGAAACCAAGAAAACAGGATCATGGTGGGCCATTCAGCCCACCAAGACAGAACTAATATCTAACATAATCACGGCTGAGCCTCTATCTCAATGTAATATTCCTGCTCTCCCTCTTTATCTTTTAGACCTTTAGCTTTCAGAAATCTATTTCTTTCATAAAGTCTCTTCAGTGACTTGACCTCCACAGCATTTCTGTGGAAAACAATGCCACTCATTTACAACTGACTTACAAATTTTTCTTCAACTCAGTACAAAATAGACTACTGCATTTCCTAAGACTGTAACCCTTTGCTCTGATGCCCCTGGCCAGAGAGCATATTCACTCTGTGCTCTATCAGAATTTTACTTGTGACTACCTCCTTCTAATCACCAGTGAATACAGGACCTGTCAATCCAATCTCACTTCATACAACAAGCCTATAATCCCAGGGATCAGTCAAGCAGACCTTCAGTGCACTCCCTCTAAGTATGGCTTTTCTTATGTGAGGAGACCAAAACAGCACACAGTACCTTAAGTGTGATCTCATTAAAGGCCTTTACTGCAGTAACACCTCTTTGCTCCAATACTCAAACTTCTTGCAATGAAGACCAACAAACCACTTGCTTTCCTAATTGCTTACTGCACCAGCATACATGATGTCCATGACTGGTATACGAGGATACTTGGGTCCCTTTATACATCAACTTTTTCCAAACTAGCACTACTTAAGTAACATTTTGCTATTCTGTTTTTTCTACTGAAGTGGACAATGTCATAAATGTCCACGTTACACAGCAACTGCCACATATTTGATCATTCACTGAACTTGTCTAAAATTGCTGTGATGCCTCTTTACACCTTCACTCCTCACACTCCCCCTTATTTTGTTTATCAGTAAAAGTGGAAATACTACACTCAATTCCCTTATCCAAATATTGGTATATATTGTGAACAGCTGTGGCCCAAACACTGGTCCCTGCAGTCACCCCACTTATCACTGCCTTCCACTCTAAAAATAACTCATTTATTCTTAACGTTTCCTGTCCAAGAATCAATTCTCAATCCATGTCAGTGTATTATCAATCCCACTCCCTTTGTTTTTTTTACACCAGGACAATATAAAATGTTTTCTGAAAATCTAAATACACAATTTTCACCAAATCTCCCTAAATTATTCTACAACAGCAAACTTTACAAACTGGCACTCTTAATAAACTGGCAAAAATTATACAGCTCAAATACAAGATGTTTATTTAATGCACAGTGGCTCAGTGGTTAGCACCAGGGTCCCAGGTTCGATTCCAGCCTTGGGCGACTGACTGTGTGGAGTTTGCACGTTCTCCCAGTATCTGCATGGGTTTCCTCTGGGTGCTCCGGTTTCCTCCCACAGATGTGCAGGTTAGGCGAATTGGCCATGCTAAATTGCCCATAGTGTTAAGTGCAGGGGGAAATGGGTCTGAGTGGTTACTTTTCCGGGAGTCGGTGTGGACTGGTTGGGTCGAAGGGCCTGTTTCCACACTGAAGGGAATCTAATCTTATCACAATCTCCGCAATGGCTGAGTAGTCAGCTGAGGGTGAGAGAGAGAGAAGGCTCTCTCAGTCAGTCAAGTTATATGACAAAATTGCATTATTAGTTAAATGATTTATGCTGGGAATAAAAGTATAATAGTGATGTGTATATCCCCTGCATGACATTTCTATTACTTAGTGTGTGCTTTTACATTGATTATACGGACATTTTGTTCAAGTTGAACATTTGATCAATTGGTAGACTCCTGGTCACACAGGTGCCAGTTAATAAAATGTTTAGTCACATTTTCAAAACACTCCAGTTTATTTGTCAAACATGACTTCCCTTTTACAAATCCATGTTAACTTATCATAATACCATTTTTGTTTGGTTTCAAAAAGAAAGTCCTGTTATATCATCCTTTATAGCTGACTGCAGCATTTTCTCTTACTAATGCTAGACTAACCAGTCTGTAATGCCCAGTTTTCTCCCTCCCTCCATTAAGCAGCGTGGTTACAACATTTGTCACCCTCCAATCTGCCAAGACTGTTCCAAAATTTACAGAATTTTGGAAGATGACAAACAATGCATCCGATATTTCTATGGCCGACTCTTTTAGTACCCCGAGATGTAGATTATCTTGGTACTTATCATCTTTCAGCCACATTGATTTCTCCACCACTACATATTTTTACTTTTTAACTAATACTAATAAAGACTAAGTTCCTATTATCCACCCAATTACCTCTAGGAACTGTGTCTCTTCTGAGAAGACAGAACAAAAGCAGTTGAAATGACAGTGTAACTAAACAATGTTCATCATTATCCCATTTCAGGCTGTAAAGGACCTACATTTGACTTCACTAATATTTTAATATATTTGCATAGAAACACTTGTAGTACTCTTTCCTGCTTCTTATGTCACAGGTTATTGTCTCCTTCTAATCAACCTCTTAGTCCTCCTTTGTCGAATGCTAAACTGCTGCCGGTCGTCAGGCTTGCTATATTTTTCAGGAACTTTATACAATATATGACTTCTCTTTGGATCGAATACTATCCTTAATTTCTTTCATTAACCCCATTGTTGAGTCATGTTTCCTGATGTGATCTTCCACCCAAATGAAGGTAGATATTTTAAAATCAACCATCAAAACATGCTATAATCTACATATGGAGCAGGTAGGACTTGAACCCAAGCAGTGTGCCACAAGAGCCCTCAAAAGGCAATGTGTGATGATGCAATGCATTCAATCCTAAAGTACTAACATTGCCTATCCAGTGGCATGCATTTTAAATACATTACCCAATCTAATGCAGCCAAATTACCTCTTATACCTCCACAGCTCCCATCATTTCGACTGCAGATCCTCGTTTTGGGTTGGACTTCTTCATTTTTTATCCTAATGAAGAATTCTATCATGTTATGGCCTTTTTTTTCCTTAAAGGACTTCTCACAACCAGATTATTTAACCCTTTGTCATTACAAAACTGAATCAAAGATTGATGCCCCAAAATTGATTCTTCAAAATGCTGGTCTAAAAAGTCATCTTGTGAACATTTCAGGAATTCATCTCCCATAATATCATTGCTAATATGGTTTGCCCAGTCTGTTTGCATGTTAAAATTATTCATGATTACTGTAGCAGTCTTGTTGTATGCATCTGTAATTTCTCATTTAATGCCATCCCTTACTTCAGTACAATTGTTTGCAGATATTTAGACGCCTCCCACGGATCTTTTCCATTCCTTGTTGCTTCTTAGTTACACCTGCACCGATTCTACATGCAGACTTCCTGCGCCAATACCTTTCACACTATTGCACAGATTTAAGCTTTCACCAACAGTACAACCTCACCACCTTTTCTGTGTTGCTTGTCACAGAATCATACAATAGGGAAGAGGCAGTTTGGCCTATCGAGTCTGTACCACCAGAAATACACTACTACTACTACTACTACTAACTAGTCCCACTTTCCAGCACTAGGCTCATAGCCTTGAATGTTATGACACTCATCGAAGTACTTTTTAAAAGCTTGAGTGTTTTTCCAGGCAGTGCCATCAACCTCTGAGTGAAAAAGCTTTTCTCAAATTCTCCTGCTTTGAAATTTTGCTCCCTTGTTATTGATCCTTCGACTAAGGGAAACAACTACTTTCTATGTACCTTGTCCATTCCATTCAATCTTAATGTCCTTTATCAGGTCCCCCTCAAAATTCTATGCTCCAAAAAAAAACCAAGTTTATCCACTGTCTCTGCATAGCCAAAATGTTCCATCCCAAGCAACATTCTAGTGAATCTCTTTTGCACCCTCTCCATTGCTATCACATCCTTTAGTAGGGTGACTAGGCTGCACACTGTTGTTGAGTTATGGCCTAACCAAAGTTCTGTATAGTTCCAACAAGATCTGCCTGCTCTTATAATCTAAATATGGCTGGTAAAGGCTTGCGTCCCATGCACCATTAATTAGCCCATTAATCTGCCCTGCTACCTTCAAGGATCTGTGGACAAGCACCCCAAGTTCTGTTTCTCTAAGCTTCCCAGAGTCTAGACATTCACTGAGTATTCCCTTGTCTTGTTACTCCTCCCAAGATACATCACCTCTCATTTATCAGGGTTAAATTCCATCTGCCATTGATCTGCTCATCCGGCCAATCTGTCTATATCCTCCTGTAACCTAACAGCTTCCTCTTAATTGTCAACTAGCTGACCATTCTTAGTGTTATCTGCAAACTTACTTATTAGATTAGATTAGATTAGATTACTTACAGTGTGGAAACAGGCCCTTCGGCCCAACAAGTCCACACCGCCCCGCCGAAGCGCAACCCACCCATACCCCTACATTTACCCCTTACCTAACACTACGGGCAATTTAGCATGGCCAATTCACCTGACCTGCACATCTTTGGACTGTGGGAGGAAACCGGAGCACCCGGAGGAAACCTCACGCAGACACGGGGAGAACGTGCAAACTCCACACAGTCAGTCACCTGAGGCAGGAATTGAATCCGGGTCTCCGGCACTGTGAGGCAGCAGTGCTAACCACTGTGCCACCGTGCCGCCCACTTATCATTCCTCCCACATTATCAAATCTCCAACAGTTTGGAATATCACAATTGGCTTTCTTCAGGATTGATTAACCTTGGATGTTTTGTTCCCCGCTTTGGTCAGCCTAGTCTCCATAGCAATTCCTCCCACATTACAATAGTTCTGCTGAAGCCAAGCAGCTAAATGGAGCCAGAAACAGGAAAAAAAAAAGTGAGAGAGAAACCCAGTAGGTCTGGCAGCATCTGTGGAGAGAGAAACAGTTAACTTTGCAAGTCCCATTTGAATCTTCTTGCGAACCCTGGAATTTGAGTGTTTAATTCACTGCCACTTCTCTTCCAGGAATTGAAGAAGTTCTGCTCTTCTCTGACAGGATTTCCATTTTAATCTTTTGGCTTGTTCTTGGTTTTCTGTTTCCACAGACCTACAGATGTATTGAGATTCTCTAGTACATACTTTATTTCAGATTTATTGCATTTGCACAATATTGGCATTTATTGGAGCAAGACATAACAATGCTGATCAACTGAAAACAATGACAGGATGTCACATGTACCTGAACTGTACATTGAAGGACCAATTCCCCAGTCACTAGCAGCAACTTTCAGGAGATTAAATCGCTCACTCCACATGCATTTCAGGACACAACAGCTCCATCAATTCAACCACTTGTACTCAAGCCACTGATCAAAGTTTCAGCATGTATTTTTAGAGGTAGTAACCTGAGAGCTAAATGTGCTTGGAATGAAAGAATAAGCTTTAAGCAAATAAAAGTATTTTGCCACAGCCAATGATCAGTCCACATGAGATGCAATTCAACTCCACAGCTCATCATGTCGTACAAATCCACATTCAATCAAGCTGTAAGCATTTTGACAATTTCAATAACAGCATTGCAAAGTTCAGTGCTATAATCAAAATGAAAGCTTCACATGGAGTCTCAGATGAGGCGACACCTCATAAGAAAAATGAACATTAGCCTGGCAACCAGCACAAGGTCATTCACCAACATTTCATCATTTTATTCAGAAATATAAAAGCCTGCACTGATGAGATTTCCGCAATGGAATGGAAATGGAAAAGCTTTGTTTTAATAAAACAATAGAATCAAAAGTGTGGCTCATGCCTTCTTTTATTCACTCGTTGGATTATGGATTTTGTTGGCTGGCCCATCAATTGCTACCCGAGAGAAAGTAGTGGTGCACTGACTTTATAAACCAATGCAGTCCAAGACAGCAACTCACCACCACCTTCTCAAAAGGCAACCAAAGATTGGCAATAAATGTTGTTGGCTCAGCCATTAATGCTCACCTCAAATAAATAAATACAAATAAAAGCCATGAGCCACAGTTTTGACTCCATTGTTTCCACTGCTGGATTATTGATTTAAGCATACTGGAAGATTAAGTATGTCAACAGATTCATTTGCCTACAATTCAACATGGTATAACAGGCTACTACTGTTATTTATTCTAACTCTTGCTCCACACATCTTCATGGTATGCATTGAACACTTTGTTAACATGCAAGATTGTTTCAGTTCTTGATAAGCAGATTTCAACATTTGGTAATGTTCGCTATTTCAGTGGCTGTTTGTACTGTATCTATTGCTAATTCAAAAGGCAATTAAATCTAGGAGAACAAACTTTTTACTTCTAATTGAATGCCATTACATTGTAAATTAACCCTATTTATGGCATTTATGGGGTAAAGATAATACGAATAAACTACAGCTCAACTGTCTCATTTACGTAACTTACTTACGGTTATAAATGGAGACTAATTTGCAGCATTCTAGCTCGTCCACAGAAGTCCCCAATTAATGGTTTGAAAATTGCTAACCCAAACCTAATGTTTGAGACTCAATGGCACAATAAATACAAGGGTCTCTTTAAATTAAAACTGAAACTCAAGATATCTTAAGCTTACATATCAGCATTAAATCACTGGACTAACAAAACCAGAATGCTGAAACGGGGGTGGTAGTGGTAATATTGCCAAACCAGTAATGCTGAAACCTGGAGAGATGCTCCATAGATAGGAGTTCAAATCATACCACAGCAGCTGGGGGGGAAGTTAAATTCCAATTAATAAATCTGGAACATAAAGCTAATAGTCAGTAATGATGATCATTAAACTTTTGCTATAAAACAGACTGGCATCAACAAAAACATCTGGCTCACTAGTAACATCCTTGAGGGAAGCAAACTTGCTAGTCTTACCTGGCTGTACTACACAGGTCACCAGACCCTCAATAACATGTTTGACTTTTAACAACCTTCTAAAATAGTCCAGCAAGTCACTCAATCAAATTGGTAAAATTGGGCTGACCACCTAGTATTGATCTCAGTGTCAGAAAAGACAAAAAATACAGCCAGCCCAATCAACCATGCAAAGTCTTCACTAACATCTGGGAATGTGTTCTTGAATGAGGACAGCTATCCGACAGGCTAGTGTAACCATGGCCTGACTGTCATACACTCAGTGTCTGAACATCATTTTCAATAAGAAGAATTGAAAAGATACTGGAATCCTACACGTAGGGGTCTTCATGGAACATTGGTGGGTGGCACGGTGGCACAATGGTTAGCACTGCTGCCTCACAGCGCCAGAGACCCGGATTCAATTCCCGACGCAGGCGACTGACTGTGTGGAGTTTGCACATTCTCCCCGTGTCTGCGTGGGTTTCCTCCGGGTGCTCCGGTTTCCTCCCACAGTCCAAAGATGTGCGGGTCAGGTGAATTGGCCATGCTAAATTGCCCATAGTGTTAGGTTAAAGGGGTAAATGTAGGGGTATGGGTAGGTTGCGCTTCGGCAGGTCGGTGTGGACTTATTGGGCCGAAGGGCCTGTTTCCACACTGTAAATAATCTAATCTAATCGAATCTAATCAAATCTAATCAAGGTACTCTTGTCCATCGCAACTATGACCAAACTGAGCCTGCAGCAGGTGGCATCAGAACTAGAGAGAAACTTACTCAATTTGGTCCCTCAATCTACTGGTCATAGATACATCTGTCAATGACAGCACTGGTAGGGCTAACAACTGCAGAGTGCATGTGGAGATAAATCTATGTCACAAAGCAGTGACTGATCAATGAAATCAGAAAGGCAAGTGCTGAAACTGAACTAAACAATAAACAGCATGGACGATTTTCAAATTAAAATCTCTCACAACTAATTGCTGCAAAACTGAAAGCCACAGAGTACCCAAGATGCCTACCTGAAACAGGCACTGGATGTCTAGACTATGAAAGTCCAAGTCCCAACATGTCTTAAAATCTCACTTGAATTTAGCAATTAAATTGCTAACAATTACAAATGATGCCCTGCACATATTTACAGTTCATCAGTGTTGACACCAGTTAACCAGTGGTTCCCCAAAATACTGATTCAGACTTTCGACCAACGTGCAAGTAATTTTGCAAAGGGATAGACTGTGGAAGTCTGAGTCCAATTGTAATGTGATTTCACTTCTTGGATTCAACATCCACATTGATGTTGAATCCACTATATTTAACATTTAATTTTCCTCTACTTTTCTTTTATCTCTTGCTATGGGAGGTTCTTTGCCTCTGTGGATAACTTTTCTGAGTGACATGCAACACTATACAGCACTACGATCTCCCAGCATTTCATTCCTCCTTCCGTAGTGTAGCACATAGCAAACACTACAGAAACTGGCCCCTCAACTAATCATCATGTAGGACAGTGACCTATAAACTTTAGAAGCAATATTCTACTGATCTGAGTTTACTCTGTAATTCAGCTGGCATAATATTAACTACACTTGCTAGTTATTGGGATATGTGTCATTAAATAAAAGCTGCATTCCTCTAAGATAAAAATTGAAACGTACTCTGCTTTTTAAGTATAAGTGGGAGACCTTCAAATGGTCTCTCTATTCTATTTTTAAATGGTAATTGACAATGTATCCAAAGTTAAATTTACTACCCCAGACCTTTTAATTATTTAAGATGAAAATTGTTGTCAAAAGCTGTTCATTTTTCATTCTAGTCTGCCCAAAGTTGGACAACCTCTACTCAGGCACTGCATATGCAATGTTCCAGTTTTGACCAAGTTAAAAATAACTCGGTAAGAGTATATTTAAACAGAATTTATGAAATATTGTTAAAAAAGACATTGTTGAAGTTTATTTTCCTGCATTCATCAAGAGAATTCATAAGAATCCAAATACAAAGAGTAAACCAACCTTAATACCGAAAGATAGAAGTACGGATCAGTTTGCAAATCGACTGTGATTGGTAGAGATATTGCTATAAATTGCATGAAAAAAAATAAAAATTAAGGGTGCTTGACAGTCAACTGCCAGGCATCATTTAAATGTTAACCCATGCAGGTTGACTCAGATTAGCCAGGGCGTTGCCTGAGGAGTGCAAAACGAAAGGCTTCCACAATTTTATTTTCAGGGCCTGTACCACTAAATGAAAATTCTTGTATCAAAATAAGTACAAAAATGTTAAGTATGGAAACAGGTTCAGTCAATTCATATTGGAATACCAGCTGTTGACTTCTAGCTGACTGGGCACTTGTCCCAGATTGTATTCTGTTGACCAAGGTCCATTTTCTTACTTCTCATTATTCTTTTGTACACTGTCATCTTAACAGTTACCTTGTATTAAACATTTCAAGTTACTGCCCCTGTACATTTTAAGTGACATATATGAACTCTAAGAGTTTCAGATTGACTTGACGGTGTGTACTCTATTCCTGATTGCTTTAAGGGTGCTGGTCATCTTATTGATCTCACCTCTGACTATTGCATGATTCCCCAAGATGTCAGTTATTTTAGGCTCAAAGCTTTCATTGCAGCTCTTTCCTGTAAAGTTACCAACTTTACTGATCTCTACTAATATAATGAGGTACAATAGTACTTTTTGTCTGCTTATTTGAGATAACAGGACATGTTGTTCCATGTCCCAATGATTACTATCATCTCAAAAGCTGAACCAATACAACTAGGTATTCTTGAGAGTTCGAGACTGTTATGAAGATGTGGGTACACTGTACCTTAGGTTAAAAGCTAACAGAACTACCTGACAGCCCCAAGTGTTCTGAACAAGATATAATGTAACCTTTTGGTTCAGCAGTTAGTGTAGCTGGTTGCCTGGAGAGAAAAACAAATTTGAATTCGGCCAATCAGTTTAAATTACACTCCAAAATACCAACCTCCAATCAAGTTTGAATTTAGTACATTGACAATATTAAAAACCAATGAAATAATCCAATGCTTTGGGTTACAAGACCAGGGAAAATTGAGCAGTTGGAAGGGAACTGGCACAAGACCAACAGATGAAGACTGCTAGTCAGAACTGTCCGAGAGGAACGTGTTGAGAGAAGGAGTTTGCACAGAAAAACATCAACATCAACCTAGAGAGCAAATCTTAGAGAAAATTCGACAGCTGGCTGGATTTAAAATTTGAATTTTTCAGTGAATCTTAAATCGGGGGGATTTAATCGGACTAGTATTATAGAAGGGGAAGTAAAAGATAGGTTAGAGGAAGGAGTTGTAAATAGTTGTCAGTTAACTATTCTCTGTTATACTTTAAGAAATAAAGTTGTTAATTTTTTACTTTACATAGTTTTTGGCCTCTCGGATTTTCACAGATTACTGACTGGGATAAACCTTAAATTAAGCAGGAGGGTTTACCCTGTGTTGTAACAAGAGCCAGTCAATATATCTTAGTTAAAAGAGCCATTTGTCAATGCATGACTTCACAATGACATTGGTGCCTGAAACATGTTAACTAAACATAACAAAAGAATACAAATTGCTCCAACATAAATATCTATGCAGAATCTTTTTAAAAATCAGTGCATAGAGACATGATAAAACAGGAGGCAAGAGGAGGCACATACAAGGTACAGCATAATACTTTCAAATCAATACATGTAAAGTCAAAATAACGACAAAACTAATGACAGAACCTAATTTCTTGCAATTCTGCTATACGTACTTTCATAAAATCTTAGAATCCCTAGTTTGGAAGCTGGCCATTTGGCCCATCATGTCTACATGGCATTCTGAACAGCATTCCACACAGACCCAACTCTCCTACCCTATCCCTGTTACCCTGCATTTCCCATGGCTAATCCACCTAACCTACACATCTTGGGACTGAGAGGAAACAGGAGTACCCAGTTGAGTTCCACGCAGACACAGGAGAGAATGTGCAAACTCCACATAGTCACACGAGGATTGAATTGAACCTGGGTCCCTGACGCTGTGAGGCAGCAGTGCTAACCACTTCGAAAGGAAAATAACTTTCTTTTCAAAACATAAGTTAAACAAAGCCAATTTTAATCTAATTTGTTTCACTTTTAGGTTTCATGAACATTTGTCCTCTGAGAGCGCGAGGGGGAGAGAGAGGGGAGAGAAAAAGAAAAAAAAAAATCAGGATTCCACAGTGAAAGAAATTGCTGGAAGAGATCAAAACAACTACATTGAAACTTGTTTAAATATTGACTTATAAAAGGAGTAACTGCAAATGATCACGTATGTAATTTTTTTGTTTATAAAAAGGACTATGTTCAGTGGAATGTATTTGGACTCTGATCTGCATAATCACAAGACCATAAGAAATAGAAACAGGAACAGGCTGTTGAACCCTGCCAATCTGCTCTGCCATGCAACAGGATCAGGACTTGCCCGATCTTCTCATATCCACTTTTCTGCCCTTTCACCATAATTTTTGATTCCCCGACTGATCATAAATCTATTTCAGCAATAAATATAGTCAAGGGTTCTGCCCCTATAGTTCTGTGGGAATCACTTCTCTAGCTTCCCACAGAGTTCCCGGGTACACCTGATCAGGTCCTGGGGATTTATCCACCTTTACAGATTACAGATTACAGATTACATTACAGTGTGGAAACAGGCCCTTCGGCCCAACAAGTCCACACCAACCCGCCGAAGCGAACCCACCCATACCCTTACATTTACCCCTTACCTAACACTACGGGTAATTTAGCATGGCCAATTCACCTGACCCTGCACATCTTTGGACTGTGGGAGGAAACCGGAGCACCCGGAGGAAACCCACGCAGACACGGGGAGAACGTGCAAACTCCACACAGTCAGTCGCCTGAGGCGGGAATTGAACCCGGATCTCTGGCGCTGTGAGGCGCTCTGGCGCTTTAACCGTTTCAAGATATCCAGCTCTTCCTCCTCTGTAATGTGGACATTTTGAAAGATGTCACCATCTATTTCCCTACAGTCTATAGCTTCCATATCCTTGTCCACAGTAAATACTGATGCAAATATTCATTTAGTATCCCCCCCATTTTCTGTGGCTCCACTCAACGTCCGCCTTGCTGATCTTTGAGGGGTCCAATTCTCTCCCTAGTTACCATTTTGTCCTTAATATATTTGTAAAAACCCTTTGGATTCTCCTTAATTCTATTTGCCAAAGCTATCTCCCCGTTTTGCCCTCCTGAATTCCCTCTTAAGTATACTCCTACTTTCTTTATACTCTTCTGAGGATTCACTCGATCTATCCTGTCTATACCTGACATATGCTTCCTTCTTTTTCTTAACCAAACCCTCAATTTCTTTAGTCATCCAGCATTCCCTATACCTACCAGTCTTCCCTTTCATCCTGACAGGAATATACGGTCTCTGGATTCTTGTTATCTCATTTCTGAAGGCTTCCCATTTTCCAGCCATCCCTTTACCTGTGAACATCTGCCTCCAATCAGCTGTCGAAAGTTCTTGCCTAATACCATCAAAATTGGCCTTTCTCCAATTTAGAACTTCAACTTTTAGATCTAGTCTATCCTTTTCCATCACTATTTTAAAACGAATAGAATTATGGTCGCTGGCCCCAAAGTGCTCCCCCACTGACACCTCAGACACCTGCCCTGCCTTATTTCCCAAGAGTAGGTCAAGTTTTGCACCTTCTCTAGTAGGTACATCCACATACTGAATCAGAAAATTGTCTTGTACACACTTCACAATTTCGTCTCCATCTAAACCTTTAACATTATGGCGGTCCCAGTCGATGTTTGGAAAGTTAAAATCTCCTACCATAACTACCCTATTATTCTTACAGATAGCGGAGATCTCCTGACAAGTTTGTTTCTCAATTTCCCTCTGACTATTGGGGGGTCTATAATACAATCCCAATAAAGTGATCATCCCTTTCTTATCAGTTCCACCCAAATAACTTCCCTGGATGTTTTGACTTATCCTTTTGTAAGATACCTTGTTGAACACCTTTCAGAAGTTCAAATACAATACATCTAGAGGGTTCCCCTCTATCAAGTCTGGCTAGACACCTTTCCTTTAAAAAACTCTCGCAAATTCATCAGACATGATTTTCCTTTTATGAAACCATGCTGACTTTGCTTGATTAGATGATGATTTTCCAAATGGGCTGCTATTACCTCCTTAATAATGGAGTCCAACATCTTTCTAATAATAGATATTAGACTAATCAGCCTATAGTTGTCATACAGCCTCTGTAGTCGTCACTAAGGGAAGTCATTTCAAGCCTACATGTGGAACAGCCTACACTGCAAACTCCTTTTGCCAAAATCATTATTCTACTAGCTGATTCAGACATCACAAATACTGCTACTTATAGTACCCACTTATGAATAAAATTTGAGTTTATTTGCAAAGTTATTGAGTGGGTTGATCGTAGAATGAGGTGAATTATAGTGTCAAATTATTAAAGATTGATGGGATAGCCTAATAGGTATTGTAAATCAAACTACAAGGCAAGGTTTCTGTAAGGTTCTACTCCCTTCTTCACATTTTTTTCAAGCTCCTTTCATTTCAGGTTTCTATCTTTATGTTTCGCCTCACACAATAGAACTGGGAGGCATTCTTTAATAGTTTATAGTTTGTGCGAGATGAGGTCAAGGAACTGCAGTATCAAAAGCAGAATTCACAGCAACAGAAAGAAGAAATTTTATTTTTTAGCACTAAAATTACTTTATCCTCAACTCATCGACAATGCTCTACTGGCCCTTTTAACACATTCCAGTTCAGAATAAAGTGCAGAGAAAAAAAATCCCACGTTATAAAGGACCTGGTTGAAACAGAAACAGTTCCTGCTCTGCTGCAACAAATGGCAATATAATGTCAGGCATGAATGTTTTGATAAAGAAAAAATGTTCTGACTGGAGAAGGAAAATTTGACAATAGTGCAGCAAACCACAGGAAGCACCATTACAAGGCTCTTCTTCATCCCGTAAATCTACATTCTCAAAACCGAGAAAGATGAGACATCTAAGAACACAATTATCTTATGCTCTGGTGGCTTCAGAGCTACTTGCATGTAGTGGTGTTCCCATTTGTCCCAAGTTGCTAGTGTCCTTCTAATCTTGGGTAAGGAGGGCACCTTCTAATGAGCCTTTGTAAGTTTCTTCTTTAATTTAAGTCTCAAGGCCAATTTATATATCATATGGATATTAGGATTCTGGGTAATCCAAGACAGAGGATAGGAAACATTTCTGGCTGTAACAGCTGCTCCCTTTTTGAGGTATTGTAGGTGTTGGAGGTGATTCACTTGAATTCCAGGAGCAGCAATGACTGTGTTATATGCTGTTGCATTGTTTTGGAACTTTGGAGAAAAAAAAAAGGATAGGAACAGGCAAAGGAAGCACATGGTGAGGTCTGTACAGGGGAGGCAGACAGAGAGGCAGACAGAGAGGCAGACAGAGAGGCAGACAGAGAGGCAGACAGAGAGGCAGACAGAGAGGCAGACAGAGAGGCAGACAGAGAGGCAGACAGAGAGGCAGACAGAGCAGTGAACCTGGACAGTTACTGCCTTTGCTGTTTGAATTCATGTATCACTGGACATCAGAGTGCATCTGGGAAAAGTAACAATAAAAATTCACAAGTGATCTTGGAGAAACCCGTTTGGGAGAGGTCACAGACACAAACAGGTAAGTGGATATTTTAAGCTTGGAATTACAGTAAGTCTGCAGCAGTGAGTAGAATGGGTTTTTTCTTGATTATATGTTTTATTGAGATATGTCTCTTGATTAAACTTAAAATATAAGCCACAAGTATTAATTTAACCTGGAGCAATGTTTCATAGAAAAATAGGACAGTGCTATTGTCTGGGTCTCTAGACTGAATGAAGCAAAAATGGCCTTTAGTAGAGTGATATGCTCTTCTTGTTGGATGTGGGAGTTTAAGGAGAGTTTACGGGTTATTGAGGATTATATCTGCAATAAATGCTGTTGGTTGCGAATCCTATCAGATCGAATGGACTGATTGGACAGACAATCAGAGGCAATGACGACTTTGCAAGAGCAAGGGGATGTGACGGTTAGCAGTTATAGGAAGGGGGAAAATGTCGCAGACACAGTCACATTGATGGGTTAACTCCAGGAAAGGTAAGAGGGGTATGCAGTTAGTGCAGGAGTCTTCTGTGGCTATCCTCATGTCAAACAAGTATGCTATTTTGGAAAAGGTAGGGGGTGATGGATTCTCAGGGGGAACGTAGCACAGTCAAGTTTCTGGTATTGAGACTGGCTCAAATGCAATGAGGATATATGTCAGGTTGCAAGAGATCAATTGTGTTAAGGGACTCTCTAGTCCGATGTATAGACAGATGTTTCTGTGGCCAGCAGCAAAAAATTAGAAAGGTGTGTTGCTTCTCTGGTGCCAGGATCAAGGATGTCTCAGAGAAGGAGAGGAGAGGAGAATGTTCTCACGGGGTAAGAGAGGCCAGCAGGAGGTCATTGTACACATTGGAACCAACGGCATAGGAAGGGAAAAGGTTGCGATTCTGAAAGGAGATTACAGAGAGGAATTTAAAAAGGAGATCCTCGAGAGTAGTAATATCTGGATTACTCCTGGTGCTATGAGCTAGTGAGGACAGGAATAGAAGGATGGAGCAGATGAATGCATGGCTGAAGAGCTGGTGTGTGGGAGAAGGATTCACCACTTTGACTAGGACAAGCCAAACAATGACATGCATGAGAATTCCTAGAAGCATGGCATTCCAACTGGAACTCTATCAACAAAGACAGTGACTTGGAACCCATTTACCACCCCTGAGGAAAACAACAGGAAATGACTTCATCATAGGAAATGATGTCACCACAGGAAATGATATCACCAATCCTAGGAAACCCAAACATATAAACAGAAAACAGGAAACCCCAGCAGTGCTTCATCCAGAGGCTCACTGAAGATATTACTTAGCATGGTGACGAAATGTCTGAAAATGAAACTTCCAGCTCAGTGAGCAAGCCTACATCCAGAACTCAGGGCGTGGTTAGGTACATGGGACTGGGATATCAGAGCCATTACAGAAACATGGCTCAGGGATGGACAGGACTGGCAGCTTAATGTTCCAGGATACAAATGCTACAAGGAGGACAGAAAGGGAGGCGAGACACAAGAGGGAGTGGCATTTTTGATAAGGGATAGCATTACAGCTGTGCTGAAGGAGGACATTCCTGGAAACACATCCAGGGAAGTTATTTTGGTGGAACTGAGAAATGAGAAAGGGATGATCACCTTATTGGGATGGTATTATAGAAGCCCTAATAGTCAGAGGGAAATTGAGAAACAGTTATCTGTAAGAATTACAGTGATTATGGTAGGCGATTTTAACTTTCCAAATATAGGCTGGGGAACTGCCATAGTGTTAAGGGTTTAGATGGAGAGGAATTTGTAAAAAGTGTGTCCAAGGACATTTTCTGATTCAACATGTGGATGTATCAACTGGAGAAGGTGCAAACCCTGACCTACTCTTGGGAAATAAGGCAGAGCAGGTGACTGAGGTGTCAGTGGGGGAGCATTTTGGGACCAGCGACCATATTTCTTAGTTTTAAAATAGTGATGGAAAAGGATAGACCAGATCTAAAAGGTGAAGTTCTAAATTGGAGAAAGGCCAATTTTGATGGTATTAGGCAAGAACTTTTGAAAACTGATCGGGTGCAGATGTTCACAGGTAAAAGGGACAGCTGGAAAATGGGAAGCCCTCAAATGAAATAACAAGAATTCAGAGACAGTATATTCTTGTCAGGGTGAAAGGAAAGGCTGGTAGGTATAGGGAATGCTGGATAACTAAAGAAATTGAGGGTTTGGTTCAGAAGAAGAAGGAAGCATATGTCAGGTATAGACAGAATAAAATCGAGTGAATCCTTAGAAGTGTATAAAGACAGTGGGAGTATACTTAAAGAAATCTGGAGGACAAAAAAGGGACATGAGATAGCTTTGACAAATAGAGTTAAGGAGAATCCAAACTATGTTTTACAAATACATTAAAAGGACAAAAGGGTAACGAGGGAGAGAATAAGGCTCCTCAAAGGCAGCCTTTGTGTGGAGCCACAGTAAATGAGTATTTTGCATCAGTATTTACTGTGGAAAACAACATGGAAGATTAGAATGTAGGGAAATAGATGGTAACATCTCGAAAAATGTCCATATTACAGAGGAGGAAGAGCTGGATATCTTGAAGCACAAAAGTGGATAAAACTCCAGGACCCAATCAGAAGTACCCCAGAACTCTGTGGGAATCTAGGGAAGTGATTGCTGGGCCTGTTGCTGAGATATTTGTATTATCGATAGTCACAAGCGAGGTGCCGAAAGACCAGAGGTTGACTAACATGGTGTCACTGTTTAAGAAGGGTGGTAAGGACAAGCCAGGGAACTATAGACCGGTGAGCCTGACGTCAATGGTGAGCAAGTTGTTGGAGGGAATCTGGAGGGACAGGATGTACATGGTATTTAGAAATGCAAGGACTGATTCGGGATAGTCAATATGGTGTTGTGCATGAGAAATCTGGTCTCACAAACTTGACTGAGTTTTGCGAAGAAGTAACAGAGGATTGACGAGGGGAGAGTGGTAGACGTGATCTATATGGACTTCAGGAAGACATTTGACAAGGTTCCCCATAGGAAATTGGTCAGTAAGGTTGGATCTCATGGAATACAGGGAGAACTAGCTATTTGGATACAGAACTGGCTCAAAGTTGGAAGACAGAGGGTGGTGGTGACGGTTGTTTTTCAGACTAGAGGCCAGTGACAGTGGAGTGCCACAAGGATTGGTGCGGGGTCCTCTACTTTTTGTCATTTACATAAATGATTTGGATGTGAGCAGAAGAGGTATAATTAGTAAGTTTGCAGATGACACCAAAATTGGAGGTGTAGTGGACACCAAAAAAAGTTACCTCAGATTACAACAGGATCTGGACCAGATGGGCCAATGGGCCGAGAAGTGGCAGATGGAGTTTAATTCAGATAAATGCGAGGTGCTGCATTTTGGGAAAGCAAATCTTAGCATGACTTATACACTTAATGGTAAGGTCCTAGGGAGTGTTGCTGAACAAAGAGACCTTGGAGTGCAGGTTCATAGCTCCTTGAAAGTGGAGTCGCAGGTAGCTAGGATAGTGAAGAAGGCGTTTGGTATGCTTTCCTTTATTAGTCAGAGTACTGAGTACAGGAATTGGGAGGTCATGTTGTGGCTGTACAGGTCATTGGTTAGGCCACTGTTGGAATATTGCATTCAATTCTGGTTTCCTTCCTATCGGAAAGATGTTGTGAAACTTGAAAGGGTTCAGAAAAGATTTACAAGGATGTTGCCAGGGTTGGAGGATTTAAACTCCCAGGAGAGGTTGAACAGGCTAGGGCTGTTTTCCCTGGAGCATCGGAGCCTGAGGGGTGACCTTATAGAGGTTTATAAAATCATGAGGGGCATGGATATGATAATTAGGTAACTTTTTTTTCCCCCTGAGGTTGGGGAGTCCAGAACTAGTGGGCATAGGTTTAGGCTGAGAGGGGAAAGATATAAAAGAGACCTAAGGGGCAACTTTTTCACACAACGGGTGGTACGTGTATGGAATGAGCTGCCAGAGGAAGTGGTGGAGGGTAGTGCAATTGCAACATTTAAAAGTCTTCTGGATCGGTATATGAATAGGAAGGGTTTGGAGGGATATGGGCTGGGTGCTGGCAGGGGGGACGAGATTGGGCTGGGATATCTGGACGAGTTGGACCGAAGGGTCTGTATCCATGCTATACATCTCTATGACTTTATTAATCAATTTCAGGTACACAGATGAACAGATAAATACATTAGTAAGATGCAGCAATAGAAACAATAATCTGCTTGGTATGAAGTTTAAATAAGTATGAAGACCCCACATTCAAACATGAAATCAGACCCAAAATTCTTGCAATTATGACAATAGAGTTGTAATTATAAAATGTTCTGATGAAAAGATATAATTTTTACATCCTGGGATTGCTGCTCATCCTGAATCTTGGAGTAATAACTGTTAATATGCTTGTATCCAAAGGACCAGTACCAATGAAACAGAGCTTTATAAATAAATAAAAAGTCACTTCAACTTTTTCAACTGTTGGAAACAATCTTAAAAATTGAAAACATAGTAAATGGCTTCAATAACACTACAAAGACATGGCAAATTCATACTCATTTTTAACCAATCTGTTTTGACAGGTTAGAAAGCACCTCTGGAGTAGGTAGGACTTGAACCTGGGCCTCCTGGCACAGAGGTAGGAACATGAGAAATATGCCATGAGAGTCCATATATTCATACATATTAGCAAAAGATCACCAAATTGGGTTGACTAGACCAAATTTGCTCGGTCTTAAACCAATTCTAATATTGATTTTTTAAGAAATACTACAGGGTGATCAATATAAACCAAAGATTTTGATCATTTCCCTACTCATAAATCTGACAACATTCTACATACATCTTGAGACCATAAATATATTACTAGCTCTTCTGTTGATCAAAGTTTTCAACCTTATCATGTAATTTGTACAATGTGAGCTGATACTCAAATTATGAATAAAACTATAGCAACACATGGAACATTAAAGCACATGTTTTAAGGTTAATTCAAGTGTTGCAAATGCTTCTAAAGTTACAGCAAAACACACAATGTGCTGCCCTTAATTTTAGCACTTCAGAAGGGTGGGAATGGAAGGTACGTGACTGGCATTGAAGTTTACACCATTACTTTAGTACAAATGATATTAACAGGTAGCTTATATTTATAAAATAAAATCTGTGCATGATTAATGCACAAGTATTTGCTGCATTTAAAAATTTCATGTAATAAAAATATTTCAGATTTCAAGTATCTGCAAGAAGAATAAAGTCACGGAGAAACTAGATCTGAAAACCTCTGGGAACAATCAAAAATATTTCAAGTTCAATGACTTCTTGGAGACAGCAGAGTTAGAAATGCAATGGTTTTTTTTCTGTTGAAGGAGCAGGGAGGTTCATGAAGAGCAAAAAAAAGGTATGGATAGGGCAGAAGACGTGATGATTAATTGACAAAGATATCATGGACTAAAAGGCAAACAGAGTGGTAAATCTGCAGTAAAGATACAGAGCATTGTTTCAAAGTCTTAATGGTAGAATAAAAGGACACCTGTGCGAAAGCAAAGCCATGAAATCAAAGAGGTAGATCCTTGGCAAAACAGAAGAAATCACTCAGGCTGGGGCTGTCTTCCCTGGAGCGTCAGAGATTGAGGGGTGACCTTATAGGAGGTTTACAAAATTATGAGGGGCATGGATAGGACAAAGTCTATTCCCTGGGGTCGGGGAGTCCAGAACTAGAGGGCATAGGTTTAGGGGGAAGAGGGGAAAGATATAAAAGAGATCTAAAGGGGCAACTTTTTCACGTAGAGGGTGGTACGTGTATGGAATGAGCTGCCAGAGGATGTGGTGGAGGCTGGTACAATTGCAACATTTAAGAGGCATTTGGATGGGTCTATGAATAGGAAGGGTTTGGCGAGATATGGGTCGGGTGCTGGCAGGTGGAACTAGATTGGGTTGAGATATCTGGTCAGCATGGATGGGTTGGACTGAAAGGTCTGTTTCCATGCTATACATCTGACTCCATGACTTCACAAACAAAAACAGAAGTTGCTGGAAAAGCTCAGCAGGTCTTGCAGCATCTGTGCGAGAAATTCAAGTTAACATTTCAGGTCCAGTGAACCGTCCTCGGAGCGCAAAGGAATCACTTCACTGGAACATTGCTGGAGACCAAAGACAGAAATACGAGCATGAGTGCAAATGTGGAGAATTAAAAAGGGCAAGCAACTGCAAGGTCAGAGTCATGCATGTGCATTGAACAGAGGAATTCTACCACATGGTAGTTCTCTCAATTGTTTTTTTGTATTGAGATGAACTTTTGAAATACCAGAACATTCAATGCTTCAGGCCAAGTGCTGAAAAATGGGATTAGAATAAATATATGTTTGATGACTGGCATGGCATGATGAACCAAAAGGACTTTTTCCATTCTGTAAATAGTCTATCCTTATGAGCAACTTTTTTTGCGTTCACCCAGTGAGAGCCCCCAGAAGGTGTTCAGTGGCGAAGTTGGTGAGCCGGGCAGGACTTAGCCCACCATGGGTGAAAGTAAACCCTCATGAGGAAAGCCCAGGGTGGAGTATGTGCTGATCCATGGTTTAAGAAAGGATTGTAATATTTAACTTTTAACATTATTTATTTATTTTACAATAAGAATTGCAGCATTGAACATTTTAATTTATTGCTTTATTTTTCTATGGTTTGCACCCACGATTTTGGACCTAGGTATGTTTGTACCTAAGGTGGTGCCAGGAGTGGTGACTTTGTGCACTTTCTACTGGACTCGTACTCGAGTACGTGACAATAAAACCTAAATCTAACAAATGCAAATCACAGATGCATGGCAACACCAGCACCTGCATGTTCCCCTCGAAGAAACATACCATCCTAACTTAGTAACTATAAATGCCATTTCTTAATGGAGTCAAAATCCTGGGACACTCTTCCTAACAGCACTTTGCACCATATTCTCCAGGGCAGTAAATACTGGCTTCGCCAGGGATACCTACATTTCTTGAATAACCAGAAAAATCTCTCAAAATTAAGATACTTTAAATGTTACATATTTTGTTCAGTATCTCATATTTTTAGCATTTTTTGACAGAACCTTGATCCTATTGCTCAACACAATCATGACATCATCCTGGAATCTGGAATTAGGATTCAATTGTTGATTACCTTATGATGTGTTAACATGTTTACTAAAGGTGCAAAGATCAAAACATGCAAGTGTTAAAGATTTGTGTAGTTCTTATTATGTTTACATTCTGTCAATTATTTGACTTTTTAAAAATTGGTTTCACCTTACACCTAAACATGCAAGTTTTGAAACAGAAAAATATGGAAACATAAAACCAAAAAAAAATACTTGGCACAACTGAATTCTTTTCACACTTGCTGCTCTGTTAGTATTAAATCATTATATGATAATGTTGATTTAAGAACCTCATCTTTTCTAAGACAATGTAGATTGGAATTTAAAATTTGTTGTTAAAATTTAATCTCTTCACTTCATATCCCAACAAAAGAGATGATGTGGGCAGGCAGTGGAAAAGCATAGGTAGTGAGAGTAGGAAAGCGTGGAGAAAGGAGAGAACTTGTTCTTAATTTCAGGAACCATATTCGAAGGTGTCTTGCAGTGTTGTTATTCTTCAGGATTTCCTTTAAACAGCCCTTCTGACCACTATCCTGAAGGAGATGCTGAAATCAGGACAGACAATTCAATGAAATTGCAGGTGAATTACCCCAAATGGTGCACAAATCAACTATCCAACACTTGGAATATGCCTAGCTTTATTTTTCTTAACCTCACATCTTTTGAGGAGATCAACTAATGCAACCTACCCTCAAATATTTAAAAGGTCATAATCAATTCAGTTGAATTATTCTACAATGTAAGTGTGGTGAATTGTACTGTGTTGCATTAATACATGAATAGACAGGAAAGGAAACTTGCATTTACAAAGGGAAGGCAGTGATGAAGTGGATCTATAGCCCAGAGCCCAAGCCAATGCTCTGTGGACACAGGCTCAAACCCCACTGACGAAATTACAATTTAATTGAGAAATCTGGAGTAAATCTGGAATCTCAGCAATGGGACTACAAAACCATTGCTAATTGTTCTATAAACTGATCTGGTTCATCAAATGACCTTTAACAGGGGAATACATATTGGAAGAGTCAGACTGGACACAAACATTAATTCTGTTTTTCTCTCTCTGCATGTGCTGCCAGACCTGCTGAGTTTCTACTTCAGTCTGTTCATACTACTGAAAGACAGATCTTTACAGATGCAGCACCTCCTTCTGCATAATTTGTGATAAGATGCTGTATCAGTCAATATCTATCTGCAGTAAAATGTGGACAGCACTCAGGGCCACGATGATAAGTGCCAAGTAACATTTGCCCTAAGTAAATCTTATACAATTACCACTTTCAACTAGAAGGCAGGCAAAGGGAATGCTGGCCCTTATTTCAAAGAGATGCATTATAAAAGTAGGGATGTTTTGCTGGAACTATACAAGGCATTAGTCAGACGACAGCTGGAATACAGTGAACAATTTTGGGCCCCTTATCTAAAGAAGGATATGGCATTGGAGGCAAACCAGAGAAAAATCGCTTGGTCAATCACTAGATATAGGGAACGTTCTTATGAGGAGAGGTTAAATAGGTTGGGCTCGTACTCATTGGAATAAGAAGAACAAAAAGTTATTGAAACATACAAGATTCTTAAGGCAATTGAGACACTAGTTGCAGAAGAAAGGTGATGTCTTCCTGTGGGAGAGTCTAAGACCACAGGGAAAAATCTCAAAATAAGGAGCCACCCATTTGAGGTAGAAATGAGGAAGATTTCCTTCTGAGGATAGTGAAGCTATGGACTGCTTTATCACAGGGGACTGTTGAGGCTGGGTCATTAGTATATTCAAGGCTGAGACAGATTGGTAAATCAGCAAAGGAATAAGGGCTATGGGCAAAGACAGGAAAGTCGGGTTGAGGATTACCTGATCAGCCATGATCTCATTGAGTGGTGGGGCAGACTTGAATAGCCAACTTGTACTCAGAGGTCTTATTACAGCCTTATGAGAGAACTTGATCATCTCTGCTTGACATTCAATGAGTTTGCCATCATCGAATCTCCCACTAAGAACTGGTAAGAAGTTAGGAATTGTGCAATAAATAAGTCAATCACCTAGCTTCCTGAAATCTGCCCACAATCTGCAAGAAACAAGTCAGGAGTTTCTACTTCAGTCCTGATGAGCTTTACAGATGAAAGGTAAAATAAGGGATAAGCAGAATTGTGAAGTTATCAGATCAGCTATGATCTTACTAACTGGCCAAGCAGGCTGGAGTAGTTGAGTAGCCTATTTTGTTGCAAATTCAAATGTTCATATGTTCCAATAACATAAGAAACTGGATACTATCCACAGCAAAACTGCCATTTGACTTGATGCCCCCCTGCTCACAACCTACCAGTGCTTCCTACAGCACTGACACGGTGCACAGTATACAAAATGTACTGCAGCAACTCATCAAGGCTTCTTTATCAGTGCATTCCAAATGCGTGACCACCACCATTTGGAGCAGCAAGTGCATGTGAACACCACCACAAGCAAGCTCTCCATACGCATTATCATATCATTGTGCCTCACTGTTGCTGGGTGAAAGTTATAGACATCCTTTCCTAACAGCACTGTCAGTGTACGCCAGCATTTCAAGATAACATTTCAATGACACCCACATCCTGTTAGAGATAAAGAAATACATAACCTTTTTCATACCAACTAGACATCTCAAAGGGCTTTACAACCAAGGGAGAACATTTTAAGCGTAGTTTCTGTTGCCACGTAACACATGTGCACACAGCAAACTGCCACAAACAGCAGTGTGATAATAAACATACAGACAGTTTCTTTTTGTGGATGTAAAGGGATCAGAATTGGCCAGCATCACTCCGACACTTCTTTGGAAAAGAGCCTTTGGATCTTTGACATCCACCCAAGTGAAAAGGGTGCTCAGTTTAATTTCTCATCCAAAAGAAACTGCACTTCCAGGTGTAGCATGCCATCAGTGCTGTATTGGAGGGTCAACCTTTACTTTTGTACTCAAGTTAATAGTTAACTCCTTGAAACAGCAACTTTGCAAACTTTTTCCAACAATAATGATGAATGGCTAAGCTATTATTCAGACTCAAAACCCTAGTTAATTGTTCAACATAATGCTAAATGCACTATTCTGCAGCATATTTCCAGTGTCATGTTGAACCAAGACTCAATCTGCATATTGGGGAAACCACAAAGATTTCACGGCACTACACAAAGAGTTCACACCCTATCTTAGTCATCATCCCTGCCAGCACAACATTAGAAGCAAACAGATTAAGTGACTATTCATCTGACTGCTCTCTGCAGGGCATTCCGAGGCCAAACAGTTTTGGTGCTTCTTTACATAAAAATTACTATCATCTAAATTGCACCTCATCGTGTGAAGCTGCTTCATGAATCTAAGGAGGTGACAAACAAATGTCAAGTATTTTTCTGATCAACAGATATTTTTCTGATCCCCGTTGAGTAACCTTAGCCAAATAGCCAACTTTACCGAATGACCCAGAGAAGCAATTATCAACACAATTTCACTTTTAGTTGTTTTTAATATGAATCAAAACCAAATTACACAGATAGATGTTTTGAACAACCACATGCACCAAACGTCACTGCCTGCAAACATGTATCCAGACATTTAAGAGAAATTAGAAATTTTCTTTCCTGTGGTGCTTCTGAGTCAAAAATCAACCCACAGAATTAAAATTAATGATCCAGGCTCAGTGTTGCTCATTCCTACCCAGCTTTTGCTGTCAGATATTTTAAGATAGTGATCATGCCAATCAACAAAAGTTAAGGTTTTGACTAGTTGCAAAAAGTTATTTTCATCTCATTAACATTCATTTTCTGTGCAAGTTCTCTGCCACTCCTAATTGATCAACATGATCTCCTTTGATGGGTAATTATCATAATTATGACTCATCTGTTTTTTGCATCACTTGTTATTTTATGGAAGAGGACAAAGTCAATCATAAAAAGTGAGGCAGCAGCAACATGGTTTTGTGTAAATCTTGTTTAGGAGGTAGTATGGGGAGATGTTGATCTGGGAGTATTGAACTATGAATGTAGAGACACATTCCACCATGATAGCCTTTAGAATTTAAATTCAGTGAATAAGAATGGAATATATTGCTTGTCCCACAAAGACTGACTACAAAACTGTTTCACTAATGCTCTTCAATGAAGGCTATCCATTATCCCTACCTGTCTTGGCCTATATATGACTCCACACTAACAGTAACATGGGTGGACACATCATTGCCCTCTGAAATGGACTTGCAGGCCGCTCTGTTCAAGGATAATTTGGATGACCACAAAATGTTAGAATTGTCAATGATGCCAACAAGCCATGATTTTTTTTTAAAAAAAGGCAAGCTGAATGTGTTTAAACTAGATTGGCAGGGGGCTGGAAATCTGAGCTACGGACCAGATGGAGTAGGTAGTGAACAGCCAGATACAGCGCGCAGAGAGTCAAGAGAAGGGTCAGGCACTTGATAGGGCAAAAGGTGCAGTCATTGTGATGGGTTGAAGTGTGTCTATTTTAATGCAAGTAG
This sequence comes from Chiloscyllium plagiosum, assembly GCF_037043375.1. Taxonomy (NCBI): domain Eukaryota; kingdom Metazoa; phylum Chordata; class Chondrichthyes; order Orectolobiformes; family Hemiscylliidae; genus Chiloscyllium; species Chiloscyllium plagiosum. The sequence continues at coordinate 78,660,216 of NW_028270141.1, read as the reverse complement.
CATCAGGAATAAGGGTGACAAACTCAGCAAGGATCAGTACTTGGAACTATGACATTGTGGCTATTACAAAGACTTGGATTTCACAGGGGCAGGAATAATTGTTGGATGTTCCAGGGATCAGATGTTTCAAAAGGATGGGGTTGGGGGACGGAGGTAAAAAGAGATGGAGGAGTGGCATTGCTAATCAGGGATAGTATCACAGCTGCAGAAAGGGAGGTTGTCGAGGAGGGTTTGTCTATAGAGTCAGTATGGGTGGAAGTCATAAACAGGAAAGGGGCAGTCATTTTATTGGGAGTTTTCTACCCCCCCCCCCCCCCAATAGCAATAGGAATAAGCAACAGAGACATGGAGGAGCAGATTGGGAGGCAGATTTTGGAAGTGTTTAGAAGTAACAGGGTTGTTGTCATGGGTGACTAAATTCCCTAATATTGATTGTAATCTCCTTAGTTCAAATAGTTTGGATGGAAAAATTTTTGTCAGGTGTGTCCAGGAAGGGTTTGTGACGCAATATGTAGGTAGGCCAACTAGAGGGGAGGCCATATTGGATTTGGTACTTGGCAACAAACCATGCCCAGTGTCAGATCTCTCGGTGGGAGAGCGTTTAGGTGATAGTGATCACAATTCCCTGACCTTTACTCTAGTCACGGAGAGGAATAGGAGCAGATGGTATGGGAAGGTATTTAATTGGGAGAGAGGAATTACAATGCTATTAGGCGGGAACTAGGGCACCTAGACTGGGAACAGATGTTCTCACGGAAATGCACAACAGGAATGTGGAGGCTGATTAGAAAGCACCTGCTGATAATGCTGGATAGGATTGTCTCACTGAGGTAAGGAAGGGATCGTAGTTTGTAAGAACAGTGAGTGACAAGGGATGTGGAACATCTAGTCAAGAGGAAGGAGGCGGCTTATGTAAGGTTGAGGAGGCAAGGATCAGACTGGGCTATAGAGGTTGCAAGGTAGCCAGGAAGGTATTGAAGAATGGCCTCAGGGAAGCTAGAAGGAGGCATGAAAAAGCTTTAGTGGGTAGGATTAACAAAAACCCTGAAGTGTTCACTTATGTGAGGAATAAGTGGATGGCCAAAGTGAAGATAGGGCCAACCAGGGATAGTGGAGGGAACTTGCACCTGGAGTCAGAGGAAGTAGAGGAGGTGTTTAATGAATACTTTGCTTCAGTATTCACTACTGAGATGGACCTTGATGTTTCTGAGGACAGCGTGAAACAGACTGGTATGCTGAAACAGGTTGATATTGGGAAGGAGGATGTGCTGAAAAGTTTGAAAAACATAAGGATAGTTAAGTCCCCAGGCCAGACAGGCTATACCCGAGGTTATTACAGGAACGAGGGAAGAGATGCTGCGCCTTTGCATCCTTATTGTCTATTGTAACTCGAAGGGGGCAAATGTTATTCCCTTGTTCAAGAAGGGGAATAGGGATGAACCTGGGAATTACAGACCAGTCAGTCTTACATTTGTGGTGTGCAAAGTATTGGTGAGGAATTTGAGAGACAGAATTTAGAATTACTTGGAAAACCATAGTTTGATTAGAGATGGCTCGGGGGAGGGCAGGTCATGCCTCACAAGCCTTATTGAATTCTTTGAGGATGTGACAAAAAACACTTTGAAGGTAGAGCAGTGGATGTGATGAACATGGATTTTAACAAGGCATTTGATAAGGTTCCCCATAGTAGGTGCATTCAGAAAGTAAGGAGGCATGGGATACAGGGACACCTGTTTGTCTGAATATAGAATTGGCTGCCCATAGAAGACAGAGGGTGGTGGTAGACGGAAAGTATACACCCTGGAGCGAGGTGACCAGTGGTGTTCTTCAGGAATCAGTTCTGGGACCTCTGCTCTTTGTGATTTTAATAAATGACTTGGATGAGGAAGTAGAAGGGTGGGTTAGTAAGTTTGCTGATGACACGAAGGTTGGTGGAGTTGTGGATAATGTGGAGGGCTGTTGTAGGTTACAATGAGACATGATTCTGGATTAGTGGTGCTGGAAGAGCACAGCAGTTCAGACAGCATCCGAGGAGCAGTAAAATTGACGTTTCGGGCAAAAGCCCTTCATCAGGAATAAAGGCAGAGATCCTGAAGAGTGGAGAGATAAGCTACAGGAGGGTGGGGGTGGGGAGAAAGTAGCATAGAGTACAATAGGGAGTGGGGGAGGAGATGAAGGTGATAGGTCAGGGAGGAGGAGGGGTGGAGTGGATAGGTGGAAAAGAAGATAGGCAGGTAGGATAAGTCATGGGGACAGTGCTGAGCTGGAAGTTTGGAACTAGGGTGAGGTGGGGGAAGGGGAAGTGAGGAAACTGTTGAAGTCCACATTGATGCCCTGGGGTTGAAGTATTCCGAGGCGGAAGATGAGGCGTTCTTCCTCCAGGCGTCTGGTGGTGAGGGAGCAGCGGTGAAGGAGGCCCAGGATCTCCATGTCCTCGGCAGAGTGGGATGGGGAATTGAAATGTTGGGCCATGGGGCGGTGTGGTTGATTGGTGCTGGTGTCCCAGAGATGTTCCCTAAAGCGCTCTGCTAGGAGGTGTCCAGTCTCCCCAATGTAGAGGAGACCGCATCGGGAGCAACGGATACAATAAATGATATTGGTGGATGTGCAGGTAAAACTTGGATGGATGTGAGGGAGGAGGTGGTGTGGGTGCAGGTTTTGCAATTCCTGCGGTGGCAGGGGAAGGTGCCAGGATGGGAGAGTCGGCATGAACCTGACCAGGTGGTCACGGAGAGAACGGTCTGGTGGTGAGGGAGCAGCGGTGAAGGAGGCCCAGGACCTCCATGTCCTTGGCAGAATGGGAGGGGAAGGCAGAAAGGGGTGGGGAGGGAAATATAACCCTGGTTGTGGGGTCTTTTTGGAGGTAGCGGAAATGTCGTCGGATGATTTAGTTTATACGAAAGTTGGTAGGATAGAAGGTGAGCACCAGGGGCGTTCTGTCCTTGTTACGGTTGGAGGGGTGGGGTCTGAGGGCGGAGGTGCGGGATGTGGACGAGATGCATTGGAGGGCATCTTTAACCGCGTGGGAAGGGAAATTGTGGTCTCTAAAAAAACGCCCCTGGTGCTCACCTTCCACCCTACCAACCTTCGCATAAACCAAATCATCCGCCGACATTTCCGCCACCTCCAAAAAGACCCCATCACCAGCAATATAATTTTCCTCCCCACCCCTTTCCGCCTTCCGCAAATACCGTTCCCTCTGTGACTACCTGGTCAGGTCCATGCACCCCTACAACCCACCCTCCCGTCCTGGCACCTTCCCCTGCCACCGCAGGAATTGCAAAACCTGCGCCCACACCTCCTTCCTCATCTCCATCCAAGGCCCTAAAGGAGCCTTCCACATCCATCAAAGCTTTACCTGCACATCCACCAATATCATTTATTGTATCCGTTACTCCCGATACAGTCTCCTCTACATTGGGGAGACTGGACGCCTCCTAGCAGTGCGCTTTAGGAAATATCTCCAGGACACCCGCACCAATCAACCACACCACCCTGTGGTCCAACATTTCAACTCCCCCTCCCACTCTGCCAAGGACATGGAGGTCATGGGCCTCCTTCACCGCTGCTCCCTCACCACCAGACGCCTGGAGGAAGAACGCCTCATCTTCCGCCTTGGAACACTTCAACCCCAGGGCATCAATGTGGACTTCAACAGTTTCCTCATTTCCCCTTCCCCCACCTCACCCCAGTTCCAAACTTCCAGCTCAGCACTGTCCCCATGACTTGTCCGGACTTGTCCTACCTGCCTATCTTCTTTTCCACCTATCCACTCCACCCCTCCTCCTCCTCCTTGACCTATCACCTTCATCCCCCTCCCCCACTCACCTATTGTACTCTATGCTACTTTCTCCCCACCCCCACCCTCCTGTAGCTTATCTCTCCACCCTTCAGGCTCTCTGCCTTTATTCCTGATGAAGGGCGTTTGCCCGAAACGTCGATTTTATAGCTCCTTGGATGCTGCCTGAACTGCTGTGCTCTTCCAGCACCACTGATCCAGAATCTGGTTTCTAGCACCTGCAGTCATTGTTTTTACCTACAATGAGACATGGACAGGATGCAGAATTGGGCTGAGAAGTGGCAGATGGAGTTCAGCGTGGAAAAAAAATGTGAACTAATTCACTTTGGAGGGTCGAATTTGAATGCAGATTGCAGGGTTAGAGGAGGATTCATGGCAGTGTGGAGGAACAGAGGGATCTTGGAATTCCACATCCATCGATCCCTCAAAGTTGCAACCCAGGTTGATAGGGTTAAGAAAGCATATGGTGTTGGCTTTCATTAGCCAGGGATTGAGCTTAAGAGCCATGCTGGAGGTTATACTGGAACTCTGCAGAGCCCTGGTTAGACCACACCTCACTATAGGCAGGATACAGAAGCTTTAGAGAGGGTGCAGAGGAGATTTATCAGGATGCTGCCTGGACTGGAGGGTATGCCTGATGAAGAAAGGTTCAGGGAGCTAGGGTTTTTCTTATTACAGTGAAAGACGATGAGAAATGACTTGATAGAGGTGGACAAGATGTTGACAGGCACAGATCGAGTGGATAGCCAGAGACTTTTCCAATAGTGGAAATGTCTATCACAAGGCTGCGTAATTTTAAAGGTAATTGGAGGAAGGTTTTAGGGGAGATGTCAGAGGTAAGTTCTTTTCACAGAGAGTGGAAGGTGCGTGGAATGCACTGCCAGTGGTAGTGGAGTCAGATACATTAGGGACATTTAAGCAACTCTTGGATAGGCACATGGAAGTTAGTACAATGAAGGGTATGTGGGTTAGTCTGATCTTAGACTAGGATAGAAGGCTGGCACAAAATCGAGGGCCAAAGGGCCTGTACTTTTCTATATTCTACATTTAACTGATTTGACACCAGGACAAAATTAAAAAATGGGAGTAGGAGCAGGCCATTCAACGCAGATTTCTTTGCCATTTGAAATTAATGGCTGATAATATATTTCAATGCCTTTTATCTTCACTATCCCCAAATCTGAGTCTTTGACAGATGTTAAATACCAATTTTTACTTTAAAAACATTCAACGACTGACCTTTGACAGCCCGCTGAAGTAGAGATTTTCAAAGATTCAAACCCACTGAATTTTAAAGAAATCTATCCTCATTTTAAATGGCTTTCTTTTATTTTGAAATTGCATCCTCTAATTCTAGATTCACCAACTAGGAAGAGACATCTCACTTGATTCTACCAGTTACCACTAAGTATTTTTCGTATTTTTATGAGATTATCTTTCATTCTTCTAACCGAGAGAACGCACACCCAGTTTTCCCAATCTCTCTTTCTCGGACATACCTGCCATTCCAGGAACATGTCAAGTAAAACTTTGCTGAATTCACTCTGTGGCAACAATATGCTTAAGTCAAGGGAACAGAAACTACACACAGTGCTCCAGAACTCACCAAAGTTCTATGATTAAAGTAAGTCTTTGCTATTCCTGAACTCTTATACTGTGACAAAGGCAAACATGTCAGAAGCCATCCTAGCTGCCTGCTACACCTGCAAGTTCACTTTCTCTTACCACAGAAATATATCTGCACATTTTGCCAAGTGAGAAATGTGAAGTTGTGCAGTCACTTCTAGTCACAGCCTACTAGACAGACAATGAAGTGGTAGAGGCTGATGGAATTCCAATATTTAAAAGGCATCTGGATGGGTATGTGAATAGGAAGGATTTTGAGGGATATGGGCCAATTGCTGGCAAATGGGACGAGATTAGGTTAGGATATCTGGTCGGCATGTTGGACCTAAGGGTCAATTTCCGTTCTGTACATGTCTATGACTCTATGACCAATTTATTCTTACTGTCCATTTTCTGCCAGCTTGTCAATCCTTAATCCATGCCAGTATATGATTGTCCATCTTGTGTCTTTTAATTTTACTAACCAACCTCCTGTATGTAGCTACATTGAAAGTGTTCTGAAAATCCAAGTATTCAACGTACATTAACTCCTCTTGATCAAGTCTATTTGTAAAATCCTCAGGAAATAGCAACAGGTTGGTAAAAACAATTTCCTCCTTGCTCTACTTGATAATTATTCTCCACATGTCCATTAATCACATCATTTCTAACATATCCTAGCATGTTTTGAGATGATTTGTAGCTCAGGTTGACATTCTGGATGTAGGTTTACTCTGAGCTGGAAGGTTCATTTTCAGACATTTTGTCACCATACTAGGTAACATCTTCAGTGAGCCTTTGGACGAAGCACTGCTGGTGTTGCCCGTTTTCTATTTATATGTTTGGGTTTCCTTGGGATGGTGATGCCATTTCTTGTGGTGACATCATTTCCTATGGTGATGTAATTTCCTGATTTTTTCTCTCAGGGGGTGGTAAATGGGGTCCAAGTCAATGTGTTCATTGATAGAATTCCAGTTGGAATGTCATACTTCTAGGAATTCATGTGCGTGTCTCTGTTTGGCTTGTCCTAGGATAGATGTATTGTTCCAGTCGACGTGGCGTCCTTCCTTATCTGTGTAAGGATACTAGTGAGAGAGGGTCATGTTGTTTTGTGGCTAGTTGATGTTCATGTATCCTGGTGGCTAGTTTTCTGCCTATTTGTCCAGTGTAGTGTTTGTTACAGTTCTTGAAAAGGTATTTTGTAAATGACATTAGTTTTGCTTGTTGTCTGTATAGGATCTTTCAAGTTCATTAGCTGCTGTTTTAGTGTGTTGATGGATTTGTGGGCTACCATGATGCCAAGGGGTCTGAGTAGTCTGGCAATAATTTCTGAGATGTAGGGGAGAGTAGCTAGGGTTTCTGGGTGCATTTTGTCTGCTTGTTTGGGTTCGTTGCTCAGAAATTAGCAGACTGTGTTCATTGGGTACCTATTCTTTTTGAATACTTGAGTAAAAGAACAGGAAATGACATCACCATAGGAAATAACATCACCAACCCAAGGAAACCCAAACATATAAATAGAAAACAGGAAATACCAGCAGTGGTTCATCCGGAGGCTCACTGAAGATGTTACCTAGTATTGTGACGAAACGTCTGAAAATGAACCTTCCAGCTCAGCGAGCAAACCTACATCCATATCCTAGCATTTTCCCGATGATGTCAGGCTAATAGGTCTTTACTTCCCCAATCTTTCTCTCTCTCTCTCTCTGTCTCTCTCTCTCTCTCTAGTGGGGTAACGTTTGCTATTTTCCAATCTGCAGGAACCACTTCAGTACTTGATAGAATGTTGGAAAATAATCACAATGCGTCCATTCTCCCTCTATAGCTAGTATTTTCAATACTCCTGAAGATAAAATTTCAGGTCCTAGTGATTTACCAACTTTCGACCCCATTAATTCCTCCAGTACAATCTCCTTTTCCTGATACCAACTCTTCATTCCCTCCTGCCACTTCGATCTCTAATTCCAAAGAGATTTAATATCTTCCACCGTTAAACACAAAGTAACCATTTAGTTTCTCTGCTATTTCTCTATTCCCTGCTATAAATTCCCCCAACTCTGCCTGTAAGAATGCGCATTAATCTTTCCCAAACATTGACGTAGCAGCTGAAGACGATTCCCAACTCTGCAGAGAGATTCTTGTGATCTTTGTTAGCTGCAGGAACAATGTTCCTCTATTGTCTCAGACGATGACTATTTTTGTGTGGCCTTTTACAAGTTGGTAGGGTCGACAGTATGAACCACAGGCACTCACACACACACCCACCCCTCCTTTCTGAGGGGAGGGTCACTATTTTGAAGACCAAAAGAAAACTGAATCCTTCACTAAGTTATTTACACATGCTAATACTGCATGAAAGCTGAAAAGAAAGAAACTCATCTCCTTGGAAAACTGAAAAATCAGCAACATTCTGACAGACAATGCACTAAATGAAATAATACCTTCAAATGTCACTGCTAAATGCTATTTGTAATACAGATGTACTTTTAACACAGTGATTTGTTATGAGAATTTGTCTTGCAAGGTAACGTTGACCATTACATTTGCTAATATTGACTAAGTGCTTAAGCATGACATTACTTTTTCTATTGAAGAAAGTGCTATAATGCATTAAAAAATGGAGCAAAACGTGCAGGACAATCATATTTTATACTGAGATTTAAGTGTCTAGATTCTTTTTATTTTTGAAAAACTGCCCTTCTCGTTCATACAAATCAAAGCAGCTCCACTAAAATAATCGATTGGTAATCTGCTTTGAAATTAAAATGGTACCATCTCTCATTGCCATTTCAAGGGGATTTGGAGCTGAAAGATAATCTTTTGATAGTTGTGAGGCATTCTTAAAGCTAATGGAATACTTAGTTCTATTGACACAGCTGCTCAGGAGGAACGAGAGATTTAAGAGGCTGCAATAACAATTGCCTTTACGTAGCTTCTGAATATATGGCTGCTTGTTTATACAAGCTAATAGTCACTTAAGGGAATACACCTTTTTTCCGTGGGGGGGGAGGGGGAGAAAAAGTTAATTTTTCAGCATCAATGATAAAGGTTTCAATGAAAGTTCTATGAGATTGTTACATGTTTACCTTATTCATTGGCACTAGCTTCAGAACACTGTGCAATGTGGATGCTGGGAAAGTAGCTATGAAGGATTGGTAGTGGCATGAATTAACATGGGGACATGAGAGAGCAGGGGAAGAGAAGTGAGGGATGGGAGAGAGGGGTTCAGGAGATGTATGCAATGCTGGGAACTAGTTACTGTCTTTGAGAACCAAGGCAGGTACAGCGAAAAGAAAGCAACAAGAATACTTTTTCATAACACTGATCTAGTTTTACTAAGAGAGCTATCATGCCTAGTCTGGGATCAACACTCCAGAAAGACTGTGAAGGTGCAAGAGAAACTGTTGGAAAAAAAAATGATCACAATGGACCCAGAGATGAGGAAGTTCACTGACATGTTGGATTGCCTAATCAGAAGCGCTTTTCAGAGAAGGTTGAAACAAAATCTGATAAACGTTTCAAGAACAAAAGGGATCAGGGAGCCAATAGATTAGGGCAAGCAATTGCCTTTAGCAGAAGAATTGAGAACCAAAAGTCAATAATTTAAGCTGAACAGCAAAAGAACCAAATGCAACGGGAGGCCAAACTTTCGGACACAGCACGTAGTTATGATCTAGGAAGCACTCTCGAAAATTTGATGGACACAAATTCAATCATGACATGGCCTTCAGAAAGGAATTTGTTGATGATTTGAAGAGAACAATGAGGAAATGGTGGACAGTGATATTAGATGAAAGTGATACTTGGTGAGCTGTTCTTGCACCCTTCTGTGTTGTAACCATTCTACACACCATTAGTCTTGTGACATTTGAACTCCCTTATGTCTTCCATGCCAAAAGCTGCTTCCTGTTTCCTGACTAAGATTTCCTGGACCAAACGATAACTCAAAATCTCTAAGTTAATTGTTTTAAATCATGATAATAATCTAAACATTTCCTCCATTGTATTTATTTCCGCATCTTTGGTCAGTGTTGTCCTAAATACCCCTCTTTTGTTCATTACGCTCTCAAAATACTTCTTAATCAAGAAGTATTGCACAGAATTTCACTCAATGTATTTGTCTGCCTGATGAAAGACTCTTTTGGCATAGTAATACTGTCCCAAATACTGAGCCAGGAAGTCAGATTCAAGTCCCACATGCTCCTAGATGTTATTGCACATCTCTGAACAGCTCGATTAGAAAATACCTATTTATTTCCCTGGGCAACAATCCTCAAGGGTAGCTTTAACATCATTTAGCAGATGAGAACTTCTTCACTTTAAAAAGGAAAACCCGGAGACTCAGCCTCGAATAAAAAGAAAGCTGTACAGCACGGAAACAGACCGTTTGGCCCAACTCGTCCACACTGACCAAATATCTTAATCAGATCTCGTCCTCTTTCTCAGCAGTTGGCCCATACCCCTCTAACCCCTTCCTATTCATATACCCATCCAGATGCCTTTTAAATATTGTAATTGTACCTGCCTATACCACTTCCTCTGGCAGCTCATTCCATACACACACCAACCTGTGTGAAAAGGTTGCCTCTTAGGTCCCTTTTAAATCTTGCCCCCTCACCTTAAATCTATGCCCTCTAATTTTGGATTCCCTCACTCGGAGGAAGAGACCTTGTCTATTTACCCTATCCATGCCAGTCATGATTTTATCAACCTCTACGAGGTCACCTCTGATGCTGCAGAGAGAAAAAAAAAGTTCAGTCTACTCAGCCTCTCTCTCTAACTCAAGCCACCCAGTCCCTACTTGAAGTTTTACCAGAGTCTGATTGGGTGGGGTGGGTGAAGAACCACACAAGGATGGATCGAGGATTGATCATTAAAATACTTAAGTAGATTGTGTGCTTCCATCCTGGCTTTTTTTTTAAATTTGTACAGGATAGGTTTCGCAGAGATCTCCAAACTTGACAAATAAAAAGGAGATGACATTCACAGAATGGTTAAAGTAGAGGCGTTCTTTTGGTCCATTATGATTGAGCTAGCACTCTAAAAGAAGCCACCTAGTCCCACACTCTTCCTGCTATCTTGAACCTTGCATATATTCTCCCTTCATGTGCTTATTCAACTTCTTTTGTAGGTCACGCCCATGAATATGGTGGATCGAAGATTCAAAATTCTTGGTGTTTAATTTTTCTCCCTCCTTGCTTCATCCTTAAACTTAAACCAGTGTCCTCTCATTTTTGAGAGTTTCTCTCTATCCCCAACAATTGGTGAATGCCTGTGGCAAATGCTTTTACCACATGGTTTGTGGGCTGGGGTGAAGGATCATGACCCTGACCCTCCAACCAGACTCACCTTTTAAACACCTGTAATCAGCATGATCAGCCTCGTCCCCATGCTCTGACATTCAATCCCAACCACATAACTATAACATCCACATCTTTCATGTATCCAAATGACCTTCCCTCCACAATTACGTTTGATGCTCCCTGCGGTGACAGATATGTTTGCTCTCCACTCCTTGACTGTTACCACGCCCAATCTGTCAATCTGGTTGGCTGTTAAGGAATGTTTGATGCATAATTCAAAGCAGGTCCTGCCATTAAATTCTGCAGGATTTTCAGGAAATATTTACCACTGCTTCATCTGCAAATCAGTCCCAAGGTGATATCAGACCCCATTATATTACCCAGTTCATAAAAATCCATGCCTAGTTTCACCCAAGCATTACTTTCTGATTGAGCTTCCTCTCAATCTTTACAAGCTTAACAATATTCTAAATTCTGGTATTACAACTTACAAATGCAGAGATTGCTAAGAGAATTCTATTTTTTACCCACTTGTCGAACTACTCAGTCATGTGGCTAAGAAATGAATGAACACACGAGTAATCAAATGCTAGACCATATAGTATGAAATTACACATTCACGACAAAGTGAATTTAAATATAACTCCACACTTACTTTAGAAAAAAATGTAACCTGCTGCTTAATAAAATATAATCTGCATACAAAGTAAAATGTTGCTCTCCTATTTTAAATACCAGAGTTTCTCTTATCTGACAGTTGACAAATAACAGACCATATTTCAGCACTAAAGATAATAATCCAAATTCTAACCTTTCTGACAGTCGCTTTCCCTAAAGAAAGGAAGGAAGGCTGGGAAAAACAATCTCTAATTTTAGTACAAACTGAGTACAGCTGCATATTCTGCCAAGATTAGCTGTTCTTGGCTTCATTGCCTCAAGATTGGCAACTATTCCAATGAATATGCTCCAAAGTTGTTCAAGGCCTCTTGATTATGTTTCCTTTTAATGACCTATTCTTCTCCTAGTTAAATACTTACTTGCGATTTTTGAGAAGATTTGTAGCTTGGGTTGTGGTTCCGGTTATACGGTTGCTCACTGAGCTGGTAGATTTGTTCTCAGGCGTTTCGTCACCGTGTCAGGTAACAGCAGTGAGCCTCCGGTGAAGCGCTGGTGTTCTGACCTGCTTTCTATTTGTGTGTTTTGGTCTGTTGCGGTGGGTGATATCCATTCCAGTCTTTTTCTGAGAGGTTGGTAAATGGGGTCCAAATCTATGTTTGTTAATGGAATTCCAGTTTGGAATGCCAGCCCTCTAAGAATTCCTGTGCGTGTCTGTGTTTAGACTGTCCTAGGATGGATGTACTGTCCCAGTCAAACTGGTGCTGACCACCGACGAAGAGGGACACCAGTGCGACTGGGACAATACATCCAGCCTGGGACAGGCTAAACAAAGACATGTGTGGCAATTCCTCGAGGCCTGGCATTCAAAACAGAACTCCATTTACAAGCATCTAGATTTGGACCCCATTTACCAACCTCTCAGAAAAAGAACTGGAACAGATACCACCAACTACAACAGACCAAGACACGCAAACAGAAAGTGGGACTGAACACCAGTGCTTCACCGGAGGCTCACTGATGAAGTTACCCAGCATGGTGACGAAACATCTGAAAACAAATCTTCCAGCTCATCGAGCAAACTTACAACCTAAATGCTTATTTTTAGGCCTATTTAGTTTGACCATAACTAAAAGGCAATCCTATTTGGAAAAGAAAAGCGATTAGAAAGTAATATCAGCAAGATCACTATGTGGTTAAGATGGATTGAAGAGTAGAGATCTAGAATTGGCAGACACTGAAATCCAATATCTGAGACTCAGCAGTTCTCCAGATTTCAGCAGATTTGCCAGCCAAACTCATTACAAAGACCTCGACCGGCAAACTGGTTATTTGGGAATTCTTTTTAGCTTGTTAGGGAAGCACGGGGCATAGTGAATCTGCCATTGGACCAGCAATCCAGAACTACAGGTTAATGCTCTGGGGCCAAGGATTTTAATCCCACCATGTCAGATGGCAAAATCTATATTCAATAAAAATAAATTTTAATAAGGCTAGCCAACAGCAACCACGTAACAACTGCTGATCATAAAAACAGGTTTGTTTCACTAATGCCCTTCAGAAAAGGAGATCTGTCTATGTACTTCAGTTCCATAGCAATGTGTTTAACTGTTAACTACCCTCTTGAAATTTAGCAATGGACAATAAATGCTGGCCCATCCAGCAATGCCCACATCGTATGAATACATTAAAAAATTCCTACACACCGATCAATCCTTTAGTCGACCAAATAGTCTTCTTTGGACAAGCCGTCAAAAGCTTAGTTGTACTTCAAGTGGTGCCGTTCTAGGTGACCATACTCCTAGGATCTCTCGGCACATAATCTAATTCATTTTTGGTTTTGAACAACCTACATCTATTCTCACCATATTTGGATAAATGGGACATGTCGATATGGAAAAAAGCATGCATTTCTGATCGGGCAAACAAATCACTCATTTAATGTGGATTTCTCAGTAGCTTAGTTTGGAGACTCAGCAAGCTAAACGTTTGGCACGTGCAATACATCTGGCAAAATAAATTAAAACTAGATCAACTCCTAACCACACAATGGACTTCCTACCCTTGGGTAATCCACATCTTTGCAAATTTCAACTAGACTGCACTATTCACACATCACAATATAAACAGCCTGAATACCTAAAGTGAATACAAATTTTATATCCCACAGCCATGAGGCCAATCAATTGATTCACTGGCAATTACTGTCATGTAGCTACCCATCCTTTACTTACACTAATGAAGAATTCAATTAGAATAACACAAGGGCACCTTCAACATTGCACACATATCTATCCCCTTTTGTGCTCAACAGAGCAATTTATGGATGCCCACAATTTCTATTTGATAATTTGATAATTCTGACGCATCCAATATATTTGATTGAACCAGTGTATTCAAGTGAATTTGACATCTTACATCATAAATCAAAGCTCAGTCTTTATTTTAGTTCCAAAATTAGGACCCATTGCAAATCAGTTTCAACAGAATGCTCACAAACAGCATATTTATTTCCCCCTTACAAAACCAATTGTTAAACACAGTGGTTTGGGGGTGGCTTAGTGGTTAACACTGCTGCCTCACAGCACCAGGGTCCCAGGTTCAATTCCAGCCTCGGGCAACGGTCAGCGTGGAATTTGCACATTCTCCCCATATCTGTGTGGGTTTCCTGCGGGTGCTCCGGTTTCTTCCCACAGTCCAAAGATGTGCAGGTCAGGTGAATTGGTCATGCTAAATTGCCCACAGTGCTAGGTGCATTAGTCAGAGGGAGATGGGTTGGGGTGGGTTACTCTTCGGAGGGTCAGTGTGGACTGGTTGGGCCGAAGGGCCTGTTTCCACACTGGAGGGAATCAAATCTAAACATCTACCCTATGGTTCTGCTCAGGTTCGCAGGTAGCACTTATTCCCCAAAAGCACTGGACTGAATGAACACTCATTGTGTACAACTTAACATCTGCTTTATTCTACAAAAGGCAAAACAGACACGATAAAAATCACTTAGTATAATTACTTCATCGTTAGTACATTCACCTATTTGGAGAGATCCTTAACTAATACAGGAAGTCAGATTCACACTACTCTCTTCTGAGGGTACATATGGTGTTATTTCTCCTTCATAGCCTGCCTTTGGGCATCTGTGTTTTCCCTTCAAAGAAAGTGGTCAGTCTAAAGGACCTTGATGTTTCCAGACAGTCTATTGTTATCAACTAAGCTTTTGTTGAGGAAATGTTTCAAAGATCTTCCCTCTATTGGAAACAAACATCAACTACCAGTTTCCACAGAACTACTTAACAGGTAATGCATTTTAAGATACCGCTTCTCGAGGTCAGATTCCCTTTCAAGAAAAATCTTGTTCTTGTCAAGTCCTTTGCCTGCAGACATGTCCCTGGTGATTACAGGTATTAAGAAAATTGTGGTTCAGCAAATAATGAGTAGGATAAGGAAGACTTCCTTGACCTACCTCATTTGAAATGAGGATTAAGCCCTCTGGGGGTGGTATTTTTCTGATCCACACACCAAATGTTTAGGTGAACAAACCAAACCACCATTAGTGGGTAGCATGGTAGCTCAGTGGTTAGCACTGCTGCGTCACAATGCCAGGGACCCAGGTTCGATTCCTGTCTCAGGTAACTGTCTGTCTGGAATTTGCACATTCTCCCTGTGTTTGCGTGGGTTTCTTCCAGGTGCTCCGGTTTCCTCCCACAATCTAAACATGTGCAGGTAAGGTGAATTGGCCATGCTAAATTGTCCACAGTGTTGGTGCATTAGTCAGGGATAAATATAGGATAGGGGAACGGGTCTGGTTACTCAGAGGGACCATGTGGACTTGTTGGGCCAAATGGCCTATTTCCATACTGTAGGGAATCTAATCTAAAAAAAAACTCATCTCTAACAAAATGGTTGCTAAACTCCAAATACATGAACGACATCTGTCCATCTGCGCTGGATGATGGACATACAACAAATCAGATGGGAACAGGATTATCAGTTGAACAGATCCGTTCATGAGTGGAAGGTTCAGTCTCAAGTGCCATGTACAAGGTGGTTATCAAGTGTTGCTGCAAGTTGTTCTTTTCAGTGAAAGAACTGGTGGTTAAGTGTTGCAGCTAATAATCGTCATGGTGGCACAATCAATTCATTGGCACTTCTCCCTCCTTGACTTGTTTCGACCAAGTGGGTAAAATCTAAGTTCAGGGCCTGTGTGTTATGCATTCAAGTAAATGTATGGATATGCTACTGATCTTCGGACTCTGTCTATCCCAACACACACAACAATTTTGAAAGTGCATTTACATTCTATCCTGGCAGCTATAATGTCCAAGCCAGCAATGTTATGCTTGCTCAATGACATCAACATACTTGGGATACTTGTCTTTGAATAAGAAAAATCATATGCGATTTTGTCGTTCCAAAAGATAACCCAAATGTATCAAAACCAAAGAAGATAAAAATTGTGGCACTTCCTTTCTTGGGAGCTGCAAGTTACTCATTATTCTCAGTCGTACAAGGTAACAAAAAACATACCCCTCGTAAACCAACATTGTGGTTCCAAGAATCAGCTTGATATTTTTTCCATGTTCATTTTGAGAGTTGCTAACTACTTTCAATATGCGCATGTTGAAGTCTGCACAGAGACAGACTGACCCAATTGACCCAAGGTTGCAGAATTTGCTAACCACTGAGTGATCAACTTTGAAGATATGTCACATTGCCGTGTAACCATATCTGTATTGATGCTTTAAAGTTAAAAGTCAGAGATAACAAATTACGGAGAAAGGCAGCCAATGAATGTTGGTAGGTCTGTTTTGTCATGGGTGTGTTAATGCTGCTGCACTGGTTAGAATTCCCTGACCAAATATATATTATCTTCACTTGCAGTCTGTAGATTGTAGTGCTTGCCATCCGACCCCAATATATGAGAAAACTCCTTCCATATCTGCAGAGAATGGAAAGATCCAAAGCACAAAAATTAACGGAAGTCAGGCAAAAACTATTAAATCATATTCTGAAAATAACAAGTGATACCCTAAAACTGTACAGTGGACTGCATATAGCCATGAAAGCAGCTTCAGTGGATAATGGATTTTCTCCAAATTCTTGTTGACATCTACTCTGCTGATGGCATCAAGTGTTTTTATGCAGTTTACAAAAGCTGGATAAAGACATATGTGCTGTTTGCTTCACTTCCTTTGCATCTGCCTTATGGAGGGCATCATGTTCATTGTAGATTTGCCAGGATGGACACTGCTTTTAGATACATCTGCAATTAGAGAACTTCCAGCATGATGCCAGCAGAGTAAGAATTCCTTATGATTGACGAAAATCAACTCTTGACAGCTCAATTTTTGTAATATTTCAATATTTTTGCATCAGGCATGTTCTGTGGATTGGCTCTTACTCTCCATCAGAGGAAGTGGTGGTGATGAACATGCTGCACTTAGCAATAAAAAACTTTCCATGCCTGAGCAGTTTAGCTGAAATTCCATCCCAGCTAAGCAATTGGTGGCCTGTAGTTCAACCATGTCAGAAAGCTGCTGGAGAACATTAAATGCAGAATTTAAGATGTCCGCCTCACAACATTACAGTTCACAGATGTGTTCAACCCACGGAACATCAATTTGAGTAATTTTGACTCTGGTAGTATCAAGTGCCCCCTTGATCTCATGACACAGCCCAATGATTTACATTGTCATACACAGTTGGATTTATTGACATAAGTTGATCCAGTCTTTATTTACATAGTGTATCCCTGTATTTTGCAAAATTTTCTCAGCTTCTTTCAATCTTGCAGTGTTCCAGCTGTTGAGTTATGCTGTGCATCAGGTAGATGCTTTATGCTTCAATGAGCAATGTCATCTGTTCAGCTTCACTGAGGTAGCACATTTGAAATCAAAGCCCTGCTGTTGCCAAAGTCATTGCAGTTAAAGATTTTAGAAAAGTACACAGAATTCCTTAATTCACCTGTCTTTTATGCCAGCTTGGCAGAAAACAAGAGTTCCGTTTCTATACTTGACAAGAATGACTATTGTAAATAGTACTCCAGCCGTAGATGAGTAATTATGAACTATTGGCATATATCTCCGCTAGTTAAACGTCCAAATCCCTTATGAACTCCCCCGTCTACACACAGTAACAAAAACAAAACAGGAAATAAACACAATATACATGGGTGGACAGAAAGACGATAAAGAGGTAGTCCTTTAGGCTGGTCATATGCTGCTCCTTCTCCAGATACTTTTACTTGCTTGCTGATGGTACAGCATGGCTGGTTCACACTTAAGTACCAAGTTTTTCTGGTTAACATCCACAGTTTACAGCAACTGCTAAAGAAACAAACTACCTTTAGCTTCCCTACAGTGTGGAAACAGGCCCTTCGGCCCAACAATTCCTCACCGACCCTCCAAAGAGTAACCCACCCAGACCCATTTCCCTCTGACTAATGCACCTAACACTACGGGCAATTTAGCATGGCCAATCCACCTGGCCTGCACATCTTTGGACTGTGGGAGGAAACCGGAGCATCCGGAGGAAACCCACGCGGACACGGGGAGAATGTGCAAACTCCACACAGACAGTCGCCCAGGCTGGAATTGAACCCAGGTCCCTGGCGCTGTGAGGTTGCAGTACTAGCCACTGAGCCACCGTGCTGGCCTTTCTTCAGGCTTAAGATGTATTTTACTGCAGAGAAGAGAGACAACTCCTGCCTGTGGAAATCTGATAACTTCACACAAAAACTGTTCACCGACCTGAATCTCAACGTTGGCAGGCAGAAGGCCTTTGTCATCAATAACTGGTCATTAGTCTACTAATGGAATCAGCAATGTTGCCAAATTGTTCTTTGTACAGAGTGCCTGACTGGCTGCAGACCGCCAGTAGCCAAACTTCCACTACTGCTTGAACAAGCATCTGTATAAATAGTATTTACTAGGAGTATCTGGTGATTTGCTTTTAAAAAGTGCAGCAATCCTTGGTTTTTAAAATACTCCTTTTCCCATTTCACTCCACAACCAAAAAGACAAATATTTTTAAAACGTTTTTGTAAAACCATGATCTTTACACATGTTAATGTGGATTCTGCCTATATTGAGTCCTGTGTGATGTAAAGGATTTTCCTCAGCAATTCACTTACCTTTCCGAATCCATGACCACCGAGGCACATCGGTACTGAATCACAGCTTGGCACATGCACTGAAATCCCATAGGAGCATTTAATTCATGCCATTTGCAATGTGCTGCAGAACTTCAAAAAGCAAGTCATCGAACTGGTTGAAGATGCTGGCACAGAATGTTGATAGAGGTCTCCACCAAATCATATATTAGTGATAGTAGGTATTTAGAAATTGCTGCTGGTACCTCAAGTGTCTATCAATCTGTAGCTGACTGCGAGATCCACATCAGTCAGACAGACAGTCTTCTGCTCTTTTTTCTATACCTAGGGCAACGTAATTAGCCTCACAAATAGCCTGTCTGATCTACTCTAATCTCCTGCAGAGCAACGTCAACACCAAGCATGTGAAGTTCCCAGTTAATGTGAACTACTTGGGGAACGTGCTATGGAATGTAGATTACTGTTCATGCCAGGGCACTTCGATTTCACCTTCCAAGTTGCAGAACTCCTTCTCAATCTTTATGTTTGATGCATCGCACAGGAATGGTTCTAAAATTATGCACGCTTGCTTGGCACGTTAACCCCACAACCCCAACTACTGCAACCTCACAGGGTAATAGAGAAAAGACAAACATCAAGTCTCCAGCATTGTCAGTTTGCAGGAGTTGCTAGGAGGTGCTTGTTGAAGCAAATGGCAGGTAATTAACTCATATCTACACCCTGCGGGTTCTGAATTGTTTCACTATTGCATAAGGTTTTTCCTTACTTGCTCACATAAGTTATACCTCTACCAACTCCCCTCTCAAGCTGCTCTTCTCCAAGGACCAGTCCCAACTTCTCTAATCTACATAGCTATATGTTTCCCATCCCTGAAACCATCTTTGTGAAGCTATACCTTTACATTCTTCCTAAAGTGTGTCACTCAGAACTGAGTGATACTCCAAACTAATGACCAAAAGCAGATGTTACAGAACTTTCTTCTTTTTGTACTTTATGCAGTTATTACTAAATCTCAGGATGCACTGTCTTAAGCTTTCCTCCCAAACTATACTCCTACTTTCAGTGATGTATGCATATTTATTACCCAGGTCCTTTTGCCCTGGACTCCTTTGAGACAAACAGATAATCACATGAGATTCATTATGCCTTGCCCAATTCCTGCTCTCTCTTACCAACCTTAAGATAACTTACTGATGCTTTCAGGTTATGTTGCATCCTCAATGTCCAGACCATGATGGAGAAACCACCTCACCACAAATCTGGAAACTTCCCATAACACATACTGCAAAGTTCCAAAACAAAGTCATCATGTAACATCACTTCAGAAGGTCAATTCCCTACTCCATGTCTATGGTTTTCACCATAAACCTACATTGCTTGAATGATGTTTTCCTGGAAACGTGGAGGCGCCATCCCTTGTGCTCAGGTGACCCGTCTCTGATTCTGCGAAGATTGTGGGTAGAGCGGACTGGCTTTGGTTTAGGGGTTTGTAGTTACATGAACCAAAGCAATTTTAATCCAATTCATGCAGTAAGCGGTTTGCATTTTAAAGGTTTATGAATGTGGTCCTCAAGGTGGCACTAAGTGTGATTATACGCTTCAGTTAAATAATGCACAAGGGAAGACTGGAGAAAATGTCAATCCACCTACAACACTTTGCAGATTGTAAAATAATCCTTCTCAATCAAGATGAATCATTTGAAATATCAGTCTTTTCTTATTTTTAAGATACAAAGTCACAAATTCTATGTAGTCACTTGGTAATTTGAGTGAGACTATCCACAAATTCTTTCAAAGCAGAATTAAATTTATTGTTAAATTCAAAATTATAGCACATGGTTCCTGTCACAAAAAATAGGTACAATTGATAATTCAAATATTTATTACAAACAGTTTCTCATATACTTCCTGTCAATAACTCCTTTGCTCGGAGCTTTGTTTCCTCTTACATTTATTCAGTGAGAATTGAAAAGATAAGAATGATGCTGACACAATAAGCATAGCTTGGGATTGCGCTACTTCTTGTTAACCTGACAATCTCCCAGAAGGTTCATCTGTCCCGTTAAATGAATTATGAAAGTTGATATTAATAATGCATTAAAAAGAAACTGATTAAAAATACATTTGGAGTAACCAAGTAGCATGTGAAATTGCATCTTCACAAAAATCCAGAGTTCTGAAAAAAAGGCACTACTGCAGAGAGAATGCTGATGATCCAAAATACTTGCCCTTCAAGAGGAATATACCACAGGACCTGATCCTCAAATTTCAAAACAAACAGCTTTGTTCTTGGCTTTGAGTGGTCAAGAGGAGGATCAGAAGTTAAATGCACCACACAAAAACAAAAAAAAAAATTCAGTCGCCCCCTTTTTCCATAGGGGGACTGAGGGTGGGTAATCTTCTGTCTAATTGTTTGTCCATCATCCACCAATCATGGAAAAAAAAATGAGCTTACACTTATATTGTAGCTTTCCTCAACTCAATTTTTCCCAATTGTACTGGTCAATATATATCACAAAGCGCTGCATGCTGTGTGTATACCAATGGCATTCCACATTATAAACTAGAGGTCACTCTTCATCAAGACATACTAATGGATTCCATGATTTCCAGCTTTTGTAGACAATCCTAATTGAATTATAGAATTGACTCTTCCTTTTCCTTCAGAAAAAAAAGTGAAGTCAAGATTGGAAACCAAAATGTCTGTGGATTCTGAAATTGGTTATAAGCATATAGCTATCAATGCTCAAATGAGGATTCCAGTAATGCAATACAAGCAGAAAGAGAAGACAAAGGCTTGAACAAGTAGCTGATGATTAGCAAATATACTATCGTTTTGGTTTTCCTTATTACTTCAAGTTGAAAGTGGTCTGCAAGTGTGCTCCATTTTTGATGAAATACTGTGCCTGTGGAACTCGGTTGGGTTGTACACTGCAGTTGACAAGGGACAAGACAAGCTTCGAGCAGGAGATGTGCTGACATTCTTCATAAAAATAGACAGCTTTGAAAAACTGTGTGTATGTTATTAGCCTCACTCACCAAGTGGATTTTCAAGCCAATTTTTAAGATTGGCGTTGTATCTGCCATTTAATCTGCAACTTAAAGTTTATAATCAAATGCAATTTGTTTGTTAATCCATTTTGAACTAATATTTCTCCTGGTTTTAAAATACAGATAGATAGACAAAAGACTGGCTAACTAATAGACAGTTTGCATTGGAGGGAGTAACGAATGAAGTGCTCCCAGGATCAGTGCTGGGGCCACAATTATTTATAACTTGTACCAATGGTCTGGATTAGGAAAGTCAATGTATTTTTGCCAAGTTTGAGGATGGCACAAAAGTTGCTGGGAAGTCAAGTGGAGAGGAAGATAGAGTCTGCAGAGGAATACACAAGTAAAAGCTTGGCACTAAGAATATAATGTTAGAAAACGTGGCAGGGAGAAAAGACAAGCTGATTATTATTTACATAGAGAGAAGGACTGCAGAAAGCTACAGAAGAGGGGGTTTTGGAAGTCATGGCTGCTAGCACTTTGTGATCCATGCAAGTTCAGTTGTTAAAAAAAAAGTAAACGGAATGGTGGCCTTTATTTGAATGCAGTATAAACATAGAGGGGCACCAGTCTGGCAACAGCTGAAATACTGTGCACAGTTTCAGAATCCTTATCCAGCCTTTGGAGACAGTGTGGAGAAGGTCCACTAGGGTGATACCAGGTATGGAGAGATCTTATGAAGAGAGGTGGAGACACTCATTGGAATATGGAAGAATGAGGAGTGACCTTATTATAACATACAAAAGGTTCTTTGGGAACTGGACAGGGTAGGTGCAGACAGGTTGCTTCCACTTGTGGGAGAAACTAGGTCAGAGGGCATAATCTCAGTGTAAGGGCTCACACAGATAGGAAAGAGGGAAGGATGAATGTCCTTTGAGCGCATTAAATCAGTGGAATTCTTCACTATAGAGGGCTGTTGCAGTTGGGTCACTAAGAATATTCAAGGCGGAGATAGGCAGGTTCTTAAATCAGTAAGGAAGTCAAGGGTTATGACAAATAAATAAGAAAACAGAGTTGAGAATGACCAGATCAGCCATGATCTCAATGAATGGTGCAGCAGACTCAATGGGCTGTTTGGTTTCGTTCTGCTCCTGTCTTGTGGTGGTTACCCCAACATTTAGCAGGTGTTTGCTTGAAGCTCATACAGTAAAAATTCTTTTGGATTGAGCTGTGGAAACTTGTAACTGAATTCTTTCACTAAATGACTTGGATTGTGGATTTCTTCAAAATGAAAAGTCAATGGTCTTGGTCTTGTCACAACATACTATTTTTAACACTTTAAAACACAAAGTCTGTGACATCATACACAAAGCCCCACTCAGCCATCACCACAGTCCATATTGAAGTACATTGGCTCAAATTAACTTAAAATCACCTTCAAATCACTTTATTTCTTCATCATATGCATCACTAAAAGCTCCTTGAACAAAAAAAAAAACTCTCCACATTTCTTTGGCTCACTCCCCTCAATATTCTAGCACTAATCATCTTTGGCCACCTGGGTCATACTCTCTGCAGAAGTAATTTTCTAAAGTTTTCTATTTTTAAGAAACTTCTTCATAATGACTTTTTTTGGTTCAGCATACATTTTTCATAGGCTGATGTGTGAAGCACCTTAGAAGTTTCTCCAGCATTAAAGGAAGCCAGATGACGTTATAAGCCACAGGTGGGCTGAGGGAAGGGCAGAGACAACGATACTTCAAAGATAAAAGTCAGTTGCCCATCTGATTCACAGGCTATTAGTTCAGCTGTTTAGTTCAGATTTACTTGGATGCTAACTTTGCAAAAGTTCAATTCCCCTGCTAGAGTGATGAAGAAGGTGACAGTATCAGTGACAAGTAGCTAAAGGAGGCAAGGACCAATGATGATCCCTTCAATCTGCATTAATTGTTTTCTTGAAGGCAATACCAACTCATCCCAAGTTGGATGTTAAACATTTTAGTTTGTGGTCACGCTTTGCAATACGGCCTGTTAAGTTGACAGGGTACAACAGCACTTGCAAAGACACTAATTCCAAGATTACATCAGCTTTGGACAACGGTGTTAGCAGAAGGTGGAAATAGCCTGGACTGATCAATTCACAGAGCCAAAAGAACACAAAACTGGCATTACATAAGCTCAAAGTGGAAAAAGGTACAATCATATTAATATTTCTTTGATTAGTTTATAAATAAATGCTTTTGTTTCAAGAGATGCATCTGGATGTTCAGGCCAAAATAATGTAAGGTCATTACTTATTTGCAATGAAGCTTGCTCTAAGTTAGGGAAATTTGTGAACAAAAGCAGGAGTAGTTTGACGTTGAAAACTGGTTAAGACAGATGAAAATAAATAACTCTCTTGTTATAAAGAACGGATTTGTAAACATGGATAACATGGATCTACAATTTATCCATACTGCAGTATGAACATCGTGTGAATAGACATCATCTACTGTTACAAATGTAAAACAATTTTAACATGCTATGCAACACTCAGCTGCTAATTGATAAATATATTCAAATCCTCATTTCCCAGACTTATTTGAGTGGTCTTTGAGTTTTGCCTTATATTCTTGAGAGGCAACTCTGTTTATCTTTGCATGGTTAACGGTGGTAAGAAAAAGTCAAATTAAACTCCTTTTAGATCCAGCACCTAAACTTCATGACAGCAAATACCATTCAAGCAAGTAGCATGGGCAGAAATTGGAGTTTTCTGCTTGTTAGAGTATAACTTCAAAGAACAGGGAGAATAGCAAGTCAAAGTAGGGGTTGTGGAAATGATCACTGCATGGAACCACAGCACAAACTCTACTGTGTACAATGTACAGATTATTCATAAACTCTGCCTTAAAATCAAGTGCATGGGACCAATTCTAACAGAAAAAAAAATTGGCTTGGTCCTGCTTCAGCTAACCAACTTTGCTTGCTCCCTTCCAACTGCTAGCCTCTTTTTCTTTTCCTCCTCTAGATCCTCATGCAGTGGGCAAATGCTGATCTAATTTAAATTTCCTGCAAATCATGAGTTTGTGCAGAGATGTGATGCATGTGCAGAGTTAAGAAAAATGCATTTCTAACAGTTATGCCTTTTCTGCAATTTTAAGATAGTGACTTTAAAGATCATAGCAGCAAAATTAGGTCTTCTGGGGCCTACTGAGTCTGCTCCACTACTCGATCATGGTTGATAATGTTTCTCAACGCATTTGCCTGCATTATCTCCGTAACCCTTGATCTCTTACACTGCATTTGTAATGAACGTTAACCTTCGGAGAATCCTCAATGAGGTTCCCTAGATCCTCAGTGCTTCAGACTGCAGAAGCCTTTCCCCCATTTAGAAAATAGTCCATGCGTCTATTCCTCCTACCAAAGTGCATACACCCTTTCCCACTTTGTATTCCATCTGCTACCTCTTTGCCCACTCTACTGGCCTGTCCAAATCCTTCTGCAGCTTCCGCACTTCCTCAACATTACCCAAAGATAGGTAGAGGGACAGGTAATGTACAACATTACCCCCAGTTCCTTTGTTCAGATCATTAATTTACCACATGAACAGTTATGGTCTCAACACTGACCCCTGCAGAACTCCATGAGTCACTGGCTGCCATACTGAAAAAGATCCTTTTTTCCCCTCTATCCATGCAGTACCTTGCCTCTAACACCATTGACTCTTATTTTATTCAGCAGTCTCTTGGGCAGCATTTTGTCAAAGGCATTCTGGAAATCCAAATAGATCACGTCCCTTGGCTCTAACTTTGTCTAATCTGCTCGTTACCTTCTCAAAGAATTCTAACAAATTTGTCAGGCATGGCACCCACTTGATAAAGCTATGCTGACTCAACCCTATTTTACCATGCACCGTACTCCACAATCTCATCCTTAATAATGGACTCTAAATTCTTAGCAACAACTGAGGTCAAGCTAACCGTCCTATAGTTTCCTATCTTCTTTCCCACCCCTCCCACTCCCTTCTTAAATCATGGTGTTAAGTTCGTCATTTTCCAGTCCTCTGGGACATCCAGTGGAATCAACAAACTTTGCTTCAGCTGAACCAAGCCTGGCAAATCAAGGAATTAAACAGTAAGCCATGATAGGCCAATGACTGAGCAAGTGAAAGTTAACATGAGTGAATAAATTTCAATCAAGACCCAATCAGGAAGACCACACTGTCCTGGATGAAGTGGTGCAGACAGAGATTTATATATTATTTAATAGAGTTTCTTTTTTCAGCTGTAGCTTGAGGGGAAATTGTTCCTTTAGTTTTCAGTTTGGATAGCTTGGTAGAAGTCTTTGGAACAAAAATATGTGTATAAGGCGGTGCTCCTAAGAAAAAGACAGTAAAACTAGGTTACCTTGTAATAAGAAATTTAGTAAGCCCAGAGGTGTTTGTATAAACCCCAGAGGTGATTTGAAACTGTAAATGCTGAACTCAGGTATATGAAAGCTCCACGAAAAGGTTTTTCCAGATAGGGAAATTAAGCCACAATTAAGCCTTTAAAAATGTTAGCAAACAAGACTTATCATTACAAGAGGTGCTTTTGGGTTCCATATAGCAGTGTTTTAAGATTCATAGGATTATGTTTCAGGGTGTGCTTCAAAATCTTTAAAGGTGTATTATATTTTAACAGTTTTCTATATGATCTTCATTTTTTTGTGCTTAATAAACTTGTTAAGCATGCAATTTTGTAGATTTGGTTTTAAGTTTCAGTGAGCGAGGACCTCAATAAAAGCAAAACAAAACATGATCCATCAAGCCAGATCAGTTATAACACAAGACTAGGAACAATAATGTCAAGCTTCCTGATCATTGTTGCAACAATGTTCATCAAGAAAGAACATTTCTTCACAATCCTGATTTGTGTCTGTAATCAAAGGCTTTGGAAAGTGAGCAGGCGAGCCATTCAGTGAAGGATTTAAAAGTTTCTGCAGTATTACAGTAATCACAACATTTTGTTAGTACGGTTACGCTTCAGGTGAATTACGATTCTCAAGATGTTGATGTGAGATTTTTAGAGTGTTGTTTCATTGAAGTCAGTGGGAGATGCTAGGTTCTTCCCTATTTTAAACCGTCATTAATGGCACTCTGCACCCAACAACTAATGAAAACTTGGAAACATTACAATTGGCCTCACACATCCAGATTGTTTTTAAAAATAAACATGTTGAGGTGTTATTATACACATCTGAAGCAGGTGGGACTTGAACATGCCATGTGAACAGGTGGGGCCCAAACAACGGTCAATGATCCCTGTAGAACCCCACTGGAAACACAGTCTGCCACCTGAAAATGACCCATTTTACTTCTACTCACTTTCTGTCCATTTAAAAATGATGAATCTGTGCCAATATCACATTTTCAATCCTATGCATTTTAGTTTTGTTTACTAACCTCCTGCATGAACTTTGAGAACCTCCAGTAGCTGCCCGGTTACTTAGAAGGAACACTGATCACCAGTGTGCCCACTGTAGCCATCTCTTTCAAAACTCCACAGTGAAGCTTATCAAATCCTGGGAATTTGTTAACTTTCAAATCTTACTCATTTCTCCAACTTTCTTTTTAGTATTACTAATGTCTTTCAGTTCTACATTCTCACAAGACCCTTGGGTCTTAATTAAATCATAGAGACATAAAATGTCTTCCCCTCGGAAAGCAAACACAAAGTACTTACTTAGCTTCTCTGTCATTTCTCTATTTCTTATTACAAATTTTGTTGTATGTACCTGCAATCGGCCCACATTTGTCTTTGCGATCCTCCTTCTTTCATATAAAGAAAAAAGCTTTTACCATCTGTATTTGTGCTTCCATTCATATTCTATTGTCTTTCCTCACAAATTTATTGGTTGTCCTTCATGCAATTCTAAAATTCTCCCTCTCCCAAGGCTTACAACTTATTTTGGCAAATTTACAGGCCTCCTTATTTGATTTAATTTTATCTTTAACTTCCTGGTTCACCATAGTCTCTTGCTTTTCCTTTGGGTATTTTTGCCTTAAAGTAATGGATTTTTTCTTTAAAACCTAATGATTGGTTGGACTGAAGGGTCTGTTTCCACGCTGTATGATTCTGATTCTACAATCTATGCCAAGCATAATCCCAAACTAAATTGGTCCCACTTACTTGCATTTGGCTCATATCGCTCCAAACATTTCTCATTTTTGTACTTATCCAAATGTCTTTTAAACGTTGCAACTGTACCTGCATCCACCACTTCCTCTAGAAGTTTACCCAGAGTGGATAATGTGTGGAATTTAAAAAAATTGCTCCGTATGTCCTTTTTAAATCTTCCTCCTCTCTCCTTAAAAATATGCCCCCCCAACACACCCGAATCTTGAAATCCCTCACCCCAGGGAAAAGGCATCTTATCCATACCAGTCATCATTTTATTAACCATTAGAAGGTCAACCCTCTACTACCTATACTCCAGTGAAAAAATGTCACAGCCTTTCCTTATAACTCAAACCCTCCATTCCAGACAACGTCCTTGTAAAATCTCTTTAGAGACCTCTCTAACTTAATAACATACTTCTGATAACAGATTCCTAAAATCTTAGCCATTACCTATCTGGTATCAAACAAACATTTTTAATGCAATTTTCAAATCAATTACCAACTTCTGCTTCATACCTTTACAACTGCTCTGGTTTAGATTTACAACCTAATTTAGTGTTGAATTGAGATACATCTTTTTCAAGCTTAATGGCAAATTCGATTATGCGATGGTCACTATTCCTTTAAGGTTTTCTCCAACAAGATTAATTAATTAGATCTTCCTCATCTAAAATAGCCTGTGGCTTAGTTGGTGACTCAACGTATTTCTCCAGAAAAGAAAGTAAGGGAAAAGCAAAATACTACAGATGTTATAAACCTGATCAAAGGTTACATCAACCGAACTCTATTTCTCTCCTAATACATGCCACATCACCTGAATATTTCCAACAGTTTCTGACTTTCTCTGCATGCTCGTGTGCAGCTGGTCAAACAAGCTGGAAATCGAGAAGGCCTATCTTTTTCTCTTGATTTGATACAGCCAAAGGACAAAGCAGCCTACGTGGCCAGAATCCTGTCAACCAGCTTCAATATTCACTGCCTTCACCACCACCAGTGTTAGCTATGTACCAACTACAAGATTCGCTGTAGCACATCATCAAGGCCATGTTAAGAGTGTTTTCCAAACCTGCAACCTCTACAATCTCAAAGGATAAAGGCAACAAGTATATGGGAACACCATTATCTGCAAGTTGCCCTCCAAGTCACACATCATACCGAATAAGAACTATATCACATTCGTTCACCTTGGACATCGAACAGAACAATACAGGCCCTTCAGCCCTCGATGTTTTATTCTACTAAGATCAGACTAACTTATATACCCTTCATTGTATTAACTTCCATGTTCCTATCCAAGAGTCACTTAAATGTCCCTAATGTAACTGACTCTACTACCACTGCTGGCAATGCATTGCATGCATGCACGCACCATTCTCTGTATAAAGAGCCAAACTCTGACATTTCCCCTAAACCTTCCTCCAATTACCATAAAATTACGTTTCCCCTGTGATAGACATTTCCACCATCGGGAAATGTCTCTAGCTATCCAATCTATTTATGCCTCTCAATATCTTGTACACCTATCACGTCACCACTCATCCTTTTCACTCCAATTAAAAATGTCCGAGCTCCCTCAACCTTTCTTCATAAGACATGCCCTCCAGTCCTGGCAACATCCTGGTAAATCTCCTCTGCACCTTCTCTAAAGCTTTCACATTTTTCCTAAGGAGGTGACCAGAACTGAACACAATATTCCAAATGTGGTCTAACCAGGGCACTACAGAGCTGCAGCATAAACCTCACAGCTCTTAAACGGAATCCCCCTGCTAAGTCAAAATCCTGAAATCCCTCCCTAACAGCACTGAGAGAACATTCTGACAGCCTAACTGCAGTGACTCAAGAAGGTAAACCATCACACAGGGATGTATAATAAATGCTGTCCTAACCAGCAACACCCACAAATGCCTAGGTTAAGTGAAGTGGCCAAAATTTGGCAGGTGAAGTTTACTGTGGATAAATGCAATTTTAGCTATTTTGGTCAGAGGAATAGAAAGCCAAGTTATTATCTAAATGGAGAGTACCTTCAATATGCTTCAAGGCAGAGGGATCTGGCAGCCTTGTGTGTGAGTTAATTAAAACTAGTCTGCAGGTAATAAGGAAGGCACGTGAAATTTTGACATTTATTGCTCAAGGAATAAGTATAAAATTAGGCAAATGTTGCGGTACACTGTATAAGGCATAAGTGAGACCACATGTGGAATACTGTGCAAAATTTGGTCTGTGCACTTGAGGAGGGTTGCAATACATTGAAGGCAGTTCAGAAGAAGTTCACTAAATTTATTCCAGAGATGAGAGATTTGTTTTATGAATAAGATTAAACAATTTAGGCCTCTCTTCGCCAGTGTTTGGTAGAACCAGAGGCGATCTAATTAAGGTATAGGAGATACTAAAGGAGATTGTGTGACAAAGTAGACGTATAAAGGACATTTCCTCATGGGAGGGCAATCAAGAACAAGAAGTCGTAGTTTTATGAAATGGTGCAACAGATTTAAAACAGAGTTGAGGACAAATTACATCTCTCAAAAGGGTTGTAAATCCATGGAATTCACTACCCCAGAGCATGGTGGATGTGGGACGTTGAGTTAATTTAAAGAAGAGATAGACTTTTAATTGGTGACTGGTTGAAAGATTATGCAGAGCAGGCAAGTGAGTGGAGTCAAGATCAGCCGTGATCATATCAAATGGTAGAGCTGGCTCAAAGGGCTGAAATGCGTCCTCTTGTTATGTGTTCTTACGTCAAGTTCATGTGAATGAACTTAAAACATACAAATGTATGAGAATGGCTGAAGAAACTCAGCAGGTCTGGAAGCAGCTGTGAAGAAAAAAAAAAGTGTTAATTCTTGCGAGTCCTGTACCCATCCTTCAGAACTGACAGCAGCTAGGAAAAGGTGGTGTTTATGTTGATGGGGCTGGGATGCAAAGCAGAGGAAAGAGCGAGTGAATAGGTGGAGGGGGAAACCCAGGGAGAAAGAAAACAGAAGATGGGCATCGGGATTTTTAAAGAAAGATAGGTGATAAGAGTAGATAGATAGGTGATAATTGCAGCAATGAATAGGTGACAATGGGCTTTCTATACTGAAAGTTACCCACTTTATTACAGCGCCCAGGGTATGGGGGTGGAGAATTGACATGGAGAAAGGTGGTCATGGTCTAAAATTGTTAACAATCGTTACAGTTCTGAAGGCTGTAAGCTCCCAAGCAGAAGGTGTTGTTCTTCCAGCTTGCATTGAGCTTCACTGGAACACTACAGTAAGCCAGAGACAGATAGGTTAGCCAGGCGACAGTGGCAGCAGGTAACTGGACGCTCAGGGTCCTGTTTACAAACGGAATGTCAGGGTTCTACAAGGCGGTCACTCAGTTGATGTTTCGTCCCCCTGGTTCACAAAGAACAATCTCTCTCTCTCTCTCTCTCCACCTAAAACAGCTCACACATTCCTCTCTTCTCTGTAACATCCCCTACACCCCAAATTCCATCATCTGCATAAATACTACCTTTTCCAAGCTGCCACCAGCTCTGAATAAGGGTCAGGGATCCAACGTGAATGTTATTTTCCCTTCACAGATGCTGCCAGACCTGCTGAATTTCTCCAGCAACTTCTGTCTGGTCTAATTCAGATCTCCAACTCTTTGTTTTATTTTTAAAAAATACAGGTCATTGGGTTATTACAGGGTGGCACATTGGCTCCCTAACATTACAGGGTGGCACATTGGCTCAGTGGTCAGCACTGCTGCCTCTCAGTGCCAGGGACCCGGGATCGATTGCAGCCTGGGGCAACTGTGTGTGGAGTTTGCACATTCGCCTTGTGTCTGCATGGGCTTCCTCCAGGTGCTCTGGTTTCCTCCCACAAAAGCACAAGGAAAATTACAGCATAACAACAGGTCTTTCAGCCCTCCAAGCCTGTCCTGATCCAGATTCTCTACCTAAAAAGAGCAAACAATTACAGCATAGGAACAGGCCCAAAGATATGCAGATCAGATAGATTGGCCATGCTAAATTGTTCCATAATATCCAGGGATGTGCAGGCAAGGTGGATTAGCCGTGGGAAATGCAGGGATAGGATAGAGGGTGTTGGTCTAGACAGGGGCTGCAGAAGTTTAAGTTATGATAATATAAAGTACTGGTTCATCCTGAAATATTGTATTGTGTCCAATTCAGAGCACTATACTTCAGAAAGTACATGAATACTTTAGAAAATGCACACAAAATGATTCAAGAATAGTTTGAGGAAGGGAAGAATGTCAGATATATGGATAAATTGCAAACGTTTACTGGAAAGTAGATAGGAGATTGGATTGATGTTCATCATGAGGTAGCTAGACAGAGAGGAAGAGAGAGAGAAAAACTATTCCCATTTGTCGTAGGGTTGAGAATCACAAATTTAAAGTGATTGGCAAACAAAGACAATAAGTGAAAGATTATGTTTTAAAAAAGACACAAGTGTATCTGATATTAAATGCAATGTCTCCACATGTCATTAATTTAGAGGCAATTTCAATCCTAATTTTTGAAAGGGCATTAGATAAGCATTAAAAGGTAAAAAAAAGTATGGCTTCAGGATTAGATAAAGGAGTGGGATGAGCCAAATTGCTGTTTTAGTGTGACTTGAATGTCCTTCTTATTCAATTTTCTGGACTGCAAACATTCTATAGTTATGCCTCTGTAGTATAGAAACATCAAATCGCAGGGTGATAGGTAGTTACAACGCATCCTTATCGGCCTGCCTTCCTTTAGTGCACCTCATCCTCTTTCAGAGGGACACTGAGGGAAAGCCCAACAAGAAGCCCATTGCACCCTGTCCAAAAAGGGACAAGCTGAATGATGCAACAACAAATTTGTTGGCAAGTGCAAAAAAATCAATAACAAATAAAATTCAAGTATAAATAACTGAATAAGCTTGTTCATTCCAATTTAATTCATTCTTCAGGATAGTGTCTAGTTGTCATTTAGGCAAAATGTAACAGTGAAGTGGTAAATCAATAATGATATTATATTCCCCATTTTCTATCAGTTCAATTACATATACAGACCCAAAAATATGCAGCAATTTCTATCATCCACCAAAAATTAGAAAGCAATATTAGAATGGCACAATAGCTCACTCTTGCCTCACAAAGCCAGGGTCCAGAGTTCAATTCCACTTGAGGAGTTTACACATTCTCCCCATGTCTGTGTAGGTTTCCTCCAGGTGTTCTGGTTTCCTCCCACAATTCAAAGAGATGCAAGTTAGGCGGATTGGTCCTGCCAAATTGCCTATAATATCCAGGTACATATGGGCTATGCAGATTTGCCTGCATGGATAGGGTAGGGATGCTCTTTGGAGAGGCGGTATGGACTTGTTGGGTTGAAGAGCCTGCTTCCACACAGTAGAGATTCTATGATTCTATGACACTGTCCTGATAACAGCTAAACCATTTCCCCATGACAGGTCTTGTTTTTTCAACTCTCAAATTAAACAGTCTAGGGGAGGGTGAAAAAAAACTTCAAAGACACAGTGATGCTCCTGTTGAAGTGAGGCAGCAGTAACGTTAATAACTGGAAGGAGCTTGCTGCCAATTCATCAATTTGTGCATCATGTTTTCAGTCACAATATCTTTATGAAGGAGCCCACTAGTGGCAAAGATGATCTGAAAAGGAAGCAAAGCCAGTATTCAAATCCCACTGCAAAGATCAGTGGGTCAAAATATTAACCAATTCAATCACATGAAGACCACAGCAGAAACTTCAGTAGACGTCATCTGGAATCAAGAGACAACAGCCAACACACGTTTTCAGTGTATCAAAACCCAAACAACTAAATTCATGACTCATTAGTACATGATGAAAACAAACCAAACAGTATCTGCAAACGTAACTTGTTATACACTTTAAAACAAACATAAATTTGTAATGTGCATAAGATGGGGGCTGGGAGGGGGGTTTCAAAGCACATTCTATTTTATTAACTTCAATGTATTTAGTGTTCTAGAAGGCAGAAAATAATTCCAAAATAAATAGTTACCAAACAGCTTAAAATTAACTGATGAGTAATCGCATGGACACCCAAGCCCAGAGAAAAAAAATGTTGCCCTCAAGGGGTAGAGTGCATGATCACTGTTATTACCAAATCAGGTGATCTTGCGTATTAAGACCATTATTTAATTAAACACAAAGCTTCCGTATTTGTTTGGTCATTAACACAAACAAAATGTTCCTAGGCAGACAGACCTAATTAAAAAACTAAACAAGAGTGAATGCCTGCTAGGTAACACTAAGCTGTTCATTATGGAGACCAAAATAATGAGTTATTTTATAACCGAATACCAGAACTTGACAAACATCAATATCATTAGTCACTGCTACAAATATTTTATTCAGCTATCATGCCTAGACCAAGATTATTTTCTAGTAAATGAAGAAAATATTAATTTTGATTTCATTTAATTGGTGACTTTTTATAAATAAAGACGTGCATTTTTTTTTAAAAGACCAAAATATCTCAATGACATTCTTTTTTTCTCATTTAATAATCAAATCTAGCATTTTTTACTTGCTTGAGAAGAGATGGGTGAGATAGTAAACAAATACTGTGCGCCAGTATTTACAATGGAGAAGGATACGGAAGCTAGAGAACTTGGGCACTTTTCAAGACATTACTATTTATTTCCCCAAATTAGAGAAGAGGTGATGCTGGAAGTCTTAAAACACACAAAGGCAGATAAATCCCTGGGACCTGATCAGGTGTATCCAAGAACTTTGTGGGAAGCTAGGGAAGAGATGGCTGCGCCCCTTGCGGAGATATTTGTAGCATCAACAACATTGGGTGAGGTGCAAAAAGACTGAAAATCAGCTAATTTGGTGCCATTATTTAAGAACGGTATTAAGGAAAAGCCAAAGAATTACAGATTGGTGAGCCTGATGTAAGTGGTGGGTAAGTTGTTGGAGGGGATTCTGAGGGACAGCATTTTTATATGCATTTAGAAAGGCAAGGGCTAATCAGGGAAAGTCAACATGGCTTTGTGCATGCAAATCATGTCTCACTAACTTGATTGAGCTTTTCTGAAGAGGTGACAAAGAAGATTGATGAAGGAAGCACAGTAGATGTTATCTATGTGGACCTCAGCAAGGTATTTGACTAGGTTCCACATAGCAGACTGATTAGCAAAGTTAAATTATAAGGAATCCAGGGAGAAGCTAACCAATTGGATACAAACTTTTCTTGAAGGTTGGAGACAGAGGGTGGTGGTGCAATGTTGTTTTTCAGACTGGAGGCCTGAGCCAGCGGTGTGCCACAAGGATGGGTGCTGGGTCCGCTGCTTTTTGTCATTTATATAAATAAATGAGATGTGAAGATAGGAGAATGGTTGGTCAGTCTGCAAATGACATGAAAAACAGTTTCTGTGCTGTATAACTCCATGATTCTAAAATCCAAAGGTATGATGGAAAATGCAGCAAAGTCCATATTATTCCTGCACCAGAACAAGTCTGCAAGGGGTTTTACCAATTGCAAAACTCAATACAAAACAAAGCAGATCAGGCAGCATCCAAGGAACAGGAGAATCGACGTTTCGGGCATAAGCCCTTCTTCAGGAATTCCCTTCCTGAAGAAGGGCTCATGCCCGAAATGTCAATTCTCCTGTTCCTTGGATGCTGCCTGACCTGCTGCGCTTTTCCAGCAACACATTTTCAGCTCTGATCTCCAGCATCTGCAGTCCTCACTTTCTCCTCAATATAAAACAATCCAATGTTCATATGACGTTATCGACAATGAACACTATTTTAATCTGAAACCTGCAACTAGCAGAAAGGCCTAATCTGATGATGATCAGGGCGTGCCACTGGAACTATTCTGTTCAAACTAAATATTTTAGAAGATGATAAAATACCTAAACAGAAGTAGGTTTAGAAACTTATAAAAACAGTAGATTTACTGCAACTTTAAAATAAAAAGCTACTCGTTATCTACATCTCAGACAAAACAAGTGATCAACTTAGCTCATCAGTTTGACTTCACAGATGAAGACTAATTATTGAACATAAGCCTGCAATGACCTAATACAAGTAATTATTGCTTAGTTTAATACAAAAAAAAACAGAAATACAGGATTTTTTTTGGTTTCCTCAGCAATAGTTGCAGAGTTCAATTTGTATTGTGCATTAACCTGTACAAAAGCATAAAAGTCACTGCCTCAGAAATGTCAGTCCTTGCTTAACAATCAACCAACTGAAGGCCATTACTTTTGACAAGGAGCTATGATTCAGTGATATCGAGTTCTTCAGGTGGCATTTCTGGCCTAGAAAAGGACAAAGTACCTAAAACTGTGCTTTCTGATTTCAGCAACATTCATTTTTGATTTTAACATTACACAGCACAACTTGAACTCAATTATATTGCTGTGGAAACTCCAGGTCCAAGGAGTCACCAACGTCTCTGATAGGGATTGCAATGACAAGGGGGCTGTAATCATCAAATTATTAAATTAAATTACTTTGAGTGAACACAGGCCAAAAGGAACAAAAGTTGGCCACTCAGCCCATCAGGGCTGCTTCACCATTCAATAAGATCATAACTGATCTGATTTTAACCTCAATCTACATTCCTGCACATCCCCAATAATTTTTCATCCTCTTGATAATCAAGAATCTTTCCACTTCTGCCTTAAAAATATTTAAAGATTCTGCATCCGCTGTCTTTTGCGGAAGGGAATGTCAAAGACTCTCAACCCCAGAACTCACGAGGCTTCAGATTTCCCCACTCAACGTCAATGACCCCTAACAGGATCATAACAGGAGATGGCAGAATTATTTGAATGTTTTGCAGTCAGAGTCATTACAGTACAGAAGGAGACCATTCAGCTTTCTGTAGATCCAGTCAGTACCATTTCCTGGTTACTCCATAACCCTGCAAGCTTATTACCATGAGTGCCCATTGAATTTCCTTTAGAAGGTTACATACAGCTGTTAGAACATTAGTTCAGCCACTTATGGAATACTGTGTTCAAATCTAATCTCCCTGCTGTAGGAAATACTTTGTGGAACTTGAAAGGATTCAGAAAAGATTTATAAGGATGTTTTCAGGATTAGAGGGTTTGAGCTATAGGTAGAGGCTGAATAGACTAGGGTCATTTTCCCTGGAGCACTGGACGCTAAGGGATGACCTTCGAGAGGTTTATAAAATCATAGGGAGCATAGATAGGGTGAATAGCCAAGATCTTCACCCCAGGGTAAGGGAGTCCAAAACTAGAGGGCACAGGCTTAAGGTGAGAGATGAAAGATTTAAAAAAGGGACCCAAGAGGCAACTTTAACATGCAGGGGGTGGAGTGTGTATGGAATGAGCTGCCAGAGGAAGGGGTGGAGGCTGGTACAATTACAATATTTAAAAGGCATATGGACGAGTACATGAATAGAAAGGGTTTAGAGGGATATCCAAGTGCTGGCAAGTGGGACTAGATTAATTTAGGACATCTGGTCAGCATGAATGAGCTGTTTCCGTGCAGTATATCTCTATGACTCAAAGTGGATGAATTCTGGTTGCTGTAACACCACTAGACTGGGCTCTGTAGAACTATCAAATAGCCACCACAAAAGGAAACACTAAATGCTGAGACTAGTCTCAATCCACAGAGCACATCCCCTCTCTGAGCTGCTCTGTACTGCTAACTGATGTTTCAGCGAATGCATGATCAAATTATCCAGCTATGGACATCAGTTTCCCAGGATGGGTGCCAGTGAAAGGAAAGGACAGGGGTAGGGGGGAAAATGAGAGAGGGGAAGAGACAGCAAGGGAGAGTGTGAGAGAAAAAAAAATCAATAATACTCAAAAACTTTATGCTGTAACAATCAACTTGATCATAAAAGCAGTTACATATATTGTAAATCTGCAGGATAAACACAAAACCTACAGGATCACGTCATGATAAAGGTCACACATAAGGCTTGTGGATTATAAGTATCAATATAAAAATACTGGGCTGAGTGGTCTGTTACTTTTTGGATGCAAATATTAAAAAATTGAAGGTACACTATTTCAAAGACAGGGTCATGTTAAGGTGTAATGAAACTCAACTTAACCTTCACACACCCTAATGTTGATTATTGTTGAAGGAAGAATGTCTCTTCAATCAAACATAAAAAAACTGCCATCATTGGCATTACCTTTCCAGTTAATACACCAAAACCCTTGCCACAGAACAAAAGGAAACAGTACCTCCCAAAAGAGGAAATGTTCCAAAGCAAACATTCTGAGTTCCTGATCAAGTAAAAGCATTACACTCGCCTTCAAAACAAACAATGCGACATAAACCTCAAATAAAGATGATATTGCTGTTGTGGTTGAAATTACAGATAATTGATTTTGACTTTGAAGATTTTGTCTATTTCAACCCTCCAGTTACAAAAACAAATTGACAGAATTAAAAACATGATCCAAATCACAATTTTTACAGCCTTTCTGGCAATAAAACAGCCCTGAGCAATGTACAGAAACGATCACTGACCAAGTATAAAACAAGTTAATGGAGGTACCCAAAAGCACAGTTAGATAGATAAAGTTAGTGGATGCTTTTGAAGGATATAGCAATGTAACAATGGTTAAAGACAGCGATAGAATTTCAAGGGTTTAAGGCTGAAAATTCCACTACTAGTCACGATACAGACACAAAGTGCAGGGGTGCAAATTTGAGGCAGCAGCAGGAAAATATTTTTGAAATGAACCTGCCGGTGAGCAGAAAACCACAGGACAGCCATCACTATGGAGTGGTCTTGTGCTCACCTTTAAATAAGATAAGATTTAAGAATTATCATTCTGGTTTTCAAATGTCTGTATAGCCTCATCTCCCTCACTAACTCTATCCTTCTCCAGTCCTGTAACCTTCCAAGATCTCTGTACTCTAATTCTAACCTCTTGTGCATCTTCAATTTCATGTGGCCCATAACTGACATCCATGTCTCCATTTGTGTTGAACTTAAGGTGTGGAATGCCTTCCCTACATCCTTATGCCTTACATTACTCCTTTAAGACATTCCTCAAACTACTTTAATCAAACTGTCCTGTTCCTCAGATGCTGCCTGACTTGCTGTGCTTTTCCAGCATCATTCTAATCAAGACTCAGATCTCCAGCATCTGCAGTCCTCACTTTTGCCGACTTTGGTCAAACTACTGGTGATCAGATCCATTATCTTCTGACAGGATTTAATTACATCTTTTGTTTAAAGCTGCGTGAAGCACCTTGGGACATTTACTTTCATTAAAGGCACAATCTGTTATACAAGTCATTGTTATTACAGACTGAAAAATTCAGAATAAACTGAAGTTTCTATAGAATGCAACTGAGGAAAGACAGACACAGCCTGAGCTCTGCTGTAATAAATAATAGGTATACGCTCAAGATGAAAACAAATGTTCTTAACAATGAACATGGACTTTGGGCGTAATGCAAAGAGCCACCTTCAGTGGTCACTGTGCTTGTCCAGTCAGGTTCAGTCCAACAAAGCAGCCAGCAAGAGTTACAAAAAAAATAGCAACGATAAACAAAGTTTCTGGGCTACTTGTTACAGTTTGGGCTCTCTCACAGCTGGTTTCATTTTTGTTCAAAGCAAGTTTCAATTATTAGGCCAGGCGTTCTATCAATTGTAACCCAAGAAGGGCCTAAACAATCTCCAATAACACGACACTTCATCAATGACCAAGTATTATGCTCATCACACTTGCCCGTTGACTTTCAACAATATATATCATACTGTGAGACAACTGCATTCAAGCTAAAAAATACTAAATTTATGAACATCAGAATACCAAGATACAAGACACAGTCAGAGAATAAAAGAACAACTTTGAATTTGCAGAACATCTAAACTGCTTCAAAAGGAAATACAATGCAGTCAAAATTCCTATAATTCTTTTCTGCAGCTTCTAACTGATTTGTTGATGATTATTTGGGGAAATGATCTCATACGCAGCCAACTAGCCCACTTCACATGGTTGAAACTAAATGCAATCAGCAAGTGGAGACCACAAGGCTGTTTCTCCATTATGGCAGCCTTTAGGATGTTAAATCAGGCTCAGTCTTTTAGCATTATACAATTCAAACGTAAATTATATTCACTTAGACATCTGCTAAGATGGCACCACATTGGGTATAGAGGAGACTGGTATGCAAATAGAAGTTCCTTGCACAGGTGACTAGCCAAATGCAAACATTAGCGAAACCAGTAAATTGAGGTTGCTAAAACTTCTCCCATTGTAAACTGCTTTAATCAACGGCCTCTGTAGAACCATTGTAAAAATAACTGCTAACTGCTTGATTTGACATCTGATTGCAATGGAAATCATAACTATTGACTGACATAAGCTGCAATTGACTTTTTAAAAAAAAAAGACTGATGCCCTTCAAATGACTAAGAATTTGTTTAGCTTCAGTTCATAAGAACTGCAGATTGATCTTGAAAATCAATCTGCAATCCTTTTCTTAGTAAGTGCCCCTAGAGATACTGCTGGCTGAAACCAATTTTCAAAACTTTTGTTGTAATTAAGTTATTAAAATGCGAGATGCAGAAATGATCTTTCACAGGACAATTGCTCTGTACCAATCTTGTTGAAGAAAGAAATAGCAAAATATAAACATGGGATTAGACAGAATTCACAATGGAACTTCAGGTCTTCCTTCCAGTAAGCATCAAAGCAGCAGCTTTGGGGTTTATGTATATAACTTGCAGTAAATTCTCAGCAGGTCAGGCAACATGTGTGAAATCAGGTTTAGGCCTCATTTTCACCACGAAGGACAGCTTTTCCACTGTGGCAAAAATGATGGAATTTGTCAGGAATTGCAAGCTCAGCCTCCCAACCCACTCACTTTCAAGGAATGGAATGAGGTTCATTTGTATATAGCACCCAGAGGCAGCTGACCATTTGAATGATGAAGGGCTTATGCCCGAAATATCGATTCTCCACTCCTCGGATTCTGTCTGGCATGCTGTGCTTTTCCAGGGCCACATGCTTGACTCTGATCTCCGGCATCTGCAATCCTCACTTTCTCAGAGTTAAGCGACCAGTTGGCATAAGAGCTACAAAGGGCCATGGGAATGATTGTAGATACATGGGGCAAAAGGACCCATTGGAGATGGGCATCAGACATATGAAGGCCAAGTGATGAGTGCAAGGTCATAGTCTGGCAAGGATAGGGCAATAAGAATGAGGGTGAGAGAGCAGGAGAGGTTGTTTTCTGCTTTAATCTTGATATTTTAGCTTTGAACATTGTGCCCAAATCCCAGGCAAGCTTTCCATGTTTGCCACTTTGAGAACCTGCCACTTCTTTAGCTTTCTAAAGGTAGTTTTTCCACCAACTCCACCCCCCCCCCCCCCCCCCCAATCCAGCTTGCTGCACCAGATCAGAAATACAAGCAGCCATTTTTAACGGGCAGGTTTGTGGAACCAGAATTGCTCTTCCTATGTAATCCCAATCCAATGAAGAAAATCATGACAAGATTTAACATTTCAAGTCAATGAAATTCCAGAGTCCTAATGAAAGGCCAATCTACTTCATTCTCCACCGACATCGCTTGGCCTACAAAGTATTTCTTAAAATTGTGGTTTTATTCCAGATTATTTCCAACATGCACAGTATTTTGCTAAATACTGATTACTTTGGGATAAGAAAGGAACATGCTCTCAGAGGATGACACCAAACGTGAACGACACAGGAAAAGCAGTGAAGAAGCAAATCAAATGGAGGTAAGAGAAAATGAGGGACAGGACTCTGTAGCCACTACCAGATTGTCTGGTTGAAGGTTTAAGGAGTGAGACAGAGAGTGATGGGTTGACGGGGATCAGTGATTAGGCCAAAAAGAAAATTACAACTTGTTCTACTGTATTGTCAGTTAATTCAATGGCTGGTTTGCAATCTAAAGGGATGCCAAGAGTGAGGGTTTGATTACTGCACTGAAAGACTCTCCTTTATACCTCCCCCCACCCCCACCTGACACATGATAACCCCCAGGTTAAACCACCACCACAGAAGCAGACAGTCTGGCAAGACTATGGTGACTTTATTTACTTTTATTATTATCACTAACACCAACAGGAAGTCTACTTGCGAGATACAAGACTTATCTTTTTAAACGTAACATTTCATCTGGCTGTTTTACACTTCTAAGTGAAGAATATCTTGGTTCCCAGTTACCTCAAGTTGCCGATCTTCAATGGCAAGCTAATCAGTTAAAAATCACACAACACCAGGTTATAGTCCAACAGGTTTAATTGGAAGCACTAGCTTTCGGAGCGCCGGTGATGAAGGAGCTAGTGTGCTTCCAATTGAACCTGTTGGACTATAACCTGGTGTTGAGAGATCTTTAACTTTGTACACCCTAGTCCAACACCGGCATCTCCAAATCAAGCTAATCAGTGACCACCACATCAAGCCCAACCCATTTCTCAAGTTAGAGGTGTACATTTAGGTAGGGTTCAGGAAACAACAAATGGGAACTGGGACTCTGACCATTCCTCAGTTTTAGAAAAAGATTATTGACTGGAAAACGTTGGGCTGGTTTTGCGTTTGAACAGCAAAAAAAAGTGTTCTTTGGTAACCTTGAAAAAAAAACCAACACATAAAACTAGTGGAATCCCCCTTAAAATCGGATGGGAAGTCAAGAACCTCTCTCCGTCTACTGCAGTGATATTAGCAATCAATTAGCAATTAGTAAACAGCCAATCATATTGACATATCCCTTTAGACAATAAACCAGGAAGTAAACAGCACTAGTTACCTCAACGTTTGACTGAAATGTTCAAGTATTGAAATAAATGATTCAACTTTAAAAAGACGTAATGGAAACAAAAAAAAAGTAGGTTTTGTTTTCATGAAGAAATGTGGTAATCCACAAATATAAAAAAGTTAGCTTTCCAGATCAGTGAGAGCATTAAAAAGTCATAATGAACAAAGAACCTCGATTTTTAAAAACCATCCCACTTCATTCAACAGGATCTAACTTTTTAAAAATAGTTTTAACAGCTTAAAAATGGAATGTTGTGCTATATCACAGATTTTCCAATGTTTGCTGTCTCAGGGTCCTCAATAGTGCACCCTCTGGAGGAGGCAGAATCACTGACCACAACATTTGGATTTACTCTTTTGTCCACATGCAGACTCCAAGTTGTTTTAGAGAAATAATGACTGCTAAGGTACGGAGGCCTAATGCTGAAGTCAATTGTTTCCCTCACCACAGTTGCTGCCAAACCCGAGTACTTCCAGCAATTTATGTTTTTTTTGTTTCAGATTCCCAACATTTGCCACATTTTATAATCGTATCCCCTCTTCAGTACTGAGTCCAATTTAACATATCCAGAGTTGGACCAGACACTTCACAAACTATGCAGCTCATGACTGAATTTAAAAGTCAAGAAAAAAAAAACTATATATAAACTAAATGTTGCATGGCTAGGGAGAAAAAAAAAGTATTGCATGCATTTTCCATTTTAATTTGATTTCAAGGAGAAACTGATCTGTGACAAGAATTATTCCAATCAACTTTAAATCCAACGTATGAACACTTTCAATGTTAATTTTATACGTGATCTGAAGTACAGGCTTTAAATAAGCTCTTACTGCAGTAGTTTCCTTAACGTGACATTTAAGGCGCTACACTGAAGCAATTTGTGGTTGATATTTTTGAATTTCTGCACATTAATAGTTTTAACGTCTACGTAATACTGAACTACTGCTTTCTTTCTATCCATGTATCCGATGGACATTCCAGTGTTCCTGTGATAGCTTGTAACTTGAGACTTGCATCGGGATCTGTAGTTCCCAGGTGGATAGCTAAGGTGCACGCAGCTGGAGAAAGAAGATCGCTGAAGACACCCCAGAGAGACTGACAGCAAGGAAAACAGAATGAAGTTCACAAAAACCCCGTGAAGACCTACAGCCCTTTCAAAAAACAGAGAGAGAGTGGCAAGGAAACCAATAATTCAAAGTGATTTGGAAACATCCCGTACCTCTTTTATCTTCGCTTGTTTCTCGCGTGTTTCAGGGTCGTTAGGTTCATGCCCTGTTGCACCCACAGGTTTACGGAAGACGACATTAGGCAATCGCGGGTTTTTATCCCCCTTATTCACGGAACCCTGTGCAACTTTTTCCTTCTGCTCTTTGATGTCCCGTTTAATTTCCTCGGGCAGTTTCTGAAGGGTATCCTTTGCTTCCCGAAGCGCCTTCTCGTGGTCCTCACGAATCCTGTTCAACTTGTCAGCCTCGAACTCTCTGCTGTCCAGTTTTGGTCCGCTTCCTGAAACCGAAGCCGGCTGGGTGTGGAAGAACACCCCGCTGAGCAGTTTGGAGGAGTCCGGTAAAAAGAAGATAGCACCGAAACACAGAGTGATGAAGCCACTGAAAACTAAGAGCAGCAGGAATTTCTCAGTCAGTCGAAAAGCGGGCCGGTTGATTAATGCCGAGCTGTTGTTCACTGACTTCCGACTTGTACCAGGAGTAGTAAAAGGCAGAAGAGTTGTCGCTGGCATTTCTGATTCTTGGTTTTTTTTGTTGTTACTGTTTGATTTAAACCAGTAAATAGAGAAACTACTCAACACTTCCCAATGTCTGAGACTTTTGTCAGTTGCTGGAAATTGCCATGTGGAAGCTTGTCGTCTCGGACGTGAGGAAGTGTTGTTGTGTTACCGAAAGCTGAGCTGAAGAAAGGACTATTGCAATGCATCACCTGTCAATCGGATAACACGTCTGCACAAGAACCAGGAGCTGCACAAAACTGCAGCTTAGACCAAACCCACGCCGAGCCCGGAGCGCGAGCGGAAGCCCGCCCCCTTCCTCCGCGATCCGGGAGGGACATTGGCCTCGGCCTATCGCACATCCCGGGTTCACGTTCCAACCCGACCTGATGGACAGAAGGCTCGACCAACGGACATGCTCCACGGACATTGGGCAGGAGAAATGGGCGGGGC
Organism: Chiloscyllium plagiosum; assembly: GCF_037043375.1. NCBI lineage: Eukaryota > Metazoa > Chordata > Chondrichthyes > Orectolobiformes > Hemiscylliidae > Chiloscyllium > Chiloscyllium plagiosum. The sequence goes on along the minus strand of NW_028270141.1, from coordinate 78,615,732 downwards.
CTCCGCCTCACGCTGTTCCCTCCTCCTGGGGCGGTGATGTTGCCACTCTGAAGACCGTCACATGATGTCGTTACAAGACCAGGAAATAAAGTTAATTGTTCAAAGCCTTTTACTTCCGTAAATGTGTAGCTGTGTGTGTTCTTTTTGCAGTTAGTGTAGTATTAGTAATTAATTAATTATATGTATACAGTATCCTTTACGTTCCATTCAAATCCAGCTCTCTGGATTTTAATTATTTCGGCACACCCAGCGTTTTTCTCAATTTCAACCTGTCAGTGTTTTACTTGTCTGATGATGCTGAGCACACAACACTTGGTTGTTTGTAATACTTCTCATGTGTTTTTCTTGCAGTTGGGATATTTGTTTATAATTAATTACGCTGGTCTATTTGAAACATCTAAGGAAGTGTGACATTGAGAATGGAATTACACCACCAGCAAACAAATGATAAGGAACAGTATGAAAGATTATTAGCTACAGCCGTCACCTCATCGGACGTCTGCAACATTTAAAATGATGTTTGTCGGAAGCATTCGTCAAAACTGATAGTTTAGCGTTACTGTTGTTTGTTAACATATTTCGTTTGCGTAGTACCTAATATGCAGACAACGGAGTTTCTGCTTCTTACCACAATAAGCGATGCTATCTGTAGCGAACAGATTAACGCTAAAACTTCTGGTGGAAGTATGTTCACCTGAAAGAATTCGCGCAAGGTTATAGTTCGTGGAGATTTATTATAAACCAAGTATAATTTGGCTGAGCCATCATATAATCAATGTTACTGAAGAATGATATTAATCTTGGTACGCAAGCTGAATTGTTCGTATACACAAGGCAGTCATGTATCCAAAAGATGTTCGCGGTGCATTTCAGCGATTGTAAAATCACGTTAGGTCCGACTAATACACTTTCCTCGTCTCGTGGAACCTCGTGTGTGCTATCCACTTGCAGCACCACTGCGAGTCTTTTTTCTTGCTTTAGCAAACACGGATTTAAGAGCCTGCTTTGTACCTGCCATACTGACAGTAATTTGGAGAAACTCTGAAATGGTGCAAATAGTTAAGTAGTGCCGATTATGTGCCATCCTAAAAAAAATGTATTATTGCTCCCGCCAGTACTAAATGTTTCCTCATTTTGAAACCTTCCTCGAGGCAGGTGAAAGAAAGCGTGCGATGCTAACACACTTTGTGATATGAATTTTGACAGTTCTTATACAAAATTGCAGCGCTTCATAGACAAGGGGAGCAAGCAAGGGTAAGTTCTGATGCTTTGTACGAGCTATTCAGACTCAGTCATGTATAAACGGTGTTGTACTAAATAGCAGCATATTATTCATCTTGTTTAACAAGTTCAAAGCTCCATGATTCAGAAGTGCTGCAAGTGTAAATGAATTATGGGTACCTGGTCTCTACATAGAGTAGTGAATTAATAAAATATAGAAACGGAATACAGAAACATCGCACAACTACGGACAAGGCATGGTGGTAATGCAAATTCCTTTGAGGATGAACGGTTAAAGCATGTCGCTGAAGATTTATTCTAATTTACTTCTACAGAAGACACAGAACGCTGAGATCTGAAATGCGTCCAGTTTCTGTAGCATAAAAAGGCTAATTGCGAAATTTCATAGGCGATTGGGTCACAAAGTTAACGTCTTTGGTCAAATTTCTAAGAATTGGACAAGTACACCAAAGAAAATGATTCACTAAGTTGGAATAACCTGAGAAATTCTAATGTTTTAACATTAGCCAACACAAATTTTAATTACGTAGTCTAAATTTAGCAACGAAAAAGAAAACACGACTAACATAAAACAACTGGTAATGTGGTTTTCCCACCAGGAGAACTCTCCAAACACCAGTGCTGAGAATTATAATGACTACATACAGAAACAAACCACTCAGCTCAAACGGTCTATGGTAATGTTGATGCTCCATCGGAACCTTCTCACATCTTTTCCGATCTAAATCCACCTTATAACTATACCTCTTCTCCCTCATAAATGTGCAGGGACAGAAGTCATTGCCTGGTGCTCGTCCTGGCGTCACCATCGCCACCTGAATAGATGGGCCGTGAGTCGCAGCCCCAATTATTGGGCTCTGAACTAAATTGTTTGATTCAACCACTCTTCTGCGCTAGTGAGTTCTCCATTTTTACCACTCTTTGGGCGAAGAAGTTTCTTCTTAATTTCCTATTGGAGGTCTTGGCAACTATCTTATATTTTTGTTGGCCTCTAGCTGTGCATACCCTCACAAGTGCTATATTTATCCATTATCTATCGAAACCTTAGTAAATGGGTCCCCCAATTTACAAACGTCCAACTTAGGAGCACTCACAGTTACAACGTGATACCGTACAAGGTGTAATTTTAAAGATCTGGAATGCATTTACATTCAATACATTTTCTGTACTCACGCACTGCTACTTAGATTGCCCTGCATCGTGCGCCAGCTTGCAAACAGGCTCAAGAACGGAACCCGTTCGCAACCCGGTGACTGCCTGCAGGTGAGTTTAAAGACTATGAGGATGGTATTCACTTGTTACAAAGCTTTGTAGTCAAGTGTGTTTTGAGCGAAGGAAATATTTGCAGAAAAATGGCATTAGATTTCAGGCCTCAAATAAAAGGGAAGCCTTTGCAGGACAAAATTGTTTTGGTTATTGTTAGAGTGGAAATAACTTTTACTTAAGTTTAGTGATTTTATGAAAATAATTCAAGTTTTTAAAATGTATTTGCTTATTACCTTCTATTTGCATTTCTTTCAGAAAGGCTTTACTTAATTTCATTTGTTAGCTTGGAGATATTTCACTCTCACCAGTTTCACATTTGTTATGGTTATTGATTGCTGTTTTTAATTGCTTGGTAATTGTCAGTTTATTAGCCTTATGGCAATGTTTAAGGCAGTTCACATTCAGTTGATGAGTTTTTTTTTAAAACAAACACGACATTTCAGGAAATAAACATTTCAAATATACTTCTGAAGATGTGACACTTTGAGGTGTTACAGTCACTTTCCAATGCCTTATGAGCATGTACTCCATGCAAGACTTCAAACTGTGAAGATAATGAGCATATACAGAATCATGATTACTTATCTGAACTATAGATATATGTAACTCCTGAGTGTTCCCAACATTTCATATTGCAATTTTTGAAAGTATTTCTTTCTGGAGCTTCAGATATGTGTTCACTTAAGATGCACTCAAGTTTATAAAAATATGCTCATTCATGCTGCTTAACCACAATAAAACCTACTTGTGACTTTAAAGAAAGTCTTTCCCTTTTTTAATTCTTAATTTCCATTTTTCTGGCTTCTATCAGGCTATCACTGTTCCTTTTGGTCCCTATGTTTTCGTTCTATTATCATTAATTATTTTTACTCTGTGAACTTTCTATTTCAGTAAAATTAACAATGAAAAACAATTATCTGGCAATAACCTTGAACATGTTCATTGACCTAAAGGACTGCATATTGATCTAAAGGACTGCATTTAGACACATGTCGAGGACACATTGTTAATAACATGGAGAAAAGGGAATTAATTCTTTTTGGTTTTGAAATATCACAAAATTGGCCCATTATTATGTTTATATCTTTGGTGCCATTTGAGATACTGGTTAACCCACTTTACCCTTACCATGGTCACAGTTTGGATACCAGAGATAAAATGCACAATGCTATCACACAGCTAATTTATTGCCCAGAACAACCCAAATTCTTCTGCATGGTTTGAACACTTTTTAAAGAGCAAGTTTTGTCACATGTTATGTTATTTGTTGTTCAAAGCACATGAGCTACATTAATCCCCCATGTACATTATGATGGAAACCAATGGATATGCATTCACAAAATAATGCCAAGTCAGCTAATCAAAACTTTCAAAAATCAAAAAGGAAAGATGGGTCTGATTTATCAAGTTCTCCGTCAGTCTAACAATTGGAGGTGAGGCCCAAAGCAGAGATTTGGACAATCTATGAGCCATATTCACTCCTTCTTGTCTCTAGTACTGTGCTGCAGACTTTATTTTCAACTGTTCCTGTGTTTCTGGAGTGTGTTATAGAATTGTAATTAACTTCTACTGCTCAGTAAATGATAAGGAGCCATCGATTACAAAAGACCATCATTATCTCTTTCTATTAGAGGGAGGTTTTGTCTATCTTCAGGGTAATTGCTCCATGAGTGTGGGGTAAGGTGAGGTGAGGTCTCCATGAACTACTATAGACAGTAATGGGAATAATCTGAACTTTTGGCTTTAGTTTGCATCACACTGTAGTCATCTAGCCAACTGAGTAACTCAGCCTCACATATTAATGAATTTCCTTGCATTGATAGTAGATATCTAGAAAGCTCATCATATATATTTCAGTTTACTATGCAGGTAGACTCCCCAGTTCCAACATGGTAGGATATTTGCAACAGTTTGAGCTTTGGCCCTAGAGAATTTTATTTAACCCAAGCTCTGAAGTTAGATTTAGTTCAAGGTGCACAAGCTATCTGAAATAATAGTTGCAATAGAAAACAAATTTACCCAAACCGGGGTTGTGAATTATTACTAACCATTTCAGTTGAGGCAGTAGTGATGGTTAAGAACATTCTAGAGCTATTTACATCTTTAATATTAGAATGGTCTTCACCTAGTATGACTGACTGGAGAGAGTAGCTGATCAAAACAGACCACTTACCCTGGGTCCCACAAATAAGATGGTTTATTCTTCAGTGGGACAGAATTGATTGGCAGTTCAGCAGGCCAAACCCCAACATGTGAAGCTGAGTAAAGAATGAGAATTCAGCATTTGTCCATTTCTTTCTTAACAAGGGGTTGTTTCAGCCAGAACTGAAAGGAGAGTAATAAATTTTACTGTCTAATTAGCCCAAGGGAAGCTTAGAGATTTCTGCCAGAATAAGAAGAACATCCTAAAAAAGGAAAGACTAATTTCAACTGCAAATGCGAGCTTGTAGGTAGGATTGGATCATAACCAAAGGATAGGGTGGTACACAAATTCTCTTTTGTAATACTTTCCAAGGAGCAGAAACGAACATATTGAGCTTCTCAGTGAAGTCTTATTTCTTATGTCTCATGTACAAGTGAACCGGTTTGGCTTACAATTAACCTTCCTTTATTAGGGTGTCTTTAAGTTCATGTTACATCATTCTTGGGACTTTTTATGGTACAGTGATAATGTTCCTATCTCTGAGCCAGGAGGACCAGGTTCCAGACCCATGTGCTCCAGCAGTGTGCAACATTTCTGAACAAATTGCTTGGAAAATATTTGTCGAAGCCCTTGTAAAGATATTCAGTAGATACTTACAGTAAGAAATTTGTAACAGTTTGCACTATTGTTTAGATATCGGAATATCAAAAATATTCTATACCTCACAGAACAGTTAATGCCAGGAGTAGACTACTTAACCTCCAAACCAGCACCAACAAGGAATATATAATTCATTTCCAGCAGTTGACCGATAATGGCAAACCAAAAAATATACCGAGTACTGTTCTATATTTGAAAGAATCAACAGGAAAGTAGGTGGCTTCTTTCTAGCACATCTGTCCAATGTTCTTTAATTATTGCCATAAATCTGCTGTAACAAAGTGGGAAGAATTCCATACTTTATCGAAGAATAGTCCAGGTAGATTGAACTTTTAATAAATTGGGTTTAAGGAACTAAGGGCTGAATTTTCCCATTTCCAGTCAAAATGTTTTATTGAGTGAAAATCATGACACTTGGTCTGTTATGTCTCATAGCTACTTTTCTCATAATCTTCCCTTCTTCACCTCAGTAATTATGTGTTTGGCTCCACTGTAGCCATGTCATCGATTTCCCATGGCATGGAAAAGCTCACCACTGCCAGGGGTTACAGCAAAGCTGCTCACCATTTCAGACACTGCGAGTCAGTAAATGCCCTTCATAGAGTAGTGCTCAAGCCTCTATTTTCAGGATATAGCACAGAAAGGGAAGTTATCTCCTTGGTTTGCCAACAGGCGCTTGCTGGAGGTTTGGATAATGGAGAGGAGGGCAATGTTTTAACCTGCTAATTGGCAAAGGAGGCCTTACTACTATACTACACCAACCTGGAATGATACAGTTGCCCAGATCAGTGCAGTGTCCAATATAAAATGCAGAAAGAAGGTGAGAAAGAAAGATCTTCCATGCTCCACAACAGTAAGTGCCACCATTTTCTCTGTGTTGCCCCACACACATGGGGTGGGTCACTTCTTCCACCATCTCTGCCACGGCACATACCACTCACCAAGACTCAAGGACTACAGCTCTCATTATTGAATGCTTCATGTCTACTTGAAATCTAAAGGTACTAACCCACCCTGTGCTTTGCGTTGAGTTTCTCCAAAAAAATTCTAATATGTTTGTGCACTTTTTAAGTTCTAATGTTCAAATTTTAACATTCATTTGAATATAACATAAGAATAAGAAGCAGGAGTATGTAATTCAGCCCTTCATGCCAGCTCCACCGTTTAACTTGACTTTCAATCTAAATCACATCTGTAAACAAAACTTTTTTTTTCAAAAAATCCTCAGTGGGACTAGTTTTCAGAAATATTGCTTCATTTCAGTAACTTAGATGACCTTCACTTCCACATATTATCTGACTCATAAATGAATCTGTTTTAACCTGCATTTCTGGTTGTGGAATGTTCTGATCTTTTAACCAAGCAGGAAAGCAAATGAAGTAATCTTCAGTGATCATAATATCTTCATAGGTAATTTGTTAAACTTGACAATGTTGATCCATACAGGACAGGTATAAAGGCAGCAGTATTAGATCATACAATATTTTATCTGCTTTTGGAATTGACATTTGTCTTAAGCCTACGCCCAAATACAGGTGTTTGGGGAAAAATCTAACTATAACCACTGTGGGGACTTCTCATTACTACTAGAATGTATTGCTTCACTGCTGGCTCTGAAATATTTCATTTGTTAACAGCATCAGAATGATTTTTCTTTTTGGCTGGGAGTTCACTGGTGTAATCCGCAAACAACATTTTTTAATTGAACACAGTGTTATGATTGTTTATTTTTACCTTTTATTAGAAAGTATGAATGTATCAATATCATTTTAGTGATTCCAAATACCTCATGATAATTGTCTTTGACATCCTTCCCCATCAAATGTTATGAAAATTATTTTCATGGCAAGTAAATGTAAAGAAAGACTTGTGTAAGTTCAGCTCCTAAATATTTGTCTTCCTGACAGTTAGTAGATTGTCTAGTCTTCTAGTAAACACAGTTGGAATGGAGCACAAGACAAGAAAATTAAGCAGTGGCTGGATATGTCAGATCTGGCCATCCCTAGCTATATTAGACCTTATTGTGACAAGGCATTTTTCTGTATTGAACAAGGTACTCACAACTGAGGAGAATAACTCAGTTCTTGAGAGATAGGTCAGTTTCAGATTATTCATAGTCTGGCAGAAAATCACTCATAATCTCAAAGAAAGTCAAAACCAGCTGCACAAAAGCACCAATGGGGGTTAATTCCACCTCCATACCTAGAAATCAATTGAGGTCTTAGTAAGTTTGGTAGCTGTGAAGATTTTATTAGTCCTCCATAACTGAGGCATGTTTTCAGAGATGTGTCAACATCACCAAAGTCACGCTGCAAAGTGGACAGCTTCTACTCTACTTACAGTCACCGAGGACTGGTGAACATCCAAGTCTAGATTAGAGTGATGCTGGAAAAGCACAGCAGGACAGGCAGCATCCAAGGAGCAGGAAAATTGATATTTCGGGCAATAGCCCATTCCTGGTGAAGGGCTTTTGCCCGAAATGTCAATTTTCCTGCTCCGTGGATGCTGCCTGTCCTGCTGTGCTTTTCCAGCACTACTTTAATCTAGACTCTGATCTCCAGCATTTGCAGTCCTCACTTTCGCCTGGTGAACATCCAAGTCATACCTCTGGTGGCATGGGCAGGCAATTGGGTAATTTAAATGAAAATCCACTCACAGATTTTGACTTTAGCCACATCAGCAGAAGAGGTTCCCTGCACTTACTCCATGAAGCAAGAAATATGGATTTTTCGCACTGCATTGTACTTACTTGATCAGATCATCATTTTCATGATTCCCTGAGGTGACAAGAGCATTGCCTCTGAATTTTTTCTGGGAAGAAACAAAATGGACAAGTAAGTCCTCAGGTAAATTACTTAAAAGGTATATGTTTTCCTATGTATTGCAGAAATACAATGCATAACATATGCCTTTTAACTTCAAGGATTTGTCAGTCATCTAACTCAGGAGCACTTTCTCACTTAAAGATCTGTGATTCAGTCAACTATACTAAGCTGTCATTCCAGTATGTACAATATACTTCCCGAAATGTCAGCCATTAGATTCATACTTGGCTTTGCTGTTGTAAATATCTTGGTCTGTGCAAAACAAGAAATAAAATAATGACATAAAATGTTCCTGTTAATGTAGGGTGTACTGATGCAGCTGGTAGGGGTGAATGAAGAGTATTATTTCAGATTCATAGAATATTTGCCATTTATGTCCTGCTGTGTTAAGCCTAACAAACCTATTTACTTACAGAATTTCAAAACAGAGTGAATAATAGTAGACCAATATGCAATATTCCTACATAAAGCCACCTCCTCCCATTCCTAAGGGAGATCTGTCTTTAATAAACACTGTAGGCCTTCAAGTATTTTGAATGTTTATCAGTTTAGTTTTCCCGAATAAATGAAGTCCAATAATCTCTGGAGAATTGCTGCCAATTAATTTCAAAAATGACAACATGTTTGGCATATATGATATCAACAAGTCATGTTTGTTTCAAACAGTTATTGGTTAAGCTTGCATTCCTTGTAGCATACTGCTGAAATGTTGCTTAAATCTTTCCATCACTCTCATATGCTTCCCAGAATGGACTGCCTGTAACTACACAAAATATGCATTTTTCCTTTTACAAGTTCAAGATAATTTCTAAGCCTTTATTTTCAATATCCAAAACATAAGTTGAATTTTTTTTGTTTCCAATTCTAGTTATCTAATCGGTTGAGAACACTTTTGCCAAAATGTACTTCTTTAAGTTTCTGTGCATTAAACTGCATTATTCCTTGTTGTTTCCTGCTACCTCAGCATCATCAGAATACTTGAATGTAATTATTCTGCCATTTACTACATATCTTATTTCAAGTGTTCAAAAAAAATGCCCAGTGGATCCTTAAAGAATTTTACTACCCATCATCACTTCCAAAAACAAAATCAAAATTCATAGCATTGAATAAGGCAATCACGCTGAGGATCTTTATGTTGACTGTTTGGTTTGGAAGTTTAGGAAGAGCTGCTGGCAAGGTGCTAATGCCAGTATACTGATAGTTCAGTATAGAGGCTAGAGTAATGATCTGAGGGCTTGGGTTCAAATTTCACGCTGGTAGATGGAATTCGTTAAAAATCTTGAGTTGAAAAGATAAACTAATAGTGAATATGTAAGAACTGTTGATTATTGATCACTCTGTCCTTTTGGAATATACTTATGCCTTCTGTCCTACATGTGACTCCAGGCTCACATCAATCTGATTGACTCTTAACAAGTAGAGGTACAGGCAAGAAATGCTGGCCTAGTTTACAATGCTTGAACACCATGAACAAATAAAAGACATTTGTAATTAATCTTATTGACTACTCTCTTCCCTTGATTCTAAGTCTACCTTGGCTTCAAATATTTCCTGTCATGTCAGCTATTCCTTGTGGCAAAGCATTCAAAGCTCTGACATCCAGCACCTAGAAATTTTTCCTATCTCTTCACTGTGGTAACTTTAAACATATGTGTCTCCCTCTGTGACTCCCCAACCAAAGGAAATAGTCTCTCTGTTAAAATGTTTCATAACTTTAAAGCTTCTGTTAAGTATCCTATTACCCTTCTCTGCTTTGGTGGAAAATATACCAGCATCTCACTTTTCCTCATAATTATAATTTCCACTCTAGCATAATTTTGATGAATATTTGTGTATGTTATTTATAGCTTTAATGTACTTTCTATAACATGTGGCCCAAAACTGCACACTGTGCTCTAATTGTACCAAACATATATTTTGGACAAATTTATCATTACTTCCTGCTTTTGTACACTGTGCCCTACTTACAAATTGCAAATGTAAGTGATCTTTTTATGGCTTTTTTTGCTTGTATTTGCATTTTCTTGGAAATAAGCATTTGGTTCACTCTATAATATTGTTCAGCCACACCCATCTTCCTAATTATTGACTTTCTTCTCAAAACATGTTCCTTTAAAATTATTCACATTGAATTGCATCTCACACCAATTTGTCAATTAAGCTAACCTCTGCACTCATCTGAAGCCCATTATAGTCTCCTTCACAACCATGTCTTTTTTGTCATAAATTTCCTAATTGTACTGCCAATATCCAAGTCCAAATCATTGAACTATATTTCCAGACCTTTTCCCATCTGATAAGACTCATTTAACTTAACTCTTGTCTGACAATCAGATGTTTCTTTTCATGCTGCCATATTCCCTTTCATATCTTGTACCTTAATTTTCATAGCAGATCTTATATTGCATGTTGAAAATCCAAACAACATACATTAAATGACTTTTATGGATAATATGTAAATCCCAAGGCAGCTTGATCCTCTATGTTATTTTCTTTCCTGATTATTCCTACCTTTCTTAATGCTCATTAATTTCAGACCATATTAGTGCCCCTACATATCAGAAAATTCTGTCCCTGTCTGTATTAGATTGCTTTAGGAAAGTACAGGGAAAGAAATTGTGTACAAAAGGTTACAACCCGGCTGTTGGGTCAATCTATTTAAATTAATGGAGTGTAAATCCTCCCACCCAGTTTTCTCCAAGCCTTGTGATCTGGCCATTTAGTACACCTAGACAAAGGAACTGGAAAATACTCCCCCAGCTGCTTACCCATAAATGAACAAAATTATATTTATGATTTGGATGAGGAACTAAGTGAAATATCTCCAAGTTTGCACGTGACAAGTTGAGTGCTGTAATTGTACCAAAAATGAATTTTGGACAAATTTAACATTACTTTCTGCTTTTGTACACTGTGGCCTACTTATAAATTGCAAACACTGTTGATCTTTCAGTGGCTTTATCAGCTTGTATTTTCATTTTCCTGGAATTGTATTTGGTTCCTTCTGTGATATTGCTCAGCCACACCTATCTTCCCATGTATTAATTTTTCTTTCAAATCATGTTCCTTCAAAATTGCATCTCACACCTATTTGCCAATTAATTTTATAGAACATATCTATTTTATAGAATCCCTACAGAGCAAAAAGAGGCCATTAGGCCCATTGAGTCTGTACCAACCCATCTTCCTTTTGTGAAGGGCAGGTCGTGCCTCACAAACCTTATTGAATTCTTTGAAAAGGTGACGAAGGAGGTTGATGAGGGGAAAGCGGTAGATGTGGTATATATGGATTTTAGTAAGGCGTTTGATAAGGTTCCCCATGGTAGGCTACTGCAGAAAATACGGAGATATGGCATTGAGGGTGAGTTGGAGGTTTGGATTAGGAATTGGCTGGATGGAAGAAGACAGAGGGTAGTAGTTGATGGCAAAGTTTCTTCATGGAGTGCCGTCACTAGCGGTGTTCCGCAAGGATCTGTTTTGGGACCATTGCTGTTTGTCATTTTTATAAATGACCTGGAAGAGGGGTTAGAAGGTTGGGTGAGCAAGTTTGCGGATGATACGAAAGTCGGAGGAGTTGTTGACAGTGAGGAAGGATGTGGCAGGTTACAGCAGGATATAGAGAAGCTGCAGAGCTGGCCAGAAAGGTGGCAAATGGAATTCAATGTAGCTAAATGTGAGGTGATTCACTTTGGGAAGAATAACAAAAAGATGGGGTACTGGGCTAATGGTTGGATACTTGGTAGTGTGGATGAGCAGAGGGATCTTGGTGTCCATGTACACAGATCTCTGAAAGTTGCCACCCAGGTAAATAGTGCGGTGAGGAAGGCATATGGCGTACTGGCTTTTATTGGTAGAGGAATTGAGTTCCGGAGTCCTGAGGTCATGATGCAGTTGTATAAAACTCTGGTGCGGCCGCATCTGGAATATTGTGTGCAGTTTTGGTCGCCATACTATAGGAAGGATATGGAGGCACTGGAACGGGTGCAGAGGAGGTTTACCAGGATGTTGCCTGGTATGGAAGGAAGATCGTATGAGGATAGACTGAGACACTTGGGGCTGTTTTCATTAGAGAAAAGAAGGTTTAGGGGTGACTTGATTGAGGTGTACAAGATGATTAGGGGGTTAGATAGGGTTGACAGTGTGAACCTTTTCCCGCGTATGGAGTCGGGTATTACAAGGGGGCATAGCTTTAAATTAAGGGGGGGTAGATATAGGACTGAAGTTAGGGGTAGGTTCTTCACTCAGCGAGTCGTAAGTTCATGGAATGCCCTGCCAGCAGCAGTGGTGGACTCTCCCTCTTTATGGGCATTTAAGCGGGCATTGGATAGGTATATGGAGGATAGTGGGTTAGTATAGGTTAGGTGGGCTTGGATCGGCGCAACATCGAGGGCCAAAGGGCCTGTACTGCGCTGTATTCTTCTATGTTCTATGTTCTATCCCATCCTATCCCTGTAACCCCACATTGACTCTGGCTAATCACCCTAGCCTGCACATCCCTGAATACTACAGGGCATTTTGGCATGGCCAATCTATCTAACATGCACATCTTTGGATGGTGAGAGGAAACCGAAGCACCTGGAAGAAACTCATGCAGACACGGGGAGAATGTGCAACATCCACACAGACAGTCATCCAAGGCTAGAATCAAAGATGGTTCCCTGGCACTGTGAGGCAGCAGTGCTAACCACTGTACCACCAAGCTAACCTGAAGCTGAAGCCCATTAGAGTTACTTATCGTTCACAACTTTCACACCCATTTGTTTGTTGTCATGGCAGTTGAAGTCTAATGTGAATAAATAAGGCATTATTCAATTTGACAATAAAACCAGGAAAGTAGTTTATTATCTTCATGATGATAGGCTGGTAAAGGGGAGGTGCAATGAGATCTGGGTGTCCTTGTACGACAGTTGCTGAAAATAAGGTGCAATAACAAGAGGATTCAAGTACAGGGGCAAGGATGTTTTGCAATTGTAGAATCATAGAGTCATAGAGATGTACAGCATGGTCCAACCCGTCCATGCCGATCAGATATCCCAACCCAATCTAGTTCCACCTGCCAGCACCTGGCCATATCCCTCCAAACCCTTCCTATTCATATACCCATCCAAATGCCTCTTAAATGTTGCAATTGTACCAGCCTTTACCACATCATCTGGCAGCTCATTCCATACATGTACCACCCTCTGCGTGAAAAAGTTGCCCCTTAGGTCTCTTTTATATCTTTCCCCTCTCACCCTAAACCTATGCCCGCTAGTTTTGGACTCCCCGTCCCCAGGGAAAAGATTTTGCCGATTTATTCTTTCCATGCCCCTCATAATTTTGTAAACCTCTATAAGGTCACCCCTCAGCCTCCGACGCTCCAGAGAAAACAGTCCCAGCCTGTTCAACCTCTCCCTGTAGCTCAGATCCTCCAACCCTGGCAACACCTTTGTAAATCTTTTCTGAACCCTTTCAAGTTTCACAACATCTTTCCAATAGGAAGGAGACCAGAATTGCACGCAATATTCCAACAGTGGCCTAACTAATGTCCTGTACAGCCGCAACATGACCTCCCAACTCCTGTACTCAATACTCTGACCAATAAAGGAAAGCATACCAAACGCCTTCTTCATTATCCTATCTACCTGCGACTCCACTTTCAAGGAGCTATGAACCTGCACTCCAAGGTCTCTTTGTTCAGCAACACTCCCTAGGACCTTACCATTAAGTGTATAAGTCCTGCTAGAGAGACTTGGTCAAACCACACCTGAAGTATTGTGTGCTGTTTGGGACTGTTTATCTCAGAAGGATGTTCAGGTTACAGAGTGAGTATAATGAAGGTTTACCAAATTGATAACTGGAATTGCAGGACTGCCGAATAAAGAGGGACTAGGTCACTTTGGACTATATTCACTGAGGGTTAGAAGAACGTGAAGGTCTCATAGAACCCTGTAACATTCCAACAGGACTGGACAGATAAAAGTAAGAAGGATGTTCCCAATGACCAGAGACTTCAGAACCAGGGGTCACATAAGGATATGGGGAAAGCCATTTAGGACTGAGATTAGGCAACATTTCTTCACCAAGAGCGTGTTAAGCCTGTGGAATTCTCGGCCACAGAAAGCAGTTGAGGCCAAAGCATTGAATGCTTTTAAGAAGGAGTTAGATATAGTTATTAGGGCTAAGGAAAGAAAAGGTATGGGGAGAAAGGAGGAATAGATACTGAATTGAATGATCAGCCATATTTATGATGAACAGCAGAGCAGGTTCAAAGGCCACATGACCTACTCTTACTCTTATTTTGTATGTTTCTATGTTAATGTGAACTACATGTTCCTGATTTTTTTCCCCTGTTCTGAAAAAGGAGTCTAACATTTTCTGCCCTTCAATTTATTGTATATTTTCTTATGTTAAAGAGGTTTGTTAGTGGTTAATGTGTCTCTATTTTTCCTCTACCTCCTTTAAAACTGCAGCATGTGCTCCGAAATTTGCAAAAAATTGAGCTGTAGTGTTCCTACTATGGTTTTGAGATTAGTGAGTGTTAGAAGAGGGATGGGAAATCAGGGATGGATGGCATCGAGGGATTTCCTGCTTAACTTGGAAATTTCCGAGTATCCATGTTGTCAGTATAGAATGCTGTGTTAGAGAAAATTAGGAAAGTTTATGGAGGACTGCTGACCTTTATATTTTTATTCCTATTAATGTTTTGAGAAATGTTCTAAAAATACTATTCTCCTGTAGAGCCTCATGTATGTATTTCCACAGCCCTGCATTTAATTTCCCCTGTAAACAATGGTTTATTAAGCATCTTTGCATTTTCACTTACAGGCAAAAGAAATCTTTGATTTTCTTTCTTTTCCTTCTTCATCCTTGAAGCCTTGGTGAATTTCTGCAGTGTATCTTGTAGGTAGTACATATTACTGCAACTGAGCATCAGTGGTGGAGGAAAGGGATGTTTGTGGATGCAGCGCCGATTAAGCAGACTGCTGTCTTCAGGATTTGGAGAAGCCGGTGTTGGACTGGGGTGTACAAAGTTAAAAATCACATAACATCAGGTTATAGTCCATTAGGTGGTCATCTGAATCACCTGATGAAGGAGCGGCGCTCTGAAAGCTAGTGCTTCCAATTAAACCTGTTGGACTATAACCTGGTGTTGTGTGATTTTGAACTTTGCTGTCTTCAGGATGGTGTCAAGTTTCTTGAGTGTCATTGGAGCTGCACCTATCCAGATAATTGGGAATATTCTATCACACACTTACGCCTTCTAGATAGTGGACATACTTTGAGGAGTCAGGAAATGAGTTACTTGCTGTAGGCTCCTTAACTTCACTCGCCTTTGTAATTACAGTATTTATATGGCAAGTACTGTACCGATTGGTTTCTGATCATAACCCCCAAGATGTTGATAATGGAGGCTTTAGTTAAGGTAACACCTTTGAATGTCAAGGGTCAATGGTTTTTGATTTTGTCTTGTTGGAGATGGTCATTGCCTGACATTTCTGTGACACTAATGTTATTTGCCATCCTTCAGCCCAAACCTCGATATTGTCCTGATTTGGCTGCATTTGACATTTTCTACTTCAGTATCTGAAGAGGTGTGAATGAGGAGGTGTAAATGGAGCTGAACATTGTGAACACCACTTCTTGATGGAGGGAAGTTCATTTTTGAAACAGCTGAAGATGGTTGGGTATAGGTCACTACCCTGTGGTATTCCTGCAGAGAAGTCCTAGAGCTGAGATGACTGACCTCCAACAACCCCTAGCATTTCCTTTATGCCAAATATGACTCCAACCATCAAAGAGTTTTCCTCTTGACTCCAACTGATTCCAGTTTTGCTAGGGCTCCTGGATACCACACTCGGTCAAATTCAGTCTTGATGTCAACAGTTGTTCCTCTCACCTCAGCTCTAGAATTCATCTCCTTCATTCATGTTTGAACGATGGCTGTAATGAGGGCAGACATTGAGTGGCCCTGGTGGAATCCGAACTGGGTGTTGGTGGCAGGTCGTTGCTGAGCTAGTGCTGCTTGATAGCATTGTGGATGACACCTTCCATCACTTTCCTGATGATTGAGCACAGACTGAGAGGGTGGCAATTGACTGGGTTAGATTTATCCTGCAATTTTCTAGACTGTCAGGTAGATGCCACTATTTTAGCTGTACTAGAGTAGGCTTCTAGGAGTGCAGCACATTCTGCAGTGTAAGCTTTCATAATAATTATGGAATGTTGTCAGGGCCCATAGCCTTTGCAGCATCCAGCACCTCCAAACCTTTCTTCATTTCTTGTAGAGTAAATTGAATTGGCTGGCATTTATGATGCTGGAACCTATGGAGGAGGCCAAGATCGATCATCCACTCAGCAATTCTGGCTGAAAATTGTTATAGATGCTTTACCTTTCTCCTTTGCACTGATATGCCAGGCTCCCCCATTCCTGAGGATGAAGATACTTGTGGAGTCTCCTCCTCCACTACCAGTCTTGTGTAGGTTCAGCAACATCTAATCTGTTGGTTGAAAGATCATTTTGCCCTGTGTTTCACTTGCTGCTTCTGTTGCATATGAGTAGCCCTGTTTTGTAACATCACCAGATTGATATCAGATGGACCAATGGGCTGTGGAGTGGTCGATGGAGTTTAATTTAGATAAACGTGAGGTGCTGCATTTTGGAAAGACAAATCAGGGCAGGACTTACATTCTTACTGATAAGATCCTGGGGAGTGCTGGTGAACAAAGAGACTTTGGCGTACAGGTTCATAGTTCCATGAAAGTGGAGTTGCAGGTAGATGGGTTAGTGAAGGCGGCGTTTGGTGTAGTTTTCTTTATTGGTCAGTGCATTGAGTGCAGGACTTGTGAGGTCATATTGCGGCTGTAAGGTTAGGGCCATTTTTGGAATACTGTATGCAATTCTGGTTTCCCTCCTACAGGAAGGATATTGTGAAATATGAAAGGGTTCAGAAAAGATTGACAAAGATTTTGCCAGAGTTGTACATTTGAGTTCTAGGAGATGCCGAACAAGCTGGGTTTGTTTTCCCTGGAGTGTTGAGGCTGAAGGGTAATCTTATAGAGGTTTATAAAATCATGAGGGGCATTAGTCGGGTAAATAGCCAAGGTCCTTCCCCTTGAAGGTAGGGGAGTCCAGAATGATAGGGCTTAGATTTAGGGTGAGAGGGAAAAAATTTAAAAGGGACCCAAGGGGGAACATTCCATACATGTGTGTATGGAATGAGCTGCCAGAGGAAGTGGTGGAGGTGGATACGATTATAACATTTAAAAAGCACCTGGATGGGTATATGAATAGGAAGGGTTTAGATGGATGTGGGCCAAATGCTGGAAAATGGGACTAGATTAGGTTAGGATATCTGCTCGGCATGTTGAGTTGAACTGACGGGTGTGTTTCCGGGCTGTACATCTCTATAACTCTGTAAAACCTCATTTTTTGGAATGCTTGAAGCTGCTGCTGACATGCCCTCTTGCAGACTTCATTGAAGCAGGATTGACCAAGTGGCTTGATGTTAATAGTAGAGAGAGGGTTATGCTGGGCCATGAATGTTGGTGTAGGATTCTACTGATGGCTAACAACACCTCATGGATGCCCAGTCTTCAGTCATTCAATCTGGATTCCTAGCTCAGTGATAATACAGGAATGCCACTGCCTCTAAACTAAATAATGGGAAGCATTTAGTTTCAGCTGCATGGAAAATTATGGAAAAAATTAAAGGAGGGGAGTGCTCAGCAGAAGTTATTAAAGTTTACAGTACAATCAATAGGACAGAGAGTACGGAAACAGTCAGGAAATGAACTTCAGGCACAGCAGTTGAAGGGGCAACTATGAGAAGGGGGGCAGTCAACACAGGACTGAGGGTGTTGCACTTAAATGCACACAGTATACAAACCAAGGTAAATGAGCTTGGAGCACAGATTGATACTGACAGGTATGATGTAGTGGGTATCACAAAGATATGACTGCAAGAGGATCAGGGAAATAAATTTCCAAGGATACTCATCCTATCAAAAGGACAAGCAGATGGACAGAGACGGTAGTGCTGCCTTGTTAATAAGAAATGAAATAAGTGATATAGCCCCGGAATGCATAGAATCTGCATGGGTAAATTTGAGGAACTGCAAAGGACAAAAAACCCTGCAGGATGTGGGAAGAAAATGTATCAGGAGATAGAAAAGACATATAAGAAAGGCACTATTATAATAATCATGGGGGACCTCAATATGTAGGTGGACTTGGAAAATCAGGTTGGTAGCAGATCTCAAGAAATGGAATTTATGGAATGTCTACGAGATGGTTTTTTTTTAAGCAGTTTATGGTACTGCCCATTAGTGGGAACAGGCCAGTCTGGATTAATGTGTAATGAGGCAGACTTGATTAGGGAGCGTAAGGTGAAAGAACCCTGAGGGGGCAGTGACCATCATATTATTTGAAATCCTGCAGTTTGAGAAGGAGAAGCTGGAAGAAGAAGATGTAACGGAATTGCAATCATAGAGTCAAAGTCAAAGAGTCATACAGCATGGAAACAGACCCTTTGGTCCAACTTGTCTATGCAGACCAATGGTAACCACAAAGACATGAGGCCAGATTTGATTGGAAGGGGAGCCTAGCAGGGAAGATGATGGAGCAGCAATGGCAGGAGTTTCTGCGGATAATTCAGGAGGCTCAGCAGAAATTCATTTCCAGAAAAAAGAAACAGACTATGAGCAGGATGAGACAACCATGGCTGACAAGGGAAATTAGGACAGCATAAAAGCAAAAGGAAAAGCATAGAATGTGGCAAAGATTAGTGGGAAGCCAGATGATTGGCAGGTGTTTAAAAACCAGGAGAAGATAACTGAAAAAAGCATTAAGGGGAAGAAGATGAAATATGAAAGTAAGCTAGCTAGTAATATAAAATAACATTGCAAGAGGGGTTTTTAAATATCTAGAAGGTAAGAGAAGGGCAAGACTGGACATTGGACTGCTAGAAAATGAAGCTGGAGAAGTAGTAATGGGGAATGAAGAAACAGTGAAGGAACTGACTTGGTACTTTGCATCAATTTTCACAGTGGAAAAGATAGGCAGGTTGTCTGAGGGGGTGGGGTTGCCTTATTAATAAGAAATGAAATTTAATCAATCGTAAGAAATGAGGTAGAGTCAGATGTATAGAATCTGTGTGGGTAGAATCGAGGAATGGCAAAGGTGGAAAACCATAGTTGGAGTTATGTACAGGCCTCCAAATAGCAGCCAGGAAATGGGCGCAAGATACACCAGGAGAGAGGAAGGATGCGTAAGAAAAGCAAAGTTACAGTAATCATGGGGGATTTCAATGTGCGGGTGGACTGGGAAAATTAAGTTGGCAGTGGATTGCAAGAAAAGGAGCTTGTGGTGGAGCCCACAAGGGAACAGGCAATACTGGATTTAATGTTGTGCAATGAGACAGACTTGATAAGGGAGCTTAACGTGAAGGACCCCTTAGGAGGCAGTGATCATAATATGATTGAATGTGCTCTGCAATTTGCGAGGGAGAAGATAGAGTCAGAGGTAATGGTATTACAGGTGAATAAAGGTAACTACAGAGGCATGAGGGAGGAGCTGGGTAGAATTGACTGGGAGAGAAGCCTAGCAGGAAAGACAGTGGAACAGCAATTGAAGGGGTTTCTGGGAGTAATTCAGGAGACAAAGTAGCGATTCATCCTGAGGAGAAAGAAGCATGGTACAGTGAGGATGAGGCAACCATGGCTGACCAGGGAACTCAAGCATAGCATAAAAGCAGAGTGGAAGCATAAAATGTGGCAAAGGGCAGTGGGAAACCAAAGGATTGGGAAGCTTACAAAGACCAACAGAGGGCAACAAAAAAAGATATAAAGAGGGAGAAGTTTAAATATGAGGGTAAGCTAGCCAGTAATGTAAAGGAAAGCTGTAAGAGTTTCTTTAGATTATATAAAGGGCAAAAAAGAGGCAAAAATGGACATTGGGCTGATTGAAAATGACACTGGAGACATGGTAGTAGGGAGCAAGGAAATGGTTGAGGAACTGAACAATTACTTTGTGTTGCTCTTCACACAGGAAGACATGAATAATTATCCTAAACATTCAAGAGAGTGAGGGGGCAGAGCTGAGTATGGTGGCCATCACAGAGGAGAAGGTGCTAAAAAGATTGAATGGCCTGAAGTTGCATAAATCACCTGGACCAGATGGACTACGGGAGATAGTTGAAGGGATAGCAAAGGCATTAGTTGTGATCTTCCAGGAATCGCTAGAATCAGGGAGGAGTCTCGGGGACTGGAAAATCACTAATGTGACATCTCTGTTTAAGAAGGGAGTAAGGCAAAAGATGGAAAATTACCAAAGATTAGCCTAACCTTGGACGTGGGTAAGGACCTGGAATCTATTGTGAAGGATGAGGTTTCTGAATACTTGGAAGTGTGTGGTAAAAATAGGCAAAGTCAGCATGGTTTCATCAAGGGGAGGTCATGCCTGACAAGTCTTCTAGAATTCTTTGAGGAAATATAAACAGGTTAGACCAAGGAGAGCAAATGGATGTTATCTATCTGGACTTCAAGAAGGCCTTTGACAAAGTACCGCACCAGAGGCTACTGAGTAAGATAAGGGCCCATGGTGTTAGAGGCAAGACGCTAACATGGATAGATGCTTGGTTGTCTGGCAGAAAGCTGGAAGTGGGGATAAAAGGATCCTTCTCATTAGGGCAGCCGGTGACAAGTGCTGTTCCGCAAGGGTCAGTGTTGGGACCATAACTTTTCACTTTGTACATTTACGATCTAGATGAAGGAACTGAAGGAATTCTGGCTAAGTTTGCAGACCATAAAAAGATAGGTAAAGGGACAGGGAGCACTGAGGAATCGGGGAGGCTGCAGAAGGATTTGGACAGGGTAGGAGAATGGGCAAAGAAGTGGCAGATGGAGTACAACATACGAAAGTGTGAGGTGATGCACTTTGGTAGGAAGAATAGAGGCATGGACGATTTTCTAAATGGGGTGAAAATTCAGAAATCTGAAGTGCAAAGGGACTAGGACGTTCTAGTCCAAGATTCTCTCAAGGTACACTTGCAGTTTGAGTCAGTAGTTAGGAAGGCAAATGCAATGATGACATTTGTTTTGAGAGGACTTGAATAAGAAAGCAGGGATGTACTTCTGAGGCCTGTGGTGGCACTGGTCAGAGTTCATTTGGAGTACTGTGCACAGTTTTGGGCCTCATATCTAAGGAAGGATGTACTAGCCCTGGAGCATGTTCAGAGGAGGTTCATGAGAATGGTCCCAGGAATGAAAAGCTTAACATATGAGGAATGTTTGAGGACTCTGGGTTTATACTCGATGGAGTTTAGAAGGATGAGGAGGGATTTAATTGAAACATACAGAATACTGTATGACCTGGACAGAGTAGGTGTTGTGAAGATGTTTCCATTGGTAGGTGAGACTAGGATCCGAGAGCATAGCCTTAGAGTAAATGGCAGACTTTTTAGAATGGAGATAAGGTGAAACTTCTTCATCAGAGAGTGTTGAATCTATGGAATTCATTGCCACAGAAGGCTGTGGAGACCAGGTCATTGAATATATTTAAGACTGAGATAGATAGGTTCTTGAGTATCAAGGAGATCAAGGGTTATGGGGAGAAAGCCGGAGAATGGAGTTGAGAAATTCATCAGGGAGGAAGTGAGGACTGCGGATGCTGGAGATCAGAGTCAAGAGTGCGGTGCTAGAAAAGCATAGCAGGTCAGCCAGCGTCCGAGGAGCAAGAGAATCAACATTTCAGGCATAGAAACGTCGATTCTTCTGCTCCTCGGATACTGCCTGACCTGCTGTGCTTTTCTAGCACCACACTCTCAACTGAGAAACTTATTAGGCATGATTGAATGGCAGAGCAGACTCAATGGGCTGAATGGCCTAATTTCTAGTCCTATATCTTATGGTCTTATGGTCATATGAAAACACAGAAGCATACCAGAACTTCAAGAGAATCGGGGGGTAGAGGTATGTGTGGTAGTTGTCACTAAGGAGAAGGTGCTGGGGGAATTGAAAGGCCTGAAAGGTCACATGGACTATAACACAGGGTTCTAAAGGAGGAGGTTGTAGAGGCATGGGTGGTGATCTTTCAGGAATTACTGGAGTCAGGGAAAATCCCAGAGCACTGGAAAATGGGTAATTTAACACCCCCATTTAAGAAGGGAGAGAGGCAGAAAACAGGAATGTATAGACCGGTTAGCCTGACTTCGATTGTTGGTAAGATTTTAGAGTCCATTATTATAGATAAGATTGTGGAGTACTTGGAAGTGCACAGCTTCTTCAAAGGAGGCCATACCTGACAAATTGTGAGTATTCTTTCTGGAGGTAACAAGCAAATTAGACAAAGGAGAGCCAGTGGGTGTGATCTATTTGGATTTCTAGACGGCATTTGACAAGGTGCCACCTAGGAAGATAAAAGCCCATGATTTAGGGGTAAAGTACTTAGATGGATAAAGAATTAGCTGACTGGCAGAACACAGACAGTGGGGATAAAGTGGTCTTTTTCAGGATGGCAGCAGGTGACTAGTGGTGTTCTGCAGGGAGGAGAAAGTGAGGACTGCAGATGCTGGAGACCAGAGTTGAAAAATGTGGTGCTGGAAAAACACAGCAGGCCAGGCAGCATCCGAGGAGCAGGAGAATCAATGTTTCAGGCATAAACCCTTCTTCAGTGATCCAGGTTGCAACCACAACTATTCACATTATATATTACTGATCTGGATGAAGGAACTGAGGGCAATTGTTAGTAAGTTTGCCAATGACACAAAAATAGATTGGCAGGGGGTCGGGCAGTAATGGTGATGAAATGGGAAGGCTTCGGAAGGACTTGGCCAGGCTAGGAAAGCGAGCAAGGAAGTGTCCACTGGAACACAATGTGGGAAAATGTGTGAGGAAAATGTATGGGAAAGGGAGGCTGTGCACTTTGGTAGGAAGAATACAGGTATAGACTATTTTCAAAACGGGGAAATCTGAAGAACAAAGAGCCTTGGGTGTCCTAGTTCAGAATTCTCTAAGGTTAACATACAAATTCAATTGGCAGTCAGGAAGGCAAATGTAATGTTAGCATTCATTTCAAGAGGGCCAAAATATGAGCAAAGATGTACTACTGAGGCCGTAAAAGGCTCTAGATGGCCCCATTTGGAATATTGCGAGCAGTTTTGGGCCCCATTTCTAAGGAATGATGTACTGGTGTTGGAAGAGTCCATAGGAAGTTTACAAGAATGATCTTGGTGGTATGAAGCTCTTGCCATATGAGGAACAGTTGAGGACTCTGGGTTTGTACTCAATCAAGTTTAGAAGGATGAGGGGGGAATCTGATTGAAAATTGCTGAACACTGAGAGTTGGAGGTGCTGGTTGGACTGGGATAGACAAAGTTAAAAATCACACAACACCAGGTTATAGTCCAACAGGTTTATGAGGAAGCACTAGCTTTCGGAGCGCCGCTCTTTTATCAGGTGATTGTACAGGTTAAGATCATGCTCACTGAATTTATAACCAAAGCAGTCCAGTGTCATGGATCAATGTTATGAACAGATGTATCTGTGGCAGGGAGATTGGTGAAGATGAGGTCAGATATATTTTTTTCTTTGGTTCCCATACCACCTGCTGGAGATCCAATCCAGCAGCAGAGTCTTTTAGAACTTAGTCACCAGCTCTGCTGCTGCTAAGCCACTCCAGTTAAGTCTCCCAGAGTTCATTCTGTGTCCATGCCATTCTGAGGACATCCTCAAATCTATATTATTGTCTTCAATGCAGTTATAGATTGTACTATAGCCAGATTTTCAGATTACACTAAAATAGTTGGGAAAAGTAAGCTGCAAAGAAGAAATAAGAAATTTGCAAATGGCTATGGTTAGGTTGGGTGAATGGGCCAAAATTTAGCAGATAAAGTTTATCATGGATCAGTGTGAGCTTATTCATTTTGGTCAGAGGAATTGAAAGGTAACTTATCTAAATGGAGAGTAATTTCAAAGAGCTGCAGTATGGAGGGATCTGGGTGTCCTCATGAATGAATTGCAGAAACTTAGTATGCAGATCCAGCAGGTAATAAGGAATGCACATGGATGTTTGGCATTTATTGCTAAAGGAATAAAGTATAAAAGTTGGGACTGTGCTACTTCAACAAGGCGTTAGTAAGAACACACCCCAGGGGGTTTGATTACAATCTTGATCCTCTTACTTCAGGAGAAATGTAGTTGTTGGAGTCCGATCAGAGGTGGCTCACTAGATTGATTTCCAGAGATTAGGGGTTTGTTTTATGAAAAGAGTTTAGGCTGACACTGTCTGGAGTTTAGAAGAATGAGAGGAGATCTAATTGAAGTGTATAAGATGCAAAAGGGGATTGACAAAGTACGTGTCGAGAGGATGTTTTCTTGTGGGCAATCAAGAGTGAGAAGTCATGGTTTTAGGATAAGGCATAGCACATTTAAAACAGAGATGAGGAGAAATTATTTCTCGCACGTGGTCATGAATTTGTGACATTCACTATTGTGATGATGTCGCTCCTTTAACAAGGCTATGTTGCCTTGTTTTTTTTTTCAGGAGATCATAAGGACACAGGTTCCAAAACGTCTGGGTTTGAAGGGTTTTAGGGCAAATTTGATTACAGCTAACAGTTACCCTCAGGCAAATGGTTTTTAAGTTTAAAAAAAACAATTGTACAGTAAAAGGGGAATGGCCAGTTCTCCCAGCTTCTCTCTGGTTTGGTCTGGCTTTTCACTGAAAGCAGTCAGGCAGTTTTAAATTTGCTAATCCAAGAAACAGCTACATGGAAAAGAGATGCTGCCATCTCTCTCACTCCTGTAAGACCCTGTGTTTGATTTTATTTATTTTGCCAAGGGGTGTTGATGGAGATTGTTGCAAGAATTGGGAACAGAATCATTAAGTAGGTATAATCTGTTGTATTTTTGGACAGATTGTTATTCTGTACTCTGTTCTCTTTTGTTTTGCATCTCATTCAGTAATCTTGTAAATAAATTCTGTTTTGTTTAAAACTAAGTGGTTTGACCAGCAGCATCCCTCCTGGAATATCCACCCCACACCTGCTTAAAACAGCTAACAGGGTTAGGGTCTGGGATACTTTCTTGATATGTCTTTGAGGGGATCTGGCCTGGTCCAAAACACTACTCTATGTACGATGGATGCCAGGACATTGAGTGCATTTAAGGAGGTGATAAACAGATTTTGAATGAGCAATGGGCTGAAGCATTAAGGAGACCAGGCAGGAAAGTGAGCTGAAGCCAAGATGAGATCATTCATGATAATGTTAAATGGCGGAAAAGATTCAAAGGACTGAATTGCTTACTCCTGCTCCTTGTTCTTATGTTCTTAAGTAGTGCTCAACATGGAGGAGCACAGATTAATCAGCCAAGGGAAAGTGTCACATGGTAATCAGCAGGAGCTTTCTTTGCCTATGATTGATGTAATGCTGTGTTGCTGTATGGGATTAGGAACCAATGTCATTGACTCCCATTGGATTTCCCTCCTGACGTTATTCCATTGTGTTGCCACCTCTGCTGGGTCTGTCCTGATGGTGGGAGAGGACATACCCAGTGACAGTAATGCTGGTATCTGGGATATTGTCTGTAAGGTATGATTCCATGCACATGACTATGTAAAGCCGTTGCTTGACTGATCTGTGAGACAGCTCTCCCAATTTTCACACTAGCTCCCAGATTTCAGTACCGCGAACTTTGCAGGGTAAACAAGGCTGTGTTTGTCATTGTTGTTTTCAGTGCCAAGTGATCCTTCTCATTTCTTTCCCATCTTGAGATTTTCTTGTGGTTGGTACAACTAGGTAGCTTGTGAGGCTATTTCAGAGGACAGTAAAGAGTCACCCACAAGGCTGTTGATCTGCAGTCACATGTAGGCCAGACCAGGTAAGAACAGCAGATTTCCCTTCCTAAAGGGGATTAATGAACCTGATGGTTAATTATGACAATCAACAATGGTTTCTTGGTCATTGTGAGAGTTTTAATTCCAGATACTTTTCACCCTTCATTTTGATTTGAATATATAAGCTTTCATTCATCAACTTAGTCTTTTTTTTTCTAGCTTCGTTTTTGACGTTAACACTAATTACTTGATCTAGTTTAGGTTGGTAAATTCAGTGCTTACCTGTAAGACTAACCCCTACTCCTCATTATAATTTAATGTCACTTTTCAATTTCTTTCTTGTCTGTCATTCATCTTTCTCTGCTCCTGTCATCTGTTTTTTTTTCCATTGAGATTTCCATGTCACCAAAGCCCCATAAAATTGAAGCAAGATTTTTAACTATGTGCTCAAATCCCCTTGTGACCAAGGCCAGTATACCATTTGCCTTCCTTATTGACCTTTTCACCTGCATCTACTGACTCATGAAAAAAAACCATCCAATTGAATTTGGACACCAATACCTCCTAAGTTCCTACCTTTTAAGGAGTGGTTCTTCTGTTTTTTTTTCATTATCAAATTAGATAACAAAACTCTTATTCATTTCATTCACAGTCCAAAGATGTGTAGGTGAGGTGGCTTGGCCTTGGGAGATTCAGGGTTACAGCGATAAGGTCTGGGTCTGGGTCTGGGTAGGATGCTCTTTGGAGGGACTGCATGGGTTGTTTCCACACTTGTGATTCTACAATTCTATATTCCATTATCCATGTTCTGACTGATTCACTTGTCCTGAACAAGTCTGCTTGAACTCCTTTTAGCTGCCTCATAACTTACTCCCATCTAGTTTTGTGTCATCAGCAAATTTGAAAATATTGGAGATGGACCCTACATCCAAACTATTTGTATAAATTATGACCAGCTGCAATCTTTACACAGATTTTTGTGGTACCCCTACTGCCAACCACAGTGTGCATAGCTAACTACACACTCTGAGGTTAGATCATAATTTTTTTATAAGTAGAATTTCTACAGTAATGCAATGAGTTATGTACCTACAATATAAGTGAATAATAGAATCCGATCTCTGCTTGACAGTAGCTATGTGCAAAAATTTCTCATGTTATCTTTCTTTATTTTATTTCACTGCAGCCCCATCAGTCAGCCAGGGAGGAAATAAAGTATAGTATGACCATAAATCATTAGTACATCAGCAATTGAAACCAACCACAAACAAAAGAAACAAATATGAAAAGCTCCTTGAAGTGCTGAAGAATGATGAGCTGCAGGTTTGGCTTTTCACTTTGTGGAAAACTGCCAATTAGCAAAGTGCTTTTCAACAGGAAGGTAAAGAAACTCATTGTGAGCATTATCACTATTCCATTGTTATATATTTTCTACATAAGAAGAACAATTGCTATCTAGGTAAAGGTTTGAGAATAGGTTATCAGTCTACATTACCAGATACAGGGAATGGATATGGCAGCAAGATCAGTAAACAGAGAGCAGAAGGAAACTGAATAAAACCAAGGGAAATAGCCTTCAGATTAGAATCAATTTGCACATATTATTATTTATCATTATTATTTAATATTAATACAATTTAATATTCTTACATTTAATTTGTTTTTAAAGGGTGAGATAAAAAAAGACACATTTCTATACAACTTTCCAATTCACTATGTGGCAATACAATGGCTTTAAGAGGTTTATTTTGTCCTTTTTTAATGAAGAAAGGTTGAGACAGAGGTGAAATGTGGACTGCTCAAAGTCAATCAAGTAAACAACTTGTGAAGCCTTGGGTTTTTTTAAAAGTTGGAATAACAGAAGCAGCCTGAATGGGTGGGGTCAAACTCTGATAGAACCAGGATTTTTAGGTTTAGCTTTCTGCAGTTGCTGGGGTCTTGAAACTGGATGTGGAAGCTCTTATTCCCCTCTCTGTAACAGCGAAATGCTGGGATTCTCTTCCTGCTGTTAGAATTGCATGTGAGACAATCTATTTTACTGAATTTGCCAAGAATGTGCTTATGTGCTATTACGATACAGGAAGAGTTAGTTAATGGTAGTTAACATGTATATATTTTTAAGCATTTTGATGGAGTTAAAGTTAAGCCAATTTCTTTCTTTTATGTTTTTATCTATATTTAATTGCGTGTAAAAATAAAGTATGTTTTGCTTAAAGTCAAGTAGTTTGACCAATTTTTGCTACATCTGGAACACAACGCCTTACACTTACCTTCGAAAATAAGAAACACTTCGGGTCTAGACTATCTTCTTCACATATTTTGAGGGGGTTCGTTCTGGCCCATAACAACTAATAGTGGGAAAAATGATTTTGTTGGGTGTTAGCCTTAATTGAATGTGAACTTAGGGATTCAGGTGGCTCAGACCTGTTTATAGAAATAAATCAATTCATATATGCTCATATAATCTATGATGGTACTCTAACAAGATGTTGCCTTTTTTTAACATTGAATGAAAATAAAATATATTTAATTTATTTCTTTATAATTCATTAAAGCAGTTAATAGTACTCACTATCTTATTTAATTTTTTATTCCTGGAAGACATGAGCTAGATATACAATTTGCTTTCTTATGGAGTAAAGGGTTCACACAGCAATGTTCAATGCCCACATAGTGACTGGGGTCTCTTGTGTGAAAGTTTAAAATCTGGCTAGTTGATAGCTGCTTGAATTAAGGCTCAATTGCAGAGAAGGAATACTGGATGAAAAGGTGAATGCTAAGGTCTTGAATATGGCTTTGTAGCAAAGGTGCTTTCAGCAACCAGCTTATAAACCATGACCTGCTATATCCAGCATGAATAAAGACAGAGCTCTGAGAGATATTCAATCGTACCCACTTGGCAGAAATAATCTGACCAACTGGTCTTACTACTGTAGAACAAAGGTGTGTTTCCATGGGGACAGAATGTAAGAGAAGCATACTTGTCTTTTTGAACGGCAAGGTTGACTGCGACCATTGCAAGGTTTTGAATGCTAATATTAACAGTCCATTAGGTGGAAATTCTTAAGTGAATAAGAATAAAGTACTGTAGGATTTTGAAACAATTTCCAGCATATTTTAAAACAATGTAACATACAAATTAAGAATGTAAGGTACGCCAGAAACTATCTCAAAGGCTGTGAGCCAAGGGATTTTGAGCAAAACAATTACATTCAATTTATGAATGTAGTTTTTGCATAGTTTTGATATATTAATGATAACAGATTAATCTGGAAATGTTTTCCTTTGCATTTGATTGCATTGAAAAGTACAATGGAATCCATGTACATATCATTGTCCCATCGACTTCAAAGTTTTTTGTTCTTACATTAATGTTTCAAACATGTCCATCCAACTTTCAAAATGTGGTCATTTGTCTGAAAATGCTGACTAACAGTATTTTCTGTGCTGCTAATTTTCTAACTTCAATGACAGCATTGGGATTTCTATTCGAAAATTATTTTATTTGTAATTGACAACCAATTTTGACAAACACTGTAGGACATAACATGATCCAGTGACTTAAAACAGACGTGTGATACAGTCAAAGTATTTGTATTTACACTGAATTTTAGGATAGAACAGCAAATTTACTTTTCTTTGGACATATTGACTGACTTCATGCTTGCAAAACGCACTCTGGCATGCAACAGTTGCAATATTTGCAAACAGTAAAAAAATGTTGTATATAAAAACCACAAAAATGTAGAAAGCATAGGGCCCTATTTGCATAAAATAAGGCTTCACATGACTAGATACTTAATGTTTTGAGCCCAGTGATCACGTTCTGAAGAAGGGTCACTGGACTCAATGCATTAGCTCTACTTTTTCTCCACAGATCCTCAACCTTCTGAGAGTGTGAGCTGAGACTGCTCTGAATGAGGCATGGACGACATCCATTGGAAATCAAACTGTATGCTTGCAGGTCTAAAATACAAATTTAACATGTGGAATTTCATACTTTTTAATCTTCACCTAATTTTATCCAAAGCTCCTGTGATGTCACCCTTTTCCCGAAATTATCTATGCTCTCCCTTGTTGTTGTGAAAACAGCATCATTAATTATGGAACGGGAAGGATGTACTAATATTGATTTCAGTAGAAACCAAAATGTTTGGAGTGTAAAATACAGACACAACATATTTAATGTAGTTTCATTGTAAATAACTGCTAAAAATATGTGGAACATGAACAGAAATGCACATCAAAATTGGCCATTGCTAAAAAGAGTAAATGCTATGAAATTACTTACTTTCCAGATTAAATAATATGAGGGATATACTTTAATTTTAATCATTTATGAATATAGTTGCTGATACAATAAATGAATGTCTAACCAGCATTTGTTTGAAAATGTCTCCTCTTTTATCAGCACGGATTGTACAAAAGCAGCCTTGTCAAAGTCATATTGTACTGTTGATTAAGCAATAGCTAAATCTGCTTAGAAATTTTATGAACAAAACATGAACCTCAGTCAGCCAGAAGGAGTTCAGTTCTTTCGCAGACACATACCATGGCAGGCATCTCATCTCCTGCGGCATCAGCAGAGCATTTCCATTTGCATGTAGCAGAATATTACAGACAGCCATTCACAGCAGGTTACCCCTCTGGGAAAGGAAATACATTTCAAAATGTAAGAGGAAAGTACAGATTTCAAAAATGTCGGTTGAAGGTACTGTTTACAACTACTAAGAAGTGTACTAAGTAGTGCCAACAATATACCAATAAGCTGTATATCTTCAAGGTTCAGTGGGTTCGACTTGTTATCACGATCAAAATGAATTACGTAGTGAATTACACCTCCATAAATCACTTCTTAATTTATTTAATGTGTGGAATTTCATACTCCCTAATCTTTAACTAGGTTTATCCAAAGCACCTGTGATGTCACCCTTTTCCTGAAATTGTCTATGCTCCCTCTTGTGGCAAAATATGAAATATAACATTTTGATGAATGTTTTCCAGGAAGCAAAGTGGCAATTTATCAATTTTTAAATTAGGTTCAGTGAAGAGATCAATGTAACAACTGACCCAGAACATCAAATGAAATATTTGTGCACCGTTTTAGTGCTACATTTTGTCTCTCTATAATAAATGGGGAGTGTGGAGGTAAAGATATTTCCATTAAATGTGGAGTTCTTCCTCAACCTCATCTTTCTTTGTAAAGGAAATCAGTGAGACGAATGGATAGGGATAAGCCATAATTAACAAAAGGCAAATAGATTATTTATTCATTCAAGCTTAAAAATACTAAAAATCCATAACAGTATATTCAAGCAAACAAAAGATCACAAAAATAACAGATAAAAAATTGATCATTTTGATGACACCTGTGAAAATTAAAATACTACTGAATAATGAACTTGAAGTGGAATGTATTGCATCATTAGTTGCTTATTTTGGCTAAGGAGTGCTGATTTGAAAAGGAATGTAATTAAAAATAAACCTAGGGCATCCAAATACAAAAATACAATTAGCTGAATGTGAGTTTAGCACAGTGGATTAGCCACACAACCTAGGTCCCTGAAGTTGTGATTCAGTTAAGACAGACTTCTCTCTGCCAGTTATCAGTTTTAAGTGAAATTAGTACTTGCAGTGTATAATAGGAATCAGCTTTCTCCTACACTTGTACTAAATTTCCAATTTTACCTCTGAAAAAGCATTATAATGGCTTTAGTAGGTAATGGAAGAGTTTAATATAGAGTCCGTTTTAAGATTCTGTGTAGATTACTTGGGCACAGTAAGCTTTGCTTTGGATCTGACTGAGCTATAACTGATCTGGGAGTACTTAATACTGACATCTAAGTGCCCGCAATATTGCTTCCATCCTCAGCCCTATATTCCTCACGTTGAAAAGCACTTCAAAAGAAACTCAATTTCAAAGGCATAATATGCAGAAGAAATTGCTCTCACTTGCTTTTTTTTATTTCCTTGTCTCATCTCTGATCTTCTTGCATCTCATCATGCCCGTCTCTTCCACTCACCTGCCAGACTTTAGCTCTGGTTTCATATTTGGTAATGTGCTTAATATGAAGTACTAGTTTTTTTGCTGAGAACTAACTTTGCAATTGACAATGCAAGGCTCATAAACCTGCAAAGTTTGTCATTTACTTGATTGACATCAGTGTTTCCTGTTGAAAGCTTTGGCTAAACACCATAACCTCTACATTCAAAACACCTTATCCAAATCAGATCTTGGGGAATAAATTCTGGTGCATTTAATTACATATTGTCCTATTTATCTCCCTTGAGGCCAATGCTTTCTATTTCCATCTTTCCAAAAATATAATTAAAAAACTCCTGAGGCATCAGCTTCTGAAGCACTACACTTTTTTATAATTAGTCACGCATACATAAAGCGCTGAAGTCCCTTCAAATGTTTACTGCATTACAGTATGTAGAAATTAAGTTAATGTGATATGTTTCAGTTTGCTTCACAAACACTTAATAGTTAAAACATGCCTTTCTTTTGTCTCACTTCTTTTTGTGCACAGCTGTAAAGTGATTGAGCGAGTAGCTGATCTGTTATCATGTCTGTCATCAATTCAGGTCTGAGTCTATTGCTGGGGAGCGTTCATTAGACATGCAAATTAAATAATAGTTCAGTCTTCACTGTTTTAGACTAGGACATTTGTTGTGTATTTTGGATAGCACAATTGAGATTAAATCCCAGTAATGAGCAGGAAATCCCAGCCTGAAGCATGACCATAATCTGTTATTCTGTGACATGACGTACTTATGCAACTACTTAATAGTTATTGGGTTTATATACCTAAATATCATTAATCTGAAATCTGCCACAGATCAGTTCATTGCCCTGTCTGAATCATAACATGCCTTACATAGAACATAGAACAGTACAGGCCCTTTGGCCCTTGATGTTGCGCCAACCTGTGGAACCAATCTGAAGCCCATCTAAACTACACTATTCCATTTTCATCCATATGGTGGCACGGTGGCTCAGTGGTTAGCACTGTTGCCTCACAGCACTTGGGTCCCAGGTTTGATTCCAGCCTCCGGTGACTGTCTGTGTGAAGTTTGCACATTCTCCCTGCATGGGTTTGCTCCAGTTTCCTCCCACAGTCCAAAGATGTGTTGGTCAGGTGAATTGGCCATGCTAAATTGCCATAGTGTTAGGTGCATTAGTCAGAGGGAAATGGGTCTGGGTGGGTTACTCTTCGGAGGGTCGGTGTGGACTGGTTGGGCTGAAGGGCCTGTTTCCACACTGTAGGGAATCTAACCTCTAATATGTTTATCTAATGACTATTTAAATGCTCTGAAAGTTGGCAAGTCTAATACTGTTGCAGGCAGTCCGTTCCATGCCCCTACTACTCTCTAAGTAAAGAACCAACCTCTGACATGTGTCCTATATCTATCACTCCTCAATTTAAAACTATGCCCCCTTGTGCTAGCCATCACCATCTGAAGAAAAAGACTCTCACTATCCACCCTATCTAACCCTCTGATTATCTTGTTTGTTTCAATTAAGTCACCTCTCAACCTTCTTCTCTCTAACGAAAACAACCTCAAGTCCCTCAGATGTTCCTCATAAAACCTTCCCTCCATACCAGGCAACAACCTAGTAAATCTCTTCTGAACCCTTTCCAAAGCTTCCACATCCTTCCTATAGTGCAATGACCTACACAATACTCCAAGTGCATAATGCTGTGACATGACCTCATGGCTCCTAAACTCAATCCCTCTATCAATAAAAGCTAACACACCATATGCCTTCTTAACAACTCTGTCAACCTGGGTGGCAACTTTCAGGGATCTATGTACATGGACACTGAGATCTATCTGCTCATCTATACTACCAATAATCTTACCATTAGCCCAGTATTCTTTATTCCTGATGCTTCTTCCAAAGTGAATCACCTCACACTTTTCTGCATTAAACGCCATTTGCCACCTCTCTGCCCAGCTCTGCAGCTTATCTATGTTTCTCTGTAACCTACAACATCCTTTGGCACTATCCACAACTTCACCGACTTTATTGTCATTCGCAAACTTACTAACCAATCCTTCTACGCTCTCATCCATGTAATTTGTAAAAATAACAAACAGCAGTGGCCCCAAAATAGATCCTTGCGGTACAGCACTAGTAACTGAACTCCAGGAAAAACAGTTTCCATAAACTGCCACTCTCTATCTTCTTTCAGTTAGCCAATTTCTGATCCAACCCACTAAATCACCCTCAATCCCATGCCTCCGTATTTTGTGCAATAGCCTACCATGGGGAACCTTATCATACACCTTACTGAAATCCATATACACCACATAAACCGCTTTATCCTCATCCACCTGTTTGGAGACCTTCTCAAAGAACTTAATAAGGTTTGTGAGGCACAATCTATCCTTCACAAAACCGTGTTAACTATCCCTAATCAACATATTCCTTACATTGATAATGAAATGTATATAGGCTGAAACTTTCAAAATTCTATGCTATTGTTGGAACTTTGCACAAACTTATGTGGTTTCATAAAGACTGCAAGCTGAATTTAACTAGAAATCTGCTTCAGTGTCAATTTTGGTGAGTGTCAAGAAGGACTATGGATGTGGGTTTGCTCACTGAGCTGGAAGGTTCATTTTCAGACATTTCGTCATCATACTAGGTAACATCTTCAGTGAGCCTCCAGAACCTTAATCTGAGCTACAAATCTTCTCAAAACTCATTGAAGGGCTATCTTGTGTTAGTCATGGAATCATTCAGTACAGAAATAGATCATTCAGTCCATCTCGTCCATGCCGACCACTAACTGTGACTGGCTCCCTTGATCCTTACCTCCTCAGGAGAATGACCAACTGTGTCCAAGGCCCAGAACAGAAAGTATGCTGCCCTTAACTTATTGTGCTGGCACCTCTGATTGAGGGCTGTTTCCCTTGACTTAACTGAGAACTTGTCCCCTTAAACTTTGAAACGTGGCCATTTGGTTGAAGCATATTTTATGTGCTTGCTGTAAATGCTGCTGGCACAGTGTGCCAGTTGAGATTGATGAGGCTGACAAGCATGGCAAGCTGTCCTTGTTACTGGGTTAAAAGGCAAATCAAGTCGGACAAACTGAAAGCCTTTAAGCTCTGGCAGAGGAGGCAAATGCAAAAAGGCAACACAAGGCCAGGTAGAGATGCTGTAAGAATCTTAGTAGGAGTGAGCACTAAGCAAGCAAGAAGTGATGACACCCAATCATGAGATGGGTACCAGTCCCAGCGCCAAGTGTACTGGTAGCAGCGTTCCAACGGTAGGAGCAGCACTGTATTGTAAGTGGGTCGGAGATGTGTCATAATGATGTGGAGAAGCTGGTTCATTCTGATGGCAGTCTCATGGATGGGAGTTGTATGTGGTTGCTGCCCTTGGACTACACTCAAAATGTTGGTAATTGCTGTCTGAGGTGGAGAACAGGAGGTGCATGTGGCAAGCTGAAGTCACTGGATACCTGCTCCATCTTTAATATTGAAAGTTGTTGGCATGTAGTTTCTATCCAGCAAGTGGGAGAATTGGAAACTCCATCTAAATGAAGTGAGATTAAGTCATAATGAGACACTAATTCATGCAAATTGCTGCAAATCAGCCTCTTGCCATTTAATACTTGTTTGTAAACCGGAAGGTGGGTAGGGGCGGGCTGCCTTAGAGTGGTCGGAAGGTGGGAGGGTTGGGGGCTTGCTGGGTCTGTATTGTTTGCACTTTTGTATGTAACAGTACTGTCTAATGTACAACTGTCATTGCTGTTGTCTCTTTATATCTTTGTGAAACTGGGATTTGAGGTTTGTCCTCATGTCCCTGTAAACTGGTTGAATGGTAGGGTTTGCGGCCTGGCTTTGCTGCTACTCTCCCTTGTAAAATTGCTGTCTCTTGTATGCAGCTGTAAATATAACTGTTTGTTGTAAACTGTTTTTGTAATTTGTTTAATAAAATAATAATACTTGTTTGTACTTTTTGCTCTCATGTCAACAATCTCATCATTGCTGCTCTCGCCTTATTTACCCAACATCCTCCACAATGCCTATATCAATTAAGAGAAGGAAATATTTCACTGTGCATTTCCGTCATTACTTCCAATTCAGCTGTAGCCATTAAGTGGTTGTTAACTTAAGGACCTTAATCGCTGGTGAGTCAACAAAGTCCCCAGTGCACCTTCTTGCCTATCCCTTAATTGCTGTGGTGTCATAAAGTTGGCGAATGTCTCCTCAAGGTCAACGTGCCCAGTTATTTTCCCTTCCTGCCACTTTCCTTGCCATCTTCACTTGGACAAGACTTCACCCCAAGTGTTTTATGCAATTTTTTTTTGAAGTTTATCAAATGTTCCAAAAATACAAATTGCAGTCAATTTGCATTAATAAACAATCTACACACTGCACCAAGATGACTAATTAATCTAATTATTTGTATCTGGAATTAATTAGGGAGGAATGGTTACCAGGGCTATATATTGAGGCTAGTGTTGAGAAATTCACATCCAGTATCTGCACAATATTAATGCATAAAGTCTATCATGCCCACCAGCAACCATAAATTGCATCTACTTTCTAAAACCCCTGGATATTTACAGATGGATGATTGGACACATTTTGACACAGAGCCAATGAAGGAGACATTAAGGAGGATGACAAAAATTGGCTGGAGATATGTTTTAAGATGTTCTTTCAGGAAGAAGGAAATGTGAAGAAACAAAGATGCTGTGGGAAGAAATTTGTGAGTGTAGGATCGAGGGATGAAATGGCTGAAGGCACAAATATCAACAGCAGTGCATCATTGCATGATTTGCTCCATCTGAGTGAGAGAAGAAAAATACATTTATTTAGAAATATTCTTACAATTATGGTAGAGTTTCCATCAATATGCCTCATCTTATATTTCAGTTCCTCCTCTGCACACCATATGCTGTGAACATATGACTTTTCTAGGAGTATAATCATATAGTGCAAATGATGGGAAGTAAATTGCTGTTGTACTCTAAATACTTTGAATCTAAATACTTTGAATCTAAATAAAGAGGAACCATTTCTACTTGTGGATAATTTAACAGAATTAAGTTAATTAGAAAAACTAGCTACAGGAACCTGAGTTTATTTTGTGATCCGGAATGTATTACCTGAATGGATTAAAAACATAGGGCTATGAAGTGAGAGCAGGGGAGTGAAATGAATTGGGTTGTTCTTTCAAATACTTGTCAAAATCATGATATGTATAATTTTTTTCTCTGTTGCATGATTCTGTGATATGATGGCATTGCCTTTCAGGCTGTCAACAAAGCCATCTGTACCCTCTTTTCAGCTTCTTTTGATTCTTGCACTGATAGAAAGCATGCAGTCCAATTCAGAACTCAGCTATTAATAGTGAAGACTTATATATTTGGCAGACATTTGTCAGGTACCTCATACACACCTTCAGCTGAAGTACAGCACTAGATTAACTACCGGACTTAGCCTATGCCTGCAAAATTTGGAATCATATCACCGAGGGCAAGTACTAAATTGTATCATACAAATTATGTTTGATCATTAAGGATCTTCCGACATGTGTGTCATTGCAAAGGTTTGTCCTGATATCCCATCATACGCCAATTTGTGATGCATATGTGGCGCACAGAAAATTTAAAATATTCCAAGTGAAGGAAACTTTGTGCAATGTTGGTGCAGTGACCATGTTTGCAAATTCAGAAAAGTTCTTCTGTATAAATGTTTGCTTATGGTTCTCACAACTGACAGTTTCAGTTCTACTCAGTACCTGTTTCAGGAATCTCCAAGTTACAAGTTTACAGTTTACCCTTTCATCCAGCTTTGTATCATCTGCAAACTCAGATATTACAATTAGTTCTCTTAGCTACGTCATTAATACATCTTGTAAATAACTCAGGTCCCTGTGGTCTCCCACTAGTCACTACCTGCCACTCAGACAAAGATCCGTTCATTCCCAGTCTTTGCTTCCTATATGCCAGCCTGTTCTCTATCCATGTCTGTGCGCTACCCCAAGCCCACACACTTTAACTTTGCATGCTAATCTCTTATTTGGGACCTCATTGAAAGCTTCCTGAAAGTCTAAATAAACAATATCCGCTGACTCCCTCTTATCAACTCTACCAGTTACATCCTCAAAACGTTCCAGTAGACTGACTTGTCAAGCGTGATTTCCTGTTCAGAAATCCATGCTGACTCTAGCTGATCCTGTCACTGTTTACCAAAACTGTTCACAAAATTCTAGGTGTGGTCTAAAGAGGTTGTTGCATTCAGCAAAATCTCTCTATTTTTTATGATCCAATTGAAAGAAAGGCTAACGTTCCATTTGCCTTCCGTATTACCTACTGAACTTGTATGTTGGCTTTTTGTGAGTTATGCACAAGGACACTCAAATTCCTCTGTGCTGTTGCTTTCTGAATTTTTTTTTCATTTAAATAATATTCATCCCCTGTATTTCTTGTGCCAAAGAACGTAACATCACATTTTCCCACATTATATCTGTCAAGGGTTTAACCAGTCACTTAGCCATTCTATATCCCTCTGCTGATTATTTGTATCATCCTCATCACTTGCCCTCACACCTATTTTTGTGTCATCTGCAAACTTAGTGATAATACATTCATTTTCCTCCTCCAAGTCAGTAATATACATTGTAAATAATGATGGCCCCAGCATTGATCCCTGTGGTACTCCACTAGTTACAAGTTACCATCCTGAAATTGCCAAGCTATCCGAACTGTCTGTGTTCTATTGGTTGGACAATGCTATACTTATGCAAATATACTACCCTTAATACCATGGGCTCTTATTAAGTAACCTATTACATGGTATCTTATCAAACACCATTTGGAAATTAACATACGTTATATCCACAGGTTCTTTTATTTTTATTTAACCTGCTTGTTATCCCTTCAAAGAATTGTAGTATATTTGTCCAGCATGGTTTTCCCTTCATGAAGTTGTGCTGATACTGATTGATATATATTTCTAAACACTCTGCTAAATCATCCATTACAATAGACTCCAACGTTTTCTCCACAGCAGATGTTAAGCTAAGTGGCCTATAGTTACTTATTTTTCTTTGGCTCCTTCCTTTTTTGAACGTGGGTGTTGTATCGGCCATTTTCAACCCCCGGAACTTTTCCAGAATGAAATCATTTTTGGAAAATTGCTACCAGGGCATTGACCATCTATATAGCTAGTGCCTTTAATACCTTAGAATGCATTCCATCAGTTCCCGAGCACTTACTGTTTCTGACTCCATTAGATTCCCTAGTACCTTTTCTCTAGTGATAGTTGTGTTATACTTTTATTCATGAAGAGTGAGTATTGCTGGCTGGGCCAGCATTTATTGGCCCTCCCTAGTTGCCCTTGAAAAGATGGTGGTGAACTGCCTTCTTGAACTAATGCATCCAATTGCCATACACCACAATGGCGTTAGGGAGGGAATTCCAGGATTTTGACCCAGTGACAGTGAAGGTAATGGCGATATATTTCCAAGTCAGGATGGTGAGTGGTTTGGATGGGAACTTGCAGGTGGTGTTCCTATCTATTTGCTGCCTTTGTCCTTCCAGATGGAAGCCATCATGGGTCTGGAAGATACTCTCGAACTGCTAGTTCTAAAGAAAAGTCAGTGGACTCGAAACATTTCTCTCCACAGATGCTGCAAGATGTGCTGAGCTTCTCCAGCAATTCCTGTTTTTGTTTCAGATTTCCACAGTACATCCACAGCTCTTTGTCTTGCCTCATTGATGAAGAAGCTGAAGACAATTGAGCTTAGGACACTACCCTGAAGTACTTCTGAAGAGATGTCCTGGAGCTGAGATGACTGACCTCCAACAACCACAACAATCATTTGTGCCTGATATGACTCCAACTTGTGGAGAGTTTTCCTTCTGTTTCCCATTGACTTAGTTTTGTTAGGGTTCCTTGATGCCACACTTGATAAAATGTTGCTGCTCGAAGGAAATGTCCTTAATCCTGGGACTGGATGAGCCTTCAAGACTCCCACTCACAACTGCAGAGAACAGTAATTATCTCCCTAATTATACTGTCACTTCCCACTACTGTGTTCCTAGTTCCTCCCCAATTTGAATGACTCCCTGTATACGGTGCTGTGGTCAGTTCGCTCATCCTTCCTGCAGTCTGCACACTCAGCCAAGGCTCCTCAGACAAAAACCCCTCGGTTCCCTATCCCTGTCTCACCTGCAATCATTCCATCCTGTCCCTGATCACAAACCAAATTTGAAATACCTAGTCTGAAGGCTGTGACCACCTCCTGCAGCAGGTAGCCTTCCTCTTTCCTGATTGGCGCAATGTCTGCAGCTCAGATTCCAGGTCTTCAACTCCAATCCAGAGTTCCTTGAGCTGCAAACACTTCCTCCAGATCTGTTCACTCTGCATCACATTACTGTCCAGTGGCAACTACATGCCTCAACAGCAACACATCACCTACCCTGTCACCCCGTCATGTTTGTCACAAATCATTTATTAATCACTCTAGATACTCTGTTTTTTACACATAACTCCAGCATAAATTTTATTCTTAAACACTATTTATAAGGAAGGGAGAAAAAAGACTCGCGATCTAAGTATAAATTGGAAACTTTAAATTTACTTTAAGGGATGGAAATATTCACGCATCCTACTGCTTTTTCTGCACTTGGTCACATTGTGGTATGTCACACTGCTCTGCTGCTGATCTCACTGCAGATCAGCTCTCAATCTGCATATTTTATTCTTTCCCTCACATCTCCCCATCAGTAGAGTTTAATTCTGCAGTAAATCTTAGTGAAAGCACAGCTGACTCCTTTCCACCAAATTCCCACTTTGAACCAAACTTGCAGTTTTACTCACAGCCTCCACTCAATTTGACCCCTGCCTGATCCTGCTTTACTTAATCATAAGTAATGCAGCTGTCAAAAGGTGTTTCCCTCAGCTTTTAGAGAATTTCCAAACTGACTATGAGCAGTAAAGATGTCTTTAAAGACCTTTCTGGTAATTCCTCCTCCTGGCTTCACCAGACTATATCTTCCAGAATCTTTAGTTTGTCACAGGATGCATCTTCTGGATCAGTGGTGCTGGAAGAGCACAGCAATTCAGGCAGCATCTGACGAGCAGCAAAATCGACGTTTCGGGCAAAAGCCCTTCATCAGGAGCTTTTGCCCGAAACGTCGATTTTGCTGCTCGTCGGATGCTGCCTGAATTGCTGTGCTCTTCC
Organism: Chiloscyllium plagiosum; assembly: GCF_037043375.1. NCBI lineage: Eukaryota > Metazoa > Chordata > Chondrichthyes > Orectolobiformes > Hemiscylliidae > Chiloscyllium > Chiloscyllium plagiosum. The sequence goes on along the minus strand of NW_028270141.1, from coordinate 78,574,561 downwards.
AGCACCACTGATCCAGAATCTGGTTTCCAGCATCTGCAGTCATTGTTTTTACCACAGGATGCATCTTCTTGACCTGAATCATCTATACTGCATTCTGCTCAATAGCACACTGAGGACGTCTACCCTTCTCATCTCTGCTGACCCTTTCAGCTGCAGCTTTTTGGCTCTGTGAGATCCCCCACTCTTTTTTGTCCAAACACTTGGATAAGAAAAAATCTGTCCACAGTCAGCCAAGCTGCTCTTGCCCATATTTTCAGGTGCAAAATATGGCATAAACGTTACGGTATCTGAGGCCTTCAGTATCTACAGTATCTGACCCTCCTGAAGCCATGGCTAATCGCATATCTTTTCTTCATGGGGATTGGTAAAGACATTAACATAAAAAATAGCTCTGCACATTTTTCATATACAGCTTACTAGTGAATACTGAAAGCCTTGTCAGAGAATTGCAAGAATAATTAGCATGCTTACTGAATAATTTTTCATAAAGGGAAATAAGTTACATTCAGCAGTATGTACTGAATTATAGATTAAGCAATAAAAGTAGCAAGTATAGGTTTTTGCTTTGCTATTTATTTGCAAAAAAATTAAAGAATAGTGACTTTCTATTTTCCTGGCACTGAAAGGAATGGGACATGAAAAAGTAGCAACTAAATTCCAAATTCAACTGACAAAGTTTCTGGAAAGAACATAAAAATATAATAAATTCAGTTGTTATCAATTTTCAACTGCTTTCACAAAATAATTTTTAAATATATTGGCCTTCTCTAGCTACTGAGAGAAGGTGCTGATTGGTCTGTTTCCTTGATCTTCTATAATACTTATGATAAAGGCAGTGTTTCTGCAGTTGCGTTAAGCAGAGTAATCCATGATTCTGACCCAGTCACATTGAAAGGAGAAAAGTAGATGCCCAAGCTTGGCTAATGGGCAATGTGAAAAAGAGCTTAGAATTGATGAATTACTCCTTCAGAGATCCTGCTCAGACATGACTATGAATCTATGGTGTACTGGGAAGGAAACATTTGTGAATGTTTTCTTTGGTTCCCAGAAGTATCAGATAATCACACTTTTAAACTTGGATTCAGGATCTTCATTGAATGCATTACTCAAATCACACAATGCACTTTGGACTAATACCTTGTCAGTTGAATGCACAGGCTGTCGTGCATTGATAAGCGATGGTACTCCAGATCTTTCGGTATACATTTTAATTAACATACAGTTCCTAAGTCGTATTGGAATAATAGAGAAATATAATGAGGTGTTGGAGGGAGGGTCTGAGGCTGATGGAAGGTGCAGTTCTTTCGCTGGAGTTTTGCCGGGAGTTGCTGGCGAGATTCTAATGGAAATTTGGACTGCCTGTGACTGAAAGCATTCCTGCTTCTTCACGGCACCAAAGATCTGGAATCCATATTGACTTTACGATAAAAACTTTTGAACCCAATGAAAATCATAGTTTAATACAACTAAGGACATTTTTAATTTAAAAAAATTATTTCCCGAAATGTGGGCATCAGTGGTCAGGCCAGCATTTGTTGCCCATCTGTCATTGACCTTGAACTGAGGAGTTTGCTAAACGATATCAGTGGGCAGTAAAGAGTCAACCACCTTGCTGTGTGTCTGGAGTCACATGTAGGCCAGACTGAAAAGAATAGCAGATTTCCTTCCCAGATGGGCATTAGTGAACCAGATGGGTTTTTTATGATGGCTGTGACATGAGCTCTCACTTCCAGATTTATTAATTGAATTTAAATTTCATCAGCAGACGTAATGGAACGTGAACCCAATGTCCTCAGAGCATTAGACTTGGCCACTGGATGACTGGCCCAGAACATTACCACAATATCACTGCCTTCCCCGAAGTGGCATTTATGTATCTATTTCCATAGTCTAAACCAGGACTTCCTGAACTGGGGATTGGATTCCAGTTGGTGTCGTGAGTTGAAATGCTGAGACTCTGGGGAATTCCAAGCCTTGTTATAACATTGTGCCCCTGCTCTGTCAGACCTCTGCTCTCCCAATTTCCACCCCTCTGTCCCCCATTTCCATTCTTACTAAGGGCAATTTTAAAGCCTGGGTATGGGGTCACACTGGGAAAAAAGTTTGGGAAATACTGCACTATTCGAAATGGCTTTTGCCTGGCAGTTGCAGTGTGAAGGTCAGAGATATGGGATTGGGCTCTGGGCAGTTCAGACATAGTGCTGCTGGAAACCTCCTTTCGACATTGAGTTTGGGGGCCTGTTCTGAGAGGCGGATATTACCTCAAATCAGGCAGAAGCTGCAACCTCACGCATGTAAGAGCCAGTGAGGGAGAGTTGTGTCACAAAGCCCCAGCCTCAATTTTCCTGCCTGTGGACCGACTTGCTGTTTTTGCATAATGTTCAGCCCTCAGACTTTATATCGAGACATTAAAGAGAGCAGGCTGTGCCTGCTCGTACATGATGTAGTTTCATTTTAAATCATTCCCATAATCTATATTTTTTAAAAATGCACTTTAGAGTGCTGGGTATGAAATGGAGGAAGAACGACAATCACTCCTTCCTCGCCAAATCGCAGCTAAAATTTCTTGAAATTGTTCCTAGTAGGATAATTAACAGCCATTATATTTTTCTTTGGGCTCACCTGTCATCACAAGAGCTACTGTCATGATTTTCCATTTACCTATTAAATTTTAAAATTGCTGTTATACTCTGTTATTCAGCATCTTCAGCCACAAATTACATATTTTCTCTTACATTTGCTTTCAAACTGTCTCTGTAATAAGCGGAGAGCCATTCACAGTGTATTTTAATGGAAGAAATATCATTTCAATCTTCGTAAAAAATGACAAATTATGAATTACCAATTGACTACTTTTCAACGCGTGGGAGCGAACCAGGAACTGACTGCCTGAGAAAAGATGAACGTGCACAGGGCCCGAAAATGATGTTGTTTCATCTGGTCAGGAGCTCTGATAGCTCTTGTCTTGAACTCTCAGGGCACGTCCCGAGCACACACACGCACGCAGGGAAGGTGCTGGCAATGATTTACATAAGTTAGGCCGCTATGAGCCCCTGATTCTCGAGTGACGAAGTCACACCATAATTTCTTGGAGAAATAATTAGAAAATGCCCCAGCGCATAGCAGCAGTTGATGAGTTGCAAGGAAATTGTCTGGGGCACCGGAACCTGAGATGGAAGGGTGCAGCAGGTTATTTAATCTTTACGCAAAAGTAAATGGATTAAATAATTCATGCACCTTTCCATTTTCATATTTTAAAAATTGATTGAGTTAAAGTGAAATTTGTTCTCGTTTTGCAATTCATTCTCACAGCCTATAATCAGGATAGTGAAAAAACAGCAGTCACGCAAATCCCAGGCTCCCGTTAATCTCACTTTTGACAATCTGTCTTCCCAGTGAATGGATGATAGCTTTATTTCAGACATTAAAAATGAGACTGGTTTTATAAAGATAGCTTGAAGCCGTTATCACCTTTCTGTCGTATACATTCTTACTTACTTCCATTCCAGAGTTCTTGTATTGACTTAAATTTAGGTTACAGTATTCCTGGTTTTTATTGGCCAATACTTAATTGATGGCTTCAATAAATTCCAGTTCTGGAGGGATTGGCAGTTGATGGTATACCCTGTGCTTGCTGCTCTGTTCTTCCAGCTATCACTGGTCACAGGTTTGCAAGGTGCTCTCAGTTATAAATAGATGGGCGCACAACATAAAACCCCGATGCCCATTCAGAAATATTCAAGTACACCCCTACCTCTCTGCAATCCTGCCGTCCCCTCCAGCACTTTGCATTCCTTTGTCCAGCGGCTAGTGCACAGTGCACAGTGGCAAGACTCAGGAGATGAATGAATTTGGCTTGGTCAATACGATCCAGCTAAGTGCGAGGACAAGGTTACAGCCAACTTTACATGGTAGCAGAAACTGGAATGTGAAGCAGTAACAAGGAACATAGGACTTTTTGAGCCACATAATGGAAAGCAGGCTTTGCTTCAAAACAACTGAAATCTCTCTCTCATGATTGTACAGTTCTGCTATTGCAGATTTCTTTTCTTAAAAATAAGCTATTCAAAGGCCATTTCTTCTTTAACATCTATAACTTTAAAAAGTAACCCTCTAAGCTACAGTTTAAAAGTCCTCTCAAAATCGAAGTTTCAGCAGATATCTATGTGCTCCACTGGGTTGGTTTAAATCCTATTTAACTGTGTTATCGCCCACAAAGGGAGGCATTTACAATTTAATCAACCCTTGGACAACACAATGGTTCTTCTAAAGGTATGAGAATTCAAAGCCTCTGGGAGAACAAGAGTCAAAAATGACTTCGATGTAATTAACATCTTTGCCTGGTGGAATAATGGCACATTTGAACTTAACCCTGCAGTCAGCATGCTTCGGTTGTAATAAAGACATGTTACAGAAGCCATTTCTTTTCAGAACCATCAGGAAGAATGCTGAAAGGTATCAGAAAGGGTTGTCAGCCTTCTGAAATCAACTGCTTTTCTGCTAAAAGAATCCAGACAATCTGAAAATACTGTAATCACAGAACTAGAGAGGAGCAAGAAACTTTCTGTCTCTCTGTTTCTAACTTCTGCTGTCCTGCTAAAGCCAAGTGTTTAACAACAAAAGCCATCATAGCTGCTGAATCTGACTGCAAGTTTCAACTTCCTCATATCTGTAAAAGAAACCTTTCGGAAGCAAACAGATCTGCAATGATCTTATTTACATTTATAGAAGTATTTTTCATCCTAACTTAATTTAAATGTTAGTATCTGCCTTTTAGTTCAGTAGTGTATTGGTAATGTGGCTGGTCTGGAAATGTTCTGGGAACATGTGTTCAAATCCCAAGGCAGCAGTTGAGAGAAATTAAACTGAAGTAAAATGTTAGTCCTCACTGGTGTGGCATGCTCAAAATCAAGCTCTTTACTCCCGGAGTCAGCACGAAAGTTAACAATTTTTAAAATTCCCCAATTTGTATATTGATTAGACATAAGTTAACTGAAAGCATGGAACAGGAATTTGTTCTTAACAAGAATTATTTATTCATTACAAACAAATAGCATTCCATCCAAAGCTAAACAATTATGAACTTCCAATATACAACTCTACTAGTTAAACCTCCAATATTAAACTTCACATCCTACTCCAACACGCACATGCTTTTTTTTTCACTAATATGTTCCAAAGAGCAAGTTGTTAACATCGATGTGTTTATTCTGGATTGAAGAACATCAGAGGTAAGGTTAATCATTGACTGATCAATACTAAAGTCTTTGAACAATCATTCACTTTATGTTTTTGATTCATGTTATATCCAGATCTATAGGGGATGGGGGATGAATTTTTTAACTCCTGTAAACAGGCAAGTATGGGCCAGGAAATATGCTATATTATTAAAAATTTAATTCCAACTTCCAACTGTCTCTAATCCACTCTTCTGGAATGGGGCAGGAAACCAACCCACGAAATGGATTGACCATTTAAATATTCGGATGAGTTGCGTGCCTTACATTTGACTCTTATTTCAAATTCATCTGTGCTTCGGGACGCTGCGAACTAAGGGGAAACATAGTTTATGTTGGTAAGTGTTGTTCCCCTGAGCTGCAAGATCCAGTTTATCTGCTCCATCTGTCACAACCTCGCAACTGGAAACCTTCCCAACACTTCTCATGTTAATTCCCCCCAATCCTCTCAATCTCTTCCAAGAGACATCTTTCCACCGTGAGCTGTGAGCTTTCCAGCCTCTTAGCTTTCCATGAGCCTGTAATGTCACTCCCTGCTCCAGCTTCTGATATTCCATCAGCCATTACCCCAGGGTCCACTTCTTCCCCTTCTGTGCTCCCTGGCTGTGATGTTAAGTCCTACCTGATTGACAAGGAGCTAGTCTTTCAATCTGACTGCCTAAAGAAGGTGATAAATGCCAAATCAGATCCTGAAAAAGAGTTTTTCTTTTTTAATTTGTTTTTGTGATGTGTTACATCCACATTATTTGCCCATCTTTCATTATCCCTGAGAAGCTTTCCTGACCTGAAAAGAACACTCTCCTTCCCCTGTGCCTCTGAATTAATATCCAACTCTATGTTTCTCTCTCTCAGTCTAACTCTCTCTCTCCCTTGTTCTGTGAAAGTCTTTGTTTTTAGTTGTCACACTATTTCTATGCTTCATCTCATTCTCATATTTGATTTATGCCTCTTTCGGATATCTATGTGCAACATTATATCTACAAACCTATATAAAGTTTCTTCATTTTAAAAAATTCATGTGGAGTGGGCATTCCTGGTTGGGTCAGCATTGGTCGCCTAGCATTAGTTCTCCATGAGAAGATGATGCTGAGCTGCCTTCTTGAACTGCTACAATCCATTTGCTGTGAGTAGGTCCATTATTCCATTAGGGAGAGAATTCCAGGGTTTTCACCCAGTTACTCTTAAGGAACTTATTTTCAAGTCAGAATGGTAAGCAGATTGTAGGTAAACATGCAGGTGGTGATGTTCTTGTGTATCTATTACTATTGTCCTTGTAAATGGTGGCAGTCATGCATTTGAAAGGTGCTGTCTAAGGATCTTTGGTGACTGTATGCAGTATGTCTTGTAGATGGTGCTTGCTGCTGCTACTGAATGTTGGAGTGGATATTGGTTGATGTGGTGCCAATCAAGCAGGATGGTTTGTCCTGAATACTGTCATGTTTCTTGAGTACTGTTGAAGTTGCACTTATCCAGGCAAGTGGGGAGTATTCAACCACACCCCTGACTTGTGCCTTTACATGGTGGAGAGGCTTTGGGGAGTCAGCAAGAGGGTTACTCATTCCAAGCCACTGTCATAGCCACAGTATTGATACGGCTGGTCCATTCAATTCCTAGTCAATTGTAACCCCCAGCAAGTTGAATGTGGATCATTCAGCATTGATATTACCACCGAATTCAATGGATAATGGGGCCCCTTGTAGGTACAAATGTTATTTACCACTTGTCTGCCCAAGCCTGAATGTTTTTTGCTGAATTTGGACATGGACTACTTCAGTATCTGAGCAGCTACATCTCCACTTCTGAACCTGGGCTTTAGTGATCAGGATATTTCTAAGCATGTGCAGCTCGATAGCACTGTTGATGATACCTTCCATCACTTTACTGCTGATTGAGAGTGGACTGAAGGGTCATTAATTGGCTGGGTTGGATTTATCCAGCTTTTTGTGTACCAGACATACCTGGGCAATACTCCATTTTGTCGGGTAGATGCCAGTGTTGTGTCTGTACTGGAATAGCTTGGCTAGGAATGTGGCATGTTCCGGAGCACACATCTTCCATATTATTGCTGGAATATTGTCAGGGCATACAGTCCTTCCAATATTCAGTGCCTTCAACCGTTTCTTAATATCATATGGAATGAATCAAATTGGCTGAAGATTGAGATCTGTGATGCTGGGATCCTCAGAAGGAGGGTGAGGTATCCTATTCTAAGCATTTTTCATTTAGCCTGAGTGTGTAAGTATCTGGGTAGCAAGCTTTTCGGGACAAGCTGCTTAAAGGGAAAAAGGAATATTCCTAAAATCTTTTGAGGTTGTTGTATTTTGTTACATAAATTAACTTTTCTTGTTGAGTGGTCCTCAATTTTAAAAATGTGATTTGCATGTACACCCCACATTTTTTGACTTAATTATCATTTCATTTTAGTTGGAGGTGTCAAAAACAAATTCTGTTCTGTCAGTGACCTTTCTGAACTGCTCCTCTGATGGAAAGGTCATAGACTGGAAATGTCAACTTTGTTTTTTTTTTCTCTGTCCAGATGCAATTATTTTCTTTTGCTATTTCTGATCTATTAAAATAGAATTCAGAAGTAACATCCTGAGATGTGTGATGTGACTGGCTGCATATCTCTAGAATTCTCAGATGCTCCATAATTGAATTTATTTAAGGCTGAGATCGATAGATTTTCGGTCTTTAGGAGAATGAAGTGATATGAGAAATAGGCAGATGGGCAGGAAAGTGGAATTGAGGCAGAAGGTCAGCAGTGATCACATTGAATAGGACAGCAGACACAAGGGGCTGAATGGTCTACACTTGTTCCTATATTTTGGTTTCTGTTGTGAGCGGATACTTAGCTAGCAAAAAACTCGGATTGCATGACAACTGAACCACTGGTAAATGTTTAGATAACAGTACAGATGTCTTTGTTGTAACGAACAAGGGGAAAGTAGAAGAGTACATTGCAAGCACAAACTGTGAAACACAAATTAAATCATGCTGCTGTCTTTGAATTTGCTCTGCAAGTGGGCTTTTGCATTCCTTCAGAAAAAAAACAGAAAAAGTTGACATGTCTTTGCTAGGGAAACATTCCAAATGCGTGAACAACAAAAGCAATTGATGTTAGTATTGCACCTTTAATACAATAAAATGTCACAAACCACTTCATAGGAACATTAAAAGACAAAACATGATACTGAGCCACAAAAGAAAATATTATGACAAATGACCAAAAGCTTGGACCAAAAGGTGTATTTTAAAGTGTCTTAAAAGGAAGAAAGTGAGATAAAGAGGCAGAGTGATGCAGAGGATCTAGGTCTTGGTGCCAAGACAATTGAAGACAGGCCCCCCTCAATGGTGGAACAATTACTACTGCGAATGCACAAAAATAATACGTTATCAAAGTGCAGATGTCTTGAAGGCTTGTATGCCTGGAGGTGATTATATAAATAGAAAGAGACGGGGAGGGGGGGGGGTATTTAAAATAATTATGAGAACGTTAAAACCAAGATATTGCTTATGTGGGGGCCAATGTTGCTGACTTATAGTAACCATAGGTAACAGGAGACTGTTTATAGAATACCTCCAGTTTACAAAGATACAGTGTAGGAGACTTTTAACGACTGGGCTAAAGTAACCAAGAGTAGGTGTAACTAAGGCAAGAAAGAAACCCAAAACTTGAGCACAAACTAAAGCAAACTATGCATGAGTTGCCAGAAAGAAATTTTGCAATGATTATTGGATCTATTCAGGCAAAAGAACAGTAAATCACACAAATGATTCAATCCTTGGACAGCATTAAAGTTAAATAAATTCAAGGTGAGCTGATTCTGACTTTGCCTTACAATGCCACACAATATTTATTTGCTGAATAATTCTAAAACAAAGCTGTTAAGCTCAAGTAATAGATTACAAAGTTGTAAGACAAAGCAATTATGTCTCAGGGCCTGTTGCAAAGCAGCGAACTGCTCTCTAATATGACATTTCTAGCAACAATGGGGTTCATAAAAATAAATGGAATTCATTGCCACAGAAGGCTGTGGAAGCCAGGTCTTTGAGCATATTTAAGAGTGAGATAGATAGGTTCTTAAGTATCAAGGGGAATCAAGGGTTATGGGGAGAAAGCAGGAAATTTGGGTTGAGAAACTTATAAGCCATGATTGAATGGCGGAGCAGACCAGATGGAATTAAATGGCCTAATTTCTGCTCCTATGTCTTATAAAACTTGCTCCACTTCCATTCGAACAGTGAGCAATGAAGCTTTACTGTTTGTTGGCAGCCATGGCTGGTAGCAAGAAGTTGCAACCATATATGATAATGAGATGAAAGACCAAAAATAAGGAATAAAATTCTAACAGGCAATAATTGACATATGCACAGAATAAGATAGCAAACTTTAATGCATGATTGTTTGGAAATGTATGCACTGAATGCTAAACCTGATGCACCAATGACGAGTTTTCCAGGTGAGTTTGTGTCCTCCTTTATGGAGTTTGTTTGTCAATGCAACACTCTTACGAGGAACAATGACAAGGAGTAAAAGATGAACTAAAATTTAATCTGAGAATAGCTACAAATAGTTCTCCTATAATGCATGATTATTAAATGCGATTTGGTTGTGACATGATTTGTGAATCGCGGACCTATTTTTGGAAAGCGACCTTCTGTTCACTGATATGCGATTCCATCCCCGGCACTACCTGAACAGCAAAACCCAGCCGCAGGATCTGCTGTCTGCAAAATGCAAATTCAATGTATTCAGCTAAAACAGGAATGCAATCAGCTCTGCAAGCCTTGAAACTGGGAATTGTAGTTGACATTCAGAAGGAACTTCATCTCAAACGGGGGGAGAATCTTGAGGAGGATTGGACTTCTGCATCGGCATCACGTGGTCAGTTGGCTTGTGCACTTTCTGGTGGAAAGCTTTGTGAAGGGTACCGTGCCATAGTCAGTGATTTTAGTGTTAAAGTGTTAAATTTACTGTATGATTTCATTAAAATATATGATTCAAAGATTTACTTAGACTGTGCTATTGTTTAGGTTAAGTGCTATTTGTGTTTTGACTTTTTGTGATATTTTTGGTGGTTCATCCCTAACCCTGTTTTTCCCATAGGCCCCATTCCTTATGTCGTGTAACTTTCTATAACACGGTGTTGCAACTACTGCGTTATAGGAGAACTGCCTGTACTCATCATGTGTAAAAGGAACTATGTCATTTTGACATCAGATCACATAAAACTGGAGCCTGGGACTGTAACGTTCCACTAAGACCAGAGGCATCACTGTGCTTCAGATCTTCATTGAGGCCAGCCCAACAATTTGAACACAGAAGTGGGGAAAATACTTGAAGAGAAATATAGCAGTAACAGGAGCAGTGGGGGATGGATTTCAAGGTCTACCTTGGCACTGGACATCAGAAAGGGAAAGCCCATACAATGCTGACAAAGTGGGGAGAAAGCATACAGCTAGCAACATGGCAAGCTGCAAATGCTCAGTTAACCACAGTGAGCAAAATATGACGATAGGTTGAGGGTCTTACAGAGAGGGAAAACTGCAGACGAAACCCACACTCTACTGAAAAAGAGAAAGGTTTGCTTGCCATGACCCACAATGCACTTACCTATGACAATGGAAAAGGCCTTGCTTTTACCAGACCCTCGAGAGCATATGGAGGTCCCTAGGTTTTTTTGTTGTCTTTCAGATGTAAGATTTTAAAATGAGGCAATTGATCCACTGTCCGATGTTAGTTAACTGTTTTCTTGGATACATTAACACTTCATGAAGGTTTAAATTGTTGAAAATTATTGGCTGCTTAATTACTTTTTTCTGTGACTGCTTCTGTGGGACCTGGGTTCTAGCTTCTACAGACAGAGAAAAAATGGAACCAGCCGTATCTCTTCAATTATGTCAACTTGCTCTTGGAATCTCCCTGGAAGTACTAGTCCCAGTGTATGTTTCCATGAGACTATTTGACAGAATCTTTCTGTAATAACGATTAAATCAATGTATAGTATTTTGCATTTTTAATGAGAGCATGAATCAGTTAATAGTTTCAATGGAAGGAATTCCAACTGTTAGGCCATAATGTGGACAATCCATTTTTATGAAGTGTTTCAAACGTCCTTTTTCAGAGCTCCTCTGTTGTCCATTAGTATAAACCATATACTCCATGGGGTCCTTCAATCCTCCTCTTTGCATAGCATTTTGGACATAAGTCTTTGTTTCAGCAATAGCCAGAGTCAAGACGTATTGTCCCCAGAAACCTTTGAAGATTGCATTGTGAGCTATGTGTTCCAAATGATGAATTTTGATCTACAGATAATTATCCCTTGGCTAATCTTTTACAGTTCTGATAGACAGTCCCAACCATCAGACCTTGATATGACTTATCTATTGTCACCATGTATTTTGTTACAAATTACAGTGAAAGATCTTGCATAATGTTGCCATTCTCTGGCACGCCATCTTAAAATGCAGAAAAATAAACAAAACATAGAATATAATGGCTGAAAAATAAAGAAATAAAGAAAGTGTCCAACTTTACATTCCTTCTTGTTAAGTACTCAGTGATGGTCCACAGGCTTGGTGGCCAGACACAAGTCTTCTGCCACTGCTGTAATGAAAGTAGCCACTCTTCAGCACCATTTCATCTTCACTGACATCCTCACCACTATGAGTCTTTGCTGGACCTCACCAATGCAGATGCCACTGATGCCGCTGGGTACTGCAATGGCTCAACCTCAACACTGTCACCACAGAGTCTGCTTCGGGGCCATCTCGCCATTGCAGCTGCTGCTGATGTTACTGGGTCTCATACTGGGCCCAAACTCATCTCCATTGCTGCCTCCATGAATCTGCACCGGATGCCGACTCCACCGGGAACCAAAACTCATCTCTGTAGCAGCAGCCATGAGTTTGAGCTGCTAGACCTGCACGAGTCCACAATGCTGGGCCTACACACGTCCGTGCTGTTGGGCCTATATGAGTCCATGCTGCTGGGCCTGCAGAAGTCCATGCTGCTGGGCCTACAGAAGTGCGTGCTGCTAGACCCACATCAGTACGTGCTGCTAGGCCTACACAAGTTCATGCTGCTGGGCCTAGAGAGCCTGTGCTGCTGGGCCTACAGAAGTCCGTGCTGCTCGACCTACATGAGTCCGTGCTGCTGGGCCTATATGAGTCCGTGTTGATAGGCTTACATGAGTCTGTGCTACTGGGCCTACATGAGTACATGCTGCTGGGCTTACACGAATGCATGCTTCTGGGCCTACATGATTATGTGCTGCTGGGTCTACACAAGTCCGTGCTGCTGGGCCTACATGAGTCCACACTGTTGGGCCTACAGGAGTATGTGCTGCTGGACCTACATGAGTCTGTATGCGAGATCTACATGAGTCCACACTGCTGGGCTTATATATGCTGCTAGGCCTACTCGGTTGTTGCTGCGACCGAACTCTTCACCAAGAGGTAAGTAAAATAAAATGAAAGAGAAAAGAGAATATGAGAAGGAGAAATATTAGAAAAGAAATGAATGGAGTGGATAGGCCCCAGGCTCAGACACCCTACTCTATCACCATCTTACTGGATATCGGAGACCCAGAGATGTTCTTTGGTATGGTGCTGTGAATTTGGCTAGTTTCATGTCAGGTGATTTTGGTGGCCATTTTATTGTCCCAGATCATTTTTAACTGATTGCCTCTCAACCTCAAACTCCAAGGTTTATAGGTAGAAGAGATTTTAAAGATTCATAGCCTGTATTTGGTATCATCATGATAATATGGATCTTTGAAAGATGGGTCCATATGGGACTGCATCATTGAGAGAGGATTTGGGATGAAGTCTATCGGAATTTTTACACTCTAAAGAAGATGTTACATTAGCAAAGACCATGCAGCTCGCCAGTAGTCAGAACTTTGCAAGCAGATCAGATCGGAGGGGACAAAATATTTTCCAGGGACCAGAGCACTGACTTTGATTCTCTCTAGTTTGTTAGTCAGAAGGCTTATAGTGTGTCAGTGTGACAACAGTCACAATGGGAAGAAAGTCCAGCCATTGTATTTTGTTCTCATATTATGATGGGCCATTCCCTGCCCAGCCACCAATGACAGTGCTACAGAATAGACCATTTTGGGCACTTTGTGTCTCTCACTGCGTCTCACAACTGCACACACACACCATGGGTGCTGGGGAAAAAATAAGCACTACCGCAGTTAGGTGGTAGTGTGGGGGTTAAAAAAAATGAAAAATAATAAACAGCATCGCCCTTTGATGTGAAGGGCACTAAAAAAAAAGACCATTTTGGGCAGTTTGTCAAAACAACAATGGAGGATTTCCACCCACTTAATGAAAGTTTAAAGTTATGCCACTTAAGTCTGCAACTGTCCAAGAAGTAGATATTATTTAGGTGCAAGATACAAGACAAGGTTTTGTGGGGTTCACCAGATATTCACCAGTTCATTTAATATTAATGGTAAATTGAAAGAAAACTAATTTAAACTTGGATAAAAGAGGCAAGCTTACCTTTTCTGTTAGACACAAATTCGTGGTTGAAACTTCAATTTCTCCAACCATCAAACCTCAAGATATAGGAGTAATCACAATGCGAGCAAGAAGCAAGGAGCAAGCCGTTCCTTGCTGCAGTGGGAGACCAATTAGTGATACTCTGCATGTCATTCTCAATCAGACCTAGACAGGCAGGAGGCTGGAAGAACACGGCATACCGGACTTGCTGTGTTCTTTCAGCCTCCTTCTTGTCTACTTTGGATTGTAGAATCAGCAGTTTTTTTTTGTCTCACTCATTCTCAATCAGCATTGATCTTTATTAGACAGAGCTGCGTCACTTTGAATCTTCTTTTTCCATAAGCTGCAGCAGAGACTGAAGTTGATTTGTTACTCAGTAAACCAGATGTAATGGAAGATGCAGCATTCCTAAAACCACAGGAGTAAGAAGAAGAATGCACTAGTGGTGATAGTGACCAACTAAGGTGTATCTCCAGACTTTATATTACTCTTCTAGGATAAAGGGGAAAGAAAATGATATTACTATGGAGACAGCTATCCTATTGGATGAAGAGGTCATGGGTCTTGTTGCATTCTTCTTCTATAGTTCTAATGATGTCAAACTCTCTCTGACTTGATTGAGGAGTCACAGCCTTTTGTTGAAAATGTAAAGGATGAGATGAATTTATCTGCTTATTCCACTGAACCAACCAAGGCCAACAATTGCCAGTGCCAACGAAAAGCTGATACTGAACGCCAACTTAGATCAGGCCAATTTTAAACCTTCCAAGATTATTAATCTGCAAAAACATTGGTTTATCTCTGCAGTTAAAACCCATCAGCCAATCAGATATACATTCAACTCTACTTACTAAGCAATGTGAAGCTGAGCATCAAATGGAACTTGAATATAGTAGAGTTAAACCAGAGAGTTTATAGTAGAGTTGAGGAAATCTAATTACTGACAAGAGATTTCAGAACTACAAGCCCATCTGTTAACAGTAAAACAGAATAATCAAATTACAGGGCCACTGTCTGTCGAATTACCCTCACTAGTCAGTCTTGCTCTCATCGATGACGCTTTGTCCAGGAAATGCCTGATATTGAGATCCATGATTCCAGTAAATCTCTAGATCAGGCCACGTTGCACTAGAGATCCTGATCTAGATGCCTATTCTGTTGTTGATGAAGGTGAAGTCCTACTCTCTGAAGAAGTTCCTGAGATGTCATTTTCAGCAGCACTTCAGCCTCACAATGATGCAATAGTTGATTGTAAGGCTTTAGTTTTGGGAAGAAAAGATCCTCCTTCTGAAGTTGTGCAGAAATCTCCACTCCACTACTTCCTGAATAGTCTACACAATCTTCTTTTTCAAGACGTTGTGGTCATTTGAGCCCTGGGAAATTCCTTAGAGTGGCCTTCACTACTCTGCTGCTCAGGAACCAGGCATCATGAGGAGCTGTCATCCCACTCCACCATGGAGATTGACTTCCAAGGCCACATAACCCTTCGAAAGGGC
This sequence comes from Chiloscyllium plagiosum, assembly GCF_037043375.1. Classification (NCBI taxonomy): domain Eukaryota; kingdom Metazoa; phylum Chordata; class Chondrichthyes; order Orectolobiformes; family Hemiscylliidae; genus Chiloscyllium; species Chiloscyllium plagiosum. Next base: position 78,559,317 of record NW_028270141.1, on the reverse strand, counting down.
TGGGAATGCTGCTGCAGATGAATACTATGCATGAAGTAAATTTGAGGGTGGTAGGGAGTGGAAGTTGAGTGTTAAAGGAAACATTAAAATGGAATGTTACTCCTTGAAAGGGGTGTAGTGAGTACATTTGAGGATAGTTACAGTATGAAAGATTAATCACAACCTTTCCTCTAAGAATAACTACAATCATGTGGGAAAGAAACTGTGTTGTAGAAACATCTGAGAACTTGGAACTAGAGCACAGGTCTGTAAACTTCCAATAAGCTACCCTCTTTTATTATCCTCGTATGTAGTTCTGTTCAATAAGGCTTGTTAATCTTCACTTATCTGAGTGTAGACATGATCTTACTACAGTCATTAACCAACCGTAAATCACAGAAGTCGATATAAGCAAGGATCCTAGAATACATTGCAAAACAAATACCAAAACTGGCTCATCTAGCTCACTTATTAATTAGCATCAATGGAAATTTGCACTATCTCAGGTGTAAGAATGAGTATACACATATGTATGAAAACAGCTGAAAGCCAATGTATTATTTGTGAAGTTTCAAAATGCCACAATAAAACTGCATGAAAAACATTCAGAATTTTCAGTTTAATGGTGAAGCTGGTGACCTGTTCAGCATTTCAGCATCTGATTATAATTGGGAGAAGAACTGTACAATATATTTTCCTGCCCTGTAAAACAAATCCAGGTAAAATTTGGCAGCATTATTTCAATTCAATAGACTGCAGTAGGAAAGTTACTCTGGTCCTGTACTTTAGCAGCATTGCATGATGCTGCTTTTCCCTTAATTTAGAATTTAATCTGTTTTTCTTAGCAGGGGGTAGGGGACTTTCTAAGAAAGGTAATTTCCGCAAATAGTTGGTGGTCAATTATTTTATTGTTAGGCTGGAGTCATATATAGACCAGAGGTATAAAAACAGCAGGATTTAAGGAATTAGAGATCATTTTTAGTACAGAAGGAAACCTTTCATTCCATTATGTCTGTGCTAGCTCTCTGCAAGGCAACTCACCCAAGTACCACTCCCTCCAAAAGCCCTACAAAGGTTCCTTTCCAGATAATGATCCAATTCCTTTTTGAATGCTGTGATTGAATCACCCTCCACCAGCTGTGAAATCCCCATCACTCAGGTCACCGTTGTCTTTTTGCCGGTTACTTTAAAACAATGCCTTCTGATTTTTGATACCTCTACCACTGGGGACAGGTTTTTGCCATACACTCTGTCCATAACCCTTCAAGATTCTAAGTGCTGCTATCAAAGTACTTCCTCAAAGAATATCTATGAACCAGTTGGGCTTCAATGACAATCAAACAGTATCTTGAATACCTATTTAAAAACCAGAAACCAATTGTCTGAATTTCTATCACTAAATGCAATCTCTCAAACTGAAATGGTGGAATTAAGTTCAGAATCATTAGTCTGGGCTTCCCCAGACAGCTGACACATTTCAATCTTCTCTTTTTTATTCGGCACAAACCTGGCACCAAAATCATAAGTTTATGTATATCTGCATGTATGATATTTGAGAAATTTTAAAATGCCTCAATATAATAGCATGATAACATTAATTTTTTTTAGGTTAACAATGAAGCTGATGATCTGATTATGAATGGGACTATAATACTAGTCCATATAATTTTGGATTTCATATCTCAACAAGAACATATTGGCTCCAAATTCTTTTAGGCTGTTGGACTATTGCAATGTTAATGGGAGGAACCTCCTTGCTATGATAACATGCATTGATTTTTTTTTCAGGATCAAGTGAGGTCTGCAGATGCTGGAGATCAGAGTCAAAAACTGTGGTGCTGGAAAAGCACAGCCAGTCAGGCAGCATCCAAGGAGCAGGAGAGTCAACCTTTTGAGCATAAGTTCTTCATCAGGAATGTGAGTTTTCAGGATTATTTAATTTTTATATTGGTTACGGACCTGGAGCACAACTCCTGATTTAGGTAAGGATGTACACTGAGGGGAAAAGGGGTAAGTAATCATTTTGTTTCAGGATTGAAAAAACTGAGACACCTTTCAGAGCAGCAGAGAAAGAAGTGTTAGTTGTTTATCATGAATCACTGTGCTGTGTGTAAAATCCCTGGATGAGCTAGTCTGAAGGGGACATAGATTCAAATCCCGCCAAAAAAATTAGTGGAGTTTTAATTCAATTGGAGCTGGAATTGAAAGCTTGTCTCATAATGATGAAGCAATCATCAACTGTTATAAAAACCCAGGCCTAGTCTTGCTTACATATGACTCTAGATTCACAATGATGTGTTTGACTATTAATTGCTGCCAAAAATGGCCCAGCAAGCCACTCAATTCAAGAGCAATTATGGATGGACAATTAATGCTACCCTTGCCAATGATATTCATGTCCCATACAAAAATAAAAGAGAACTAAACTACACTGTTTTTGTGAAAATTTAGGAAAGAATTAAAATCTCATTTCAATTAAAATATATAAACAGAATAAAAATAAATGTGTGTTTCAAGTATAGTGACTCAAATGAAATTTTGAGTACATATTTATGGCAATGAGAACTGCTGAGATGGCAAACAGGAAAAGAATGACAAAGTACATTATGCCTGTAATGATTGGAATGAGGTCAGTCAGGTAGACATCATAGAATATGAGTTTCCTGACTGAGGCTGTTAACCTGGTCCAATCAGGGAGTCCTGGCTGACACATATAAACAGGAGTGAGCTGTTCAGGGAGAGGTGGGTGCCACAGGGAGTGGAGTGCATTATTTCCCCCCTTTGATTCTATTTTGATTTAATCCCTGCCTTCCCCTTCACTGTTTGATCACACAGCATTGCCCTTTGATGTGAAGGGCACTGCTTGTCGTTGGCCATTCGGGTGTTTCCTTTCTCCCTGGTGGTGGAAACTGAATAAAGATTCGTGCATCTTGTGTCTTCCACTGTGTCTCACACCTGCACACACACACAGCATGGGTGCTGGGAAAAAAAAAGAAAAAAAGAAAAAAGATAAAAAGATAAAAAGAACTGGAATGTCAAACATCTTTTTCAAAACAAATAAACTGGAGTGTCAGGAATTCTGGTCACTCTAGGAGCTGACTTTGAGCTAGCTGTTCCATTGTCATATGCTGTGCACATGGCAGTAAAGGGTGACTTGGCGAAGAGATACCAGCCTTCAGCAGTTATTTCAATACCTCTGATGAATGCAGAAAAATAAGGAGCTGCACTCAAAAGTATGTATTCTACCCATGATAAAAATGGTGTACAGATGAAGAATCATTGTGTATTCTATCTATAAAAATCTTTCATAATTTTAAAAACTTCTGTTTGGTCATCCTTCAGCCTTCTATTTTCAAGACAAAGAGACTCAGCCTATCAATCTTTGATATCTATTCCCAAACCAATCTTATATCACTCTTGAAGCCCATCCAAATATTCCAGATAGGTGCTGCTAGAAATTGTAATGAAGCTAATTTCAACAACACAATTGTGACATTGTAAACAGTATATGCTCAAGTAACGGTTAATTTGGTGCAAATGTTAACCCCAACCTTTGGCTAATAAAGATATTTTAAAAATATATTTGAATCTTAGGCAATTCTCAATTTCCAGCCAAAATTCACACTCTTTGAACTTAGCACATGTTTGCTGCTGAAGTCAAACCCTACCTCGGTACAAACCTACTCAGTGACAGATTCATAGAAATAGCACATGATTGAAGGTAGCCATGTAATTCCAAAGTAAAAATACTTTTAGCTTCTTTAATATTATATTTGGTGTGGGAGTGGGTACTGTTGGTGGAAACAATCCCCGATCTAGCAAACCTGCAATCATGAGACAGTGGGAGACAGTGAACTTCAACTCCTGTAAAATGTTCCTCGTGTAACAGTTAACCTCTTAATTGTTGACTAAAAATATAGTCTTAGAAGTTGGATGTTTACATATACAGAAAGTTCAATACCATGGTGTGTATTGTTTAGATTAAGAGAGGAAATTGAACAAGATGATCATTTGGCAGATGTAAAAGCCACTGCAACTAATGCTTGCACGTGATTCAGTCAGTCTCAGCTGATACAAAAGAAAATCAACAGCTTAATGTTTCTGCTTTTGGACATATTGTCTTTTCCAGTCATCAGTGAGGGAACATTTACTTTGGACGAGAAAGAGATTGTCTGAGGTGAAGTAGGAGCTGGAACCGTCAATCTTGAGTTGAAGTTCTGATGGTGTCAGCCTTTGACTGAACAGTCTATGGACCCAGATCTCATGGGTGTTGCTCAGAAAAAAGATTCTTACTGCGTGCACATTAGTTAAAAGTGCAGTCATACTGAAGTCTGCATCATTCCTGGCTGTCAACATCGGGGAAGTGCTTACTTCATTGCTGGGTTCCTTGCAGAATGTGACAGCTTCTATTAAGTTTGCAATTGTTTCCCTTATTAGTATGAATGTCCCATCGTAAGTCTATGTCTTGATAATAAATGCTGAGACAGCAAGCCTTGAAACTCTAAACTGTTATCAGTTTATATAAGCTTCCAAGATCTAATTGGTGTCATTTGATCAGCCCTTGCACTGATCAGCAGCAAGCTAGAACCTTAACCCAATGTCAGTACGATGAATCACTCAACTCAGATGACTGTTTCCTCTCTTGTCCATATTACCTCACCTATGTTCACACATATCAGGAAGGCAACAAGGCCAGGTGACTCATGTAGCAGCAAAGAGGAAGTCACTTGCACAAGGTCCACCCTGAGAATCTGTTGTTAACTCTTGCAATAAGGTGGACTTTCAAAATGTTTGTTCCCTTTCCTCCTGAGACACAGACTTTCGAATAATAACTGGAGGAATCATTTCAAATGATCACAAGATATTGCAACACCCAGATAAAAACCAGGATGAACTTAAGCAGTATTAACTTGAGGCTTCTTGTGGTGCAGTGGTAGTACACCCATCTCTGGGCCAAAAGATCTCACCTACCTACAGAAGTGTGTCACAACATGTCTCAACAGGTTTACTTAAGAATATTTTAAACTTCATTTGACTTATGTGCTGGTCATGGTGTTCTTTTATGCCCTTGGAATTTTTTTTATTTATTCACAGGTTGAGGTTTCAATGGCTAGGCCAACATTTATTGCCCATCCCCAATTGCACAGAGGCAGTTAAGAATCAAAATTATTGCTGTGGATATGGAGTCACATGTAGGCCAGACTGGGTAAGGAAGGCAATTTCCTTCCCTAAAGGACATTAGTGATCCAGATGAGTTTTTTTTTGACAATCGACAATGGTTTCATTGTCATCATTACATTCTTAATCTCGATTTTTATTGAATTTAAATTCCACTATCTGTTGTAGCGTCATTTGAATTCAGCAATGTTATATAATTAATTAGATAAAATGTATTTTGGATTCACATTAGCCCTATGTTCAAAGGATAAAGGTTTGGATTAATTTAATTACTAAGGTTGTTCAGGAATTGGTTTCAAAATGCCAGTGTCATTTATAAAGTGTCCTAGGAGGAGGACAGTTCAATCTCCACAGAGAAACTTGAGACTTAGCTTTCTCTATCAAAGAATAGTTGGTTGATAGGCGTATTTGAAATTAAGATTTTTGAGACATGGTAGGGAAGTGTATATATTTTGTACTGCTTGGGAAACAGTTACTTTTTTGATGTTTGGGTTAACATCGATTCAACAGTTTAAATTGACTCACTCTAAATATTGTGATCCCAGGAGTTCAGTGTACGGTAGATGGTCCGATTTGGTGATAGCAGTCACAATTTGAACTTTTTCACAGGTCTGGTATTTGTCCATATTTTCCTTGTTCTACCCCACAACAGTTGAAGGTTGAACAGATTTTCCACAGGAAAATGAAACCTAGGACTTAACCACTCAGGATCAATTACAAAGTTTCAGCTGGTGATTTTTACAATCAACAAGGATGGGCACCATCAAAAGGTGGGACCACCACTAATTTGGGGTTTAGAATATTTACCACAGTTCAGACTGTGGGATTTCTTGCAATGCTACTGCTCAGAGTTGAGTGGCACCTCAAGAACCTTCTCCTGTTAAATAGAAGTATTAACACTGAGCAAGGCAGCATGTGTAGAAAAGGCAGGGTAGATATTTCTACTGGTTGGAGAATCCAGAACAGGGACATAGTCTACAAATTAGTCTATGACCATTCAAAAGAGACGTTAGGAAGCACTTCTATACACAAAGAGTGATAGACGTTTGGCACTCTACCACAAATGGCAGTTGATGCTAGATTAGTTATTAATTTTAAATCTGAGATAGAGATCATCTTTTTGTTCAGTAAAGGTATTAATGACTATGGACAAAAGGCAAGTATATAAGTTATATCTGGTAGAGTGGGCTTGAAGAGCTGAATAACTTAATTCTGTTCCTATATTCCCATTCCAGTGTCATGTGGGTGCAATCTGACTCCTTGGATCAATGGAAATCCTGCAGTTCTGTAAAGTTGCCATGCTCTCATGCAGTCATTGGCTGTTAATGAGGAAGGAGATCAAGTTGTTTGATACAACAAGCAACATGGCCTGGCTAAAGTTAGTGATGTTCCTGTTGGCTGCCTGAATGATGAAGGCTGTTGAAGATCAAAGGTGAATGTAACTTTGACGATGAGTGATTGTGGTAATTTTTAAGATTACTTCAATTATTTAAATTACTTCAATGTGCTGGGCACAAGTTGGAACTAGGAGTACTGATGAATGGATGTGATGACTGCTCGGACTGAGGTCCCTACAGTAGTCAGACAATTTTTTTCTTCAAGTAGTAAGTTATGGGGAATTTATCTTTTGGAAGCACATTGCTACTGTGCAGGGAAATATGTCAGTTTCAAATCTGCTCATCTTCCATTATCCAGTGTAATCCAATAGATTGTTAAACATCTCTTTTGCTTCGGAGAGAGTCAAGTGATGGTGGATTGAGAGGTCTCATTCTGTATCAAGCAGGATTAACCAGGGAACGCTCCCATGCTTTCTGCTTACTTGGGAATGTTGGAAGGATTAGTAGGTTGATTATCAAGCTATAATAAATGCTCTTTCTGAGGCCAACAAATCATGGATTGAGATTTGAACCTGGAACTTCTTACGTAGAGGCAGGAATATTACCTCGTACAGCTTCATATCAAAATAGACACAAACACTAGGTCTAGTGTTTTGTTCCAGAAAATAATATTTTAAAACTTCAAAAGGTCTCAGAAATAATATGCGTAACAACAGCATGTAATAAAAAGGAAAATGAGGTACCTTGCATCATGCTGTGTCATTTTCCAGGATTCAAATAAACAGTATCTGCAGCTGTTGGAAATGACAACAAAAATGAAGTGGGTATGAAAGTAAACTGAGATTTAATTAGGAAATCAAAGCCTCTATCCTGAGCTGTAATAAGTTAAATTATTACCTTCCTGATAGCAACAGCAAATCATTCGCAATGTAGAATTATGGAATCATAGAATCTCCACAGTATGGAAGCAGGCCATTCCACCCATCAAGTTCACACTAACCCTATGAAAAGCATCCCACCCAGACCCACTCTCACCACTACCCCCCAGCCTTTCCCTATAACATTATTCTGTTATAGTACACAGTGGCAGGTTTCTCCAATGATTGACACCAAGTTGCAGGTCTAACTTCCATTTGTTGCAGCACTGAGAAAAGACAGGAGAGCGAAAGATAGTGGAAATGGTGGGCAATGAAAGAGAGAAAGAGAGGTATAAATGAGGGAGAGCAGTTTCATTTAGCATGTGGGAGGCACAGTAAGTATCAATTCAAGGACTGTTTTAATCAAGGCTGGATTAATGCTGTATACAAAATTAAATCCCCTTTTTTATAAATAGCTGAAAGAGAAGTCTGATACAGTGCACTAAGCATTTGCAAGATTGTATTATTAATGATAATCTACTCTTTGAGGTCTCTTTCTAATACAGGCTAGTTTAGGAACATGTAGAAATAATTATTTTTGAATCAAATGCATTTCATATATATATTTGTATATTCTGATTTATTTTTATCCTGTTTATTATGCAGTTTCCGATAGTTCTGTAGGTTAAGAGTCTTTTACTAGGTCCAATTTTCTTCTGTTCATGTTTCAGATATATCTTGATGTTTTTACAGCTGGCCTAAGTGTCAGTACTGCAGTGGATGTAATAAAGCAGTGAATTGCTTTCTGATTACATTACCATGTGAATGCAAACATTGAATATACTTCTCAATACATTAATTAACCTTGTGAATAAGGTCAGCAGTGCATCATCCATGAGTGAATATTTAGCTTCAACCTCCTGGTTAATCATCTTAACCATTTAACTTCAGTTATTATAGTAGCTAACTGTAATTTACTGGGGTGTAGTTAATAGCAAGTTTATAAGTGTATTTTAACAGGACTCTGTATCCTGTCAGCAATTGAATGGAATTAGCGAAGAAATAAATATGTCAATTAGTTTTTATTACTTCATTGAGTGTGTGAATTGTTGGTAAAGCTTTACCCATCCCAAATTGCCCTTGAGCTGAATGGTTCACTGGGCCACTTGGAGGAACAGCTTAGAATCAACAACATCAATGAAGTCATATTTAGGCCAGGTCAGATAAGGACAGTAGATTTCTTTAAAGGATATTAATGAAACAATTGAGATTTTAAATGATCATTATTATCATGATTGCCATGACCAAGACTAGCTTCCTATGCTGTCTTTTCAGCACCAAAACAGAGTGCAGCATTTGGAATCCCAAACCATAACTAGTTTATTCTGGTAAGTACAGTTTCAAAAAATGATCATGAGGATGTTTTTAAAATTTAGATTCTACATTTATTTTTCCTAGCTGCCATTTGAACCCCTGATCCTAGAGCATTATCTTGGGCTTCTGAGCTTCTTCCCTAATGAAGGCATAACCCTAGTCAGTTGCATCAGAACAGGAGTATTAGTTCGGCATTGGAAATGTGACATACTAAGTAAAATCAAGGAAAATAGTTTCTCTTATTATTGCAGAGTAGCTCCAGCCAGCTGAGGGGCAGGAGGTCATAAAATTCATATATGTAGACCTGGTAACATTTGGTATTTGGTAAATAACCTAAATCAATGTAATCATTTGACATCTGCTTTACCTGGCTGTGTATATATGCAGGTCAGTTAAAGAGCCTCAACGAATCTGCTCCTAAAATTAAATGACAATAACAAAACAAACAATAATTTAAAAATGATATCTCTCAAATAACTTGGTGCTGGTGCTGAGATCTTGACAGAAGTGTTTTCATTGTGGCTACATTTCAGACACAGGAAAGTGTAAGTTTACACTGACAAACTTAACGTTTGTGTTGTAGTTCATAGAATAATTATGCAGAGCTGCCATTGCAGTGTTGTCCTTGTCCAGGGGTCAAATTCAGGTTCTGGCCAGTAAGTTGACTTTGAAGAGACACACATATACACAGTTGAGTGTCTGCACTTGGAGATAAATATTTATTTCTGTTTTATCATCTTTAACATCAATATTTGAATGCCTCAGAAAACGGAACAGTAAATGAAATGAAAGGATATTCAACATGAAGAAACAAACTGATTCCATAAGCAAGTGATTGAACAGTCACTTCTCTGTTGCAGGAATGGCAAAGCTTATAGACATGTGATGCTATTCAAAGCACCCTTCCTACAATATGTGAGATTCATAGTAGCAATAGAATCATAGAATCTCGACATTAGGAAAGAGGCTATTCAGCCCATTGAGTCTGAAACTGATGGGACCAGCTGGACCTTGATGACTATGATTGGGTTGTTAAGCTAGGCCAATTAGGAAAGCCTTGGCTGACCAATTTAATCAGGGGATTAGAATCTCCACAGTTGTGGACTGACTCCAAGCTGGCTGGCCAGTCTCATCCCCCATCCTATCCCCTTAACCTCATGTTTTCAATGGCTAATCCACCTAAACCTGTTCATCCCTGGACACTACAGAACAATTTAGCTTGGCCAATCCACCTAACCTGCCCCATCTTTGGACAAGGGATTGACAGGCAAACTAATGTTTGCACATCTTGTAGGACCTGGAATCAGAAGGAAAACTTACTTTAAAAAGGATCTCAGCAAGGATACAATGTATTTTTCAGGTGACTTAAAAGTCCCTTATTGCAAAACATTGACCTTTCCACATCTGCCCTTCATCCATGTCAATTTCCCGAGCAATCTTACAGATCATTCTTTGCTCCTCAAATTAGCTTTGAAAAAATTGTTTTGACGCACAGGTTGGATTATAGACTTTGTGCATGTCAGCATTTCAGTCAGACCACTGATTGTCACAATCTAGATGGCAACATTTCCAACCTGTGTGGGACACCAGGTGCCCACGGTGCTGTCCTTATATGCAGTAAGTTGCTACCCCATTCTCGTTGGGTGCCCTGACCTTGATCTTGTGTATTGATAGATACAATCTGAATTAACTGCAGGGTAAATTTCAAGCCCACCACATATTTTTGCAACATTCTCTACTCAGCCAGAAGGTGAAATCACTGTCAGACTGATTAGTTGAAGCAAACAGCATGGATGCATTTAAGAAATGCCTAGATAATACGTTAGCAGTGAACAATGAATACAAAAAATATATTTTAAGGTAGGTGGAGTTGATGTCTGCATTAACCAGTTGGGCTCAATGGCCTGTTTCAGTCTTATAAAAAAAACCTTTTGATTGTATTTTAAGAAACTTGATATTTGAGCAATAACAGGCAATTATTTTACTTTCATGTGAATGCTAACATTTCCTGCTTTTGCTTGTCTATTTATATAGTGTTGAACTGTACGCTTGCCTTGGCTAACAAATAGGAGGCACTGTCCTTCCAATTCACTCCAGTGCTGATTTTCAGAAAACAGCTGGAGGCATACAATGAGGTTCTGGTGACAAATATGCTCAGTACAGATCAAGAGATCAACAGATTGAACCTACTTTCATACTTTGTGATAATAATATCTGATAATCAGATATCTGATATTCAATGTCTTAATCGCCTGCATTTTTAGGATGCTAAATATTTAATAAATCACGTTAAGAAAAATAACATAACAGTGCTATAACAAAAGCAATGTGCAATTATGTTACATCTTTAATACATTTAAATGTATCTCTATGCTTTAAAAGAGCAGTTATCAATTAATACTGGGAGAAATAATCACAAGGTTTGGTTAATGATGTAGGTTGCAGGGAGGATCTTAAAGAAGAAATGAAAAGTTTAGAGGTGGAAATATTTAAGGAGAAAATGACAGTGCTTATGCCTAGGCAACTGAAAATGCAGTCACCAATGTGAAACCAGGAAAAATTGGGAATGTCAATAGAAATGCAGATATCACAGAGGATTTAAAAAATTAGAGGATATTATAGAGACTGGGGAGGTGTGGGTTTGAAATGGTAAAACCAAAGGGAGATTTGAAAAGAAGCATTAGAGTTTAAAAGTCCAATACAAAAGTGAAGTTCAGTCAGTGCTGTAAATCTGAAATATAAAATGAAAAAATCTGTTGGAAAGACTCAAGAGGTCAGGTAGCATCTGTGGAGAGAAACAGATAATCTTTCATCATAACTAAAGAAAAATAGATTGTAATTCTGTTGAAGGCAGTAGAACAGGGGAGAGGATGAAAGCATGTAAAGGATGATTTGTGATAAGGTAGAGAATAGGAAAATTTAACTAATAAAAATGTTAATAACTGAATAGCCAAAGGAAGTATCATGTGTAATTTATTAGATTAAGTGTGGAAACAAACATTTTGGCCCAACAAGTCCACGCCAACCCTCTGAAGAGTAACTCACCCAGAGCCATTTCCCTCTGACTAATGCACCTAACACTATGGGCAATTTAGCATGGCTAATTCACCTGACCTGCACATCTTTGGACTGTGGGAGGAAACTGGAGCACCCGGAGGAAACCCACACAGACATGGGGAGAGCATGCAAACTCCACACAGACAGTTGCTGATCAAACCTGGGTCCCTGGTGCTGTGAGGCAGCCATTCTAACCACTGAGCCATCATCCTCCCCACCCATGCAGTTGTGTTCGGATAAGGCAAGAATGGCTGTATAGCAGCCATCTGTATGACATGAAGGGAAAAGAAGGAATCAAGCTTGGAAAAGGAAGTAATTTTTTTTTTAATTCTTTCAGTGGGTGTAGGCATTGCTGGTTAGGTGACCACTTATTGCCCATCCCTACCTGCCTATCGAGAAGGTGGTGCTGAACTGCCTTCTTGAACTGCTGCAGTATCTGTGTTTAAGGTAGCCCCTCTGTGCTGTTAGTTTGAAGCAAAGACAATGATCTGAAGTTGTTGAACTGACTATAGAATCCAGAATGCAGTGGAATGCAATAAGGTGCTGTTCCTTAAGCCTGTGGTGAACTTCGTTGGAGGACTGTATTTGGTCATGGACAGATAAGTTGAAAGAAGGTGAAGAACTAAAAGGACAAGTGTTAGGAACCTTGTCAAGCTTGCATATTGAAATACATCGTCTGCAAAGGGATCACTCAGTATATTGCTGATCTCTCCAAAGGAGACCACATTATGAGCAGTGAACAGTGTATTAAACTGAAAACATAAGTTAATTGCTGTTACACTTAGAAGGACTGGTTGGGGCAGTGGGTATTGAGAGGAAGGGATAAAAGGACAACGATTTCATCACCTGTTTTTATGGACCAAGAGTAGAACCATCAGCCCTTCAAGCCTGCTCCACTGTTCAATAAGATGGTGGCTGATCTGATTTTAACCCCAAATCTGTGTACCCCTGATAAATTTTCATCACAGTAATCAAGAATCTACCTATACTGCCTTAAAAATATTTATAGATTCTGCATCTACTATCTTTTAGGGACTGGAATTCCAAAGACTCAAATCTCTGAGAATTTCTTTTCCCTTATCTCTGTCTTAAATTGGTGATTTCTTTTTTTAAAATTATGACTCCTAGTTCTACATTCTCCCATAAGATGAAACATTCGTTCCACATCCAACCAGTCAAATCCTCTCAGGATCTTTTATGTTTCTGTTAAGTCATCTCTGAGTTTTCTAAACTCAATCTGTATAGCCTTTCCTCATAAGGCAATTGACTCATTCCAGGTATTAGTCTAGTAAACATTCTCTGAACTGCTTCCAGCATATTAACATCCATCTGTACGTATGATGATCAATACTATACACAGTACATAAATGTGGTCTCACCAATGTCCTGTCTAACTGAAAAAACCCTCCCTCTTGCATTAAATTCCACTTATAATGAAACAAAAAATTCTATTGTCTTGATGCCCACATCTTTCTGTAATTCAGAGCTTGGCAACTTCTGACAATTTAGATAATACGCTACATTTTTATTATTCCAGCCAAAATTGACAATTTCACACCTTCTCACATTAATTCCATTTGTCAGATGTTTGCCCACTAACTTAATCTATCCAAATCCCTGTGTAGGCTCCTTATGTCCTTTTCATAACTCACTTTCTCACCTATCTTTGTGTCATCAACAAATTTAGCTACCGTACCTTTGATTCCATCTTCCAAGTCAGTTGCATAAATTGTGAAGAGTCGAGGCCCCAGCACCAACCTCTGTGGCAAACCACTCATGACATTCTGCCAGTCTGAAAAAGACCCACTTATTCCTACTCTCTGTTTCTTGTTAGCCAGCCAATTTTCTATTCATGCCAGAGGACTAGAAGGCAGCCAACATAGAATCATTATTCAAGAAAGCGGTAAGGGAATCTGTAGGCCAGTCAGTCGAGCCTCAGTTATGGGGAATCTATTGGAAACAATTCTGAAGGACAAATTTAATCTGTACCTGGAGGGGTAGGGATTAATCAAGTATAGTCAACTGTTTTGTTAAGAGAAGGTCATGTGTGACCAACTTAATTGAATGCTTCAAAGTGGTGGCCCAGTGTTTTGATGAGGACAATGCATCTGACTTAGTGTACTTGGATTTCAGAAAGGCTTTCAATAAGGTCCTGCAGGGGATTCTGACAGAGAAGGTAAGAGGCAAAAGGATCCAAGGAGATTTTACTAACTGGATCCAGAATTAGCAGAATGGCTTGAAATCTGTGTCTGCTGTGGTTCCACAGGGGCAGAGAGTTGGGTTCCTTGCTGTTTCTGGTATATATAAACAATTTAGACTTGAATGTAGAAGGAATAATAAATATATTTGTTGATGATATGAAAATTAGTGTGTTGGCAAATAGTGAAGAGGATAATCTTAGATTACATGAGGATATAGAAAGGCTGGTCAGATAGGTTGATCAGTAGCAAATTACATTCAACCTGAATAAGTCTGAATAATTACATTCAACCTGAATAAGTCTGAGGTGATGAACTTGGGCAGGACAATGAAGGCAAAGCGGATTCCATTTATCCCTTGAATATAAGACCTGGGAAGCGCTGAGGATCAGAGAGACTTTGATGTGCATAATTCACCAGTACCTTCAGGTAACAGGACAAGTAGATAAAGTGGTTAAGAAGGCATTTGGTATGCTTGTCTTTATTAGCCAAAATATAGAGTTTAAGAGCAAGGAAGTCATGCTGGAACTGTATAAAATGTTGATTAAGCCACAGCAAGAGTATTGTGTGCAGTTTGGAATCCACATTTTAGGAGGGATGTAGAGAGAATGCAGACGAGATTTACCAGAAAGTTGGAGAGTTTTAGTCCTGAAGAGAGATCGAATAGATTGGTTTTCCTTGGAGCATTGGAGACTGAGGGACGATACGATTGAGCTGTATAAAATGGGTGGCACGGTGGCTCACTGGTGCATCATACCACCAGGGACCTGAGTTCAATTCCCAGCTTGGGCGATTGTCAGTTTGGAGTTTGCACATTCTCCCTGTGTCTGCATGGGTTTCTTCCCACAATCCAAAGATGTGCAAGTCAGGTGAATTGTCTGTGCTAAATTGCCCATGGTGTTAGGTGTATTAGTCAGGGATAATTATAGGGTAGTGGAATGGGTCTGGGTGGGTTACTCTTTGGAAGGTCGGTGTGGACTTGTTCGGCTGAAGGGCCTGTTTCTATACTGTAGGCAATCTAATCTAAAATGAAGATGTGCATAGAGAGGAAGAGACCTTTGCCCTTGGTGGTAGGATCAATGTGTAGGAGGAATTGGTAAAGAGATGATGTGAGGAAAAGCTTTTTTCACCCATACTCTGATATGAATATGGAAATTACTGACTGTAAACCCTCATAACATTTAACAGCTATTTAGATATAAACCTGTGGTGCCAATACATATCAGGCTACAAGCCAAGTGTTGGAAAATAGGATTCTATTAGTTAGGTGGTTGTTTTTGACCAGCACAGACATTGTGGGCTGAAGGCCTTTTCCTGTTCTGCTGACCTCCATGACCCCATGACTCTATATGCCACTGCCAACAACGTTTATTTTCTACAACACCTTTGATGTGCGACATGGTCAAATGTCTTCTGGAAATCTAAGTGCAATACTCATAGCACAAGTTACTTCTTCAAAAATCTCCAATAAGTTAGTTAAACACGCTTTCCCTTTGATAAAACCATACAGCTGTACCTGATTACTTGAATGTATCTAAGTGACCCTGTTATAATGTCTTCAATAATCATTTCTAACATTGTCCCACTTGACAGATGTAAAGCTAATTGGCTTGAAGCTTCCTGCTTTCTGCCTCCCTCCCATTTTGAATAAAGGAATTATGTTAGCTATTTTTGATTCTAAAGGAACCATCTCCAAATCTAATGACGTTTGGAAAATTAAAACCAATGCATTAACTATCTCACTAGCTACTTCTTTTAAGATCCTAGGATGAAATCAAGACCTAGGGATTTATCAACTCGCAGTTCCAACATTTACACAGTACTTTGTTTCTGGTAATTGTAAATTTGTTAGAATCCCTATAGTGTGGAAGTTGGCACATTGGGTCCACACCTATCCTTTGTAGAGAATCCTATCCTAGACCCAGCCCTCTACCCTATCTCTGTAACCTTGCATATCCTATGGCTAATTTACCCATCCTGCACATCCCTGGTCACTATGGGCAATTTAGCATGGCCACCCACCTAATCTGCACATCTTTTGGCTATGGGAGGAAACCCACATAGACACAGGGAGAATGTGCAAACTCCACACAGACAGTCAACCAAGGCTGGAATTGCACCCAGGTCCTGGCACTGTGAGGCAACAGAATTAACCACTGGGCTATTGTGCTGGCCCAAAGTTCTTCGCTCCCTTTCAATTGCTAACTTACAGCTTTTTCTGGGATGTTACTTGCATCTTCTCTAGTTAACACCACTACAAAATATCTGTTTAATTCATATCTGAAGAAACTTTTCCTATCTGTTTTATATTTTCAGCTAACTTTCTCTCATCCTCTAATTTTCCCTCTTTAATAATCTTTTATTAGTTATTTGATAATTTTGATATTCCATTCCAATTGTCTCATCTACCACCTATCTTTGCACATTTATATATCTTTTATTTCAGTTTGATACTATTTTTGACTCCTTAGTGAGCCATGGTTGGCAGAATTTTCCTTACTTGCCTTTTAGAGAAGGTAGAGATCCATTAAGATGACTGAGGAGTGGACCAGTGTGTAACAAAGTGATCAGTCTTTTCAGACAGATGATGGGAAGGGAAGATGTGTTTGGCTGTAGCATCAAAGTGCAGGTGGCAAAAATGGAAGAGGATGATCATTTGAAGATAGAGGGTAAAGGACACCCTGTTGTGGTTCTGGAAAGGAAGAGTGGAGAACAGTTGTGTGAGAAATAAATTGGAGAGAATTGTGGGTTCTGTCAGTGAAAGTGGAGAGGAATATTCGGTTGAGGAAAATGGAAGACATCTCATGCAAATTTGCATAATCAGAATGATGCTAAGGAGATAGAGAAACTGGGAGAATGGAATTGAGTCCTTTAGGGAGACTGGATGTGAGGAAGTGTAGAGAAGATAGCCGCATATGTCTGTGGGTTTGTTGTGAATCATTGTTGATCACCAGAAATTGAGTTTGAGAAGTTGAGGAAGGGAAAGGAAAAGTCAAAGTTGGGCCAAGTGAAGGTGAGAGGATAATGCAACTTGAAATGAGCAGGGAGCACTGACACATTTAAGTGAAAATGAGAAATGCAAATGCTGGAGATTAGAGTCGAGAGTGTGGTGCTGGAAAAGCACAGCAGGTCAGGCAGCATCCGAGGAGCAGGAGAGTTGACTTTTTGGGTGAAAGCCCTTTATTAGGAATCAGCCGTTCCTGATGAAGGGCTTTTGCCCGAAACATCGACTCTCATGCTCCTTGGATGCTGCCTGACATGCAGCACTGACACATCTATCAATATAATGGAATAGGAGCTGGGGGAAGTGGCCTTACTAAGCCTGCAACAATGAATATTCTACGTATCCCAAAATAAGGCAAACACGGCCAGACTAATGGGAATAATCACAGAAACATCTTTTCTTTGGGGAAAGGGGAAAGGTTAAAGGAGAAATTGTTCAGAGAGAGAAATTGTTCAGGTTGAGGAGAATGGTAGTGCATGGAAACTGGTTTGACATTAATTTCACAGAGGATCAGATAGCTTTGGGAATTTGCTGTTGGAGGTGGAGGTGTAAGGCATTGAATTTCCATAGTGAGACAGAGCAGTTAGGACCTGGAAAATGGAAAACACTGAAGCAATATAGATAAATGAAAGAATCATAGATATAGACCATTCAGTATTATAAATATTGGAATCAAAATAGCTCATCATTGCTGCTCTTCGACTGACCCTCACTCCACCTTAGCCCTTTCACACTTGGGAACTCTCGGACACCTTTGACTTCCCTGCTTCTGCCAAGTTGCTTTGTAATCAGGCACGCACATGACTCTCGTGGACCTACACAGGATGCATCTCATAGCTCTTAGCTTGTTTTCTGAGTGATCACACACACTTAGTGCTTGTTTGGAGGGTGCCAGCCTCTGCATACTTTGCTTTACTTTCTTAGTTTTAAGGGAGGTGCAGGATGCCTGTCATGGTGGGGAGTACTGAACAGTCAAAGAGGTGAACATGTTGCTGAGTGGCATCATATAATGTCAACATCACACCTGCAGCATGTGCCAGCAGTTTATGAGGCAAACAACTTTTATATCTTTTCAAACAAATGATCACGTGTGAAAGGAGAAAGTGAGGTCTGCAGATGCTGGAGATCAGAGCTGGAAATGTGTTGCTGGAAAAGCGCAGCAGGTCAGGCAGCATCCAGGGAACAGGAGAATCGACGTTTCGGGCATAAGCCCTTCTTCAGGAATGATTCCTGAAGAAGGGCTTATGCCCGAAACGTCGATTCTCCTGTTCCCTGGATGCTGCCTGACCTGCTGCGCTTTTCCAGCAACACATTTCCAGATCACGTGTGAAAGTCAAGGGGAACAATCCTTAGTAAGGTAATAGAGAACTACAATCATTCAGTGAGGTGCTGTCACAGTCAGTTGATTCCAGTCCAGGCATGTTGCCATGGTCAATCAGACACTTTGTCCTATTGGGGACCAGGGATCAATGTTCTCACAATCCTGAGATTCAATCATGGTCTGTTTTGCAGGTCAGATGCAAGCAACCTGGGAATCATTGGGGTGCTGTGGAGACATCTGTCCAAGAGATGGGCCAGTTTGTCCTGCAATAAGACAAAGGGAGGAGTTGAGAATGGTGTAAGTGAATGGAAGTGCAGTTAATAGTAATACAAGTACATGAGAGGTATTAAGATGATCCCAGTGAATATTGTAAGTGTAGAGGGCAGTGAGGGTTAGTCATTTAGGAGGTTAATGGACACAATACATGTACTAATGAGAGTTATAATCCATGAGCTTTGGTTAGATGTATGTGCATTGGCAGAGTTAGAGTGAAGGTGGTCCTATGAGTATGAGGTAGCAGAGATGGATGATGTCATTAACCCCTGCAGAAAGCAATATATCATTGACCTTTATCCTGCACTGCTGGGTGTTCTTTTTAAACCAGGATATGGTACTGAACTGGCCTGCTGCCTGGGTATAGGCCGTGTCAGCTGAGAGTTGTGTTGTCTCCTTTGGTGTTGCCTGCAGGATAAAAGGAAAAGGATAAAACATGTCCCTTATTCGAACTGCTCCATCCAGCTGTAGCTCTAAAACCCTGTCCGCAAACTGGGGTGTGTGAAGTTGCTTTCTGGTCCAAGTTCTCAGTGAAAATGGTGGAACACCAGTGTGAGGGAGAGCTTCTGGCTCGCAGTATCTGAATTGGTGTGCAGCTGAGCTTTAAACCTGGCACCAGCAGCATGAATACGACAAGGTCCCAGCAGTGGTGAATGCTTCCAACTCTCCTGCTGCACAATGCCATGGGGTAGGCTACTGAAGAGTCCAGTTGCAAAATTAATGAGATGTAAAGTGTAAAATTGGGTTCGCGATGTCTCTGCAAGCCATGGTGTAGCAGGTGCCAAAAATCTCATTGCCAATAACACCTTACCTGAAAATAGAAACATTCCACCTGCAATATTTATGCTTTATTTGTGCTTGATGTAAAGTATAATGCTAAATCATGCAACAAATAACAGGTGAATACTACATTCAATATGTTGTTGTCAATAATGTTTCAGTAACATCAGTGATGTTTAACGCTATTTAGCTGGCTGTTGTATAGTCTTGCTTTGGAAATATTATATGGAAACCTCTCCAAAGTATTATTTCAAGGCACTTAAATTGTAAGTAATGTGCATCATCTAAGACATCACTAGAAAGATCACTGGACTTGTATTGTCAGATGTTTCGTCCTGAACCATTGGGAACATTTATAATTAAGAGGTGATTTTCTGACGAGGCCTGTTAAAGCCTTTTATAGGTTATGTCTTCACATATTCCCCAAGGAGGAGTGCAGCAATTTTTCAACATGCAGCAGTTTAACCTACAGCCAACAGAAAGTTACAATACCCAATCCTTAACTGGTTTAATTATTTAAATCTATAGCCTCATTGAAACATTATGTATATTAATGTTTGTTCAAGCATGCTAATGAGGTTGGCAGTGTGTGCTGGTGGCACTAGAAGAGCAAAGTGGATTTCTCAAATCTTTAAATAGAAATGGTTTGCTACATTTTAATTCTGTAATCATGTGCATTTATCACTGTCAATGTTGTGACAGTCTTACCAATCCTCAGAGTTAAGTATCTTTGAAGTACTTATTTATATGCAACATGGAATTACATTTGTTTCTGTTGTTCAATCATATCAATTTATTAATTCAGATTGTAATGGAAATATTTAACAAATTATTTTTCTCCTTTATATTGACACTTGGGTTCAATATCCAATCCAGATATTTGAACACTGAACCTAAGCTCACATTCCATTATTGTGGGAGTGCAGCACTGTTAAAGCTGCTGCCTCTCAAGTATGACATAACATCAGGCCCTTTTAGAAGGCCAAAATCATCACATCCAATTGAGTCAATTTGAACAAAAACAGAGAACTGTTCCTCAGTATACTGGCTAATAATTTTCCCTCAGCTAATATTTTCATAAAGCTGTTTACAGGACATTGTTGAGTGAAAATCAGCAGATGCAAGAACATAAGAACATTAGAAATAGGAGCAGGAGTGGATCACTGGGCCTCTCATGACCACCCTGTCATTTAACAAGATCATGGCTGATCTGCCAAAGCCTCAATTTCTCTTTTGTGCCAGCACATTTGTATCCATCAACTCCCCAGTAATTCAAAAACCCATTTCTCCTCGCTCCTCTGAACCTCTTTAGAAATTTTCGATAATTCAACCTCTGTAAATGTCTGGGGGTAAAGAATTTCAGACATTCTGTACCTTCTGGAAGAAAAAAATTCCTTACACAACAGTTTTAAATGAATGTCACCTTATTCTATAACAACGTCTCCTAGGTTGAGATTCTCCCACTATTGGAAACATCTTCTCACCATTTACCCTTTTAACACCCTCAGAATCCTTTGTGTTTCAGTAAGGCTACCATTCATTCTTCTAAATTCCAATGACTAAAGGCCAAACCTATTTTGCTGTTCTTGATAAGTGAACCATTTTATTCTAGGAATTGGAGGAACTGTTGGCCGAAGTTCAGAGCACAGAGTCAGATAAGTCAATTGTTGTTTTAAGTCTGTCCAAGATAAAGGCTGCAGTACTGAGTAGAGTGGATTCTTTCTTGTTTTTGGAGATAAGTCTCAATTAAACTTAAAATATAAGCCATAGCTATTAATTTAACCTGGGGCAGTGTTTGTAGAGGAATAAGACGATGTTATTTTCTGGGTCTGTAGATTGTGAAGGAGCAAAAATGGCCTTTGCAGTAATATGTACTTCTTGTCAGATGTGGGGGTTTAAAGAGAGTTTAAGGGTACTGCGATTATATCTGCCATAAATGCTGTTGGATGCGAATCTTATCAGATCAAGTGGATCGGTTTATAGAGACAGATAGAAGCGATGAGGAATTTGCATCAGCAACAGTATGTGATGGATGGCAGTTATAGGAAGGGGGGAAAGTCTCAGATATAGTCACACAGATGGGTTAACTCCAGGAAGGGTGAGAGAGGTCGGCACCTAGGGCAGGAGTCTCTTGTGGATGTACCCATTTCAAACAGGTATGCTGTTTTGGAAAATGTAGGGGCTGATGGATTCTCAGGGGAACGTAGCATGAACAGCCAAGTTTCTGGTATTGAGACTGGCTCTAATGCAATGAGGGGTACGTCGGCTTCCAAGAGATCAATTGTGTTAGGGGATTCTGTAGTCAGAGGTACAGACAGACGTTTTTGTGGCCAGCAGAGAAAAAGCAGAATGGAGTGTTGTTTCCCTGGTGCCAGGATCAAGGATGTCTCAGAGAGGGTGCAGAATGTTCTCACGGGGGAGAGGGGCCAGCAGGAGGTCATTGTCCACATTAGAACCAACGACATTGGAGGGGAAAAGGTTGAGACTCTGAAGGGAGATTACAGAGAGTTAGGCAGAAATTTAAAAAGGAGGTCCTCAAGGGTAATAATATCTGGATTACTCCCAGTGCTACGAGCTAGTGAGGGCAAGAATAGGAGGATAGAGCAGATGAATGCATGGCTGAGGAGCTGGTGTATGGGAGAAGGATTCACATTTTTGGATCATTGGAATCTCTTTTGGGGTAGAAGTGACCTGTACAAGAAGGACGGATTGCACCTAAATTGGAAGGGGACTAATATACTGGCAGGGAAATTTGCTAGAACTGCTTGGGAGGATTTAAACTAGTAAGGTGGCGGGGGGGGGGGGGGGTGGCAGTAGCTGGGACCCAGAGAGATAGTAAGCAAAGAGATCGATCTGAGAGAAGTACAGCTGAGAACAGAAATGAGTCAAACAGTCAGGGCAGGCAGGGACACAGTAGGACTAATAAATCAAACTGCATTTATTTCAATGCAAGGGGCCTAACAGGGAAGGCAGATGACCTCAGGGCATGGTTAGGAACATGGGACTGGGATATCATAGCAATTATGGAAATATGGCTCAGGGATGGGCAGGGCTGGCAGCTGAATGTTCCAGGATACAAATGCTACAGGAAGGATAGAAAGGGAGGCAAGAGAGGAAGAGGTGGAGTGGCATTTTTGATAAGGGTTAGCATTACAGCTATGCTGAGGGAGGATATTCCCAGAAATACAGGGAAGTTATTTGGGTGGAACTGAGAAATAAGACAGGGATGATCACCTTATTGGGATTGTATTATAGACCCCCGAGTAGTCAGAGGGAAATTGAGAAATAAACTTGTAAAGAGATTTCAGCTATCTGTAAGAATAATAGGGTAGTTATGGTAGGGGATTTTAACTTTCCAAACATCGACTGGGACTGCCATAGTGTTAAAGGTTTAGATGGAGAGGAATTTGTTAAGTGTGTACAAGAAACTTTTCTGATTCAGTATGTGGATGTACCTACTAGAGAAGGTGCAAAACTTGACCAACTCTTGGGAAATAAGGCAAGGCAGGTGACTGAGGTATCGTTGGGGGAGCACTTTGGGGCCAGTGACCATAATTCTATTCATTTTAAAATAGTGATGGAAAAGGATCGACCAGATCTAAAAGTTGAAGTTCTAAATTGGAGAAAGGCCAATTTTGACAGAATTAGGCAAGAACTTTCGAAAGCAGATTGGAGGCAGATGTTCGCATGTAAAGGGACGGCTGGAAAATGGGAAGCCTTCAGAAATGAGATAACAAGAATCCAGAGAAAGTATATTCCTGTCAGGGTGAAAGGGGAGGCTGGTAGGTATAGGGAATGCTGGATGACTAAAGAAATTGAGGGTTTGGTTTCGAAAAAGAAGGAAGCATATATCAGGTATAGACAGAATAGATCGAGTGAATCCTTAGAAGAGTATAAAGAAAGTAGGAGTATACTTAAGAGGGAAATCAGGAGGGTAAAACGGGGACATGAGATAGCTTTGGCAAATAGAATTAAGGAGATTCCAAAGGGTTTTTACAAATATATTAAGGACAAAAGGGTAACTAGGGAGAGAATAGGGCTCCTCAAAGATCAGCAAGGTTGCCTTTGTGTGGAGCCACAGAAAATGGGGGAGATACTAAATGAATATTTTGCATCAGTATTTACTGTGGAAAAGGATATGGAAGATATAGACTGTAGGGAAATTTACAGTGACATCTTACAAAATGTCCAGATTACAGAGGAGGAAGTGCTGGATGTCTTGAAACGGTTAAAAGTGGATAAATCCCCAGGACCTGATCAGGTGTACCCGGGAACTCTGTGGGAAGCTAGAGAAGTGATTGCTGGGCCTCTTGCTGAGATACTTGTATCATTGATAGTCACAGGTGAGGTGCCAGAAGACTGGAGGTTGGCTAACGTGGTGCCACTGTTTAAGAATAGCGGTAAAGACAAGCCAGGGAACTATAGACCGGTGAACCTGACCTCGGTGGTGGGCAAGTTGTTGGAGGGAATCCAGAGGGACAGGATGTACATGTATTTGGAAAGGAAAGGACTGATTAGGGATAGTCAACATGGCTTTGTGCATGGGAAATCATGTCTCACAAACTTGATTGAGTTTTTTGATGAAGTAACAAAGAAGATTGATGAGGGCAGAGCAGTAGATGTGATCTATATGGACTTCAGTAAGGCGTTCGACAAGGTTCCCCATGGGAGACTGATTAGCAAGGTTAGATCTCATGGAATAAAGGGAGAACTAGCCATTTGGATACAGAACTGGCTCAAAGGTAGAAGGCAGAGGGTGGTGGCGGAGGATTGTTTTTCAGACTGAAGGCCTGTGACCAGTGGAGTGCCACAAGGATCGGTGCTGGGTCCTCTACTTTTTGTCATTTATTTAAATGATTTGGATGCGAGCATAAGAGGCACAGTTAGTAAGTTTGCAGATGACACCAAAATTGGAGGTGCAGTGGACAGCGAAGAGGGTTACCTCAGATTACAACAGGATCTGGACCAGATGGGCCAATGGGCTGAGAATAGGCAGATGGAGTTTAATTCAGAGGTGCTGCATTTTAGGAAAGCAAATCTTAGCAGGACTTGTACACTTAATAGTAAGGTCCTAGGGAGTGTTGCTGAACAAAGAGACCTTGGAGTGCAGGTTCATAGCTCCTTGAAAGTGGATTCGCAGGTAGATAGGATAGTGAAGAAGGCGTTTGGTATGCTTTCCTTTATTGGTCAGATTGTTGAGTACAGAAGTTGGGAGGTCATGTTCTGGCTGTACAGGACATTGGTTAGGCCACTGTTGGAATATTGCGTGCAATTCTGGTCTCCTTCCTGTTGGAAAGATGTTGTGAAACTTGAAAGGGTTCAGAAAAGGTTTACAAGGATGTTGCCAGGGTTGGAAGATCTGAGCTACAGAGAAAGGCTGAACAGGCTGGGGCTGTTTTCCCTGGAGCATCGGAGGCTGAGGGGTGACCTTATAGAGGTTTACAACATTTTGAGGGGCATGGATAGGGTAAATAGACAAAGTCTTTTCCCTGGTGTCGGGGAGTCCAGAACTAGAGGCCATAGGTTTAGGGTTGGGGGAAAGATATAAAATAGACTTAAGGGGCAATTTTTTCACGCAGAGGGTGGTACATGTATGGAATGAGCTGCCAGAGGATGTGGTGGAGGCTGGTACAATTGCAACATTTAAGAGGCATTTGGATGGGTATATGAATAGGAAGGGTTTGGAGGGATATGGGCAGGTGGAACTAGATTGGGTTGGGATATCTGGTCTGCATGGATGGGTTGGACCGAAGGGTCTGTTTCCATGCTGTACATCTCTATGACTTTATGATTCTATGAATTAGTCTCGAGAGTCTCTTTTAAATTGCTTCCAATGCTAATATATATATAGAAACTTAGTACACAGTACTCCAAGTACCCCTTTCCCATTACTCTGTACAGTTGTAACAAGACTACCCTATTTTGAAACTCCACTCCCCTAACACTAAGGTCGAAATTTCCATCTGCCTTCTTAGTTCCTTGCTGCACCTGTGTGTTAACATTTTGTACTTCATGCACAAGAACAGGCAAATCCTTCTGTGCTGCACTTTTTTTAGAGTTTGTCTTCATTTAAATAATAATCTGCCATATGATTCTTCCTATCTTACACTTTCTTACATTAAGCTGCCTTATTTAGCCCATTCCCTCAAACAATCTGTTCACCCTTGCAGATTTCTTATGTCCTCATCACAACCTGCCCTACCACCTATTTTTGTCTTATCAACAAATTTGGATGCATTGCACACTGCTCCCTCCTCCAAATTTTTAATATAATTAGTAAATAATTAAGTCCCTAGGACTGATTTTTATAGCGCTCCACTAATTACCAAATTTGTCAAACATGAATCATTGAATCAAAGCGATGTACAGCATTTCCTTTTCAGAAAATTATGTTGACTGTATTTCATTGCATTAACATTTTCTAAATGTCATGCTATTTCTTCCTTAATAATGGACTTCAGATATTTTCCCAATGATGGATTCTAAGCTAACTGTCCTATAGTTTACTACTTTCTGTATCTCTTGATCATTGCCAATTTTCCAAACTTCTGATTCCCTTTCCAGTATCCAGTCAATTCTGGAATATTTTGAGGAGTGCCTTCATTATCTTTACAGCTATTTCCTTTAAAACACTGGATGCAGGTTGTAGGGTCCTGGGAACTTGTGTGCCTTTAGTCCCATTAGTTTGCCAAATACAGAACAACCTCGATTATCCAAACGAGGCAGGCAGGGAGTATTTTGTTTGGATAATTGATTGTTCGGACAACCGATCTATTCGTAAACGAAGGAAGCATTCTCAAGTGTAAATGGAGCCCCGTGACACAAAATCTCAGCCAGAAGCGTTAACCCGTGTGTTACACCAGTCAACTTGATCAAATCAAAACAAGGACATTTGCGATGGCAGATAATTTTCAAAATGGTTAAAATAGATTGAATTGTTCCATGAATTAAATGGAAGTATTTTAAAGAAAGATTAAAGTGAATTCGAGCTTCCCAGACAACTCTGAATATTTGCAAGTGCAGTCCCATTCCTTTACCAAGACATAGTTTGAGGTACTACGAGTATAAGGTATGCTACAGTAAACTTTCTGAAAGAATTTCAATTACATTTTTTATAAGAATTATCAAGATGTTAAATTGAATTTGTCCTGCATTGTTGGAAATCGGCTTCCCATTTTGAACACAAACAACTGTATCTGGGAATACTGGTCAATGATGATAGAAAATGGATGCTGCAGAAACAAAAAGTGAAAATATTTCACTTGCAGAACTAATTTGAAATGTGCGGAGCTACAATCTGTCTGTAACATCCTTTCTTGCTAGAAGGTATTTACACTGTAGAATTTATCTGCATTTTAACACATTACAAAATGAAAACCACTTGGTAAAAATGTTACTGCAAAATAACATTTGCTGCAATGGAAAATATATGATTATCTTTGCAATAAATCTTAGTACAGTACATTGTTTTCAGATCAAGCATAATTTCTTAGCAGCCGCGGTATTGGGTAATTTATAAATCAAGTATTTTGGTTGTGTAAATAAGTACATGTCAACAAACGATCTTATATTCCTGTTACCATTCCTGTTGAATGTAGAAGAAAGAAAGAGAGATAAAAAGAAAGGAAGAAAGAAAGAGAGAGAGAAAGAAATCAAATGACAGAGGTGGAGCGGGAGAAAAGTTGCTGAGTTCACTGGTGGGCAGTCTGTCTTAGAAAGAGAGTTTCTGCAGGTAGTGACAGAGTCTGGTTTCTGATCTCAAACTTCGGGACCTTGAAAGCTTGTTCAGATAATCTGAAATTGGGACAATTGATGTTCGGACAACGGAGGTTCTTCTGTATTTTGACTCTTATGCTAGACACTGTCACATGATCCATAACAATTATTGATGAGACTCGGACATTTTTTCCATAATTCTCGACTAGTCCAGTTTCAGTTCACAAACAAGAATTTGGAGTCATTAATGGCACTGTATCGAATCATGGCCAATGGCTTTGTAAGTACTGGAAAGACATCCTCCTAAATTCATTGATTCTCAAAGTACATATAGAAGTTGGGGCATCATATTGCAGTTGCACAGGACACTGGTAAGGCCACTTTTAGAATGCTACATACAATTCTGGTCACCCTTCTATAGGAAGAATGTTGTTAAACCTGATAGGGTGCTGAAAATATTTACAAGGTTGTTACCAAGACCGGAGGGTTTGAGTTATAGAGAGAGAGGCTGAATAGGCTGGGTTTTTTTACCCTGGACCATTGAAGGCTGAGACATGACCTTACAGAGGTTTATAAAATCATGAGGAGCATGGATAGGGTGAATAGCCAAGGTCTTTTTCTGAGGGTGGGGAAGTCCAAAATTGGGTGTTTAAGGTGAAAGGGAAAAGATATAAAAGAGACCTAAGGGACAACTTTTTCACACAGAGGGTGGTACGGGTATGGAATGAGCTGCCAGAGAATGTGGGGGAGGCTGACACAATTGCAACATTTAGGAGGCATTTGAATGGGTATATGAATAGGAAGGGTTTGGAGGGATATGGGCTGGGTGCTGGCAGGTGGGACTAGATTGGGTTGGGAGATCTGGTTGGCATGGACGGATTGGACCAAAGGGTCTGTTTCCATGCTGTACATCTCTATGACTCTATGACCTAAGGGGTAACAATTTCATATAGAAGGTGTTGCATGTGCGGAATGAACTGCCAGAGAAAGTGGTAGAGGCGGGTACAATTATATCACCCAAAAGGCATCTGGATGGGTACATGAATTGGAAGGGTTTAGATGGATATGGTCAAATGCTGAAATTGGGACTAGGTCAGATTGGGATGTCTGGTTGGTGCAGGCGAGTTGGACTGAAGGATTTGTTTCTATGCTGTATGACTCTATGACTCTATCTTTCCTCCTATTAGCACCTTGCTCATCTGTTATCATTCGGGTGTTTGTCATGTCCTCCACTGTGAAAATCAATGCAAAATATTGGTTTAACTTACTTGTGATTTCCCTGTGCCCATAGGCATTGTCCACTGGTCCCACATAAACTTTTAAGATGTTTTTTTTTATACATCAGTAGAAGCTGTGGTTTGTTTTTAAATCTCTTGCCAATTTACTTTCTTTGACTATTTTCTCCATCCATGTTAGCTTTTTAGTCATCTGCTGCCGATTCCTAAAGAAATTCCTTATTCTCTGGCCTATCATTAGTTTTCACAGTTTTGCATGCTTTAGTGGACAGTTGCCTTTGTTAACCATGGATGGCTCATCCTTCTCAAAGTCCTACTTTTTGACCAGGATAAAATTTTGCGGAGCGCTAGGAAATACTTGCTTAAATGTCTGTCACTGCTCATCCAATGATTTTCACCTTGATCTATTTTCCCAGCCAGTTTTAGACAGCTCTCTCTTTTCCAAAGATGGGAGTTGCTCGAGCTCAGCAGGTCTGGCAGCACCTGGAGAAGGATCACTGGACTCGAAATGTTAACTTTGTTTTTTCTTCACAGATGCTGCCAAACCTGCTGAGCTCCAGCAATTTCTGTTTTTGTTTCAGGTTTCCAGTATCTGCAGTTCTTTTTTTTTTGTCTTTCTTCATACCTCTGTAATTACCGTTATTTAAATTGAGGTCTCTGATTTGAGATCTGAGTTGCTCTTCCTCAGTCTGCATTTGAAACACAAACATGTTTTTATCATCATCCCTCGAGGATCCTTAACGATCACATCATTTTTATTATACATTACTTAATCCAAAATAACCTGTTGCTTGGTAGGTTCTACAATGTACCATGCATCAAAGAATCTCTCATGCAATGTAAAAGTTTAATTGTCACTACTGGGGCAGCCCTTGGCCAGTGGTCACACAAGATGACTGCCCAAGGAGTTTTAGTTGGCATAAATATGGTGGAGAATATCTTTAGCTGCAGTAACAGAATTAGCTTGCTGGATTCAGAATTAAGGCAAGGTCATATGTTAGGACAATGATGGCTTTGAGAAGATAAATCCAAGGTAACAGGGTCTAGGCAGAACAAGAATTGTACAAATTAATATAGAGGGAATTCTATTCAAACCATGGATGCAGATGGTCGTCAGAGACAGAGTCGAGAGTATGGTGCTGGAAAAGCACAGCAGGTCAGGCAGCATCCAAGAAGCAGGAGAATTGACATTTTGGTCATAAGCCCTTCATCAGGAATTCTGATGAAGGGCTTATGCCCAAAACAGTGATTCTCCTACTTCTCGAATACTGCCTGACTTGCGTGCTTTTCCAGCACCACACTCTCAACTCTGATCTGCAGTCCTCACTTTCTCCTAGTTTGTAAGAGACAGTCTGATAAAGATGTCTGGGAACAGGCAGCTTGAACTTTATAGTTTAGCAAAAATATAAAAAAGCATGCTCCCACAATAACAGAGACAAATGATAAGCTAAAAGGAGAATGAGATTGCATATTGTAAAACCCTAGGGGTTCAGAAACATTCATTGAGCTGTGAAAGTGATTGTGTTTCAGTCTTATTAATGGATTAGATGTGTCTTATTAAGTAAATGAGTTAGTGTAGAAATATTTAGAGTCAGGTTAGTAAACATCATCTTAGAAGATAGCATGTGACTAGAATGAGCTATAGTAGCAGCTGCAAGATGGAGGGTAGTGTTTACTTTCCAATGTCAGGTGGGCAGAAGCTGCTCACAATTCATTGGCTAAAGAATTCTAACATTAGATGTTAGCATGTAACTTTATATGTAGCTAACAATATATTAGAACTGATATTATAAATTTTATAGTAATTAATACAAATTAACATATTTTATATCACTTGTGAGTAGGATAGTAGGCAATATAAGATGAGTTAAAAATCACACAACACCAGGTTAAAGTCCAACAGGTTTATTTGGAAGCACTAGCTTTCGGAGTGCTGCTCCTTCATCAGCTGATTCCTCAACCACCTGATGAAGGAGCAGCACTCTGAAAGCTAGAGCTTCCAATTAAACCTGTTGGAGTATAACCTGGTGTTGTGTGATTTTTAACTTTGTACACCCCAGTCCAACACCGGCATCTCCAAATCAATATGAGTAACAGAATTTGATAAGGATAGCAATGAATACAATGAATAACAAAATTCAAACATTCCTTAGAAATAAGCAAGTCTGGCGAATGTCTGAGAAAGGGTAACTGTTAACATTGGAATGTAAATTAATGGGGTACATTGTAAGATCCTAAAGCCTGACGATAGCAATGTTTGGTAAACATCATGAGATCATGGGGAACCTGGAGTCTCTATAGGGCTTTCCATCATTGATCAGCAGTTTTATAGGATTGGATGCATTGAGTAGGGGGCTGGAACAATAACATTGATGTAGCATGTGACTATTGTAACGTGAAATGTAGAAAAATACTGCATTCAGCTGGGAAAGCCAGAGTGTCACTGATCTATCCTCTGAACTGAGCCATAATTAAGAGGGAAAATAGGCCGCACAAGAAAGCCAGAGATGGAGCAGCCTCCGGCCTCTCTGACGTGTTTGATAAAAGAGCTCTGAATATAGGTCGCTGGTACGTCTAAAGACAAAACTGGAACCTCCTCTTTGACATCTCTCCCAACACCTACATTGCCCTTGGCCATCTGATTTGCCCAGTCTGTATACAGATCAAAATCACCCACAACAATTCTACTGCTCTTCATACATGCCTCAATTATTTCCTGATTTGAACTTTGTACTTTAGTGAGGCAACTCTTCAGAAGCCCATAGATCACTCTCAAGCATGATTTCCTTCCCTTGCTCCTCCTCATTTCCACCCAAACGAATTCCATATCATGACCAACAGCACCTATACCACTGTTCATCACAGCACCGATACCTTCCTTTATTGGCCTTTGGTTTAGCTCTGTTGGCCTGGATGGCAGGTTTGCAAAGCAATATGATGCTGACAGCATAAGTTCAAACCCCACACTGGCTGATGTTACCATGAAGGGTTCTCCTTCTTAATCTCTCTTTGGGTTAAGTTATTACCAGTTGTCTCTTTCTCTCATGAGAGAATAACCCTTTAGTCTAATAAGGCTATGGTGACTGAGAGCTGTGCAGCATAGAAAAAGACCCGTCTGTCCATGTTGACCAGATAGCCTAAATAAATCTAGTCTCATTTGGACAAATCCCTCTGAACCCTTCCTATTCATATGTCCATCCAGATGCTGTTTTAATTGTACCAGTCTCCACCACTTTCTCTGGCAGCTCATTCCGTACATGCACTACCTTCTGCATGAAAATGATGCCCTTTCGGTCCCATTTCAATCTTTCTACTCTCACCCTAAACCAATGCCCTCTAGTTTTGAATTCACCCACCTCAGAGAAAAGACCTTCTCTATTCACCCTATCCATGCCCATTATGATTTTATAAACCTCTATAATATCACCCTTCAGCCTCTGATGGTCCAGGGAAAAAAGCCCCAGCCTATTCACCCTCTCCTCATTGCTCAAACCCTCTGGTCTCCCTGCTATGGGAAGCATGTTGTGAAACTTGAAAGAGTTCAGGAAAGATTTACAAGGATGTTGACAGGACTGGAGAATTGAATGCAGTATTCCAAAAGTGGCCTAACCAATGCCCTGTACAGTTGCAACATGACCTTCCAACTCTTGTACTCAATGCATAGACCAGTAAAGGCAGGCATACCAAAGTCCCACCTCCTTTTCTTTATTGCTTATACTTCTGAAATGTCAGGTGCCTTTGAATATTGAGTTCACAATCATGGGTCACCCTGTAACCAAGTCTCCATAAAAGCTGTCAAGCTTTATTCTATTTGTGTTGTCAACATATCTACATTGTTATAAATGCAACGTGCATTCAACAGCTTTGACTTTTTACCATTAATACTTATTCTGGTTCCAATTTCTGCTACAATCTTCTGTGTATATTTTCTACTTCTATGACAGTTTGATTATCACTCACCACTTCGCTAACCTGCACCTTGTTTATTTTTAATTTTTAACGTTTCCCTTTAATTGCACTCTCCTCTAAAGTAATTAGTTTAAAGTCTTATCTACAACACTGATTATACAATTTGCCAGGGCACTGGTCCCATGATTCAAATGAACTTTGTCCCAGTGGAACAGTCTGCTCTTTCCCCATTACAGGCGTTAGGGCCCCATGAATTGGGACTCATTTGTCTGACATCAATTTCTGAACCACAATTTTACTTTTCTAATCTCACTTACACTATTTATACATGGTAGTAATCCGAAGATTTTTACCTCTGGTTCTGCTTTCTAATTTTACCACAAACTGCTTGTTACCCCTCATCAGAACCTCTTTCCTACTCCTATCTATGTTCTTGGCAATTATGTGGACAGGATTCCTCCACCTTTTCCCACCAAGTTCTTCTAAGGCCCAGAACGTTACCTTAAGGACTGTTCATTTTTGCTGCAGAGAGCAGTATCTATTCCTATAACTGTCCTATCCCCTATTACTACAATATTTTTCTTTTCTCCTGAGGCTTGAATGGTGCTCTGCACCTTGGTGCTGTAGTCAATGTGCTCATTATCCTGTCAGAATGTTCCTTTGCCCATACTAGGAGCAAGAACATACGAATATAGGAACAGATGTAGACCATTCAACTTATTGAGCCTATCCCATTATTCAATATGATCATGGTTCATCAAACACTTCAATGCGTTTATCCTACGCCCATAACCATAAATCTATGAACAATAACCAGAAATCTACCAATTTCTGCCGTTAACATACTCAAAGACTAATCCTCCATATCATCTCACCTAAGTGACATGCCCCTTATTTTAAATGGTTCCCCCAGTTCTATTCACTCTAATGAAGGAAAACATCATACCTGCATCTTCAAAAAAATGCTAAGGTGAAAAGGTTTAATATGTGCAAAAATATTCAACTACCATTGTTGAAAAATTATGCCCTCAGTACATATGCCTCCATACATCTGAGCCTAACCAAGTTCAGAAAAAATATATTCACAGGTTGTCTAAATGTTAGTCTGCAACTGAAGTCACTTACTATATCAGCTATTAGCTTGAGAGTTTCCTCTGAGTCAATTATAGCTGGTTGAATTCTCTTTTCCTGTGGACAGTAGTACAAATTCAGAATTCTCATTTAACAACACCACTTTTCCAGTGGGTTTTCAGTTTTCATACTTCAATGAAAGGCACTCTGACTGTTTTACTGCTATAAACTGGATCATTTGTCCTCTCAGAAAATTTGCCCTTTTGGCATTTCCATTGACAAACATGTTCTCTTTGCAAAATATATTGCCTTTGCCATAACAGGTGTTCTGTTCTTTGAAAGATTTGCTAATGATATTACAAATTTGGATTTTAGATAACACATAACACAGTGACAGTTGTTGCTTGATACTTTAAACTGTGGCTTGTGACACCATTAGATTAGATTACAGTGTGGAAACAGGCCCTTCGGCCCAACAAGTCCACACCGACCCGCCAAAGCGAAACCCACCCATACCCCTACATTTACCCCTTACCTAACACTACGGGCAATTTAGTATGGCCAATTCACCTAACCTGCACATCTTTGGACTGTGGGAGGAAACCGGAGCACCCGGAGGAAACCCACGCAGACACGAGGAGAACGTGCAAACTCCACACAGTCAGTCGCCTGAGGCGGGAATTGAACCCGGGTCTCTGGCGCTGCGAGGCAGCAGTGCTAACCACTGTGCCACCGTGCCGCCCACGACTGTGCCACCGTGCCGCCCATTATGTGATTCTAAGCTAAAGCTTGAGGAGTGGTACAATGTGGTGCGTAATTCTTCTGTGGCCTTCATGGACAACTACATCAATGTTCTGACATGGCAATTTTGGATAAATCATGGTAAGCACTGTAGTACTGCCCAGTCATAGTCTCGAAGGTTCCTGTAGATTCCTCTGTTCTGTGTAACCTTTCTGCAGTGCAGGAAGCAGCAAGAAGCAGAAGAAACAGACAAGGCAAATGATGCAACAAAGGAACTGGCTGCACCAGGATTGGCTCTGACAACAGAAGGGTTTAACTAACTGAACTTATGTTTAAGCAAAAATCCAAGAACAAAATATGACAAATTTTGGAAATCTGAAGTAAATCCTGAAAACATTCAATATGTCTAACAGCATCTCTGTAGAGAGAAACAGAATTGAAGTTTTGTGACCAATCACATTATTGAAGCTTACTTTTAACACAGAACAGTTATCTCTGTATCTCTCCAATGTGCAACTTTTTTTCCATTCAACCTTTCTTCCTGGCCCATTTAAGGCAACAACATTTCTACCTAACAAAAATTTCTGCCCTCAGGGTGGTTCATGCAATTAGATTTGTCAGGGTACATTGCCAAATGGTCAGGCCAACATGTGGTGAATAAGGTATGAGGTACAAACATTTTGTTCAGGTGCTTGCCCTTAATGAAAACATGTGTGGTATGTCTTCTGGTTCCTATTCACACTGATACTTCTCAATGAGGTGGATGGCATCAGAGATTGCTTTCTCACCATTTGAATCTGGCATTTTTAGATTCTGAGTGGCAGGTGAACTGAAGGGTCTGTTTCTGTTTGATCCATGATTCTGTAACAGTGCCAGTGATGCCATCAGAAAATAATTCTTGGCCATTTGCATGAAATGCTTGCTCTCCATATCCATCCTATCCACTCCCATAATTCTCCAGCCAAATGTAATTTGTCTGCTGAGCTCCTTCAATCCTCCAGTCTCCTACATTTGTGCTCGGCAAAATTCCTGATACTGTCCAGGAACAGCATCAAATGATTTTTAGCTGATTCTGTGATCATTTTGGTTAGTCAGCTAGTGGTTTGTTAATGAGGTACCAGAGTTGAAACTGAGCAAACAAATATGGTGCTACTCCTAAAACATTTGTTTGTTTTTTCATTATTTGGCTATTTGATTTGTTTGTTTTTTCAACACTGTAGCATTTCATGGAGATTAAAACCCATTTGAAATGTCCTAAATGCTTTAATCTTTAGATTGAGAGGCTTTCTTCTGGAGATCAGAGGATTTAGCTTCATTAAATGATATCAAGGATGGAAAGCTTTAGTTATAAGAAGGGATTACAGAAACTGGGACTGTGTTCTTAGCAAGAAAGAAATTTAAGAAACAATCCAATGGAAACGTTCCAAATTGCCTCATGATTTGAGATGTAAATAGGGAAATCTATTTCCACTGCTCAATAGATTAGTAGAGGAGCTCAATAATCACGAAGAACTAAGGGGAAAGTTGGGATTTAATGATAACGGAAGTCCTGTTTAATTAATATCAGAACAGAATTATTAAAACTTTTAATAGTACAAGTTGAAAGCATACGGAGAAAGGACATGGGATTGGGACGAAAACAGTAACTCTTTCGGACACCTGCCATTATGTGATGGCCAAATGGCTGTCTTCTGTGTTCTAAAGCTCTGAGTCCTAATTTTATTGCAGGACACAAGTATGGGTATAAATCAGATAGGCCCATTTGAAAAATCAAGCAAGGTTTTGTTATGCTGAATCCTGAACTCATAGGGTTATTCGCAAATGTAAATAATATGAATCCAAGTGATTCTTTCTTTGGTTCATTTTCTTGCCCATTGGGAAAAGAATATCCATAGTTGCTACACATTAGGAATAAAATGAAAGAGAATTAAGAGCCTAGTATCAGCAGAACTAACATAATAACTTAAAACTTGCTGCTAACTCAGTCTTTTTTGTTATTCTTAACCATTGTGTTTTCAATGGCTTTTTAAGAAGATCAAGCCTCTCTATTGATGAGGTGCTGAAACTCAATACAAGTTTTATGTCCAGTTAGCAATCTGTAGATAAATCTGGTTACCGTGGAAATTCTGAAATACGGTCTGACTGAGTGAGATTCTGCACCAAACATAACATTGATCTTCCCATGCAGAAGCAGTGAGAGAATATGCATGACAATTGCATGTGATAACCTTGAGGACAATTCTGACATTGGTCAGGCCATCCTGCCTGCTGGCTGTGTTTGCAGGTACACGCCACAACATTGTGTGCATCAAAATTAAGTGGAGACTCAAACAGTTCACCCAGGACTTGTCGAAGCACTAAGATTAAGCCAAAATTAGATGCTACAATCAGGGGAGTTACCACCAGAGGTATGGCAAGTGCTGACATACCACACCTATTGTTACAATGAGGTTCAAGGCTCTATTTCTGTTAAACTTTGATAATCCAGATTAAGGCATATTCTGGAACTGTACGTTTAGTTAAGCACCTGAAATTCTTCCTGAATTTTCTCTGTTCTGTGCCATCAATTTATTTATCACATAAGCACTATACACCGAGGAGGAGGAAGCCAGAAATGTGAGCTATCACGTGTACCCACATGATCCATGTTACTCACAGCATTTGAAACACATATATGCACGTGTATTTATGGGTCTAAGTGTGAACTTCATGGATAAGCCACTGAGCGCAGCTGAGGAGCAATAGAGTGATGTTGAAGAAATGATAGCTGTCGACATGTGGAAGCACAGCGTTGTCACAAATTTGCTGAGTAGTTTAGTGATTCTAACTGAATGCAACCTGTATTAGAATAGAGTGAACATGTCACTCACTTCATTATGAGAATGATGTGAACTAGTATGGAAAGGCTGGTAGATTCTAAATCCCCAGGAGTGTCACGCAGCTTGATTTGTCTCCTATGTGATGCCGTGGAGCAGCTTGTAATGTCAACGACATTTGCAATGGGTACATCGGGCAGGCAGGCAGTGAGCACAATTATAGCATCTCTGAGGAATGCTCCATTTAATAATGATAATGTTTTAAAGTCTGCAGCGCAAGACAGGGTGAAGTTTGACTTTGATGTACTTGAAAACACACTGAGCATGACCATACAGAGGTAATTTAGAAAGGTCAGAATGGTAAAGAACTGTGCTTACAATTCTGTAGGAACAAAGGAAGAGAGTGATGCATTCAACTTGCCTCCAATATTTTGATATTTTTCCTGATTTTGGGCAACTAACAGAAGAAGCAATCCAAATACTCACAGACTCCAGAGTAGTAATACAATTGGCATTTGTGGGCACATAGGCAACACTGATTTGATCACTGATTTGAATAGGGTGGGAGTGAAATATGAAATAGGATCTCAGGTCACGAGTCAAGAATCATTCATACCTCTTCTAATTACCCGAAATAAAAGTAGTAAATGATAAAGGACATCGTACACTAGTATATCAAAAATAAATGGATTGTAGCGTGAGATAGTACATTTATGATACTGTACAAAAAGCAGATTGTTCTAAGTGATGAGAATTCTGCTGTAATCATAAAATAAAATAAAGAACTGCAGATGCAGGAGATCTGAAACAGAAACAGAAATTGCTGGAGAAATTCAGTAGGTCAGGCAATTCAGCAGGTCAGAGATAGCAGAGTTAACATTTTGAGTCCGGTGTCTCATAATCAGAGCCTTGGTAATCTTGGTAGTTTTGGGCATCTGGGTATCCAAGTAGTTCCCTGCTGACTTGGATCTGTTTGCCCATATCATTGTCATTTGTCATAAACTCTGGTTGGGTTGTTCCATCCGGCTATGGGAAGCAAAACACCCTAACAGATCATTGGCACCCCCATCTCTGATGTCGGGCTAGATTATACCAGGCCAGTTGAACTCCAGGGATGAGACCTATATTTTCTTGGTTGGACAAGCACAGTCTATCCAAAGTTGCTCTGCATAGTTGCTGACATTTGCCCCGAACATACCGATGGGGGAGATTGGCACTCCACTTTGTAGCTAGCGTCCTGGAGGTCCTGCTGAATGGAATGGTACTATCAGGGGATATCCACCTCCCCCAGTACCAGTGGCAAAGGCTGTAACATCAGAACACCCCAGCCTAGTCCATGGTTATCACCTGGGTAAAACAGTCTCAACCTTTTGGCCAATACCCAACATTATGTAAAGGACATCAATGTCCTTCTTCACTTTGTTCGCAGATATGTCAACATCTTCTTTTTGACATCCCCACTCACTCGATCTCTGCCCCTGTGACGGTCTAACACCAAATTTCATGTTCTACTCTTCTCTATATTGCTTGCAAGATTTTCCCTCACCCCAAATCCCAACACTACTTATGCTGCATACCCTCTGAGCTGCCTACTCACTTGCTTGGGACACCTCCTCAACTGCATCAACAGTAAAAGCTGTGCCACCCACTTCCATCTCCAGTAATACCGGCTTCTCTTTCATTCCATAAGGAAACCAGCCTTTAACAAGGCAGGAAGAGTCAAGGTGGGTGGTGTTCTGCCTGTTTTCTGTCTCTTCAATCCTACTCTGACTCCCCAGAGCAGAGCCTGCTCTAGAATTAGAGGTTGCCCTTAAAATACTGTGCCAGAAACCTCTGAGCAAATGCTATCCCTCTAAGTTGTGACTGAGGCCTGCTGACAACCAGGAAAAGCTTGAGTTATTTGTGTCTGCTCTAAACATAAGGCAGGACAACAATAATATAAGCCTTGTATGTCTCACTGAGGGGACAAAGTGCAAACATGCAAGGCAAGGCAAAGCATGGATCCTGTGAGTGTCAAGACAGGCTCAGAGTAGGAGGTTGCTATGAGAGCAAGTGAAGAATACGGAGATGCAGCTTAGTCCAGTCTATGTAATGTTGCAGCATTACAATGATAATTGCCAGATATTATAAATGAGATGGGTTGTGGCATTAACAAGGAATTTAAAAGTAATAATCCCCATCATTTGACATCTCGTTGCTGCCTAGCAAGGATCTCACCATATCACTTACGAAAAGCATTAGCGATGGAACAAGTTGATCAAAAAGTCAAGATCGACCTCATCACACTTGTCACTCCTTTTTGCCCACATCTCGCCATAGGCCATGTTGCTGAGATAAGATTTCAACCAAATCCTCTTAAGAAAATACATTAAAAATTGTAAAGATCTCACCTCCAGGAATTGCTTTTAATGTGGTGTCTACAAATCTACAGGACTATATTTATTCATGCTGAGAATTATGTATCTGTAATTTTAAAGAATGAACACTGGTGGAAAAGCTGTTCAAAATATTTATTTGAAGATATTTACAGGTGACATCAGGTGACATCGTTGTGTGGATTCTATACTTACATAAAGGAACTGCTTCACTGAGCAGAATATTACCCAGCACTGGACCTTTGCTCCCCACACTGGCAAAATGGCCAGTGCAATGACGTTGGATTGTCTTCCCAATATCAACATGCTAGGATGCTGAAACATGATTGGTGAGCAGCCCTATAAGACAGAAACTCGCCAACAATATTCAAAGTGCCAATTAATGAACTCGTAAACTCATTAACAGCCCAAAAGACTCAAATAAACATCTAATGTGCAACAAGGAAATCTGGAGACTGCCTGGCGAGGAACTCAATTTTTTAATCATTATGTTGACAGCTCTGTTTTTAAATGCAGCATCTGGGCTCCATGATAAATCTCAGCAGTTTTGCCTGTTCATAGGTTTAAATAGTTCTGAGTAGATGTTTTTCATTTGTGTACATTTTTGTGAGGATTGAAGACTGAAATTGCAGACACGTTTGTCTAAATGCTGTTTCATCTGCAAATAATTCTGTGTGTTTGTAGGAGATTGAGGATAATGGAGCCTCTGAGATATAAATCCCGGTGAGAAAAGAAGGATAAAGAGAAGGAGAACAAGGAGAGGAAGAAGGACTGAAGCTTGGTGCCTGAGCCACCTGACTTTAGGCCAGCATTGAATGTGCATCCCCAAAGGAAACGCTGAATGTTGCCTCAAATACAGAAGGTGATGGGGCAGCAGAGAGCAGGATAGTGGACCCTCAAAAATGGTCCAGGAAGCATTATGTAATTACAGGATCTGAATTACCCTTTCAAGTGTCTGAGGCACACTGCTGTTGGAAACTCAGGCTCTCCATATCCATAGGAACATGTCTTTGTGAACAGCTGGATGGGAAAGGAGCTTTGAACTGTGTGAGGGAACAGCCAATGCCAGTGGTTCTGAAGATGGCTGTAGCCTTGAAATTTTTTGCAAATGCTTCTTTGAAGTTGCTTATGGTGACCTATGTGGAGTCAGCCAACCTACAGCATATCTTTGTGTTCAGTTAATAAGTTGGATTAAATGAACCAGTCTCAAAGAGCTAGAAGTTTTACGGCATTGGCAGGCTTGCAAATGATTCAGGATATCATTGACTGCAATTACGTCACCATTAAGTCACTAGCAGGCCAGGCCTGCATATTCTGCAGGCCAGGCCTGCAGAAAGATTTTCATTTTGATAATGTCCATTAGTGTATAACTAATACTGCAGGTAGGTACAAGGTGCCGAGCCAACAGCTATAATTAATTTTTATTGAGGAACTCTCAGGTGCAGACCTGTTCAATAGTCAAGATGCTTTGGAAGGATGGCTACTGTGGCAACAAAGCTATTGATATGCTTCTTAGATTTCTAAAATGTGAGATCTAACTCACCTATTTCCCTTAGAAAAAAATTGGGTTTATCTTCTACTGAGGTT
The DNA here is from genome assembly GCF_037043375.1 of Chiloscyllium plagiosum. Lineage (NCBI taxonomy): Eukaryota > Metazoa > Chordata > Chondrichthyes > Orectolobiformes > Hemiscylliidae > Chiloscyllium > Chiloscyllium plagiosum. Next base: position 78,518,509 of record NW_028270141.1, on the reverse strand, counting down.
GTTCTACACATTTAGCACTTTATGACGGTTATATTTCAGTCTTTTGATCTTCTGTGGCTCGGTGGCTGTTTGAACACATTTTCTGAAAGTGACCTAATTTACAGTGAAAGCCTGTACCTTTGCTTTGGAACTGCAGATGCCTTCTGTATCAGGTGCATCTCTTATTAGGTACAAACTGTTTTCTGTCATCCTTTGAAGTACTCCTCCATATTGACTGTTGCCTCAAGGTTTTCTTCTCCTGATTCATCAGATTTTCATTGATAATCTTCACAGTGTTGTTCATGATGAGTACACAGATCCATCTTCAGATTTTATTTGATTCAGATCACCAATGGCTGATCACCATGTTGTACCATGCCAGTATCTTCTCAGTATAAATTCTTAAAGGGCCCATGTGATCAAATGTAGATGAGGATGCGCACCTTCCAATCTAACTTGAATGTCTCTTGTAAACAAAGTATGGTTTATTGCATTTCCATGCAGATCTTGCATATTGTAAGATATGGTGTATAAGGATGTAGTATACAGTATTACAGAGACTTATAAGATGACCTGGTCTTTTTTTCTAACTCTTTCAAAATCCTTTGTTACTCTTCACTCCAGTCCTTATGAAATAATCACAGTGGTGTTTGTGGCACTCAGTTAGACCCATATACAATCTTTGTGTGAGTGTTCAAGTGGCATTTAGTGTTTCATAGGTCATTTAATGCTTTTAAAAATAAACAATTCATTTCAAATTATATCTCTGGAGGTCTGCTGCTGTAAAATTGCTTGACCACATGGTCAGGAGGTTAAACCAAAAAAGGACACTGTCCCTGTTCTTTGAATTTTCTGATCACGAGCATTTTTTAAAAAAAGGGACATGAATTAACAAGTGTTCCACTTCAGCCTGATCATGACAATTCATGCAGCACCTATCACCAATACAGGATTTCTGAAGGCACTTGACAGCAATGAAGTGTTTCAAAGCATAGTCACTGCTGGAAGGCAAGAAACATAGTAACTGATTTGTGCAGAGCTAGCTGCCAGAAACAACAATTTAGTAGTGATCATACAATCTGCCTGTTGTGAGGGATAAATATTTGTTAGGTCACTAGGGACAGCTCCTTTGCTCATCTTTGGCAAACGCCTTGGTGTTTATATATCCACCTAAGGCATGGAGTTCCTTAATTTCACACCCAAAAGCTAGCACCTCCAACAATACAGTATTTTGTTAGTCTTGTGCCCAGATTTTGTGCTTATCATCTTCTAAATGAGAGATTAAAATGCTACCATTACGTCATAGCTGGAATTAAACTGTCTGTTGCTTTTCTGTCATGTAATTTGAATAAGCGTACCCATGGGAAAATGTGGTAACCACTCATTTTTGCTCTGGCAGAAAATTCGAAGAGTGGTGGTGAGCTATGGGGAGCTGACAGAATGGCTTCCCACATCAGTTTCCACCTCAACCCACTCCAGATCCAGTTCAATAACTTGACAGAAAACAAAAATGGACATATTGGCATTCTTCCATTCGTGAAAGTAAACAAACAATAACATGGATTATTTGAACATGAAGGATAAAAAAACATGTTGCGCTTTTTTATCCTTCAACTTGCAAATGGGATAATGTGTTGACCTTGGATGATATTGCTAAGTGTTGCAGGGGATTTATGATGCTCCTTGTTGCCTTAGGAGCTCCTTGCTGTAGCTGCTCTTCAGCCAGCATGTAATTGCCTTCTTTAATGGTGGTATTCTATAACATGTAGGCACTGCAGGTATTACATTTCTGCCTCATGCACAAACATTGCCATCATTGCAGAACAGCTGAATATTAAATGCATAAGCAATAATCCTTTCTGTTGATTTTAAAAAAACACACACTTTCTGCTGAGACATTACCAGTGAAGTGCATGTCATGAATGGAAGCTTTCACTTCAGGGAGTGCCATGCAACTGGCATGAGACTTAAGCTGCAGCCTTTATTAATAGATATCCCGTGGCTCATGGACTGGATTCTCTGACTGTTGATAGCTTAGTGGTGGGACAGGACAGTGGTTCTCAGGAAGGGGTTGTTAAAAATGTGATATCTGGATGTGAACAATATTGGCAAGACTGTACTTATTATTCAGCCTTAGTTGTCCTGAGAAATTAAGAGCCAACCATATGATGTGTAGTAGACCAAGAGTGTCATATAGGGATTTCAGTGAACCAGTTGTATTTTTACAAAATCTTAAATTGCCATTTTCTGTCACTGACTGAAGAATAGTCAGTTTTCAATTTTCATAGCAAAATGCAAAACTTTATTGCTTCATCTCACCACCGGATTTAGAATTTTATCTGAGGAAATGATCATGAAATGGAGATGAACTATATTAATAGCAAGTTTGCATCTTCAATATTAACTATTGCTTAACAGGCAATTAAGAATTTTTAGAATATGCATTAACATAAGATTTGTGTCCTGACATTGATTTAAAATACCTTGAAGAAGGAGTAAATTGTGCCAAAATAGCAAAAGTGTACAAAGGTGACTACATTAACTTACTGTCCTATAATGCCTCAAGTTAATTTTGATGTGCAGTGCAAATTCAAGCTGCAAAGCAAGAACTAAAGAGCACTCTAGAAGAACACCGGATCTACCCCATTACTAATTGGTATGACCTATGAGCTTGCTGTTCATCAGGCAGAGATGTTTTTGTAAAGTTCAGCATAGAAATTGCAATTTGCACTTTTAAATTTGCAAGGCTATATCCTGTTTTTGAAGGATTAAAAGCCAAGCGTGTAAAATCTCCGGCTTGGTGCAGAAATCTAAAAGGTACAGCTTTAATTCTGCTTCTGCTACTCTCTTTTCTGCCACAGATCCTCTCCTTTCGAATTCCAGTTTATGAGAATTCTGTTATCATTCCTTTCCATCCATGTTTCACGTATTGCTGTGTTTTTGATAATCCTCTTTCTCCTAATCTTGTCTTTTTGCTTCCCTTACATAATTCCTTTCTTTTCCTGCTAGGCTGCTTCTGTTTTTTTTTTGTTTCTTCTTCCGTGCTATGTAACCTATTCCTGGTGTTCTTTGTATCTTTTTTCTATGACAGAGGTTTACATTATATCATTAGCATTTGGGGATTTGCAATCTAAAGTAGAGGTAAGTTGGTTTCAGTTTTTTGTTCTGTGAAAGTGACTTGATTTTGTTTTGGAAGAGGCCAGAAAGTCATTTTTGAACAATGAGTTCAAAATAACCATTTTCAAACAAGAAATCCTTGGACTTAGAGTTAAATCGCTCGCCTGGGAGCTAATTGGCTGAAGCGTGGTTACTGAATTGAGTTTTATGACCGACAGAAGAACAGGCAGTCAGAGCTCACAATTGCACCAGGCAATGACCATCTGTAACAAGAGAGAATCTAACCATCACCTCTTCATGTTCAATAGTATTGAAATTGTTGAATATCCCACTATCAACATCCCAGGATTACTAATGACCAGAAATTTAGACAAGCCATATAAATACTGTGGCTACAAGAGCTGGTGAGGAATCCTGTAGAAAGAAATTCACCTCCTGCCTGTCCATAATGCATCCACCAAATACAAGATGCAAGCTAAGTTTGTGATAGAATACGTCCCACTTGCCTAGATGTGTGCATCTCCAATAATACACAGGAAACTTAACACCATCCAGGACAAAGCAGTCTGCTTGATTGGTACAACATTCACAAGCATTCACTCCCTTCACTTCAGAAGCAGCAATACAAGTTGTACTGCAGAAACTCACCAAAAATATCCTTCTAAACTCACAGCCACTGCTATCTGGAAGAACAAGGACAGCAGATACATGGAACATTATCACCTGCAAGTTCCTCTCCAAACCAATTGCCATTCTGACTTGAAATATGTCACTATTTCTTCACTGTTGTTGAGTTAAAATGCTGTAATTCCCTCCCTATTGGCATTGTGGGTCCATCTACACCAAGTAGGCTGGAGCAGTTCACAAGGTGGCTCAGCCTTACCTTTAAGTCAATAAATGCTGGCCCAGCCAGTGAAGCTCACCCCTCAATGAATTTTTTAAAAAGACAGGTTTCAATGGAGATGAAAATGATTTTTAATCAGCAGAAGGGTAACTTAATTTGTGGCAGTTTCCAGACTATTAGAGCTAGAAAGAAGTCTTCACCTGTTTGGTAGATCAAGTAGACTGAACTTTTCTTAAAGCTAAGTTAGGAAATATAAGTGAATTGGCTGGTGTCTGTGAATCTCAAGAAGAGACAGTAATGAAAAGGATCACATGGATTTGCAGGAAGTCACAAAAGGAAATGCTTGAAACCTCAGCAGCTGAGTAACTAATTAAGTTGAATCAGTTGAGGCAATACTGATGAGTGTCTGTGAAGGAGGTTGCTGGGATAAAGGACTAATTTTTTTTTGCAGTTTAAAACAAAATCTTTCAAGAACATAACACATAGGAACAGGAATAAACCATCCAGCCCCTCAATTCAATAAGATCATGGCTGATCTGTGGCCTAACTCTATATGCCTGCCCTGGGCCCATATTCCTTGATACTCTGGCTTAATAAAGAAATTCCCAATTGCAGGTTTAAACTTGACAATTTAGTTAGCATCAGCCATCATTTGAGGACGAGAGTTCCAAAATTCCACTACACTCTGAGTGTAGACGTGTTTCCTTATGTATCTCCTGAATGACCTGGCCCTAATGCTTAAACTATGCCTCCTGGTTTTACAATTTCAACCAGTGAAATAGTTTACCTTTTTCTTTCCTGTCCCATCCACCTGGACACCCCGTGCTGGCCTCTTACCCGTCCTCAATCTCTTCATAGCCAACTGTCGCCGCAACATTAACTGCCTCAACTTCTCCACCCCTCTCACCCACTCCAACCTCTCACCCTCGGAACGTGCAGCCCTCCACTCCCTCCGTTCCAACCCCAACCTCACTATCAAACTGGCAGACAAGGGAGGCACGGTAGTAGTTTGGCGCACCAACCTTTACACCACTGAGGCTAAACGCCAGCTCGCGGACACCTCCTCCTACTGCCCCCTTGACCATGACCCCACCTCCCACCACTAAACCATCATCTCCCAGACCATCCATAACCTCATCACCTCAGGGGATCTCCCATCCACCGCCTCCAACCTCATAGTCCCACAACCCCGCACCGCCCGCTTCTACCTCCTGTCCAAAATCCACAAACCTGACTGCCCCAGCCGACCCATTGTCTCAGCCTGCTCCTGCCCCACCGAACTCATCTCTGCATACCTCGACACGGTCCTGTCCCCCTTAGTCCAAGAACTCCCCACCTATGTTCGGGATACCATCCATGCCCTCCACCTCCTCCGTGATTTTCACTTCCCCGGTCCCCAATGCCTTATCTTCATCATGGACATCCAGTCCCTGTACACCTCCATCCCCCATCACGAAGGACTCAAAGCCCTCCGCTTCTTCCTTTCCCGCCGTACCAACCAGTACCCTTCCACTGACACCCTCCTTCGACTGACTGAACTGATCCTCACCCTGAACAACTTCTCTTTCCAATCCTCCCACTTCCTCCAAACCAAAGGGGTAGCCATGGGCACCTGCTTGGGCCCCAGCTATGCCTGCCTCTTCGTAGGATATGTGGAACAGTCCATCTTCCGCAGCTACACTGGCACCATCTCACCTTTTCCTCCCCTACATCGATGACTGTATCGGTGCTGCCTCGTGCTCCCACGAGGAGGTTGAACAGTTCATCCACTTTACCAACACCTTCCACCCTGACCTCAAATTCACCTGGACCGTCTCAGTCTCCTCCCTCCCCTTCCTAGACCTTTCCATTTCTATCTCGGGCGACCGAATCAACACAGACATTTACTATAAACCGACCGACTCCCACAGCTACCTAGACTACACCTCCTCCCACCCTGCCCCCTGTAAAAATGCCATCCCATATTCCCAATTCCTTCGTCTCCGCCGCATCTGCTCCCAGGAGGACCAGTTCCAATACTGTACAACCCAGATGGCCTCCTTCTTCAAAGACCGCAATTTCCCCCCAGACGTGGTCGACGATGCCCTCTACCGCATCTCCTCCACTTGCCGCTCCTCCGCCCTTGAGTCCCGCCCCTAGGGATACTTCCATATCCGCCACAAATTCACCTGCACCTCCACACACATCATTTATTGCATCCGCTGCACCCGATGTGGCCTCCTCTATATTAGGGAGACAGGCCGCCTACTTGCAGAACGTTTCAGAGAACACCTCTGGGACACCCGGACCAACCAACCCAACCGCCCCATGGCTCAACACTTCAACTCCCCCTCCCACTCCACCAAGGACATGCAGGTCCTTGGACTCCTCCATCGCCAGACCATAGCAACACGACCGCTGGAGGAAGAGTGCCTCATCTTCTGCCTAGGAACCCTCCAACCAGGGTTGGAGGGATGAACTCAGATTTCTCCAGTTTCCTCATTTCCCCTCCCCCCACCTTGTCTCAGTCAAATCCCTCGAACTTAGCACCGCCTTCCTAACCTGCAATCTTCTTCCTGACCTCTCCGCCCCCACCCCACTCTGGCCTATCATCCTCACCTTGACCTCCTTCCACCTATCGCATTTCCAACACCCCTCCCCCAAGTCCCTCCTCCCTACCTTTTATCTTAGCCTGCTGGACACACTTTCCTCATTCCTGAACATCCTGCAGCCATGTCTTCGTAATGTTTACTATAATTTTTCATTTGAATCTGTGCCTACAGTTCACTTAGTTGTTAACTTTCAAATTGTCATATACATAACTGTTTTCTTTGCTTGTAATAAACATGTACTCTTAAAAGCACACTGGTAATCTCAACTGAATAGGTTCATTGACTGAGCATCATTCCAATCAAACTGCAAAACAAAAACTTATGACCTATCAAGCCAGGTTTGACTCTGGAATCTGACTTGCTCAATATCACAATCAGCTGGGATTGTAACAATTTACAAGCCTCAGTCTTCGAAAAAGTTGTTTTCTGTAAATACCTTTACTGCAACAATCGTTTGCTTTGAAGATAATACATACAAATATACACCAAGCATCAAAAGTAAAATTAATCTCAATCAGATTGAATTACACTCAGAAATGAGAAGAATCATGAAGTAAAACTCATTACTTCTGCTTCAGGGTGATGGGTTCCCTGTCTTTTGTTTTATATGTGTGTGCGCTCTGATGCATGATAACTCCAACACGTGGTAATTCAACGCAAATGTTGTTTTATTTTGTTATTTCTGAGCCAGACTTTTCACATCAAGTGCAGTATATAAAGTTACAAACAACTGAAACAATGAATATTTTACAGCACTGTTTTCTGGAGTACTGAGTACAATTCTAAGCACCACACCCTTGTCAGAATTTGAGCATAAAAAGCTTTTGCCCAGCACTGAGAGAGTGTGGCATCGACAGTGGAATAGAAGCAGAGCAGTGTAGCAGGGGTTGGAGTATAGATCAAGTAATCAAATATAGCATTGAGGAGGGATGATATCTTGGCAGGATGATGACATTAGGCCATATGGCTGGAAGTAAAAAACATAATAAAGGGCAAACACACTTTTGGATATGTACCTAATGTTGCTGCACAGTCAGGGAGAGATAGAGAATCAAATATGTCATCAAATTTTGGAGAAGCATGAGAATAATAGAGCAGTAATTAGAGAAAATTTTAAGCACAAATATTAAATGGGATGGTTTTCGTGTGAAAGGTAGAGAGGCAGCAAAATTCTTAAATTCCATCCAGGAGAAAGTTTTAAGCCAGTGTGTAGAAAGGCCAACGAAAGGAGGGGCAGTTTTGGATTTCATATTTGGAAATGAGCTCAGACAGGTGGATGGTGTGTGTGTGTGTGTGTAGAGGAGTATTTGGAGATTCAGGCCGTTCTGTTATAGTGTGATAGTTGTGTTCCCTTCTGTAGAAAATCGTGCTATGGAAAACCGCTACAGGAAATTGCGCTGTAGAAGATTGATGATAGAAAATCACTATACCCGTTTAGCAGAAAGTTTGCGTTATCCAAACAACTTCCATAATTTGTCAATCATGTTATAACCAATTTGTACTGATGAAATGTGCGTTAAAGCAGAATGACCTGTATTAGCTAGATTTAAGATTGTTATGAAAATGGATAAACGTGAGCTGGGAATAAATGTTCCAAACTGGGGAAAGGCTAGTTTTACTGAAATAAGATACAATTTGATCCAAGTGGACTGCAAGCAGGTAATTACTGATAAAGCTATGCCAAAGCATTCAAGTAGGAAATAGCAACGCTACAAGGCAAATGTGTTCCCATGAGGAAAAAAGTGTGGGACCAAGAGAAGAGAACCTGGTTATCATGGGACATTAATGTTAAAATTGAGGAAAAAGATGATTTTGGCAGATATTAAGAGTTCAATACAGCAGAGTCCTTAGAGGAGAAGAACATATGAGGAGAAAACATAAAGAAGAAAATTAGGAAAGCTGAGCGAGCTCATGAGAAAGCATTGGATGGAATAAAGGTAAGCCAAATATAAAAAACAAGATAATAATCAGGGAAAGAGTAGAGTCTATTAGGGACCATAGAGACAATCTGTGTATGGACCTGGAAGACATGGGTATAGTCTGTAACTGGTCTTCACAGTGTTTAAGGATGACACAAATATAGATTTCAGCATAGAGGACTGTGAAATATTAGAAGAAATTAACATGGAGAGTGGGGAGGTGCTAGTGGGTTTATCAGCCTTAAAAATGGATAAATGTGCAGGTCTGGATGAGATGTATCCATGGCTGATAAAGGAGGCAAAGTACAGGAATTAAGGACCCTAAAGCTGCTAATAATGTGCCAGAGGACTGGAAAATGGTTAACATTGACCCACGACAAACAAAAGGCTGAGAGGTCAGTCAGTCTAACTTTGGTAGTGGGGAAGTTTCTCGAAGGCATTCTGAGGGGCAGAATATATCTGCATTCAGAGAGAAAAAAATGATTGAATCTTTTCAGGAGGTAACCAGGATTGTATTATAGTCTACATGGACTTTCTCAAGGCTTTTGATAAGGCCCCTCATAACAGATTTATCAAGAAAGTAGGAGCCCATAGGATCCAGGACAAAGTAACACATTGGATCCAAACTGTCTGAGAAGCAAGAAGTGGTAAAGCAATGTTTCTGTAACTGGAAGTATACTTTCAGTGAAATTCTGCATGGCTCAGTCTTGGGTCCCTGGGGGCGTAAATATGGTTGATAGGAAGACACTTTTATCATTAATAGAAGTGCTAATAACTGAGGAAATAGATTTAAGATAAGAGGTTGAAGGCTAAGAGAAAAGTTGAGAAGAAAGTTTTTCACCCAGATGATATTGGAAGTCTGGAACTAAATGCCAGGAAGAGTGGCTGATTCAGAAACTCTTGTAATATCTAAGTAGTATTTAGATATTCACTTTCATTACCAACAGCTTTCAGGGCTATTGGCCAACAACTAGAAAATATGATTAGTGCTGTAGATCTTTGTTGACTGGTGTGAACATGACAGGCCAAATGGCCTCCTTTTCTGCCTTTTTTTAAGCCTTTCAGTCTGAGTTTATGAGCTGTTTGGGTGAAGTGTCAACTTGTGGCATATCTGCCTTCTCAGGTAAAGAATCCCATGGCAAACCTTTGAAGAAAAGCAGGAGAGTTATTCCTGACTTTGCAACGAATATTTATATCTCAATTAAAATTGCAAAGACAAATTTTCATTATCATATTGCTGGCTATAGTGGAAGTTTGCTATTTGCAAATAGGCTGTTATCTCCTATATTGTAACAGTGACTACACTTAACAGAGCACATTAAAACACTCTTTGATTGTAAAATGCTCTGGGGCATCATGTGGTTCTGAAAGACACTATGTGAATGCAAGCCTTAATTTCTTTTTGCTAATTTGAAACTGGCTCAACCTGATTTCGGTGGCCTACATCAATCTGTAATACGATCTGAGTATTCTTGGATATTTTGCACAGGATGAGTTCTTGATCTTATCTGTTTGGGGAGAAGCTGTACAGAATAAATGTAAATTCATTTAGGGAAACCGGGAAAATCAGAGTCAGTGCATACTGTTTTCTTACTATCTCTAAACAATTTTTTGTGTCAGCAGTGTCAGCAAGGACTAGCATCAAGTTGCACTGTTCTACCATCTGTACAGCAGTTTATAAAATCAAGCTTCTCAAGACATGTTCTTCATTTCTCAATCTGACTATAGTTTTATTTCAAAGTTTACAGTCGTGTACTAAATACAAATTACAAAGAAGTACTATATTACACATTTTTGATGCAGCATTCCAATATGTGCAATCAATTCAGAAAGTAAAGTCAATTTCTATGAAGTACAGATAACTAATATTTTTTTCATATATCAAATCAATCTCATAAATTGCCTTTAATAGAGAAATAATAATATTCTTGTCATGTTATTTGTGCAACATTTGCCTTCAAATTAATAATTTTGATTATCATTACAAACCTCAATAACAGATGTTTTATATTAGTCACTGTTGGCTCTCAAGGACAATTTGATTAAGCATTGAAAAGGTACATATATGGATCCATTGGGTACCATAAAACCATCCAGAGCATCAGAAGATGGTGATGTGGATTGCCTCTGCCAGAATAATAATGTTGAAATACTAATGGAAGTACACTTTTTTTCCAAGTGTAGTTGATTTATTTTATCTGTTTGCTTCCAGAAAACTATTCGTGGTTAATACATAATAACTCATACTGCTGCTTCTGCAAAGTTAACAACAAAGCTCCCTTGTTACCATAAATTTTGACCATAAGCAAAGACAAGTGAAAACTTATTGCACTGCCAATTTCTCTGTGTGTTGTTTAATTTCCTGGAAATCTTTCTTTTATTTCTATCATTGACTTTTTTTCTGAATTTAAAATGAATCAAAATAGCAAATTTATGTTTTAGTCCTGACATGTAATTAATCCTTTATTAAAAGTAAGATAATGTTAATCAATTATCCAGTTTCTCCTATTTCCCAGTATTATAGAGGTCATGTAACTGGGTAATTGGCAATATGATCATCAGATTATTTATTTGGTTCATGTAATCATCCAAACCAGCTTTTTTTTTCCCCAGACTCTCCTGTAGATGTGGATTTCATTTTCTATAACTGGTGTTCATTCGATGGGCAGGGGAAGGTGGCATAGGATGCAAGAGTAATGACGTTAGTGGTAGGCCCGATCCATTTTTTGTGGATGGAATACCAGATATATCAATATTAATCATTCCTTCTGGGCACATTACCGTTTGGGTGGCAGGATATTTGACCAGAATAGACTGGTGTAGACCTGTAATGGTAACTTAAAGGGAAGGACTGAAAAGACCAAATGATCAACTCTTTGAAGAAGCAATCAAAATATTATTTAGGTTCACACCTTAATACATTCCCTTGATACAAACTATTCCTCTACATATCCAAAAGTGTCTAGAAAATACTGTTTTTCACCAAACAATCTTATATATTTGCATTTCTTGGATCATTGTGCATCAACTTGTGGACAGTTCCCTGACACCTTCAGCCAGGTTGTTAAACATAGTGAAGAACAATATCCCTAAAATGGATTTCAGCAGGATTCTGGGAAATCCAAGATGGAGGATGGGAAAAATTTCTGGCTGTAACAGCTGCTCCTTTATTAAGGCATTTTAGATGTTGGAGGTGATTTCTTCGAATTCCAGGAGCAGTAATTACTGTTTTATATGCTGTTGCATTGTTTTGGAACTTTGGGAAAAAAAAGTCAAAACAACAGCAGTTTTAAAAGGGAGAAGAGCAGACAAAGGAAGCACATGCTGAGAACAGTGCAGGAGAGAGAGAGAAAGAAACTGACACAGCAGTGAACGTGCACAGTTACTGCCTTTGCTATTTGAATTCATGTATCGCTGGACATTAGAGTGCATCTGGGAAAATTGACAAACAGTGAAATTCTTAACTGATCTTGGAAGAACTGTTTGGGCGAAGTTCACAGCACAGAAGTAGATAAGTATATTGTTTCTAAGTGGGATCTACAGAACATCTGCAGTTGTGAGAAGAGTGGGTTCTTTCTTGATTATATGTTTCTTGAGATATGTCTCTTGATTAAACGTAAAATATAAGGCATAACTATTAATTTAACCTGGGGCAGTGTTTTGCAGAGGAATAAGATGGTGTTATTTTCTGGGTCAGTAGATTGTGAAGGAGCAAAAATGGCCTTTAGTAGAGTGATATGCGCTTCTTGTCAGATGTAGGAGTTTAAAGAGAGTTTAATGGTTACTGCGGATTATATCTGCAATAAATGCTGTTGAGGGGTCTGTGAATCTTATCACATCGAATGGATCGGTTAGAGTGACAGTTAGAAGCAATGAAGAATTTGCAACAGCAACTGTATGTGATGAATGGCCATTATAAGAAGGGGGAAAGTCTCAGATACAGTCACATAGATGGGTTAACTCCAGGAAAGGTAAGAGAGGTAGGCAGCTAGTGCAGGAGATTTCTGTGGCTATACCCATTTCAAATAAGTATGTTGTTTTGGAAAATGTTGGGGGTGATGGATTCTCAGGGGAGCGTAGCACAAACAGCCAAGTTTCTGGTATTGAGACTGGCTCTGAGGCAACGAGGCGTATGTCGGGTTCCAAGAGATCATCTGTTTTAGGGAATTCTCCAGTCCAAGGTGCAGACATTTCTGTGGCCAGCAGGAAAAATCAGAACAGTGTGTTGCTTCCCTGGTGCTAGGATCAAGGATTTCTCAGAGAGGGTGCAGAATGTTCTCAAGGGGGAGAGGGGCCAGCAAGAGATCATTGTCCACATTGGAACCAATGACATAGGTAGGGAAAAGGTTGAGATTCTGAAGGGAGGATATAAAGAGTTAGGCAGGAATTTAAAAAGGAGATCCTCGAGAGTAGTAATATCTGGATTACTCCCGGTGCTAGAGCTAATGAGGGCAGGAATAGGAGGATAGAGCAGATGAATGCATGACTGAGGAGCTGGTGTATGGGAGGAGGATTTACATTTCTGGATCATTAGAATTCTTTTGGGGTAGAAGTGACCTGTACAAGAAGGACGGTTTGCATCTAAATTGGAAGGGGACTAATATATTGGCAGGGAGATTTGCTAGAACTGCTTACAAGGATTTAAATTAGTAAGGTGGGGGGATGGGACCCAGGGAGATAGTGAGGAAAGAGATCAATCTGAGACTGGTACAGTTGAGAACGGAAGTGAGTCAAACAGTCAGGGCAGGCAGGGACAAGGTAGGACTAATAAATTATACTGCATTTATTTCAATGCAAGGGGCCTAACAGGGAAGGCAGATGAATTCAGGGTATGGTTAAGTACATGGGACTGGGATATCATAGCAATTACAAAAACATGGCTCAAGGATGGGCAGGACTGGCACCTTAATGTTGCAGGATACAAATGCTACAGGAAGGATAGAAAGGGAGGCAAGAGAAGAGGAGGAGGAGGAGTGGCATTTTTGATAAGGGTTAGCATTACAGCTGTGCTGAGGGAGGATATTCCTGGAAATACATCCAGGAATTTTATTTGAGTGGAACTGAGAAATAAAAAAGGGATGATCACCTTATTGGGATTGTATTATAGACCCCCAAATAGTCAGAGGGAAATTGAGAAACAAACTTATAACGAGATCTCAGTTATCTGTAAGAATAATAGGGTGGTTATGGGAGGGGATTTCAACTTTCCAAACATAGATTGGGATTGCTATAGTGTTAAAGGTTTAGTTGGAGAGGAATTTGTTAAAGGTGTACAAGAAAATTTTCTGATTCAGTATGTGGATATACCTACTGGAGAAGATGCAAAACTTGACCTACTCTGGGGAAATAAGGCAGGGCAGGTGACTGAGGTGTCAGTGGGGAACACTTTGGGGCCAGCGACCGTAATTCTATTAGATTTAAAATAATGATGGAGAAGGATAGACCAGATCTAAAAGTTGGAGTTCTAAATTGGAGAAAGGCCAATTTTGACGGAATTAGGCAAGAACTTTTGAAAGCTGATTGGGGGCAGATGTTCACAGGTAAAGGAACGGCTGGAAAATAGGAAGCCTTTAGAAATGAGATAACGAGAGTCCAGAGAAAGTATATTCCTGTCAGGGTGAAAGGAAAGGCTGGTAGGTATAGGGAATGCTGGATGACTAAAGAAATTGAGGGTTTGGTTAAGAAAAAGAAGGAAGCATAGGTCAGGTATAGACAGGATAGATCGAGTGAATCCTTAGAAGAGTATAAAGAAAGTAGGAGTATATTTAAGAGGGAAATCAGGAGGGCAAAACGGGGACATGAGATAACTTTGACAAATAGAGTTAAGGAGAATCCAAAGGGTGTTTTACAAATACATTAAGGACAAAAGGATAACTAGGGAGAGAATAGGGCCCCTCAAAGATCAGCAAGGCGGCCTTTGTGTGAATCTGCAGAAAGTGGGGGAGATACTAAACAAGTATTTTGCATCAGTATTTACTGTGGATAAGGATATGGAAGATATAGAAAGTAGCGAAATAGATGGTGACACCTTGCAAAATGCCCATATTACAGAGGAGGAAGTGCTGGATGTCTTGAAACGCATTAAGGTGAATAAATCCCCAGGACCTGATCAGGTGTATGCTAGAACTTTGTGGGAAGCAAGGGAAGTGATTGCTGGGCCTCTTGCTGAGATATTTGTATCATCGATAGTCACAGGTGAGGTGCCGGAAGACTAGAGGTTGGCTAACGTGGTGCCACTGTTTAAGAAGGGTGGTAAGGACAAGCCAGGGAACTATAGACCAGTGAACCTGACAGCGATGGTGGGCAAGTTGTTGGAGGGAATCCTGAGGGACAGGATATACCTGTATTTGGAAAGGTAAGGATTGCTTAGGGATAGTCAATATAGTTTTGTGCGTGGGAAATCATGTCTCTCAAACTTGATTGAGTTTTTTGAAGAAGTAACAAAGCGGATTGATGAGGGCAGAGCAGTAGATGTGATCTATATGGACTTCAGTAAGGTGTTCGACAAGGTTCCCCATGGGACACTGATTAGCAAGGTTAGAGCTCATGGAATAAAGGGAGAACTAGCCATTTGGATACAGAACTGGCTCAAAGGTAGAAGACAGAGGGTGGTGGTGGAGGGTTGTTTTTTCAGAATGGAGTCCTGTGACCAGTAGATGCCACAAGGTTCAGTGCTGGGTCCTCTACTTTTTGTCATTTATATAAATGATTTGGATGCGAGCATAAGAGCTATAGTTAATAAGTTTGCAGATGACACCAAAATTGGAGGTGCAGTGGACAGTGAAGAAGGTTACCTCAGATTACAACAGGATCTTGATCAGATGGGCCAATGGGCCGAGCAGTGGCAGATGGAGTTTAATTCAGATAAATACGAGGTGCTGCATTTTGGGAAAGCAAATCTTAGCATGACTTATGCACTTAATGCTGAAAATGTGTTGCTGGAAAAGCGCAGCAGGTCAGGCAGCATCCAGGGAACAGGAGAATCGACGTTTCGGGCATAAGCCCTTCTTCAGGAATCCTGAAGAAGGGCTTATGCCCGAAACGTCGATTCTCCTGTTCCCTGGATGCTGCCTGACCTGCTGTGCTTTTCCAGCAACACATTTTCAGCTCTGATCTCCACCATCTGCAGACCTCACTTTCTCCTTATACACTTAATGGTAAGGTCCTAGGGAGTGTTGCTGAACAAAGAGACCTTGGAGTGCAGGTTCATAGCTCCTTGAAAGTGAAGTTGCAGGTAGGTAGGATAGTGAAGGTGGCTTATGGTATGCTTTCTTTTATTGGTAAGAGTATTGAGTACAGGAGTCGGGAGGTCATGTTGCGGCTGGACAGGACATTGGTTAGGCCACTATTGGAATATTGCGTGCAATTCTGGTCTCCTTCCTATCGGAAAGATGTTGTGAAACATGAAAGGGTTCAGAAAAGATTTATAAGGATTTTGTAAGGGTTGGAGGATTTGAGCTATGGGGAGAGGCTGAACAGGCTAGGGCTGTTTTCCCTGGAGCGTTGGAGGCTGAGGGGTGACCTTATAGAGGTTTACAACATTATGAGGGGCATGCATAGGATAAATAGACAAAGTCTTTTCCCTGGGGTGGGTGAGTCCCGAACTAGAGGGCATAGGTTTAGGGTGAGAGGGGAAAAATATAAAAGAGACCTAAGGGCAATTTTTCCTTGCAGAGGGTGGTACATGTATGGAATGAGCTGCCAGAGGAAGTGGTGGAGGCTGGTACAATTGCAACATTTAAGAGGCATTTGGATGGGTATATGAATAGGAAGGGTTTGGAAGGATATGGGCCGGGTGCTGGCAGGTGGGACTAGATTGGGTTGGGATATCTGGTCGGCATGAACGGGTTGGACTGAAGGGTCTGTTTCCATGCTGTACATCTCTATGACTCCACGCCAAACCACTATCATTAAGTACCTCATGTTTCCAAGAATGCAACAAGTTTCTCATTTGATTTAAAATTCACTTTTCTATCCCACAAGACTTAACCTTATTTACTATGACTTGGAAGGTGTTAGTGTTGGACTGGGATGGACAAAGTTAAAAATCACACAACACTGGGTTATAGTCTAACAGGTTTATTTGGAAGCACTAGCTTTTGGAGCGCCGTGGTTATGGAGGTTAAGATCATGCTCACAGAATTTATAGCCAAAGGAGTCTACTGTCTTGGAGATTTGATACAATAAACAATCTTCGATTCAAACTTTAATCTTTTATAATGGGATATACTGGTTTCTTTTCTTTGATACGTAAATCCCAAAACTTCTTTTAAATTACACTCTCAAGATAGCTCAGGTTTTTAAACAATAGGTGTGAAGTCTGTCTGTGTCGCAATGCTATATCAGACTGACAAACCTTCTGTATTGTTCTACAGAGTTTTACATGAATTCATGCAGTTTTTGAGTAGAATAAAATGTAATTCTGCAAAAACAAATTCACCGTATAAACTTATATGTGTGCGCAAGTAGGAGTGACAGATTGAGTGTGCATGTGAATGTGTGCATGTGGGTGTGAGTGCACATGATAGAGTGTGTGCATATATGTGTATGTGTAAGCTTGGTTAAGTGTGTGTGTGTGTCTGTTTGTATCCATAGATGTAAAACTTTTACAGAGGGTTCAGAGGGTTTGTCAGTCTGATATAGCATTGGGACACAGTTAAAAATCACACAACACCAGGTTATAGTCCAACAGGTTTAATTGGGAGCACTAGCTTTAGGAGCGCTGCTCCTTCATCAGGTGATTGTGTAGTACATGGTTGTAAGCTACACCGGCAACTCCAAATCATTGGAACACAGACAGACTTCACATCTATTGTTTAAAAACCTGAGCTATCTCGAGAATGCAATTTAAAAGGAGTTCTGGGATTTATATGTCAAAGAACAGAAACAAGCATATCCCATTTTAAAAGATGAAAGTTTTAATCTAAGATTGTTTACTGTATCACATCTCCATGACACTGGACTCCTTTGGCTATAAATTCTGTGAGCATGATCTTAACCTCCACAACCACCTTATTTCGTAATGTTTGAATCATTGAATCATAAAACATAGAAACAGACCATTCATTCCAGCTAGTCCACGCTGACCACATTCCCAAGCTAAACTATTCTCATTTGACTGCATTTGGCACATGTCCCTCTAAACCTTTCTTATTCATGATTTAGAAGTGCTGGTATTGGACTGGGTATACAAAGTGAAAAATCACACAACACCAGATTATAGTCCAACAGATTTATTTGGAAGCACTAGCTTTTGGAGCGCTGCTCCTTCATCAGGTGGTTGTGGAGCACTCCAAAAGCTCGTGCTTCCAAATAAACCTGTTGGACTATAATCTGGTGTTGTGTGATTTTTAACTTTCTTATTCATGTACTTATCCAAATGTCTTTTAAATGTTGTAACTGTACCTGCCTCCACCACTTCCTCTGACAATTCATTCCACATACAAACCACTCTCTGTGTAAAAATGTTACTTCTCGTTACTCCTTTTTAAATATTTTGCCTCTCACCTCAAAAATATGCCTGTTAGTTTTGAACTCCCTCACCCCTGGCGAAAGACCCTTGCTATTTACCTTATCTATGCCTCTCTTTCCTTTACAAACCTCTATAAAATCACCCAAGGCCACATTTGATTGTGTCTGACTGGAATCAATGGAGGAAACCTCACCATTGGTTGAAGTCATACCTGATACCCAGGAAGGTGGTTGTGATTGTTGGAGGGCATTCATCTCAGCTCCAGAACATTTCTGCAGGAGTTTTTCAGGGTTGAGTCCTTGGCCCAACCATCTTCAGTTACTTAACAATGACCATCCCTCTATCGTTTCCTGATGATTAGAAAACATTCAGCACCACTTGTGATTCCTCAGATATTGAAGCAGTTCCTGGCAATACCTGGCAATATCCATGCTTTGGCTGTAAAGTGGCTAATAAAATTCACCATGCACAAATGCCAGGCAATGATCATCCCAGTAGAAGACAATGTAATCACTGCCCCTTCACACTCAAATGTGAAACCATCACTGAATCATGGGGGTTACCATTGACTAGAAGCTCAATCGTACTCACCATATAAACACAGTGGCTCCAAGAGCAGGTCAGAAGCTTGGAATTCATCAAAGATTCTTAGACAGCACCTTCCAAAACCATCACTACTTCAATTTAGAAGGATAAGGAGCAGATATATAGGAATACATCACCTGCAAATTCCTCTCTAAGCCTCACACCATCATGACTTGCAAACATAGACCCCTTCCTTCAGTGTTATTGGTTCAAAATCCTGGATTTCCTCCCTAAGAGCACTGTGGATCCACCTACAGCACATGGACTGCAGCGTTTCAAATACGCAGCTCACCACCACCTGCTCAAGGGCAACTAAAGAGAGGCCATAGTGACGCCTTCATTCCAAGAGAAAACAAAAAGTTAAATACTAATGAATGGGGATTGATGGGTTAAGAAATATTGCTATGTTCTCAGCAACTCCATGATGTGTGTGACCAGGATGGTGAAGCACCTAGTGTTTTTATACTTGATTCAGATGAGGATATGTAATGTAATAGTGAGGACAACTATAATTAATGGAATTGTTGCTGTGGTTCAGTCCCTCTTCGCAGCCGAATGACTCACCCACCCACCCGGTGAGATATCTTGTCAAAAGCTTTTAAGAAAATCAATGAATAAGAAAGAGTTATAACACTTTGCAACAATTTGTGAAACTTAAAAAAATACATTTACATTCAAAGGACCAATATAAATACCTTTCTTGGCAATCTCTTCAGACAAATAGAACCTTAAATAACTATAGCAGATGAAATGCCAAGATATATCTGTGACTGTATTTGACACCAGAACAGAATTTTATCAAGGGGCCTCAGACATTCAAATGTTTTACATTTTTGCACCATAGATTAAACAAATGACTTAAATGTGGCCATTACAATTTTGTAAATGTAAGGCCATTCACTTTGGAAGTAAAGGGATAGAACAGGATACATTCCAAATGGTAAAAACACAGAAACAGTGAGAGTACAAAGGGATGTGGGCTATCGGTAGGTAGATTGTTAACATGGAATAAACAGATACCGAAAACAATCGAAAAGGCTTGTGGAATAATGACCTTGATATCCAGAGGCCAGGAATACAGTACAGGGCAGGTGAAGTCACACTTCTGCAATACAAAGCTCGATTAAAATTACATTGAAGTCCTATAAACAATTCATGTATGACACCTGAGGTACGATTTTTGTCCTTGATTGGAGTAGGAGTAAGTTTTACCAGAATGTATGTGAAACCCAAGGGTTAAATTAGGAGAGATTAGACAAACTCAGTTTGTATTCCCTGAAATTTAGTTGGTTAAGGGGGTGCTTTGATTCAAGGTAGGATAGGTAGAGATAAACTATTTCTGCTGGTTGAGGACGCAAGGTTGAGGGGCCACAGTCCAAACATTGGAGCTATTTCTTTCAACAGTCAAAGTCAGAAACATTTATCCAAACATGCTATGGTACTGGGGGCCTCACCCACTGGCTGGAGAGCTAGTGGGAGATCTATGCTACATCATCATGGCAAGGCCCACAAAATCACACACATCAATCAGGGGCAAGGCCTTTGGCAGGCCTTTTCGGGAATCGAGACTGAGGGTGAGAGTGCTGCCGAGTGAGAGCTGCCAGTCAGTAGGAGGACTGCAGTTCTTACGCTCAGCAGCTCCACTGCCACGGCTGCAACCCAAAGAATATGCCCCAGAGACCCAGGAATGTGGAGAACCAGATCACAGGTAAGCAATGTAAGGGTGGCATCACAGGACACGTGGGCAGGATGGGCAGGAGAAAGATTGGGAAATCTCTCATCCAGATCCCCTGCTTATGTCTAGTCCTTCAACGAGCCCTGATTAGTTTTGATTGTGTCCTCATCACCCCCACCCAAACCCACCCCCCACTCCCCACCACCACTCGCTGTGACAATAAATAATCTGCACAGTATCACCCACTAAGCACACCATATGGGGACAGGTTCAGTTGGGGCTGGGTTAATCCCATTGATGGTTCTTAAAGGCCTCAATTGGTGGAGGGGTGGGAAGGGTTATCTGTGGGCTATCCCACGTAGAACTGTAGCCTAGTGGACATGGGAATCAGTGAGGTTTGATCACACCATCACTCTGTCTAAGCAAAGGGCCTTCCTGCTCAGAGCAGTGATACTACAGCAGATAGTACAGTTGTATCTACACTTTTTCAGGTCCATGCACTGCAGCAGCTTCTGGAAGCAGAAGTTAATATGTTCCATACACACCATATGTTGGTGTGTGTGGAACCTCCCAGCAGCTGTGTGGGCTTGAAGCTTCAAGAGAACATTGGGTGGCAGGGAGTGGGAGTGGGGGAAAGGGCTTTCCTTTCCAATGCCTGGCCTCTTTACCACTCCCCCATCCCTAACAGTGTTTGCTGATATGTCTCCCTGTACAGGAGCCAGTTTGCTGCTGATTAAGTACAAATGGAAGTGGCTGATGCCCTCACCTGGTTATTAATTTCTCACTGAAGAGCTTCAATTGAAATACTGTCAGGAAGGCTATCCACAAGTCTCCTCATTCAGAGAAATGCCAGAAATAGCTGCAGGACTAGATCATGTGACATTTCAAGCCTGCTTCATCATTGATTATAACTGTGGCTGATCACAGGCTTCACATTCACTTTCCTGCATGCTCCCTATATCCCAAGATTCCACAGGAGACTAAAATTCCACCCCTGACGTTAAATGTATTCAACAATGAAGAAATCACAACCCCTGGAGGCAGAACACAACTTCCCCAACTTGTTCAAAAAGACCACTGCAAACTCACTGGATGGGAGAGGGAGCATAAAATTTGGCCCTATTTCTTTTTAAAATTGGATCTTTTTTCAAAAATAAATGTCAATTGACACAATTGAGTCCACTTTGCTCCGCCCACTTACAAAGAAGCAGAGCTGTTCACCACTTCATCAACTTCAGTTCATCACACAAGCATTTTGTATTGCTAAATGTATATTGTATTTGTATATTTAATATATTGTATATATGCATATATACAATATATTAAAGAATGCTAAAATTTATTTATAAATTGACAGATATGATTATACAAATTGTACCTCTTTGCTCTTGAGCAGATGTGCATAAATCATTTGCTTTTTATTTTAAAAATTAACAGTGGTTTCCAGATCTAAAGGAATATTAATGGTATAACAGCAGTGTTAAGAATTTAAGAACATATCTACAGACGTCAAAGCCTTATTTTTAACATGTTTAGGACATATGTTAGCAAAGGTTAAGTGCTCAAGGAGAGAACAACTGGAAGCTACCATGAAAGTGGCTGCAAGCACTTTGTTTCTGATTTTAAAAGACCACATAAACATACAAAGGCTGGGCATCATTGTTTCTAAGATGGAATTGAGAAGATACATTTTTCTTGAGTTGCTGCTTTCAGCAATAGAATTGAAGTTGAAGGGCAGGGTGCAACTAAATTTTCATTAAAATAAATTGGTGAAAATGAGTATTTGGTTCCTGAATACAAGTAGTTTGATAACACAATGGCTGTGTTCTTATGCAACCCTGCCTAATAGACAAATTGTGCTTTAGAAACAGTGCTTAAAGTGTTGGCGATGTAGCCATATAACAACCAACACACATTTAAAAATTTTGTGATTTAGAAAGAGTGTCCTAATTTGTCAATCATGTTACAGCAATGTCACGTTAACAAAACTCGTGTCATAGCAGACCGACCTGTTTTTAAAAATAAAATACCTATGGGTAGAGGTTGTCGCTAAACAAAATTGAACTTTGACCACATTTGTCGAGAGTGTGGTGCTGGAAAAGCACAGCAGGTCAGGCAGCATCCGAGGAGCAGGAGAATCGACGTTTTGAGCATTAGCCTTCGTCTCCTGCTCCTTGGATGCTGCCTGACCTGCTGCGCTTTTCCAGCACCACATTCTCGGCTCTGATCTCCAGCATCTGTGGTCCTCACTTTCTCCCTTTGACCACATTTGTCAATTCCAGCAGCAGTGCTGCTTGAATTTGAGACAATTTGGAAGTGATAAAATGTCTGGAATCGTAATTTGGGAGGATTAAAAGGCCAATAAAACGGACAAGTGAGAAATGTTTTAATAACTGAGACAAGGAGGGAATGTTTGGGTCATTTAAAAAATATTATAAGAATATTTATTCAACAGCAAAGTTCTACTGATCTCATAATGAGGCAGAATGGTAAATAGTGGGATGCACCATTTAGACCAAAAGGTAATGATGGGAAAAACATAGCAGTGCAATTAAATGGAATATAATATCCATGCACTCTTCAGTGAGAAAGACCAAAGTGCGGTTAAGAACTGTAAACTCTCTTGGAGACACTAGCGATGTTGCCCACGAATGTTTACAAAAATGACATATAATAGGAGTCAAGCAATAAATTTCAGAGACAGACAACGGCCTAATTGTTTTCAAAAGATCACCTAAAGGTTTAGAAGTAGCTCTTATTGATTAGCATGTGTGGCATGATTTTGGGTAACTGATATAAATGTATTGATGTAATTTGTTACAAATAAAGAAAGTAAACATACAGAATTGTCTGATTATTTTGCATGGGTGCATAGACCTCAGATATGCTTCGTTACTTGGCAACAGCACAACATGAAAGTGGTTAGTAGAGTCTGATAACATTTTAAATTATCAAATCATTGACAGATACTCCCTAGAGAAACTGAATTTAAAACAATAAGAATTGAATGAAGCACACAGGCAATGGTCAGAAGAAGTAAAATTAAAATTCAGAGAAATATTTTATTTGGATTGCAAGTTGAAGATGAATACAGGATAAAGAAAGTGTTTGAAAATATTTCAATCCAATGTATGATCTATAGTTTATAACATATGTATTTAAAATGTGGCAATAATTTAGAATTAGCAGGAGTCCGGAAAAAAAAAATTGAGTGAGGCAGTCTGTCCATTTGTATTAACCGTGATCAGGGTTCACATTTAATTGGCTGCATTTTACTGCAAATTCCAAACTGGACAACATTTAGTGAAGAATCCCTATATGCTGCTCACTTGCTCTTGTTAGAAGCTACATATATTCATGTAAATCTCTCCCCTTAAAACACAGAAAACATATCTGGTTGTTGTATTTTCAATTGATCAAAAGCTTGGAAATAAGCTAGTACATTCTTCATGGTAATACCTCAACTACTTAGATTCCAATACACCCTTTCATTCAAACAGTATAAATGGTTGTTTGTTTTGCATCTTGGTGTTCTTGCAACTTTCCTGGCGAATTCAACATGAAATGTTTCAGCAGCATGCCTCTTTGATGATATGGGTTTGAACTCATGCTGTCTCACTCTTAACTCTTGAACCCAACCCTACACCCTCTTTAATTGAGGAGGGGTGAACAATATGCTGGTGAGGTTCCTTAATGACAACTTATTACACCTGTACTCCAATAATATTCAGGATTCATAATCTGCCTGAAACTTATTAAAGGGGCTATATCGGATGTAGTAAAACTTCTCAACAGGCTTTTTCTCTTTTGGGAAGTGGTAGATACGTCTTTCAGACCAGAATTATCTAAGACTTCCGTAAAAGAGGCTAGGACTATATCCATCATATCAGAAGTATCATTTTCAGATCTAGTGTAAAACCAAAGAGCTATGGAACTGCTCGGGTAGTTATAAAAGCTTCCAGTGCATTATTCTGAAAAGGAGGAGGGGAGTTATTCCCAGTGTCCTGGTGTATATTTATCCCTCAGTCCACATCACAAAAACAGTTTCTCTCTTCATTATCACATTGCTGTTCAAGGGTATTTGCTGTGTGCATGCCGATTGCCATATTTCTTACATTATAACAATGACAATAGCGTAAAAATACCTCCATAGCAGGAAAACAAATTGAGATATCTAGTGAATGTAAAGAATGTCAGATAACTGCATGTCTTTCTTATTGGTAAAAAATATGCAGTTAGAAATTTAATGGATGTGAATGTTCAGTTAAAAATATAAACAGATCCAGCATGATCTTATTTGATGGCTGAACGGTCTTGATGGGCCAAATAGTGTACTTCTGCTCCTAATTTATACTTTTGCAGTTTCATTGAAATGTTTCAGGAACATTGAAGTTGTGTTTTGAAATTTTGAAGTAGTCTATGTAAGAATGCAGGACTTAGTTAAATTAAAAGGATGAGCCAATAAGTTGAGATGAAGGTCAATGCAGAATGTCTGTATTCTTGGGAGGTAAAGTTTTCTATTGAGTGGACAGGGATAGAAACCTATGGTGTTAAAATATAAAGGTCATTAAAGTGTCAATGTGAGCCATAAAATGGGCACATAGAAGTATTTGCTAAAGAATTACATGTAGAAATCTCAATTTCCCAGTTCCAAAGTGCCTGCTCCATCACTGATGGAGCTAGACCTTGCAGGCACTAATTAGCAATAACATTTGACTTGTCACAACGAGTAGGGGCAAGCTAATTAGCTGTCAAGCCTGCCTGCCCAAGAAGTACAGAAAGGCTGCTATTTCCAATGGGCTTGTGGCAGTCATCAGAGCAGAGTGAATAAATTATAATGGAGTCCTGAAAACTGTAACCCTGATTGTGATATTGGTGTCACTACTGGTGTTTGACTCAAATTCTTCACATACTGTTCTCATTAGATAAAATGAGGACAGTTCAGATTGGAGATTACAAAGTAATCTTAGCTTGCATTTTTTGATCAAAATTTGAGTTTCTTGATGATGATTCCTTCCTTTTTGTTTCAATGTCCCATTTATAAATTCTTTCCATCACACTCCCAAACTACGCACTATACTAAACAAAGAGAAGGGAAGAGGTCTCCTTATGTCACATTCTGCAGCTACATTTATACTGCTAAAGGCCCCATCTTGGCTGAACAGACCAGTGAGAGGTTGCTTTTCATTTTTGAGGCACTTAATTTCTTTAAAATCTAATGAACTCTTCTGGTGCTGTGCTAGCATCTCTGGTAACACTATTTGGACAGTCCTTCTCCTGCTAGCTGAGGGGAATCCCTTTGGAAGCCTGCCATGCTTCACAGATGACTCTGATCCAGAGGAATGATGTTAGGACTGACTATTATACTGCCTCATGTGGTGAATCATAGTCAATCTGTTCCTGTGAATTGGCAATGCATCAATTCTCAGATATTCTAAGTCAAAGATTGTCTGTTGTGACACCTTCCACAGGAATAACAATGGGAATTCAATACACCAAGCTCAGCACATCATCCAGATTCAGTTTCAGGACCTGGACTGATTATATCTCAAATTCATTTCTGACACAGACCTATCCTGTTTATTTATTACTATGTAAGTAATTGATTAATGTTTTCTTTCAATGTTTTGCAGGAGTCAAAGTTTACTGCACTAGGTGGCACTCCAAGCATGAAGACACTATTCTTTAAGTTGAAGTTAGCTTGTGTCTTACGTAACATAGAATTGTACCTTTTGGTTCTTCCAGGCTAGTTTGATCCAAAATATTTCTAGCTAATTAATTGTTTGTGTTACTTTAAAATGTGTTCACAGAGCACTGCTTCTTGCAGTAACATTCTGTTAACGAAGGATGGTATATGGGTTGTGCAGGTAACAACCTGCAGTATTGCCTGCCCTTGAGGAATCAATGTAATTCTGTGTAATGCTGTTGCTCCACTATCTTAATAAGTTTCTCCCCTAATGTCTTTTCCTTGAAATTTTTTCATTAATTTGAAATGTAGGATTATTTTTATTGACCCTTTCAGTATTCTATCAATTTTCTTCAATTATACTATCATGGCAATGACCACAGAAAGACACATTGCTACAGCAACTGAAATTTATTTCAGTCGTTTTTGGGTGCCATATTGGCACAGAGAGTATATCCTTTTTTTCTTGAAGGCCGAGTCCCAAATGTTATGAGAAATCGGTCCATATGCTTTGCCATAATAATTGGAATAAGCAGTCTTCCTGATTATAACTCCACAATGAGCTTCTGCTGATTGGAGAAGACAATTTTGAACTGACTCATTAGCAGTGATAAATCCCATGAGAGGGAAGGGGTAGAGGATGAGTTAGTTAATACGAGTGGTATTCCCAGACCAAAGCTAGTGCCAATTTAAACAGCTCTTGCGTACCTTAAAGTGACCCTTCATTTCCCTGGATTATGGACCCGGGAGAAACAAACCTGCTACTCTTGGTTCCAGTTTTCAAAACCTTACCTCTTGTTGGTGACTGCAGCTTAAACTCTTAATCAACTTGGCATGTGGGGCCTCGCCAAAAAAGGAAGAATTGGAAATGAAGAGCTTTTGCTCAAAACGTCGACTCTCCTGCTCCTCGGATACTGCCTGACTAGTTGTGCTTTTTCAGCACCACACTTTTTGACTCTGATCTCCAGCATCTGCAGTCCTCACTTTCTCCTAGGTCAGAAACTATTGAAGGCTGACAAAGTCATAGAAAATTATTGGCCACTTAAAATTATTTCATATGAAACCAAAGATTTGATTATCCTTCAAAGCAGCTATAAAAATTGCATTAAAGATTTGTGCTATTCCAAACATTTTTGGAACATTAAGCAGGCAATAAAGGTGGGAATAAGATCTGAAGTGTGTGGGCTGGTCATGGAAAAACACAATGTATACACTGACCACAGCTTATCAGTTAAATTGGATTTAACACGAATCTGTGCTCTTTGCATATTATTAATGTTTAAAATGAACCTTTTTTGATACAAATTATGTGGAATTTGAATATAGTTAATAAATAATGGGGAAGCAGTGTTGCCTGGGAGGGGTGAGAGGAAGATTGACCTGATTTCTGACTTTGGGCACACCTTGCATGCCTAACATTGCTCATGACCAAACTCAATGTTATCTTCAAGCCCTGCCAAACTGAGATAACTGAATATTTTATAAACTAGTTGAATGCTCCACATGTGCATATCAGAAAGTGCTGGTTGATGACCTATTGCATATTTACTGCTGGTTTGCCGAAGTCCTTGCACACCAATACAGCTATTTTAATTTTGATTATTTGCACCAACTGGGCTCACAATAAAGTTGCAAATTACCGTTGAAAGTGTTGGAAATGTAACAGCTTCACAAGTTTCATGCAGAGCAGTATTATAGCACAACAATAATGAAACCTATGATAGGCTGAAAGAAGAGCAGGAATTGAAAATCCCAAGAGATTAGGGCGGCACGGTGGCCCAGTGGTTAGCACTGCTGCCTCGCAGCGCCAGAGACCCGGGTTCAATTCCTGACTCAGGCGACTGACTGTGTGGAGTTTGCACATTCTCCCCGTGTCTGCGTGGGTTTCCTCTGGGTGCTCCGGTTTCCTCCCACAGTCCAAAGATGTGCAGGTCAGGTGAATTGGCCATACTAAATTGCCCGTAGTGTTAGGTAAGGGGTAAATGTAGGGGTATGGGTGGGTTGCGTTTCGGCGGGTCGGTGTGGACTTGTTGGGCCGAAGGGCCTGTTTCCACACTGTAATGTAATCTAATCTTATAACCGAATATGGAAGCCATTCTGGGCACCTTTGCCTTTTAGAGCACCAAAAATGTGAGTTCATTTTCTCGGAATTTGTCTAAGAAGAATGAAATATACTAGTAGGGAGGTCGTGCTACGGGTGATGAAACATAGAACATAGAAAAGTACAGCACAGAACAGACCCTTTGGCCTATGATGTTTTGCTGAGGATTAATCCTAATGTAAAGTAAAATAGCCTTAGCTACGCACCCCTCAATTCACTGCTGTCCATGTGCATGTCCAGGAGGTGCATCGATGTCCCCAATGACTCTGCTTCCACCACCACCGCTGGCAACGCATTCCATGCATTTACAACTCTCTTCGTAAAGAATCTACCTCTGACATCTCCTCTATACCTTCTCTCCTAATGTCTTAAAACTATGACCCCCCCCTCGTCCCAATCAATCCTGCCCTGGGGAAAGTCTCTGTCGATTGACTCTATCCATGCCTCTCATTACCTTGTATACCTCGACAAGGTCACTTCTCTTCCTCCTTCTCTCCAGAGAGAAAAGTCCAAGCTTAGTCAACCTCTCTTCATAAGACAAGCCCTCCAGTCCAGGCAGCATCCTTGTAAACCTTCGTTGCACCCACTCCAAAGCCTCTATATCTTTCCTATAGTAGGGTGACCAGAACTGGACACAATATTCCAAGTGTGGTCTCACCAGGGACTTGTAGATCTGTAGTAAAACCCCGCAGCTCTTAAACTCGAACCCCGTTAATGAAAGCCAAAACACCATATGCTTTCTTAACAACCCTATCCACTTGGGCGATAACTTTGAGGGATCTATGTACTATGTACAGAGGGATCCCTCTGTTCCTCCAAACTGCCAAGAATCCCGTCCTTAATCCTATACTCAGCATTCAAGTTCAAACTTTCAAAATGCATCACTTCACATTTATCCGAGTTGAACTCCATTCGCTATTTCTCAGCCCAGCTCTGCAGCCCGTCAATGTCACGCTGCAGCCTGCAATAGCTCTCAGTACTATCAATGGCACCTCCAACCTTTGTGTCATCTGCAAATTTACTCCCACCTCTCAATCTCCTCATCCAAATCATTTATAAAAACTACAAAGAGCAGAGGCCCAAGAACAGAGCCCTGCAGGACACCACTCAACACCAACCTCCAAGCAGAATACTTTCCATCTACAAACACTCTCTGCTTTCTGTCAGCCAACCAATTCTGAATCCAGACAGCCAAATCTCCCTGTATCCCATACTTCCTGACTTTATGAATGAGCCTACCATGGGAAACCTTCTCAAATGCTTTGCTGAAGTCCAAATACACCACATCTGCTGCTCAACCTTCATTGACCTGTCTTGTCAGCTCCTTGAAGAAGATTAGTTAGGCACGACCTGCCCCTCACAAAGCCATGCTGACTGCTTTTAATCACGCTATGGTTTTCCAAATAGTCATAAATCCTATCCCTCAGAATCCTTTCCAAAACCTTGCTGACCACAGACAGAAAACTGACTGGTCTGTAATTGCCAGGAATTTCCCTATAACCTTTTTTGAAAAGAGAAAGAGAAACAACATTCACTCCCTTCCAATTCTCTGATATGACTCCTGTGGAGAGTGAGGAAGCAAAGATCTTCGCCAGCGGCTTAGCAACCTCCTTTCTCACTTCCTGGAGCAACCTAGGATACATCTGGTCTGGCCCTGGGGACTTATCAATCTTAATGTTCACCAAAATTTCCAACAATCAATTTCATCAATCTTGATCTGTTCAAGACTCCACACACAAGTTCCCTATGCTATCCCTGATCGGCCCTAACTTCTCCCTGATCATTCTCTTATTCTTCATATATGAGTAAAATGCCTTTGGGTTCTCCCTAATCCTTCCTGCCAAGCCTTTCTCTTGCTCCCTCCTGGTTCTCCTCAGTCTATTTCTGAGCTCCTTTCTAGCAAGCCTGTAATCCTCTAAAGCTGTGCGAGATCCTTGCTTCCTCCACCTTGCATAAGCTGCCTTCTTCCTTTTGACAAGAAGCTCCTCTGTTCTTGTCATCCAAGGCTCCTTAATCTTACCCCTTCTTACTTGTCTCAGAGAAACAAATTCATGCATCACTCGCCACAACTGCTCCTTAAACAGTCTCCACATGTCTGCTGTGCCCTTTCTGAGGAACAACTGCTCCCAGTCTGTACTTCCCAACTCCTGTCTGATAGCGTCATAATTTTCTTTTCCCCAATTAAATATTTTCCCTTGGTGACTGCTCCTTTCCCTCTCCAAGGCTATGGTAAATGTGAGGCAGTTGTGGTCACTGTCACTAAAGTGTTCTCCCAGCACGAGATCTGACACCTGTCCTGCCTCATTGCCGAGCACCAAATCCAAAATGGCCTCTCCCCTCGTCGGCCTGTCTACATACTGAGTAAGGAAACCCTCCAGAACACACCTAACAGAAACGGCTCCATCCAAACCATCTGCACTAAGGAGGCTTCAGTCAATATTGGAAAGTTGAAGTCACCCATAACAACAACCCTGCTACTTCTGCACTTTTTCAAAATCTGCCGCTTATCAGTTCTTCAATCTCGCTACTGGTATTAGGGGGTCTGTAGAAAACCCCCAGTGAGGTGGCTGCTCCCTTGCTGTTCCTAACTTCCACCCATACTGACTCAGTAGGCAAACCTTGCTCAACAATCTTCGTTTCTGGAACATCTAGCAATCATTCCTGCCCCTGTGAAACCCACATCTCCGTTATGGCCACAACAACACAGCCCCAAGTACTGAGTCATGCTCTAAGTTCATCACTCTTATTTCTGACACTCCTTGCGTTAAAACAGACACACTTTAACCAAATCCTTTGTTTCATCATGTAAGAAACCTTCCCGATAAATTCACAGCATCTTGTCACTGCCCCATCTACAACTACTGCCCTTTCAGATATGTAGCTCTGATTCCCACCCTCATACCTAGAGTTCAGGGTATGGTTTTTTTTCTTTTTATTTAAGAACATTATTTAATATATAATTGCAGTAGAAACAGTTCAGAGAAGTTTCATCATATGATTCCCAAGTAAAGATATTGTCTTCTTAGAAAAGGTTGGACCTGTATCATCATAAATTCATAGATGATCACAGCACAGAATTAAGACCATTTGGTTGGCTGTGCCTGCAATAGTCAACAAATATTTGATTACCCTGAGTCCATTTTCCAGTTTTTGGCCCATAGCCATGGAGACCATGGTAATGCAAATGAACATCTAAATATTACTTAGATTTAATGAGAACTTCTGACTTGACCACTTGTTCTAGTTGAGTGGTATTATCACAGAGACCCAGGTAATGTTCTGTGTGGACATGGGTTCAAATCCCGCCATGGCAGATAGTGGAATTTGAATTCAGTAAAAATCTGGAATTAAGGGTCTAAAGATGACCAAGGAGCCATTATTGGCTGTTGTAAAAATCTATTTGGTTCACTAATGTCCTTTATGAAAGAAAACTACTGTCCTTACCTGGTCTGGCAGACATGTTTCTTCAGATTCACAGCAATGTGGATGACTCTTAATTGCCCTCTGGGATATTAGGGAAGGGAAATAAATGCAGGGCAAGCCAGTAATGCCCTCAATGATGCTGCACCATGAATGAATAAAAAAAAGATTCAAGTTCCAGAATCCCATCATCCTCTGAGGGAAAAGTATTCTCCTTAACTATTCTCTGAGCCCTCTGTCTGTTACCTTAAGTCAATGACTCTTGGTTATTGACCCTTGTACCAGTGGAGAAAGCGCCATACTATTCAGTCTATCTATGTCACTCATATCCTTAAAGACCTAACCCGCTAATGTTGGCACAGGTTCAAACAGAGATTGAACGTACTCTGAAAGGCAATAAAATTGAAGTGAATGCAGTAAATGGAGCTCATTCATAGTAATTGTGCCAAAACTAAATGGTACCCAACGATTATGTGTGGACTACTGCAAAGTCAATGCTGCTACAAAATCTGATTCATATCCTATTCCACATTTGGAACCTATATTGAGAAGTTAGGAGGAGTGACCTACATTTCAAATTTGGACGACTAAGTACCTTATCCAAAAGAATGAAAGGAATTTCGGCTATTGTGACACTGAATGCCCCCATTCCCCCCACCACCACAACCACTCCAATTACAGGCTCCACCCCCACTCCCAGCTCCACAACCACACCAGATCCCAGCTCCCAGCCCTGCTGAGTTTTCACAATGCCCCCCAGACCGCCCCCTCACTGAGGACGAACGATCAATCCTCAGCAAAAGACTCACCTTCATCCCCCTCTGTCCACGCATCAATGAATTTAATACATACCGTGAAGTCGAACACTTCTTCCGCCGCCTCCGCCTCCGAGCTTACTTTTACAATCAGGACTCCCACCCATCTTCCGAGGACCCCTTCACCCACCTCCAACACACTGCATCCACCTGGACACCCCGCGCTGGCCTATTACCTGCCCTCGACCTCTTCATTTCCAACTGCCACCAGGACATTAACCGCCTCAACCTGTCTACCCCGCTCCCCCACTCCAACCTCTCACCCTCACAATGCGCAGCCCTCCAATCCCTCTGCTCCAATCCCGACCTCACCGTCAAGACAGCGGATAAAGGGGGCGCAGTGGTAGTCTGGCGCACTGACCTCTACACCACTGAAGCCAGATGCCAATTCGAGGACACGTCCTCCTACCGCCCCCTAGACCATGACCCCATACCCCCCATCACCAAACCATCATCTCCCAGACCATACAGAACCTCATCACCTCAGAAGATCTCCCACCCACAGCTTCCAACCTCATAGCCCGGGAACACCGCTTTGCCCGGTTCTACCTCCTTTCCAAGATCCACAAGCCTGACCACCCTGCCCGACCCATTGTCTCAGCATCCTCCTGCCCCACTGAACTCATCTCTACCTACCTCGACACTGTCCTATCCCCCCTAGTCCAGGAATTCCCCACATACATTTAAGACACCACCCATGCCCTCTACCTCCTCCAAGACTTCAGTTTCCCTGGCTCCCAATGCCTCATCTTCACCATGAATATCCAGTCTCTCTACACCTCCATCCACCATGACCAGGGCCTTCAAGCCCTCCGTTTCTTCCTATCCCGACGTCCCCAACAATACCCTTCCACCGACACTCTCATTCGTTTGGCTGAACTGGTCCTCACCTAAAACAATTTCTCCTTCAAATCTTCCCACTTCCTCCAGGCCAAAGGGGTAGCCATGGGCACACGTATGGGCCCCAGCTATGCCTGTCTCTTTGTTGGCTACGTAGAACAGTCCATCTTCCGTAATTACACCGGCACCACTCCCCACCTCTTCCTCTGCTACATTGATGACTGCAATGGCGCCACCTTGTGCTCCCGCGAGGAGGTTGAGCAATTCATTAACTTCACCAACACATTCCACCCCGACCATCTCTGACACCTCCCTCTCCTTCCTGGACCTCTCCATCTCCATTAATGACGACCGACTTGACACCGACATTTTTTACAAACCCACTGACTCCCACAGCTACCTGGATAACACCTCTTCCCACCCAACCTACTACAAAAATGCCATCCCATATTCCCAATTCCTCCGCCTCCGCCGTATCTGCTCCCAGGAGGACCAGTTCCACCACAGAACACACCAGATGGCCTCCTTCTTTAGAGACTGCAATTTCCCTCCCCACATGGTTAAAGATGCCCTCCAACACATCTCGTCCACATCCCGCACCTCCGCCCTCAGACCCCCACCCCTCCAACCGTAACAAAGACAGAACCCCCCGGTGCTCACCTTCCACCCTACCAGCCTTCGCATAAACCAAATCATCCACCGACATTTCCGCCACCTACAAACAAACCCCACCACCAGGGATATATTTCCCTCCCCCACCCCTTTCCGCCTTCCGCAAATACCGTTCCCTCCGTGACTACCTGGTCTGGTCCACGCCCCCCAACAACCCACCCTCCCGCCCTGGCACCTTCCCCTGCCCCCGCATGAATTGCAAAACCTGCGCTTACACCTCCTCCCTCACCTCCATCCAAGGCCTCTACACTGGGGAGACTGGACGCCTCCTAGCAGAGCGCTTTAGGGAACATTTCTGGGACACCCACACCAATCAACCACACTGCCCTATGGCCCAACATTTCAGCTCCCCCTCCACTCGGCTGAGGACATGGAGGTCGTGGGCCTCCTTCATCGCCGCTCCTTCACCACCAGATGCCTGGAGGAAGAACGCCTCATCTGCCGCCTCGGAACACTTCAGGGCATCAATGTGGAATTCAATAGTTTCCTCATTTCCTCTTCTCCCACCTCACCCCAGTTCCAAACTTCCAGCTCAGCACTGTCCCCATGACCTGTCCTACCTGCCTATCTTCCTTTCCACCTATCCACTCCAACCTCCTCTCTGACCTATCACCTTCATCCCACCCCCATTCACCTATTGTACTCTTTGCTACCTTCCCCCACCCTCCTTCCTGACCTATCACCTTCATCTCCACCCCCACTCACCTATTGTACTCTATGCTACTTTCTCTCCACCCCCACCCTCCTCATTTATCCCTCCACCCTTAAGGCTCTCTGCCTCTATTCCTGATGAAGTGCTTTTGCCCGAAACGTCGATTTTACTGCTCCTCGGATGCTGCCTAAACTGCTGTGCTTTTCCAGCACCACTCTAATCCAGAATCTGGTTTCCAGCATTTGCAATCATTGTTTTTACCATACCAGTTTAAAGTCATGCCGTTTGGTACAAAAATTGTGCCAACCACATTTCAAAGACTAACCAATAAAGTCATTTCAGGATTACCCTATAGTGTGGTTCATGCCAACGATTTGGTGATTTTTAGTCACACATGGAAGGAAGATTTGGAGCAAATCTAGGAATTGTTTGATCAACTGCAGGAGATGAGCTTGGTGATTAACCTGGCAAAGAGTGAGTTCACAAATGCTCAAGTCATTTTCCTGAGCTTCATTGGACATGGACAGATGGCCCCACGAGATGTGATAACAAAGGTTATTGGGACATTTCCCATAGCATCGATGAAGAGGGAAGTACTGTGATCCCTGGAACTGAATGGTTTTTATGAGGTTTGTACCAAATCTTTGTAGTGTGGTTACTCAACGGACTGACTTGTTGAAGAAGTGCAAAAGATTTCAGTGAATGGAGGAATGTCGGAAGCATTTGACAGCCTGAAGGCTGTGTCAACCACTGCCCCAGCGTTAGCCACACCTAATTAGGCAAAGACATTCAAAATGTCTAATGAAGCAAGTGATATGGGTGTCAGTGTTGTATGCTTACAATAAGATGACAAGAAGATAGAACGACCTATTAGGTATTTTTCTAGAAAATTGAATAACCATCAACAGAAATATTCCATAATTGAGTTGGAGACGTTGAGTTTGGTGTTGGCATTGGAACATCTCAACATTTCAGCATTTATATTGCCAGTAATGTGTCTGAGACAATGGTAAATACTGATCATAACCCCTTAAAGTTTTTGGAAAAAGCTAAGGATTGTTTATCCGGAATTTATTAGTGCAGGCATTCAATTTGAATAATGATATAAGTGGCAGGACAAGAGAACATAATTGCCGATGTTTTGTCGTGACTTTAATGAAGGAAGGTGGAGGCAGGAAACAACTGAAATAGACTTTAGTAGTGAATATTTGCATGATTAGAGTCGATGTAATGTATATACATTATAGTGTACTCATAGTGTATAGGTTTTTAAAACTGAAACCAACTTTGTATATTGATTCTTCTTTTTTTTAATGGGAGAGGAGTGGCGATACTATGGCTTTAAGAGGTGTATTTTGTCCTGGTTTTATTTATGAAGAAAGATTGTGACAGAGGTGAAATACAGTTTTCTCAAAGCCAATAAAGTAAGCAGCTTGTGAAGGCATGGGTGTTTTTTTTTAAGTTGGAACAACAGAAACAAACTGAATGGATGAGGCCCAACTCCTATAGAACCAGAATGTTTCGTATTAGCTTACTGCAGTCGCTGGGGTCTTGAAGCTGAATGTAGAAGCTCTTGTTTCTCTCTGTGTTACAACTAAAGGCTGGGGTTCTCTTCCTGCATGTGACATAATTTGCCTTTGCCAAGGATGGGTGTATGAAATGTTGCACTATTGGAAAAATTAACTAGCAGAAGTTAATAAATATATTATTTTGTTTAGCATTATGAGAGAGTTACAGTGAAGCCAATTTTTTTTAATTTTGTCTGTATTTCATCTGTGGTGTACAAATAAAGTGTGTTTTGCATCTGGAATGCAGTGCCTTACACTTAACCTTTAAAATACGAAAAAGTTAATACCTAGGCTGTCTTTTAATATATTTTTAGGGGGTGTGGTCTGGTCCATAATAAATCATACTGTTCCTATACTGTGGTCACCAGAATTACACACAGTACTCCAGTTGTGACTCAACCAGCATTTTATACAGTTTGATACAGTTCTTTGCTTTGCCTAATCAAAGCAAGTATCTTTTATGTCTTCTTAACTACTTTTTCTACCTGACCTGCTACTGTCAAAAATCTATGGGTAAACACACCAAGGTCTCTCTGACTTTCAGTACTTTCCAGTATCCTATACTCATTGTGCAATCCTGCGCCTTGCTAATCCCTGCAAGTTCATGACCTTAAACTATTCCAGTTGAATTCCTTTGGCTACTGCATTCTCCAGCTGAGCAGACCATTGTGTCCTCCTGGAGTTTATGGCTATCCCCCCTCACTATTTCCTCCCTTACCAATATTCATGTTGCCCATGAACTCCTTCGTCACACCCTCTGTGTGTATTCAAAATCATTAATATACACCACAAACAGCTAGTGCCCCAGCACTGACCCCTGTAGAATTGTGCGTGAAACAGGCATCCAGTTATAGAAACATCCGTCTACTGTAAGGTTTTGCTCCTTGGTTCTCATCCAGTTTTGGAACAACTTGCCTCTTTGCTTTGGATTCCATGGGCCCTTATTTTCTTGCCTAGGGAGGATATTCCCGGAAATACATCCAGGGAAGTTATTTGGGTGAAACTGAGAAATAAGAAAGGAATGATAACCTTACTGGGATTGTATTATAGACCCCCTAATAGTCAGAGGGAAATTGAGAAACAAACTTGTAAGGAGATCTCAGCTATCTGTAAGAAAAATAGGGTGATTATGGTAGGGGATTTTAACTTTCCAAACATAGACTGGGACTGCCATAGTGTTAAGGGTTTAGATGGAGAGGAATTTGTTAAGTGTGTGCAAGAAAATTTTCTGATTCAGTATGTGGATGTACCTACTAGAGAAGGTGCAAAACTTGACCTACTCTTGGGAAATAAGGCAGAGCAGGTGACTGAGGTGTCAGTGCGGGAGCATTTTGGGGCCAGCGACCATAATTCTTTGAGATTTAAAATAGTGATGGGAAAGGATAGACCAGACCTAAAAGTTGAAGTTCTAAATTGGAGAAAGACCAATTTTGATGGTATTAGGCAAGAACTTTTGGAAGCTGACTGGGGGCTGATGTTCACAGGTAAAGGGACGGCTGAAAATTGGGAAGACTTCAGAAATGAGATAACGAGAATCCAGAGAAAGTATATTCCTGTTAGGGTGAAAGGGAAGGCTGGTAGGTATAGGGAATGCTAGATGACTAAAGAAATTGAGGGTTTGGTTAAGAAAAAGAAGGAAGCATATGTCAGATATAGATAGGATAGATTGAGTGAATCCTTAGAAGAGTATAAAGAAAGTAAAAGTATACTTAAGAGGGAAATCAGGAGGGCAAAACGGGGACATGAGATAGCATGGCAAATAGAATTAAGGAGAATCCAAAGGGTTTTTACAAATAAATTAAGGACAAAAGGGTAACTAGGGAGAGAATAGGGCCTCTCAAAGATCAGCAAGGAGGCCTTTGTGTGGAGCCACAGAAACCGGGGAGATACTAAATGAGTATTTGCATCAATACTTACTGTGGAAAAGGATATGGAAGATATAGACTGTAGGGAAATAGATGGTGACATCTTGCAAAATATCCATATTACAGAGGAGGAAGTGCTGGATGTCTTGAAACACATAAAAGTGGATAAATCCCCAGGACCTGATCAGGTGTATGCTAGAACTCTGATGGAAGCTAGACAAGTGATTGCTGGGTCTTTTGCTGAGATATTTGTATCATCGATAGTCACAGGTGAGGTGCCGGAAGACTGGAGGTTGGCTAACGTGGTGCCACTGATAAGAAGGGTAGTAAGGACAAGCCAGGGAACTATAGACCAGTGAGCCTGACATCAGTGGTGGACAAGTTGTTGGTGGGAATTCTGAGGGACAGGATGTACATACATTTGGAAAGGCAAGGACTGATTCGAGATAGTCAACATGGCTTTGTGCATGGGAAATCATGTCTCACAAACTTGATTGAGTTTTTTGAAGAAGTAACAAAGAAGATTGATGAGGGCAGAGCGGTAGATGTGATCCATATGGACTTCAGTAAGGCGTTCGACAAGGTT
Source organism: Chiloscyllium plagiosum (assembly GCF_037043375.1). Lineage (NCBI taxonomy): Eukaryota > Metazoa > Chordata > Chondrichthyes > Orectolobiformes > Hemiscylliidae > Chiloscyllium > Chiloscyllium plagiosum. The sequence continues at coordinate 78,480,122 of NW_028270141.1, read as the reverse complement.
CCCCATGGGAGACTGATTAGCAAGGTTTGATCTCATGGAATACAGGGAGAACTAGCCATTTGGATACAGAACTGGTTCAAAGGTAGAAGGCAGAGCGTGGTGATGGAGGGTTGTTTTTCAGAATGGAGGCCTGTGACCAGTGGAGTGCCACAAGGATCAGTGCTGGGTCCTCTACTTTTTGTCATTTATATAAATTCATTGGATGCAAGCATAAGAGGCACAGTTAGTAAATTTTCAGATTACACCAAAGTTGGAGTTGTAATGGACAGCAAAGAGGGTTATCTCAGATTACAACAGGATCTTGTCCAGATGGGCCAATGAGCTGAGAAGTGGCAGATGGAGTTTAATTCAGATAAATGCGAGGTGCTGCATTTTGGGAAAGCAAATTTTAGCAGGACTTATACACTTAATGATAAGGTCCTAGGGAGTGTTGCTGAACAAAGAGATCTTGGAATGCAGGTTCATAGCTCCTTGAAAGCGGAGTCGCAGGTAGATAGGATAATGAAGAAGGTGTTTGGTATGCTTTCCTTTATTGGTCAGAGTATTGAGTACAGGAGTTGGCAGGTCATGTTGCGGCTGTACAGGACATTGGTTAGGCCACTGTTGGCATATTGCGTGCAATTCTGGTCTCCTTCCTATCGGAAAGATGTTGTGAAACTTGATAGGATTCAGAAAAAGTTTACAAAGGTATTGCCATGGTTGGAGGATTGGAGCTATGGGGAGAGGCTGAACAGGCTGGAGCTGTTTTCCCTTGAGTGTCGGAGGATGAGGGGTGACCTTATAGAGGTTTACAACATTATGAGGGGCATGGATAGGGTAAATAGACAAAGTCTTTTCCCTGGTGTCGGGGAGTCCAGAACTAGAAGGCATAGGCATAGGGTGAGAGGGGAAAGATATAAAAGAGAAGTCAGGGGCAACGTTTTCATGCAAAGGGTGGTACGTGTATGGTATGAGCTGCCAGAGGAAGTGGTGGAGGCTGGTACAATTCCAACATTTAAGAGGCATTTGGATGGGTATATGAATAGGAAGGGTTTGGAGGGATATGGGCCGGGTGCTGGCAGGTGGGATTAGCTTGGGTTAGGATATCTGGTCAGCATAGACAGATTGGACCGAAGGGTCTGTTTCCATTCTGTACATCTTTATGACTCTATGATTGCATGACTAGTCTGCCACATTGGACCTTACCGAAAGCCTGGAGATAATATCAAATTCATTATCATCATCAACACTCCTGATTTATACCTTAAAAACATTGATCAAATGTGTTAAACACAACTTACCTTCAACATGTAAAAGCAAAGTACTGCAGACCCAGGAATTCTGAAACAAACACAGAGAATGCTGGAGGAACCCAGTAGGTTTTCTCTCCACAGATACTGCCAGACCTGCTGAATTTCTCCAGTATTCTCCGTGTTTGTATCCTTTAACAAATCTGTGCTGATTGTTCATGATTAATCAATTTTTTCCCAAGTGCAGATATCCTCGGACCCTCAGAATACTTTCTAAAAATTTCCCCAACACTGAAGGTAGATTGACTGATCTCTAATTTCTTGGTCTAGCCTTTCCTTACTTTTTTAAATCCTGGGTCAACTTTAGCAGTTTTCCAGTCCTCTGGCACTTCATCAGTGGCCTTAGAGGATTTGAAAGCTGCTGCCAGAGTCCTTGATATCGGCCCACTTCAACAGCCTGAGATGCATCTTATTTATTTTTGTTTGTTCTTTTCTAGAAATACCTACAGCCATTCCAGTCTGAAAATGTCCAATCTCTTCTGATCTCAAAAGGTAAGCAGACTTTGGCCTGGTTAGTACTCAGATAGGAGACTGCCTGAGAATACCAGGTGCAGTATATGCGGGCTCTTACGGTATAATGGTGGTCGTGGCTGTATTCGCCGAGCTGGGAAGTTAGTTTGCAGACATTTTGTCCCCTGTCTTGGAGACATCTTCAGTGCTTTGGAGCCTCCTGTGAAGCGCTGCTGTACGGTGTCTTCTGGAATTTATTTGGTTCCGTTCCTGCAGCTTCCAGTTGCCGGTTCTGGTTGTTCGTTGTAATGGCCGATATATTGGGTCCAGGTCTATGTGCTTGTTGATGGAGTCTGTGGATGAGTGCCATGCTTCTGGAAATTCTCTGGCTGTCCTCAGTTTACCTTGCCCTGTGATCATTGTGTTGTCCCAGTCGAATTTGTGGTCTTTGTCATCTGTGTGTATGGCTACTAGGGATAGCTGGTCATGGCGTTTAGTGGCTAGTCGGTGTTGGAGGATGTGGATTGCTGGTTGTCTGTCTGTTTGCCCGATATTGTGTTGCGTGCAGAAGGGAAGAAGAAGAACACCTCTACTGAGTCTTCACCGAGAACGGGTGTCCCCGCAACATCATCCGCAGGTGGATGACATTCAAACAACGTGACAAGGCCATGCCATGATCTAACTCAATGGCCGTGCTACCTTGTATAAAAAACATCTCAGAACTGACAACCAGCCGTCTCTGCCCACTGGAATTCATGCCAGCCCATAAACCGACAGGCATGTTCAGTCAACAACTCACCAAAACTAAAGACCCGGTACCCAGCATGTACAAGACTAACCTAATTTACAGGATTCCACACATAGACTGCACACAACACTATATAGGGCAAAAAGGCAAACAATTAGCAATCCACATCCACAAACACCAACTAGCCACTAAACGCCACGACCAGCTATCCCTCGTAGCCACACACACAGACGACAAAGACCACAAATTTGACTGGGACAACACAACATTCATAGGACAAGCTAAACAGAGGACAGCCAGAGAATTCATAGAAGCATGGCACTCATCCACAGGCTCCATCCACAAGCACATAAACCGGCTCCCAATATGCCGGCCACTGCAACGAACCACTGGAACTGGCAACTGGAAACAGCAGGAACGGAACCAAATAAATTCCAGAAGACACCGTACAGAAGCGCTTCACAGGAGGCTCCAAAGCACTGAAGATGTCTCCTAGACAGGGGATGAAATGTCTGCAAACTAACTTCCCAGCTCGGTGAACATACCCACAACCACGACAACTAGCACCTAAGCTACAAATCTTTACACAAATGATGATAGTGTCTGTACCTCTGGGCTAGGAGGCCTCTATTCAAGTCCCACTAGCTCCACAAGTGTGTGTAATATCATCTTTGAACAGGAAATAGTTCAGAAATAATCTTTGAATAGAAAATATCTATCAAAGCCTGGACATTTGTCCATTTTTGTACCATCCACAACTTATGGTGATTTCTTCTAATATTTCGCAGACTTCTAATCTGATGGCTGTACCCATGTCATCCTTTCAAATTGTGAACACCAACGCAAACTATTCATTGAGGACCATGCCCATGTCAGCTGGGTTTACTCACAGACTACTTCTATTGTGAGTACTTTTTCCCTCGTTATTTACTTGCTTATCATATGTTTTAAAAATCCCTTTTGGTTTTCTTTATTCTTCCTACCAATGCTTTCTCATGCATTCTTTTTGCTTTCCTATTTTCCTTTTTAAGATACTCCCCTGCAATTTTTATACTCCTGTAGGAACTCTGCCATGTTCATCCCCCAGTATCTGCCACAACCTTCTTTAACTTTTGTCATTTTAAACTTTTATACAAGGCCGATCCTGGAAACCTGTTCAATTCACAAACCGTGTGAAGTGTTTTAAAATCTCTGGGGTACTGATGAATCAACAACGTGTTCACATTGACAAGCGACCTTTTAAATTCCTGGACTGTGGGAACTGCTTTAAACGTTCAGGGGAGCTGATACACTGTCAATGTATTCATACTCTGGGGTACTGATGAATCATCAACATGTTCATACTGACAAGCGACCTTTTAAACACCTGGACTGTGGAAAGTGCTATTAAAGTTGTCTTTTTTACTTAATCCTTACTATAATACCCTTGTCATTCAGGGTTCTCCAGTCTTGGTCCACCCTTTTTCTTTTCTTTGCCCAATACTCTGTTATTTCTTCCTTGAATACTCCCACTGCTCTGACACAGTTTAATCTGCAAGGAGCTCCTCCGACTCCACTTGAGCCAAATTGTCATTTTGAAATTAGCCTTTCCCCAGTTTAGAAGTTTTATTCTCGGTCCATTCTTCCATAACCATCCTAAATCTAACTCCAAAATAATCCCTGACTGTTACACTTTCCACCTGCTCAGGTTCATTTCTGAACATTAAGTTCAAAACTTGTGGAACTTCCTACCTACTGCCTCATAAAGTTTGCCTGGAGGCAGTTTGAGAATTTTGGTCCTTGCTTACCTTGCACACTAAAACTATCCCAGTTAATATTTGGATAGTTAAAATTTCCTACTGCTCCTGTCTTATTATTATTACATTTCTCTGAAACTTGATGCAGATTTGATTCTCTATCACTTCCTGACTCTTTGAGGACACATAGTACACACACAAAAGTGTATTCGCCCCTTTTGTGTTTTTTACTTCAACTCATAAGACCTCATTTGATGATTCTTCCTCGGTATCATCTTATCTTAGGACCATAATTGTTTCCTTGAATCAATATTGTGACCTCTTCCCCCTCTTTCATCTCCTTCACTATCTCGTCTAAATGTTTTATTATAAGCAGCCAATCCTGCCAATCTTTCAGCCAAGTCTTGGTCATAACTATGAAATCATTCTCTCATGTGTACCCTCATCTATATTATTAATTAGGCTTCTTCCATCAAATATATTCAATTCAAACTTCTAAAACTAACTTCTTCCTTATTTAGTCTCTATTTCCTCTGACTCCAGATTCATTTACTACTGTTTTAGATTCTAATGCCATCTGAGTTTTTTTTCATTCTGACCTACTTGTAAGGATGCCATCTCACTGTCAACCTATTTTAAATTCAAACTCAACAGCATGATCAATCCTACCCATGAGGATATTGGTTCTGTTCCTCCTCAGATGTAACCCACCTAACTTTCCAGTGTCCTTTGGAGTTTAGAAGAATGAGGTGATATTATTGAAATATACAAGATCAAAGAGCATTATTAGTCTCTTACAGAGTAGTGGCTACTGGACAGTGGCCATGCCTATTAAATGCTTTCAAGGCTCAGTTGGATAGATTCTTGACTGAGAAGGGAGTTAAACTTTAGGAGGATCGACAGAAAAGTGTAGTGGAAACCACACTCACATCAGTCACGAGTTTAGAAAGTAGTAATTTAGACTGTGGGCTGAATGTTCTATTTTTGCTTCTAATTTGTAAATTTAACATGGCTTTATCTATTGCTGAGTTAACTTTGAAAGAGATAACATGTCTGTGATGACTTCATGACAGTTAACAAAGGTTAATTTAAAAGAAAAGTCAGGGATAGACTTGCGGAAGTTGTTAGCTCAAAGTCTAAACCCTGAGGAAGAAAAGGCTCAGCCAGATACTACTCCATTTGAATTGGTCAGTCACGAGCTGGTTCATGCTTTCTGTCAACCTCAAACTAAAAGATGAATGAATCAAGGAATTATGCATAGTTCCATAAAATCCTCAATGTTTGTGTTGATTCTGGGAATAGTGGGTCTTGATTTCTGATGGGCTATCCCTGTGAGGTGTAGAACTGAGCTCCGGAGTTCAGAAGAATATGAGTGACCTGATTGAAACGTAAAAGATCCTGGGAGGTGTTAATTGGGTTGATGTTTCCATTTATGGGAGAATCTAGAACAAGGGGCAAATGTCGAAAGATCCAGGTTTGTTCATTTAAAACAGAGATAAGGTAAAATATTTTCACAGAAGGGCATGAGAGTTTGGACCTCTCTTCTTGAAAGAGCTATAGAAGCAGAGTTTGTGAATATTTTTAAAGTAAACTGGATTGATTCTTGGTGAGTGAAGAGTTGAAAGGTAATCAGGGCTAGTCAGGAATTTGAATTTTACATTACAACCAGATCGTGAATGATCTTATTCAATGACAGAGCAGGTTCAAGGAACAGAATTTGCTACTCAAGCTCCTTGTTTGCAAGTTGGTAAAAAGGTATGAACAAAAAATCAAAAGCTTACATTTTTGAGAGTAAGGATACCTGAGAACTCATGTAGACAACAGAGAATTAAAACAAGCTGGAAATGAACTGGATTGATCTCAAATAAACAAAAATTTTAACAATCATCGGTAAGGGACTATAAATTTAAACTGTTACATATATTTGGGATAATATATTTTAATCATTCCAATGAAATCACAATAAACCATTTAACGGGAAATGTAACAGTGTATGTGTGGGTGGTGGGGTTTGGAGAATGTCACTTTTACTGTGCGTTAGTTGTTCAGATGAATCAGATGTTATAAATTGTTACATTATGACCAGTAAGCCCATCATTAGGGTGAGGAGATTTCTATCAATGGAAGGTGTTATTAAAATGAAGTTAAGAGATTGCTGCATTTTTCACTCTGTGTTCAATTTAAAATAAAAGTTGTCATGTGACCAGTCCTGAAGTTACCTGACAGCAAGTCTGGTGGTTTGGTTGTTGGAGATTAAAGGGGCTCAGAGAAAACTGTCCTATCAACTGAACCATGGCTAATATTAGTAGTGTAAGCAATGTAAAAGCAACATTTTTTTCCTGTGGTTTAGAATGAAGTAGTTATAATGAGGCAAGGAAAATTTTGGGATGTAAATGATACTAAGTGAGGGAAAATAATGCTAAGTGGATAAAATGCTTTGTACAGTGTATCCTATTGTGGACTAGATGGACCAAAGGTCTGTTTCCACGTTCTATGACTATTTGACTTTATAACTGTTGCTGAGTCCTCTTACCTTTGCTACCCTGTTAACATCTTTAAATCTTTGTTTGGCAGTGAGTTGCTTTGAAGTAATGTTTTTTTGTGTGTGTGGGAATACTCCTGTTGCTAACCACTGTTGTGACTGTCTTGTGCTGCTATTTCTCTATCGTTCCTTTTTGGGAGTTGCTGTGCTCTGTCTTACACTTAAAACTCCTCATTTTCACCCTTACGTTAGTTCCTGGACCTCTGCACACACCTTTTTTCTCCAGCTCCCTTAATTCAATGTCAACCTCTTTGTACATATGTTTGCCATTTTAATATCTTTTGCTTCTCAGTATTGAACTCTGTCTGTCCAATGTTTAAACACTGGCAGTGATTTTCTAATTGCTGCTGATTTTACCACCCACTTACTGCCGAAGGTAAAATAGGGTGTTAGATGGTAATGATTCATATCAGCAAGGAAGATGATATGCAAGTGTGAAGGATTACATCTTTAGCACTTAAAGTTTAGTATGGTCAATTATTTGGGCATTTGCATTAATATTAATTGGGTTACCATCATAAATTTGAAGTGCTTTACTATTGAACTAAAAAATTTCATAAATATGTGTCTTCATTGATGCATTATAATTAACCTTGAGGCAATAAAATAACAAAGTCTGTTTTTTCTGCACTATCCAACAAATGTTTAAAGTACATATTATGTTGTTCCTGGTAAATACTCATGGGAACATCCTTGTGGAACAAATGGCACAATCCAAGGCATCCTTTGTAATATTTACTACTAAGAAGAAGGCCTCAAACATTGAGAATGATACACTAGAGAGTCAATTGGTGCTGAGTTCTTTGATGTATGGTTCAGAACTGATATTCACCATACAGCAGAAACTGCATCCTTCAACACAGAAGTGATAGAAAGTAACCCACTGAGTTGCACGATAATATAGAAATTCACAGTTAAGTGAGTCCAGCGGGGTTCTTTGGAACTGTGCCCAGGAACACAGGATTGACTGTGTACAGTGAATGACAGAAAACAGGGCAGTCCAGAGTATGCCTATAAAGAAATTCTGGTGAATTTTCAAACTTTGTTGCATCCAAGTGATTCACAGTGCTGTCGAAGGTATATTGTGTCTTTCATGTTTACATTATAAATGGTTTACTCGTCAAACTGAATTCATTTCACGTTATCAATTTTTAGATTAAAGTAAGCACATATATTTTTCTTTCCCTCCTTTACTCCTCAAAAGAATTTCTGTCAGCCTTCTCTTCCAAAAGTACTCCTCAATCTCTGTTTACTCTGGTGATTATTTGTCATACATAGGTCTTGGCAGTGAATGTTAGCAGACAATTCGATCACGATCTTGTCCTTTAGGTGAATGTTCTCACAAACACATAGGATTAGAAGTTAGAATAATTATTGATTTTTCTCTTGCCCATTCAAGGATTCCTGCAATCAATGTTAAAACCTCCTGTGGCCATCCTTACACAGACTGTGCCTTCTGTTTTGTATGATTCAATCATTCACCAGATAAGCTTTAAGAGCAATTCAATTCTAAAGTATGAGAAACAATATAAATTCTGCAAAGTCAAAATATGGAAAATTAAATTATATGATATAAAACAAAATAATATATCTCAGGAATTGATCATATTCAATATTCATATTTAGTCTGAAGCTAGACACATATTGAATATTAATTCCCTGCAATGTTCTGCCAACCTATCGCAAGGATCAGCCATTTGAATGATTTCTCAAAGGTTCACCCTCTGGTGACAAAATGAACCTGATATTACATCAGCCATTGCTTCAGAAACCTTAACAGAGATATTAATGGCTAAAATGAAGACAGTGTTACAAACCTCGTTACAAACCAATAACTATTAAAAATCTGTTACAGTTAACTGATAGTTAGCAACTGAATTGATGACACTGGAGTTCACATATTCAGGCATTTACTGTAGCAAACTGACTAAAAGCTTTATCGACTAAACAATATTTCTGTAGGTAACCTCGACAGGACAGAATTAACGTAACTGAAAACCCCATTTTCAGGTGTACCTTACACAGTCCTTTAAATAGACATTCAATTCTCTCAGAATCAGTCCAAAATAATTCTTAGCTCATGAAGATCTACTTCTGATTTTCCTTTCCTTTTTAGTCCGTAATTTCTAATTCTTAGAACCGCCCATTATGGGGAAGACCATAACTAGACATTCTCCCTCTGGCACAAGCTAACAAATCTTCAAGCATCTTTTTAAATTCTCAGGAATTTGGTCCTTTCAACTGAGCACATGCTTAATAGCGGCATGGTGGCTCAGTGGTTAGCACTGCTGCCTTGCAGCACCAGGGACCTGGGTTCAATTCCCACCTTGGGCAACTGTCTGTGTGGCGTTTGCACATTCTCCCTCTGTCTGTGCGGGTTTCCTCCTACAGTCCAAAGATGTGTAGGTTAAGTGAATTCGTCATGCGAAATTGCCTGTAGTGTAAGGTGCATTAGTCAGAGGGGAATGGGTTTGAATGGGTTGCTCTTTGTAGGGTCAGTGTGGACTTGCTGGGCCAAAGGGCTTGTTTCCACATTGTCGGTAATCTAATCTAATCACACGTTCTGTTGCAGTGAATCATAGAGAGTTTTGGCCTGTCGATGCCATTTCTCTCTCTCTCTCTCTCACTCACTCCTGCTCTGTAATGGATGAACCCACGTATCTGTGAAAGTCGGTGATATTTTGGAAAGCCTATAATCCGATATCACAATAGCTTTCTCTATACTATTACCACCTCAAAGTTGTTCACTGTGGAAATGAGCATCATATCGGCATTGTACACAAATTGAGAGCCCAATTAAAGTCATAGAGATGTACAGCACGGAAACAGACCCTTCGGTCAAACTTGTCCATTCTGACCAGATATAGAGTGATAGAGTCATAGAGATGTACAGCATGGAAGCAGACCCTTCGGTCCAACCCGTCCATGCCAACCAGATATCTCAACCCAATCTAGTCCCACCTGCCAGCACCCGGCCCATATTTCTCCAAACCCTTTCTATTCATATACCCATCCAAATGCCTCTTAAATGTCGCAATTGTACCAGCCTCCACCACTTCCTCTGGCAGCTCATTCCAAACCCATACCACTCTCTGTGTGAAAACGTTGCCCCTTAGGTCTCTTTTATATCTTTCTCCTCTCACTCTAAACCTATACTCTCTAGTTCTGGACTCCCCGACCCCAGGGAAAAGACTTTGCCTATTTACCCTATCCATGACCATCAAAATTGGCCTTTCTCCAATTTAGAACTTCAACTTTTAGATCTGGTCTATCCTTTCCCATCACTATTTTAAATCTAATAGAATTATGGTCGCTGGCCCCAAAGTGCTCCCCCACTGATACCTCAGTCACCTGTCCTGCCTTATTTCCCAAAAGTAGGTCAGGTTTTGCACCTTCTCTAGTAGGTACATCCACACACTGAATCAGAAAATTGTCTTGTACGCACTTAACAAATTCCTCTCCATCTAAACCTTTAACACTATGGCAGTCCCAGTCTATGCTTGGAAAGTTAAAATCCCCTACAATAACCACCCTATTATTCTTACAGATAACTGAGATCTCCTTACAAGTTTTTTTTTCTCAATTTCCCTCTGACTATTTGGGGGTCTATAATACAATCCCAATAAGGTGATCATCCCTATCTTATTTCTCAGTTCCACCCAAATAACTTCCCAGGATGTATTTCCAGGAATATCCTCCCTCAGCATAGCTGTAATACTATCGCTTATCAAAAATGCCACTTCCCCTCCTCTCTTGCTTCCCTTTCTATCCTTCCTGTAGCATTTGTATCCTGGAACATTAAGCTGCCAGTCCTGCCCATCCCTGAACCATGTTTCTGTAATTGCTATGATATCCCAGTCCCATGTTCCTAACCATGCCCTGAGTTCATCTGCCTTCCCTGTTAGGCCCCTTGCATTGAAATAAATGCAGTTTAATTTAATAGTCCTACCGTGTCCCTGCCTGCCCTGACTGTTTGACTCGCTTCTGTTCTCAACTGTACCAGTCTCAGATTGATCTCTTTCGTCACTATCTCCCTGGGTCGGGTCCCCCCCCGCAAGCAGCTCTTAGCAAATCTCCCTGCCAGTATATTAGTCCTCTTCCAATCACGTGCAATCCGTCCTTCTTGTACAGGTCACTTCTACCCCAAAAGAGATTCCAATGATCCAAAAATGTGAATCCTTCTCACATAACCCCACCCAATCTAGTTCCACCTGCCAGCACCCGGCCGATATCCCTCCAATCCCTTCCTATTCATATGCCCATCCAGATGCCTTTTAAATATTGCAATTGTACCAGCCTCCACCACTTCCTCTGGCAGCTCATTCCATACATGTAGCACCCTCTGCGTGAAAAAGTTGCCCCTGAAGACTCTTTTATATCTTTCCCCTCTCACCCTAAACCTATACCCTCTAGTTCTGGACTCCCCGACACCAGGGAAAAGACTTTGTCTATTTATCCTCTCATGATTTTATAAACCTCTATAAGTTCACCCCTCAGCCTCCGACGCTCCAGGGAAAGCAGCCCCAGCCTAATCAACCTCTCCCGATAACTCAAATCCTCCAACCCTGGCAAAATCCTTGTAAATCTTTTCTGAAGCCCTTCAAGTTTCACAACAACCTTCCGATATGAAGGAGACCAGAATTGCATGTAATATTCCAACAGTAGCCTAACCAATGTCTTGTATAGCTGCAACATGACCTCCCAATTGCTGTCCTCAATACTCTGACTAATAAAGGAATGTATACTAAGTGCCTTCTTCACTATCCTATCTACCTGCGACTCCACTTTCAAGGAGCTATGAACCTGCACTTCAAGGTCTCTTTGTTCAGTAACACTCCCATGACCTTACCATTAAGTCTATAAATCCTGCTAAAAATTTGCTTTCCCAAAATGCAGCACTTTGCATTTATCTAAATGAAACTCCATCTGCCACTTCTCAGCCCATTGGCCCATCTGATCAAAAACCCTTGTAATCTGAGGTAACCTTCTTCGTTGTCCACTACACCTCCAATTTTGGTGTCATCTGTAAACTTACTAACTATACTGCTTATGCTCACATCTAATCATTTATATAAATGACGAAAAGTAGTGGACCCAGCACTGATCCTTGTGGCACTCCACTGGTCACAGGCCTCCATTCTGAAAAACAACCCTCCACCACCACCCTCTGTCTTCCAACTTTGAGCCAGTTCTGTATCCAAATGGCTAATTCTCTCTGTATTCAATGAGATCTAACCTTGCTAACCAGTCTCCCATGGGGAACCTTGTTGAACGCCTTACTGAATTCCATATATCGGTCACTCTAATGCTCTGCCCTCATCAATCCTCTCTGTTACTTCTTCAAAAGACTCCGTCAAGTTAGTGAGACATGATTTCCCACCAATAAGGCCATGCTGACTATCCCTAATCAATCCTTGCCTTTCCAAATACATGTACATCCTGTCTCTCAGGATCCCCTCCAACACCTTGACCACCACTGATGTCAGGCTCACTGGTTTACAGTTCCCTGGCTTGTCCTTACCATCCTTCTTAAACAGTGACACCACATTAGCCATTAGCCAACTTCCAGTCTTCCGGCACCTCACCTGTGACAAACAATGATACAAATATCTCAACAAGAGGCCCAGCAATCACTTCTCTAGCTTCCATCAGAGTTCTAAGATACACCTGATCAGGTACTGGGGATTTATCCACTTTTATGTGTTTCAAGACATCCAGCACTTCTTCCTCTGTAATATGAACATTTTTCAAGATGTCACCATCTATTTCCCTACAGTCTCTATTTTCCATGTCCTTTTCCACAGTAACCATTGATGCAAAGTACTCATTTACTATCTCCCCAATCTCCTGTGACTCCACACAAAGGCCACCTTGCTGACTTTTGAGAGGCCTTATTCTCTCCCTAGTTACCCTTTTGTCCTTAATGTATTTGTAAAAACCCTTTGGATTCTCCGTAACTCTATTTGCCAAAGCTATCTCATGTCCCCTTTTTGCCCTCCTGATTGCCCTCTTACGTATACTCCTACTTCCTTTATACTCTTCTAAGGATTCATTCGATCTATCCTGTCTATACCTGACATATGCTTCCTTCTTTTTCCTAACCAAGCCTTTAATTTCCTTAGTCATCCAACATTTCCTTCCAGCCTTTTCTTTCACCCTGACAGGAATATACTTTCTCTGGACTCTCGTTATCTCATTTCTGAAGACTTCCTATTTTCCAGCCGTCCCTTTACCTGTGAACATCTGCCCCCAGTCAGCTTTTGAAAGTTCTTGCCTCATACCATCAACATTGGCCTTTCTCCAATTTAGCACTCCAACTTTTAGATCTGATCTATCCTTTTCCATCACTATTTTAAAACTAATACAATTATGGTCGCTGGCCCCAAAGTGCTCCCCCACTGACACCTCAGTCACCTGCCCTGCCTTATTTCTCAAGAATAGGTCAAGTTTTGCATCTTCTCTAGTAGGTACATTCACATACTGAATCAGAAAATTTTCTTGTACACACTTAACCAATTCCTCTCCATATAAACCCTTAACACCATGGCAGTCCCAGTCCATGTTTGGAAAATTAAAATCCCCTTCCATAACCACCCTATTATTCTTACAGATAACTGAGATCTCCTAACAAAATTGTTTCTCAACTTCCCATTGACTATTAGGTATTCTATCATACAATCCCAATAAAAGTGATCATCTCTTTCTTATTTCTCAGTTCCACCTAAATAACTTCCCTGGATGTATTTCCGGGAATATCCACCCTCAATACAGCTGTAATGCTATCCCTTATCAAAAATGACACTTCGCTCCTCTCTTGTCTCCCTTTCTGTCCTTCTTGTAGCATTTGTATCCTGTAACATTAAGCTGCCAGTCCTGTCCATCCCTGAGTCATGTTTCTGTAATTGCTATGATATCCCAGTCCCCTGTACCTAACCATGCCCTGAGTTCATCTGCCTTCCCTGTTAGGCCCCTTGCATCGAAATAAATGCAGTTTAATTTATCAGTCCTACCTTGTTCTCTGCTTTGTCCCTGCCTGCCCTGATTGTTTGACTTGCTTCTTTTCTCAACTGTACCAGTCTCAGATTGATCTCTTTCCTCACTCTCTCCCTGGGTCCCACCCCCTATCTTACTAGTTTAAATCCTCCTCAGCAGTTCTAGCAAATTTCCCTGCCAGTATATTAGCCCCTTCCATTTCAGGTGCAATACATCCTTCTTGTACAGGTCACTTCTACCCCAAAAGAGATTCCAATGATCCAAAAATGTGAATCCTTCTCCCATACACCAGCTCCTCAGACATACATTCATCTGTTCTATTCTCCTACTTCTGCCCTCACTAGCTCGTAGCACCGGGAATGATTTAGATATTACTACTCTTGAGAACTTCCTTTTTAAATTCCTGCCAACTCTCTGTAATCTCCCTTCAGAATGTCATCTTTTTCCCTTCCTATGTCGTTGGTTCCAATGTGTACAATGACATCCTGCTGGTAACCTCTCCCCCTTGAGAATATTCTGCACCCTCTCTGAGACATTCTTTTGATCCTGGCACCAGGGAGGCAATACACCATTCTGATTTTTCGCTGCTGGCCACAGAAACATCTGTCTGTGCCTTGGTCTGGAGAGTCCCCTAACACAATCAATCTCTTAGAACCCAACGTACCCCTCATTAAATTAGAGCCTGTCTCAATTCCAGAAACTTGAGTGTTCGTGCTGCATTCCCCTGAGAATCCATCACCCCCTACATTTTCCAAAACAGCATACTTGTTTGAAATGGGATAGCCACAGAAGACTCCTGCACTACCTGCCTACCTCTCTTACCTTTCCTGGAGTTAACCCATCTATGTGACTGTTTCTCCGTTGTACCCCTCATTGCATTAGAGTCAGTCTGGCCAGCAGCATCACAGCTACCTTTGCCTTGTCTTCAATTGTAAGCCTTGTCTTTCTACCAAGTTAAAGCAAAATGGATCTTCTCTAATTTTTAATAATCAAACTACGCAGCCTATTGTCAGACATCCTTCAGAATGACCCTCTTCATTTTACCCTCAAGCATCATAACCATATTAGACTCACATTTTTAACAACAAATCTCGCTCCTTTCTGATGAGTATGCAGAGAATGTGAACTGATAGCTAACTTGACACATCAGTTATGCTTGCTGAATTCTATCATATGACTAAGTATTGGTATTTCATCATGCAACTTGGTAAAAGCAGAATAAACAGCTTCAGAGATAGTTTGATTTTCCTTTGCTGAGCCTGTGCTTTACATTTCCATAAATTGGGTGGATGGCGAGTGGCTGACGAAGGACCAACAAAAAATATTGCTTGAATATTATAATGAGAATCTAAGTATTTATTCAATGACACATTCATTTGTTGAGTGAATTTTATTGTGATTATAACCAGCAACTGTTGTAACTGACTTTTACCTTTTTCTGAGCTAACCAGTATGCTGTAGGTTATAACTGACATTTTGCTGGGTTGTTGACAAGAGTTTTTATGGAGATTATCAGCCTTTCAAAAATACACATGTTGTAGATATGCCTTTTTGCAACTGCAATTATGTGTTTTAGATACTCAAATGTCACAGTGATTGTATTTAGAGATTCCCAAGAGTCATTAATAAAATAAACTTGTCATATCCACTTTGCTACAAAGTGGATTCCAAATGGTAATTTTATTATCAAATAAAATATATATTCAATGACAGTAATTATAATTGATTATTTGAACACTTTGCTAAAATCGTTTAAATATTACTGAACAATGGTACGTAAAATGCCCTAGGTAATTAGTATTTGGTAGAATTATGTATCTTTGGATAATGCATTTAAAAATATTTGTTAATGGGAATTGTAGTGGCTACAATGGTAGAACATAGGTTATGACGGTTGATTGAAGTCATGATTTTAACTCTGGGAGTTAGAACTGTTTACTCCTGGGCAGAATGCTATAGAAACCTGAACAATGTGGGCTATGGGAGAAACATGCAGGACTTGTGAGATAAGGCTGGCCATGCTTACCTTGTTGGGAGCAATTCGCAGCATCCTTAAAGCAAGTGCTGAGCATTGAGGCCAGATTTTCACTAGGAAGTGGTGTGTTGCTGACAGAGGAAGAATATTGCTTGTTAATTACTTTATTAACTGCACATCTCACCTCATTAATATGCAGGTTCCTATGCCATGAACGGTCGTGAGCAAACTAGATGCTGAGAATTCTTGATATAGAAGTCAGAGCAGATACCTGGTGACTTCAGCTTGCTGCTAACTGTGAAGAGCCTCCATGTTTCTAATCTTGCAACATGCACCAAGCAGCTGTACCCTATATCCATGGTCATTGACATACGAGAATTGCCACATGATAATTGCCACCTTGCTGAACCACTTAGCAGTGGATACTTAGGACACTTAGGAAGCACAGACCTGCATTGTAGGGAGGCTGGTAATTAGTAGTGAATTGTTGCTGCAAGGTCAATTTGCATGCAGTGACAGGTACCCAGCTCTTGGACTGGACCAGGCTGTATCTCAGGGCTGCTTTCTTGTTTTCTTAGTGGCTAGCTGCCTGCTTACAACCTCCATGTCTTGCCTTGCTGACATACCTGATAGGCAAGATGGCAATGTGCTGAATGCTGAGGAACAGGAGCAGTTTGATTTGAACACTTTTGCTACCTGTAAGCCACAGCTCATATTCAAAATTTTCGTATTGCTTGCCTATATGTGATGTACCCCTACAGTACAATGACAAGAAATGAGTCTATAATCGGCACTGTGGACAGAGTAGCAGTGACTTCGAGAAGGTGTTTAGATGTAATGTAGCTGAAGATAATTAAACTATGTTGCCTGGTAGTTAAGCAGCCAATAGGGTGAGAGACTGGGTTGTGTACAGGAGGCACTGCCAACCTTTGTGCCATGAGCAGCCATATGGCTGCTGTGCCATTGTGTTGTTGGTGAGGAGCAATATAGGATTGCCAATTCTTGTCCACGTGCACAGGGGTTTTTTAAAATTGCATGGATGTCTGGTCTTTCATGGGCTATCTACTGGATGGCGAGTTGTTCTATGAATGGTACATGGTAAGATTGGGCTAGAATCGAGCAAGATGGATGCCATAGAGCCAGGTAGGTAGCCAGTGAGGCACTTTTGGTAAGATAGATCTAAAAGTTGAAGTTCTAAATTGGAGAAAGGCCAATTTTGATGGTATTAGGCAAGAACTTTCGAAAGCTGATTGGAGGCAGATGTTCGCAGGTAAAGAGATGGCTGGAAAATGGGAAGCCTTCAGAAATGAGATAACAAGGATCCAGAGAAAGTATATTCCTGTCAGGGCGAAAGGAAAGGCTGGTAGGTATAAGGAATACTAGATGACTAAAGAAATTGAGTGTTTGGTTAAGAAAAAGAAGGAAGCATATGTCAGGTATAGACAGGATAGATTGAGTGAATCCTTAGAAGAGTATAAAGAAAGTAGGAGTATACTTAAGAGGGAAATCAGGAGGACAAAATGGGGACATGAGATAGCTTTGGCAAATAGAATTAAGGAGAATCCAAAGGGATTTTACAAATATATTAAGGACAAAAGGGTAACTAGGGAGAGAATATGGCTCCTCAAAGATCAGCAAGGTTGCCTTTCTGTGGAGCCACAGAAAATGGGGGAGATACTAAACAAATATTTTGCATCAGTGTTTACTGATGCAAAAGGATATGGAAGATATAAACTGTAGGGAAATAGAATGGTGACATCTTGCAAAATGTCCAGATTACAGAGGAGGAAGTGCTGGATGTCTTGAAATGGTTAAAAATTGATAAATCGCCAGGACCTAATCAGGTGTACCTGGGAACTCTGTGGGAAGCTAGAAAAGTGATTGCTGGGCCTCTTGCTGAGATATTTGTATCATCAATAGTCACAGGTGAGGTGCCGGAAGACTGGAGGTTGGCTAACGTGGTGCCATTGTTTAAGAAGGGCAGTAAACACAAGCCAGGGAACTATAGACCGGTGAGCCTGACCTCGGTGATGGGCAAGTTGTTGGAGGGAATCCTGAGGGACAGGATGTACATGTACTTGGAAAGGCAAGGACTGATTCTGGATAGTCAACATGGCTTTGTGCGTGGGAAATCATGTCTCACAAACTTGATTGAGTTTTTGAAGAAGTAACAAAGAGGATTGATGAGGGCAGAGCAGTAGATGTGATCTATATGGACTTCAGTAAGGCATTCGACAAGGATCCCCATGGGAGACTGATTAGCAAGGTTAGATCTCATGGAATACAGGGAGAACTAGCCATTTGGATACAGAACTGGCTCAAAGGTAGAAGACAGAGGGTGGTGGTGGAGGGTTGTTTTTCAGACTGGAGGCCTGTGACCAGTGGAATGCCACAAGGATTTTGTCATTTACATAAATGATTTGGATGGGAGCATAAGAGGTACAGTTAATACATTTGCAGATGACACCAAAATTGGAGGTGTAGTGGACAGCGAAGAGGGTTACCTCAGATTACAACAGGATCTGGTCCAGATGGGCCAATGGGCTGAGAAGTGACAGATGGAGTTTAATTCAGATAAATGCAAATGGGAAAGCAAATGTTAGCAGGACTTATACACTTAATGGTAAGGTCCTAGGGAGTGTTGCTGAACAAAGAGACCTTGGAGTGCAGGTTCATAGCTCTTTGAAAGTGGAGTCACAAGTAGATAGGATTGTGAAGAAGGCGCTTGGTATGCTTTCCTTTATTGGTCAGAGTATTGAGTACAGAAGTTGGGAGGTCATGTTCTGGCTGTACAGGACATTGGTTAGGCCACTGTTAGATTATTGCGTGCAATTCTGGTCTCCTTCCTATCGGAAAGATGTTGTGAAACTTGAAAGGGTTCAGAAAAGATTTACAAGGATGTTGGAGGATTTGAGCTATGGGGAGAGGCTGAACAGGCTGAGGCTGTTTTCCCTGGAGCGTTGGAGGCTGAAGGGTGACCTTATAGTGATTTACAAAATTATGAGGGGCATAGAAAGGATAAATAAACAAAGTCTTTTCCATGGGGTCGGGGAGTCCAGAACTAGAGGGCATAGGTTTAGAGTGAGAGGGGAAAGATATAAAAGAGACCGAAGGGGCAACTTTTTCACGCAAAGGGTGGTATGTGTATGGAATGAGCGGCCAGAGGATGTGGTGGAGGCTGGTACAATTGCAACATTTAAGAGGCATTTGGATGGGTATATGTATAGGAAGGGTTTGGAGGGATATGGGCTGGGTGCTGGCAGGTGGGACTAGATTGAGTTGGGATATCTGGTTGGCATGGACAGGTTGGATCAAAGGGTCTGTTTCCATGCTGTACATCTCTATGATTCTATACGTCAAGAGATCTCACTAGACTTCTTTCTGAGAAACCCTCCATAAAAACTCAATAAACTGACATTTAACCAAAACCAACTAAAAGATTCAGCCCTCTCTTTCATATCATCTCATCTAAGAGTAGGAACTTAAGCTACATAGAAGCTAGAGTTTCTCCAGGCATTTAAAAAGAAAGGGGTAAGTAAAGAGAAATGTTGGTCTTCTAGCAAGTAAAAATGTGATAATGGCAAACAAAAAGGAAATGTTAAATGAAACAAAAATTATATTGCTTCTGTATTTACTATAGTGAATGCAAATAACATTCCAGCCTGGCTGTAAATCAGGATGAGGAAGAGAGAGTGAAACTTTCCCTCACTACCTAGGCAAGCAGTACAGAGCAAATTGATGAAGATATGGGCTCATGAGGCAGTAGATGCAATGATGTTAATATTCCAGAATGTGCTAAATTCTGGAAAGGTTTCATCAGACTGGAAAATAGCTAAGATATGTTCACTACTCAAGCATGGAAGGAAGCTGGAAACTGTAATCCAGTTAGATTGATGTCTGTCATGGGACATGTATTAGAATTGATCTTTGAGGAGCTGATAGCTCTACATTTGCAAACACTCAAGATAACTGGAAAGAGCCAGCATGGTTTGTCAAACGGAAATCACTTCAAAACAATTTTGTGAGCATTCTTAGACATAATAACATGCACTGTGGTTAAAGGGGAGCGTTTAGCTGTACTCACCTGGTTCACCAAGGTGTTTTCAGGATGGACATCTTATGTCCTTACCAGGTCTGCCCAATGTGTGATTCCAGGCACGGGCTTTTCCCAACAATCAAAAATGATTTTATGCTCATCAGTGAATTCGTAAATCCAGATTTCTTAATGCAATTCCAATTCCACCATCTGCCATTCAAATCTGGGTCCCCACAACATTAGTGAGCTGAGTTTCTGGATTATTCATCTCGCGATAATATCACTTGCCCATCACCTCCATCACTTCTCAAAGAGAAGTGCAGTTTTGCCTTCCTTATTTAAAGAAGGATTTAAATGCATTGGAGATGGGTCAGAGGACTATTACTAGATTGACAGCTGAAATGTGCAGGTTGCCTTCTGAGGAACTGTTGGACAGGCTGAACTTGTTTTCCACAGGAAGTCAGATGCGTATGAAGCACTTGATTGTAGTATATAAGATTGTGGCTGGGCTTGACAATGTAGAATGCAAAGGACATCTGCTCGTGTGGATGAGCCCAGAACTAGAGTGCACTGTTTAAAAATTAAAAGACATCCTATTAGGACAGTGATGAGGAGATTTTTTTTTCTTGGAGGGTTGTGCAACTTCAGTACACTCCGTCACTGAAGGCAGAGGGAGTAGGGTCATTGAATATTTATAAATGGGGATGGATAGATTCATGAGATGGAAATGTGTTGCTGGAAAAGCGCAGCAGGTCAGGCAGCATCTAGGGAACAGGAGAATCGACGTTTCGGGCATTAGCCCTTCTTCAGCAACACATTTCCATCTCTGATCTCCAGCATCTGCAGACCTCACTTTCTCCTCATGGATAGATTCATGTCAGGCAAACAAGTAAAAGGTTATAGATAAGAATGTGGTAGATAAAAATGTGGAATTCATAATACAAATAGATGATCCAAGATCTTATTGATTAGAAGAGGAGGTTTGAGGGGCTGAATGGCCTATTTGTAAATTCAAGGCCATTTCGGAATGGGTGATAAATGTAATCTTTACAGCAATATTCTGTTTCAAGCAAGGACAAAACTATTTTCGTTTTCAGTTCAATCATTTGAAGCATGTGATAGCCAAGAATTATTACACTCAAGGATGCCAATTGGCTCGAGAAATTGATGAATGACACAAATAATTGTGAGGAAATGGAAGTGGTTTGTGTGTGAAGATGTGTTGGCAATTGCTGGGGAAATGTACAGTGCAGCACAGGGTCTGTTGCATAGCATTGTAAGCCTTGCAATAGGACAGATGATTTTTTTTTAGTCTGATCTCCATTCTATAAGGTGCACTTTTACCAGGACAGATTTCAAACAGATCCAGCAACTCAAGACTGGGCATCCCTGAGGTGCTGTGGACCAATAACAGTAACAGAATTGCACTCCAGCACAATCTGCAATCCCATGGCCTGGCCATATCCTGTGTATCCATGCTAAATGTTAGGTGCAGCATGCCATAGGCTAAGAAACACCACAGCCAAAGAATTAGACTAAAATTCTACAGTGCTGTTGCATCCAATCATGAATGTCAGTGGATAGTTAAACACTGTTTGAGAGAAGGAGGTTCCATGAACATCATTAGTTGTTGGGGGAGCCGTGAAAGAAAGGCAAGCCTGAAGCATTTGCAACCACCATCAGCCATTATACTGCCTATAAGTTGAGGTAATTAATTTTTCCTATGTAATATATTTGCCGGAATAAAAACAGCTTCCACCTCAATAACAGGTGGAATTTGTATTTAATTTGATGTAGATAATAATTGTCCTGTGTTGTAGCTTCACCTTATTCTATGGATGTCTGGTATTTCTTTTATATTGCTCATTGAACCACCATTAGTCCTTTGGCATAACAATGATAGCATGAGTATGTGAAGAATATGCCAGGTCATGAAGTCACTTAGCTCAAGTAATCTCATGATCTGAAATAGAATACGATTCTGCTACTGATTGCTGTGCTTTCTTTTCTTACAGCTGAACACAATGGGATTGGTAAACTCAAGTGTGGGTTCTTTATTCATGAGACATGTATACAATCTTGCAAAGATATTGGTAACACTTACTTGGAAAGCTACTGCAGGCCACTTATCATGTGATACATTACATCGTTTCATATTTAGCGATATAAAAAGATCGTAGCAACACCTCCTTAAAGTTATAACACAATACTGGACTGCTATATTTGTTCTGAATTTACTGTTGCTGATAAACTGATCCATGCTTTTACATTGGATTCAACTGTTCCAATGTTATTCTTGGCATCCTTTTAATTTCCACTTACTGTAAACTTGAGCTCATCCAAAATATTCTGATCCTAATTGGAACCCAGTTCCTTGCATTTGTCATCTCTGTGCTCCCTGATCCACTTTGCCTCCAATACCTTGATTAAAAATGTTCATTCTTGGATGAAAGAACTTTCATGAAAAGCTCTTCCCTCGCTGTCTAAACACAGCCAGTTGTACAAGTCTCTGAGATCTTCCAAAATCTGGCTTCTTGCCCATTCACATCTTAACCATTCCACCATCAGCACTCTGCCTTCAACTGTTGGGTCTTTTCTGTGGAAAACTCTGCCTTAACCTGAATTGTCTAAGCCTCTCTTTTCCTTTAGGATACTCCATATAACCTATATTTTTGATAAATTATTAGTTATCTGCCTTGATACATCCTTTTGGTTTCAACATTGGTTTGATAAGATATTTTGTATTAATTTAGTTTAATTTAAATTGAGCCATCCATGTCATGAAATTTCTGAAGGTACTTCACAGGTTATTATGAATTATAATTTGACATTGAGACACTTAAGGAGATATTAAATTAATAGCCAAAAGTTTGCTGAATGAGATAGGTTTTAAGGAATGTCTTGAAGTGAAAAGGCAGCTTGAGAGGTGGAGAGATGCTTTCCAGGCTGTGAGCCAAGGTAGCTGAAGATAAAATCTCTAATATTTGAGCTAATAACATCAGAGAGGCTCCAGTGACAAGAATAAGATAAGTACAGAAATCAAGGAGCATTGTGTGCATGGAAGAGATTACAGAGATAATGAGAAGTGAGAAATAGAGAAAATTGAAAACTGGATTGAGAATTTTTAACTCACCACATAAACACAATGGATACAGGAGCAGGTCAGAGGCTAGGAATACTATGGCCAGTAACTCACCTCCTGACTTCCCAAAGCCTGTCTACCATCTACAATGCACAAGTCAGGAGTGCGACAGAATACTCCCCACTTGCCTGGATGGCAGCTCCCACAAAACTCAAGAAGCTTGACACTAGCTGGAAATGTGTTGCTGGAAAAGCGCAGCAGGTCAGGCAGCATCCAGGGAACAGGAGAATCGACGTTTCGGGCATAAGCCCTTCCTGAAGAAGGGCTTATGCCCTGTTCCCTGGATGCTGCCTGACCTGCTGCGCTTTTCCAGCAACACATTTCCAGCTCTGATCTCCAGCATTTGCAGACCTCACTTTCTCCTCAAAGCTTGACACTATCCAGGACAAAGCAGCCTGCATGAATAACACTGTATTCACAAGCATCCACTCCCTGCACCTCTCATGCTCAGTAGCAGCAATTTGTATTATCTACAAGATGCACCGCAGAAATTCACTAAATGTCCTCAGACAGCACCTTCCAAATTGATGACCACTCCATCTAGGAGGACAAGGGAAGCAGGTACATGGGAAAATAACCACCTTCATGTTCTCCTCCAAGCCACTCACCATCCTGACTTGGAAATATATTGCCATTCCTTCACTGTTGCTGGGTCAAAATCCTGGAATTCTCTCCCAAATGGCATTGTGGGTCAACCCCCAGCACGTGGATTGCAAAAGTTCAAGAAGGCAGCTCACCACCACTTTCTCAAGGGCAAGGGTTTCTCCGGGTGCTCTGGTTTTCTCCCAGAGTCCAAAAACGTGCAGGTTAGGTGAATTGGCCATGCTAAATTGCCCGTAGTGTTAGGTGAAGGGGTAAATGTAGGGGAAATGGGTCTGGGTCGGTTGCTCTTCGGAGGGTCGGTGTGGACTTGTTGGGCCGAAGGGCCTGTTTCCACACTGTAAGTAATCTAATCTAAAATACTAAACTAGGGATGGGCAATAAATGCTGGCCAGCCCGCAATGCCCATATCCCACAAATAAATTTTAAAAAGTACTGGTTGGGATCCAAGATGGCGGCGATCTAAGAAGATCGCACTGCGGAGCTCCACATCACAGCACAAGCGGGACAAACCTTCAATCCAGACCATCGCGATATCTTGGGACTCCGGAAAGATTGTGGAATCCCAAGAAACTTCTAAAAATCAACTTACCTGTGTTTTCTGCTGTCCAGAGATGCCGAAAAAGGGAAGACGATCTTCCGAGGCTGGGTCTGCAGCTCAGCCTGCAGGATCCTCGGAGTTGATTACTTTCCAGGCCCTGGTGAACAAGTTCGCGAAATCTCGTGAGATGCTGGGGAAACAGATTGAAGAGAAGCTGGCTCAAATCTCTCTCATGCTCCAGAAGAATCAGCAGCAGCTGAGAGACCTGGAGAAGAGGACGGATGAGGTGGAGCACAGGGTCACAGTGGTGGAAGCTGATGCCAGTTCATCCAAGAATAGGATCCAAGCCCGAGAGATGCAGGTCTGTAATTTGCACCACCAAGTGGATGATCTTGAGAACACGGGCAAGAGAAAAAACATTCGGATCATCGGTCTACCTGAGGGTTAGGAAGGTGAACAAGCATATGCATTGGATGATCTCAATTGTGTTGAGGTAGGATGTAGGAGGTCAACTGGGAGTCCATTGGAATCATTAAGTCTACAAGGTGACAAATGCATAGATGGTGGTTTTGCAAGTAGTTGAGCTGAGACAGAGTTAGTGACAGATGGTATTATAAAAGTAGAATGTAACTCTCTTAGTAATAAGGTGTAAATGGAAGCCTCAATGTCAGAATTAGCCTGAGATAGTGGCCAGGGACTGCAGCCTTCTGATAGTCATTGAGTACTGTGAATTTGGAGGAAATTTCTGCTCAATCAGTGCTGCATGTTGCATAAACATCCCAGCTTAGAGGCTGTGGAGAAACCGAGAGAGATAGTGAAACAGTGGATTACAGAAACATAAAAGGCACCAACAGAATACAATACAAACCAACAAGATGATGGTGGAGAGACATTTGAGGAGGATGATACGATCAACTGTGTCAATATTTAAAGACAGATCAAGAAGTATCAGAAAGTAAAGTTTTCCGAAGGATATCATTTGTGACATTGGCAAGAACAATGATGACACCCAGGATGGTGCAGAAACCTGACTGAAGGAATCATTATGTAGGCGTTTTTGGAAATATGGAAATTGTTTCGGGGTTGGCATCACATTCAGTGGCTTTGGAAGGGAAAGGTACGTTAAAGATGGAGGTAATAATTTATAAAGATGCGGAGTTCAGGGGTTAGTTCCTTCAGGAGTAGGGTGATGGGAGCAGATTTAAAGGGGAAAATGACAATGTCTGAAAAGAAAAAAGTCATAAACTATGTGACCCAACTTGAGACATTTTGAAACATTAAAGATGTTTTAAAAATCCAAGTCATTGTGTGTGTTGCAACAGGCAAATGGAAGTGATTGTCATGAAAACCTTCCTCCAATCTGTCCTCTCACCAGAGAACAAGGCTTGGGTAAAAACAGCTCTGTGCCCTTTCACTCCGATGCAGTGAGCTGATGCTCCAGTGCTGGTAAGAAGTTGACTTCATTTTCTATTAGCAGCAGCGAACCAAAATCAATATGAAATAATTTTGTTACAGGCATCAATTCTGGCCCTTTGAAACAATTGACTAGATGAAGTAGAGCTTTAGAGGATGAGGTATCAGAATTACTTATATATCCCTAGTTTATCCGAATCATTCTGACTGAAAATAAAACCAATTCAGTGGTTGATGCTATTACCATATGGCCTTGTTGAATTCAGAATATAAAAGTGGTCTATTATCCCTCTGATGTGAATATAAACTGATTGATAGTACATGGGAGCAGAAGAGCCAGAGAAATTTCCCTGATTTCTAGCTTCCTGATACATAACTCTGCTGGGCTTTTTGCCTTCTCTCAATGTCAATTGAATTTCTGGCCTAAATATTGCCCACTTATGTAGATGTCACTTATTCTACCAATCATCAGTTTGTAAGGAGAAAGTTTTAAATCTAGAAATGATGCAAGATGTGCAGATGTTCAGCATATTGCTGATAGAAACTTACAATAACATACAGAAACTAACAAAAATTTACAGCTCTAAGCAATTATAGCCCACAGTTGTAACAGGACATTGTATGATTTTCTGTCCATTTACTGACATTGAGAATAAATCACGGTGTAATATGTGGTGTGCCCTTTAATAGAAAAAAAACAAAGGACAGGTTTGTGTTTTTAAATATTTCAATTTGAATGATATTCAATACGTCACCTTCCTTAGGCAAAAGCTCCTAGCTCATACTGACCTCTTCCTGTCTTATTTACTTAGCTGACACAAAACACAGACTCAATCAATTGCTAAATATTTTAGTGTGGACTATTTTACTTGCTCAATCACTGAATATTGCATTGTTGTTCAGGCCAGTAATTGTTATCCGTCCCTACTTGCCCTTGAGGAGGATTTGCATGCTGCCTTCTTAAACTGTTGCATTCCCTCTTGTGTAGGTCCTACTTCAATGCTGTTCTTTGGAGACCTGAATGATTTTGAGCTACCACAATAAAGGAACAGGAAGGAACTGATGAAGGAAGCTTGGCGAGTTGCTGAAATGCAGCTTGTAGATGGTACATGCTACTCTAATGTGCATTATTGGTGGAGGAAGTGAACATTAGCATGAACATATAGGATTAGGCCATTCTGCCCCTCGATCTTGCTCTGCCACTCAATAACATAATGATTGATCTGATACTCCATGTTCCCAACTACCTGCAATAAGCTTTCACCCCTTGTTTATTAGGAATCCATCTGTTGCTGACATTAATGCTTTCAAAGATTTTATGTCCATCACCTTTTGAAGAAGAAAGTCCCAAAGATTCACAAACTGCCGTGAGAAAACATTTTGGGCAACTCCTTATTTTGTACATTAAACCCCAGTTCTAGATTCTCCCACAAGAGGAAACATTGGGTGGAATCTTCCCACCCCCCCGAATGATGTGGGCAATGAGGAGAAATTTGGGAAAAACATATGAGATGACCAGCAAGGAGTTTCTTGATGTCAAGTGCAAAAGGTCTTATTTTTTAACCAAGAGTTGAACTGTGAAGCAAAATCCTCACTAGTGAGTGGTGAGAGGCCTATTTAAATGCATTGTCATGAATAAATATCCAATTATTATCAAAGCTAACCTCATTAATGTGCAGTTTCTCATTCTCATGCTGACTGGATAGAAACTAGGTAGTGGCAATTCCAGAGATGAAAGATTACCTGGCAACTCTAGCTTGCAGCCTGCTCCTCTCGACCTCCATCTTGGACACCAGATACCAATATCTCAGGGCACACTCCATGGACTGTGACTGCACACACACCTCTCCACAGACATTGACATTTGACAAGTACCAGCCTCAGCACACCCTTGTGGCACATATCCAATCAACCGATAGTACATTTTTGTGCATTAATGCTATACATTGCTCTGGTATTGGAAGACTGCTACCAGCACTCTTTGCGTACAGGGACAGGTACCCAGCTTGTGGACTAGACCAGGCTACACCTCAGGGCTGCTCACCCATTCTCATAGCACTCTCTCACTTTGTGCCGACATTGAATCAGCAGCATCGTTCTCTTGCCTTGCATTTTTGCTCTTTGCTTCCTCAATCTCAGCTTAAACACTCCTAATACTTGCCTTTTAGTGCACACACAATTGCCAACAATAATCAGTCAAGAGGGTAGTCATTTTGTTGGTGTCATCATGCTAAGTCACTCTCTCAGCTACATACGTTCTAAGGATACATCCACTAAAAGTCAAGATGTTTGGAGGGGGAGGTTTCAGAGACCAATTTTACAGGAGGGGAACTGGGAACTTATTGTGGGGTTTGAAAGCAGCATGCTGGGATGTAGAGGGGCCATCTCACTGGATGAGGAGGGGCTGAAGCAATAGAGCATTGAAGGAAAAGGGTAAACTTAGACCGGGGTCATTGACAATCAGCAATTTCTGGCTTCAACAGTGTGGGAAAATGGTCTGCCACCCTGCCCACCCACAGCATAAGAAACACAGATGCTGGCCTGCAAAACACAGAAATCAAGCCTGCCAACACATACAGAATCTACCCAGACTGCTCCAGTCTTGGCCAAACAGGCTAACATAGAAATCAGACATGGCCAAGCTACTCCCACCCCAGAGAATACATTTCCTAAAACAGCTTTCACAATCAGCTCCCAGCCCAGAATAGTACTGCGGTCCCAACACCCTAAGGGCAGGCTCATTTCCCATTGAAGCTGATACCACATAAACAAAGAGGCAGACCGATGGACCTAGGAAGACTTCACTGGCAGGAGGAACACAATGGACACACCAGAATGCCAGGAGAAGGGACATTAACACATATTTGCGTGGACGGGAAATACAATGTAGAAATCTGTAGTAGACATTCTCACCCACTCACAAAGATGGCTGGAATCTTCTCTGTCAATTACAAATGAATTGCTGCTGCCAGATGCTTGATTAACTTCCATTCAGTTTGTTCTTGTTTTAATCTCTTTGCAATTTTCACCATTGTACTGTAACTGCTTTAGAATTATCACCTTTGTGTTGTACCCCTTAAAGCATGCCTGCACCTTCTGTTCTGGGAAGAACATTCTGGCCATCTGTGCAGAGAATCAGTTCTGTGTCAGCCTGGTCAATTTCTCTTCCGCGATGTCACTTTGTTTAATTAAACTGCTTGTCAATTTCACCGCAATCCTCGTTTGTGGTCTCTGATCCATTGGGTTCAATTTCTCTGACAAACAGGATGCCAGTGAATGACTATGTCTGGCGTAGTTCATTGGTATACATGTGGTAAAAACAATAATTGCAGATGCTGGAAACCAGATTCTGGATTAGTGGTGCTGGAAGAGCACAGCAATTCAGGCAGCATCCAAGGAGCAGCGAAATCGACGTTTTGGGCAAAAGCCCTTCATCAGGAATAAAGGCAGAGAGCCTGAAGTGTGGAGAGATAAGCTAGGGGAGGGTGGGGGTGGGGAGAGAGTAGCATAGAGTACAATGGGTGAGTGGGGGAGGAGATGAAGGTGATAGGTCAGGGAGGAGAGGGTGGAGTGGATAGGTGGAAAAGGAGCTAGGCAGGTCAGACAAGTCCGGACAAGTCAAGGGGACAGTGCAGAGCTGGAAGTTTGAAACTAGGATGAGGTAGGGGAGGGGGAAATGAGGAAGCTGTTGAAGTCCACATTGATGCCCTGGGGTTGAAGTGTTCCGAGGTGGAAGATGAGGCGTTCTTCCTTCAGGCGTCTGGTGGTGAGGGAGCGGCGGTGAAGGAGGCCCAGGACCTCCATGCCCTCGGCAGAGTGGGAGCGGGAGTTGAAATGTTGGGCCACGGGGCGGTTTGGTTGATTGGTGTGGATGTCTCGGAGATGTTCCCTAAAGCGCTCTGCTAGGAGGCGCCCAGTCTCCCCAATGTAGAGGAGACCGCATCGGGAGCAACGGATACAATAAATGATATTGGTGGATGTGCAGGTAAAACTTTGATGGATGTGGAAGGCTCCTTTAGGGCCTTGGATAGAGGTGAGGGAGGAGGTGTGGGCACAGGATTTACAGTTCCTGCGGTGGCAGGGGAAAGTGCCAGGATGGGAGGATGGGTCGTAGGGGGGCGTGGTGTGTCTGGGGGTGAAGTGGGGAAATGAAGAGTTAAATGGATGGGTTAGATGGGAATGTGGGATTGTTCAGAGCCAATGGTGTTAATCTGGATTGCTACCAAGAAGAGAACATTTATTTTTAGGACCTCACCAAGGTTGAGAGGGTGAGCTTTAGATTTACTGTGTGAGGACAGACCACTGGTTTCTACCATTGTGCGGTAAATAACGAGTGCACAATGGAGATGAAGATGGCTGCCACCACATCCATAGTGGGAACGGTAAGTGATTCACTTGTGAGTGAGGGGGCTTCATCTTCAAACAATGCAGGCCCCCTCCCTTCAAAGTGCAACAGCATTACAGAGACACAAATACAGCACAAGTGAAAGACACATGCAAACACTATGCACTAAACACCTTTGGCATTAACCCACTCTGTGAAGTCCCACCTCTTAGCCCTATGCACTCTTGATCACATCATGCAGCATCAAGAATCAGTCCCATTGTGATGCACAAGCAATGCATTGCAGCCTGAATAGATTTACCCTAGATGTAAAAGTAGTAAGCACCTTTCAAGTTCTCAGATCTTGCACATGTGGTGTTGAAACTGCTCACTTCACACCCTAGGACATAAAATCTTGTGTAGTGATAAAGACAACGAGGCTCCATACTTTCAGTCTTTTGGTTACGGCAAGTGAAACATCTGCTCACACAGCTGATGATAGAAAGTGAACATGTATAAACAAATGTGAGAATCTATTTACAGTTTGTGTCAGTCATGCCTTCTACATGCCCGCAGAATGTTGTCTTTCTTTTCCTCCCTGTAAGTCTCGGTGCAGTCCCTGGGTCACTGAATGTGTCCTGTGTTTGAACCCATTGGCCTTAGAGTTCCAGTTCGGTGATTGAGAGTTTTTTGGCTACTAGGGCAGGACATGGCAAGCTCACCCTCCTTGGCTTTACTCTCACAAAGCTGAGGGAAGCAGGCAGTGAAAGGCCTGGCCATCTTGGAGAATACTGGGAGTCTTGTATGTGGCTTCCATTTCATCTGATGCGTATTGGTATTGCCCTGTGTCCTTGTGAGGAACGGGCACCTGGAGTGACGTCACGGTCCCTCAACCCCCATGTCACCTTGCTCTAGGTGCTGAGATCCAATAGCTAGAGTAATGGAGTGGAGGTCCGTGTGTCTATCCAGCAAGTTCTGAGACCTGGACCTGGCTTTTCATGGTGTCACTAACCATTGCATGGAGGAAGGTTACATGCCAGAGGCAGTATGTTCTCAATGTACAGTCCTCCAACCTTTGTTTGAGTTTTCCCAGTCTCCCCAAAAGGCAGCCTATTGCTCCCAAATCTGCTTGTACATTCGAGTGAAGTTCTAAATTGCCAAGACTAGGGGGTCCTCTCCTGCCTGGAGCTGAGCACCTGCTTGCTCAATGACCTGAGGCTTTTTTTCCTTGGCTGACTGTAGAGATGTGGCTTTGATGTCCCCAGAAGTTGCTCCCGCTTACAATCTAGCTAACGTCCCCACTGAGGTATGAGTACCTGAGCTGCTAGAGTGATCCGTGTTTTTTTTCCACAGTGGCAGACGAGGAGGTGTCTTGTGAATCCAGCCTCTTGGCTGCTGTGACTATGTTGAGGAAAAAAGAGAAAGTGCCACAAACAAGTGATGGAGGCTGAGGCATGTAAAGAATGAACTCACAATAACAGCAGTGGGAAAGTAACACAGCAATTACAATACAATGGACAATGCTTCTTATTTAGTTGCTGGCACATGGAGGCTTTGGCATCTCCACGGGGAAGGTTACAGTCCTTGCTAAAAAGCTCCAGGATCCTCTCTTGGTAGAAGGTGTATGTCTTAACTGTCCTGCCTAATATGGGTCATCTTCTGGAGTGACAGAGATATTGAGTGAGGTAAAAGTGGGTCGCACAGTTTGTGCTGGTGCAGATGGTGGAAAATGTTAAGGTGTCTCGAATGAGTGAGTTAAGAGGCAATGCAGGTTTAGTCATGTGGGGAGGCTGTGCTGGTAAGAATGAGTGAGGGAAGATGTTTTGTGTGATAGTGAGAGTTGCAGAGCAAGCACCTTTGTGTGAGGTGGGTGCAATAGCAGAGATAGGGTGAGTGTGAGGTAGCAGAGAGAAGCTGGATCACACTTACCCCAGAAGAGTGAAGAAGGTTGTTGTTCTTTTTCCTATTTGCTGGGGTTTTCTCTGGACCACAGTGGAAATTGATCAGACCTGGGTGGCAACCTCAGACTAGGCTAACATGGCTGTCCTCTGCAACACATCGTCCACCAGGATTCCTTTTCCACAAAGCTGGGCAGCAATTTTCTCTTATCTACCATGTCTGGGGCAAATGGCATGTGCCATTCAGCGCAACTTTTTAAATATGGCACCAATGCCAAAAATCCCAGAATTCCCAACAGTGGCAAGTGCTTCACCTGTGGTGAGAGGGAGGTGATAACAAGTGAGGCACAATAGGGGCACGGTCTGTAGTAATGAGGTGAGCTTGCGAGGATAGGATGAGAAAACTCACTAGGCCTTGCAGATAGAACTTCAACATGAACCTCACCAAAATTGATACTTTTCTGGTTTCTGGTAAGGTTCAATTCATTCTTTCCATGTCCACCCAATCAAGACCCCTCAGCACCTTGTATGTTTCAATTAAATTATCCCTTCTCCTCCTAAACCCCAGCAGATACAACCCTAGCTTGTCTATCCTTTCCTCATATACCATGCCCATCCCTGGTTCAAGTCTCAACTGCTTTCACTGCATTTATAGCCTTCTTTTAAGAGGGAGACCAATACTTCACTCAATACTCCAGATGTAGTCTCATCAATGCCCTATATAACCCTACACTTGTGTTCAATTCCCCTTTTAAAAATTATAACATTCTATTAACTTTCCTAATTATTTGCCATATCTGCATTCCAACATTTAGTGAATCATGCACTAAGGCATTCAGATCCTTCTAAATCTTAGAGTTCTACAATCTCTTGCCATTTAGGTAATATGCATTATTTGTATTCTTTGTTGACATTGACAATTTCATGTTTTCCCACATCATACTCCTTTTGTAAGATCTTTTCCCACTCCCCTAACCTATCGAGATATCAGACACAACTGTGAGATACTCCTTGTACATTGAGATGATCCACCTTTAGCAATACATCCATCTTCATTTGTCATAGTTATGACTTCTTCTGTAGACAATTCCTCAACCCCAACCTCAATACCAGCATGTCACATCAAATGCAGTCACTCTAATCTCAGTTCTGAAATTCAGCTCTTCTCCTTAAGTTTAGACTAGGTGGCAATGAGGTCTAGAGTCCAAGCAAAGCATTGCTAAACAGTTTATCGGTGAATAAATGTTGCTTCATAGCAAGGTCAGTGACATTATCCGTCACTTTCCTGATGATCAAGAGTAGACTAATTGGTTTATTTTTGGTCAGATTTAATTTCTCCTTTCTTGCATGGACAGGACATAGCCCTGAGTTTTCCACCTTCGTGGGTAAATGCCAGTGATGCAGCTGTACTAGATTGTTCAGCTAAAGATGTAGTTAGTTCCACAGCACAAATCCTAAGGAATAATGTAGCGGTATTCTTTGGTCACATAGATTGTTCCACCCTCAGTGCACTCGACTGCTTCTTTGTCACATACATTGAATTAATGTGGCTGAATTCTGGCTTCTGTGGTGGTAGAACCGAAGGAGGAGGCTGATTTGAATCATCCATTCGATACACCTGGTGAGAGTGGTTGCAACTGCTAAATTGAGTTACCCACAAAAAAATAGGCAGAGGGATCATGTTATGGAATTAATTCATGTTAATTGTACACAGTTACATTTAAATAAGGGTATTCATCGTGGATTTGCTTAAATAAACGGGAACAGCCAGAAACTGCTGCTATTATCTTAGGATGTAGAATCAGGAGGTATAACTTCACTTCCTGGTTTTCTGAGATACAACAATTGTTTATTATGTTGCAGGCAACATCATAAATTGGCACTGCCTGCTGGTTTTAATTATTCCTACAGGCAGTCAGACTACCACGATGCAGTCAGCTGCAAATATTTGCAGGGGCCTTTGAACTGCAGGTGAATAACGCTACTGAAGGCAACTTACACTTTAAAGGGGAAGATGCATTGTGGATTGAAAATGAGGCACCACATTTTATGTATTAAATTTATATTTTAAGAGACTAAAGAACAGTTGGAAGGAGCGTGAAGCTACCATTTCTGACAATTCACTGAACATTGTGGCCAGGATGTGAAGAGAAGCAGTTCACCTTTTATTCACAGTTGGATGGCTGGCCCTCAAGATCGATACTCAGATGGAATGGAAAGATATAGCTGCAGAAGTGAATAATAGGAGTTGAGCTCCAAAAACATTGATGCATTGTAGGAAGATGATTAATGACATGGCATGTATTAAAGATTTTATCAGGACATGCAAATATCAAGGACTTTTCCCTGGAGTGGGGGAGTCTAGATCGAGAGGGCATAGGCTTAGGGTAAGAGGGGAAAATTTAGATTAGATTAGATTCCCTACAGTGTGGAGACAGGTCATTTGGCCCAACGTGTCAACTCCCATTCAGGAGGTGAAAGGCCGGCAAGCCTCGCTCTTTGCCTCAGAGCCTCCAAGATAATCTTCAAGTGCAGGGTCTGCTACATGGAGCAGGACGAAATGTTCTCACGTTTCTTCTTCCAGAAGGTGCACAAAGAGAGCTCCGTGCTCAGCAGCCTGAAGGAAGAAGATGGCTCGGTAACATCATCTCAGGCTGAAGTCATGAGGATCACCAAATCCTTCTATGCCAGTCTGTATGACTCGAAGCCAACCGACAACGCGGCCTCCCAATCACGGAGGTCTTAGACAACAGAACACAGGAGAGGTTGGACCAGCTTCTATCCCTGGACGAGCTGACCAAGACACTTGAGTCCTTCAAAAGGAATAAAACTCCTGGAAGTGACAGCTTACCGACAGTTCTATTCTGCTCTGTGGGACTTGATTGGCCAGGACATGCTGGAGGTGTATGTCAGTATGCTTCTGGCAGGTACCATGAGTGAATCCATGAGGAAAGGCATTATCACCCTCATCTACAAGCAGAAGGGGGAGAGGGAGGAAATTAGAAATTGGAGACCAATCTCATTCTTAAATGCAGACTACAAAACCTTGGCAAAGATCATCGCCAACCGGGTCAGGTCTGCTCTGGGGTCGGTGATTCACCCTGACCAAACCTGTGCTGTACCGGGCAGGAAGATCACTGAGAGTCTCGCACTCCTCAGGGATACGATCGCCTACGTGCAGGACAGAGGGTTGGACATCTGTCTCATTAGAGCTGAAAATGTGTTGCTGGAAAAGCGCAGCAGATCAGGCAGCATCCAAGGAGCAGGAGAATCGACGTTTCGGGCATGAGCCCGAAGAAGGGCTCATGCCCGAAACATCGATTCTCCTGCTCCTTGGATGTTGCCTGACCTGCTGCTCTTTTCCAGCAACACATTTTCAGCTCTGATCTCCAGCAGCTGCAGTCCTCACTTTTTCCCATCTGCCTGATCAGCCTGGACCAGGAGAAAGCCTTTGACAGGATATCACATACGTATATGAGAGATGTTCTCTCCAAAATGGGCTTTGGGGAGGGAATCTGCGATTAGATCAGACTGCTCTACACCAACATTGCCAGTGCAGTCTCATTCAATGGGTGGGAATCAGATAGCTTCCCAGACAGATCTGGAGACAGGCAGGGCTGCCCTCTCCCTCCTGCCTTGTTTGTGTACGCATACAGCCATTTGCCGAGTCCAAAGGAAGGATGCGAGCCTGAGAGGGGTGACTATTCCTGGGAGTGGGGACCTACAGTTAAGGCCTCCCTATACATGGATGATGTCACCATTTTCAGCTCGGATCCCCTGTCCGGGCACAGACCCTTGTGCATATGTGACCAGTTCGAACGGGCCTCGAGGGCCAAGGTAAACCGAGGCAAGAGCGAGGCCATGCTCTTCGGGAACTGGGCTGACCAATCCTTCATCCCCTTCACTGTCAGGACTGACCACGTGAAGGTGCTGGGTATTTGGTTCGGGGGGGCTGGGGCATGCGCCAAGTCTTGGGGGGGAGCATATCAAGAAAGTGAGGCAGAAACTGGCAGATGGAAGCTATGGTCGCTCTCCATCATGGTCATCAGGTGTGAGGCACTGTCAGTGTTGTTATATGTGGCACAGATCTGGCCTAGTCCCAGAACCTGTGCCGTTGCAGTCATTCAGGCCATCTTCCATTTTGTATGGAGATCAAAGATGGCCTGGGTCTGAAGGGACTCGATGTACTAAGCTCTGGGCAATGGGGGAAAAAACACACCCAATGCCACCCTCACCCTGATGGCCACCTTTATGTGTGGCTGCATCAAGCTGTGCGTGGATCCCCGGTACACAAACACCAAGTGTCACTACGTACTGAGGTTCTTCCTGTCCCCGGTGTTGCGAAGGATGGGCCTGGCCTCGCTGCCGTGGAACGCTCTGAGTAGTTGGACCGTTACGTATCACCTGTACTTCGTGGAGAAATTTATGAAGAAAAACATCTTTGACCACAAGTCCATCAGGAAGTGGTCAGCACGTACTGTCCTTGAGATCCTTAGGGAAAAGGAGAGGGCTGATCCTGTCAAGCGGTTCCCTGGGCAGACTGTCAAAGCCATTTGGCAGAATGCCTCATCACCAGAACTTTCCAACAAGCACCAAGACATGGCTTGGCTGGTGGTGAGAAGGGCTCTGCCTGTGAGATCCTTTATGCATGCCCGGACTCTCAGCCGCACCGCATGCTGCCCTCGAAGCGGCTGCGGGGGGGAACGAGACTGTCACACACCTCCTTCTGGAATGTGCCTAAGCAGAGGAAGTCTGGAGAGGAATGCAGTGGTGTTTGTCGAGGTTCGTCCCGAGCAGCGCCGTGACACGGGACTCCGTGCTCTACGATCTGTTCCCCGGGACGCACACCGAGACGAACATCATCTGTGCCTGGAGGATCATCAGCTCGGTGAAAGACGCTCTCTGGGCGGTCCAAAACCTGTTGATCTTCCAGCTGAAGGAATTGACCCCGACTGAGTGTTGCAGACTGGCACATTCTAAGGTCCAGGACTACGTATTGAGGGACGCGCTGAAGCTTGGGGCAGCTGCCGCCAAGGCGCGGTGGGGAAAGACCACCGTGTAATGTCTGCCTGCCTAAAGAAGAACAGGGGGCACACACAGTAAGTGGGCTCTGCTGACGTCTCAGCTAAATATATGGATAGTAAACGTACAGACGTGTATATACGAATGATTACTCGATCTCTGTATGCAAAGAAGTGGAATACTTACGTATGTATAGTATGACCAATTGTACAGATCATCAAAATATTTTTATGAATAAAGTATATTTTTGAAATAAAAAAAAATAACTCTGCTTTTCTTTCTATAGATGTCCAAAACCTCCTGAAGATTTCCAGTATCCGAATTTTTTTTTCACATTTCTCAAACAATGTCATCTGTTCAGCCAGGCAAGCATTTCACTTAAGTGTATTACTGGGCACTTGTTCATAACTGTTAATGTTACAAAGTTGAACGCAAATGAGACTCAAGATCTCATAGCATTTAATATATTTAAACTTCTAACCAACCGCCTTGTAGCTGTCAAATAAAGGCAAACTACTGCTGATGCTGGAAATCTGAAACAGACACAGAACATGCTGGAGAAACTGAGCAGGTCTGACAACATCTGTAGAGGGAGAAGCAGAATTAAAGTTTTGAGTCTCATGTGGCCCTTCTTCAGAACTACTTGGAGCAGATTGGTTACTCACTGTTCCTGGGCATGTTGGGAGTAGGTTTGGTTCAGGAAGTCATTTTCTCAGATTTTCAACACCTACCAGATGCAAACCGGCCCATTTCTTTTTAAATATTAATAATGAATCCGATATGTTAGATTTTGCCACTCTGTAGACCTTATAGATGAAATGTTGATTTGCAACAGCAACAGATCTCATACGCCTTGCACAAATATAGTCCACAGTCTGCAGTCATTATTTGTGTAGGACTAATGGCACAGACTCTTTGATATGATGTTAAAAGGTCATAAAATTGGAGTTCCATGCTGTTTCAAGCCTTTTAGCTCTTGTAGTTTTTGACATCAGCAGTAAATAATATATTCTGTTCATGGCAATCATTGCAAATTTTTTTCACAGGAGTGAAATCTCAACAAATCACAGTTCCTCCTGAACAGAATATATTATTCAGCACAATTTCATACAATCATTCCTTCATGCTTGAAATGCCATAGTTTTTTTGCTTTAACTTATGTGCACTACATTATGGCTATTTTTCTGATGTATACATTAATGCATGAAAGGAAAGACACTGAAGCAAAAAGAAGCGTGAAAGAATTAGCATCTCAATGAATGAAGCTTTAACATTAATGAATAAATGTTAGACAGGCATTTCAGCAGTTTTAATTCATTATGGTTTTGCCCTACATAGTTTGGGTTCTCTGTTTCTAATATTGCATTATCCCTGTGAAGTATTGCTTCATATAATAATAGCTATCAATTCACTGCTTAAGAATTGTGGACTAAGTCACTGGAATTTTGTTTTACAGTCTTAGCATTGATTACTTTTAGGAGCTCATTTAAAGTCCGACAGCTATCTTCATCATTGCAAAAAGAAGCAAACAAGATGCAGACAATAGTCAAATGCATTGTTAGTGCACATGAATGTGTAATGAATGCCTTGTCAATGTTGCAGCCAAATTGATCTTCAATTAAGGTGGAGTGTTGATCCATAGGTCAGTAACTCGAGGTTTTCATCATGCTTATCTTGTGAACACTCTACAGTATTGACAGAATTCGAGGAATAGGTGACCTTTGTTAAAGCAGATTAAATACAATATGGTGAGGCTGAAAATGGGGAGAAAATTATCTGAGGCAAGGGTCGCAGAGAGAGAGAAATGGTATAAAGTGCAGCGAAGAAAAAAAGCATTGAGATGCATGGAACACGTCAAGAATGAAAATTAAAGTAACTATCAATGTGCAGGAAGTCAGTTATATAGTTGCCTGCTTCATTCTCTGTATTTGTAGATTTGAATTTTTGCAGGCGATCCATTGCATCTGTCAGCCTTTTATGTGTCTGTCTTTCATTTCTGTAAATACAATATACTTCCAAATCCATTTCTAAAGCTTTATTTTAAATCCAGTGTAAGAGTGAAAATCCAAAATGTCAGAATTCTAGCAACCTTGGAACCAAGACCATGCTGAATTTTGGATTTTCCTGGCCTTTGGATTACCCACTATTCAACTGGAAGATTGGACCCGCTTTCTGTTTTGACATTACGCAAGGCTGAGATCTGATTTGGAATTCAGGAAGTAGCATTACTGGAGGCCCATTGCTGTTAATCTCACCCCTGCTCTTGTCATCTAATTCATGAGGGGTTCGTTAAGAATAAATATATGCAAATCCCAAGTTTGATTGGAAGGAATTTGTAGACCCATCTTCATTTACAGGACATGTATCATACCTCTCAATCGAACCACAAGTTCCCTAGGACAGCAGCATCTTATGGAAAACAATCCTTCTCTCCATTCTGGTACTGGAACAAGAATCTTTGTCTGTTGAGAGTTAAAAGTGACTGTGGGAGGTAGATTTTAATGCACTACAATAGATTCAGATCCTGTGGGTGTACAACCCTCGCTAATTCTTTCTTCTGGGATCAGCCTGAAAATTGCCTTTTGTATGGTTGCCCATGCTCACACTGTTCTTGGAATAGTGCCCAGATCTCCTGAAGGAAAATGGTTGGCTTCAGCTATTGCCAACTTTTGAATAGCCAGATTTGAGACACTGTACTTGTATATATTTATTGCTTTTGAATGTCCTATAATGGTGCAAAAATGTTTTATTCTTGAGATCGCCCTTTATTTTTTAATGGTGACTTTTCGTAAGGGGCAACATAGATCATTACACAGGATTTCTCCTGTTGATACTATTGTGCTGAAATTCAGCAAGGGCTTTGCAACTGGAACAGCTGAATTGCAGCAGAAGGGCTGTGGAAGTCCAAGAAACCAAACAATGCCATAGAGTTATGATGGGTGATTGGGCAGAACCCCACAGAAATTCAGCCACTAATAATTTCATCCAAGTTTATTTGCTCCCTCATATGAACATGCAAATTAGAAGTTAAAAATCACACAGCACCAGGTTATAGTCTAACAGGTTTATTTGGAAGCACTAGTTTTCGGAGTGCTGCTCCTTCATCAGGTGGTTAGAAGTAGAATGTTTGATGGAGTTTGCCATTCAATAGGATCATGGCTGATCTGCTTGTGTTACAAATTCCACCTTCATACCTACTCTTAATGATTTGTGATTTTCTTATTGAGCAAGAATTTATTTCTGCTCAGATCTTTCTGGACAGGACCTTCAGCAAGGTTATTACACCGACCATACCAGAAGAGAGTAGAAGGGAGAAGATGATGAGGAAGGCAGAGAGAAGACAAGCGCAAGAGACCACAGTGGAAGTATCTGTCAGGAACAGGTTGAATCTTTTGGAAACAGTAGAGACAGACGACACTGTCAGTCCTCAAGGCAGTCAGGTCTGGCAATCAAAAGTTGGCGTGGAGGCAGGGCCGAGGAGTCTGACATCACACAGAGCCGTGGTAATAGGGGACTCCATAGTGAAAGGAACTGAATGGGGTTTCTGTGGCAACAGGCGGATTTGAGGATGGTGTGTTCCCTTCCTGGTGCCAGGATTAAGGACATCGCAGGCAGAGTGCAGGTAATCTTCAAGGGCGAAGGTGAAGAGCCAGAGGTGGTGGTACATGTCGGCACAAATGATGTCGGGAAGAAGAGGAAGGAAATTCTACAGTGGGACTTCGGAGAACTCAGAAGAAAGCTGAAAAGCAGGACGTCCAGGGTGGTTATCTCCGGTTTGCTTCCAATTCCTTGGGCTGGAGAGGCCAGGAACAGGGAGATAATGGACTTGAATGTGTGACTGGGGAACTGGTGCAGGAAGCAAGGATTTAAATTCTTGGATCATTGGGGTATATTTTGCTGTAAGGATAAATTATACAAGAGTTGCACCTTAGTAGATGGGGGAACCAGCATTCTGTAGGTAGGTTTGCCACTGCAACACAGCTGCGTTTAAACTAAATAGCGGGGGGGGGGGAGGGAAGTTTAATAAGGAAATTGAAGGGAAAGTTAGAACAAGAGAAGTCAAGTATGACAACAGTATCAATGGAGCAGAAAACTCAAAAAGGGATCATGCCATAAGGTTGAGTGAAATAGGGATTGATAGGAAGGGTGAGGGCAGTAACAAATTAAAAATACTATATATGAATGCACGAAGCATTAGAAATAAGATGGATGAGCTTGAGGCTCATTTGGAAATTGGCAGTTACGATGTTGTAGGGATAACTGAGACGTGGCTTCAAGTGGACAGGGCCTGGGAAATGAATATTCAAGGCTATACGTGTTATCGTAAGGGCAGACTGACGGGCAGAGGGGGTGGGGTGGCCCTGTTGGTAAGGAATGATATTCAGTCCCTTGCGCGGGAGGACCTAGAATCAGGGGATGTAGAGTCAGTATGGATAGAGCTGAGAAATTCTAAGGGTAGAAAGACCCTTATGGGAGTTATCTACAGGCCCCCAAACAATAGTCTGGATGTAGGGTGTAAGTTGAATAAGGAGCTGAAATTGGTCTGTCGCAAAGATATTACTACAGCTGTTATGGTGGATTTCAACATGCAGATAGACTGGGAGAATCAGGATGGTATTGGACCCCAAGAAAGGGAGTTTGTGGAGTGCCTCCGAGATGGATTCTTAGAGCAGCTGGTGCTGGAGCCTACCAGGGAGAAGGCAATTCTGGATCTGGTGTTATGCAACGAACCAGATTTGGTCAGGGACCTCGAAG
This sequence comes from Chiloscyllium plagiosum, assembly GCF_037043375.1. NCBI lineage: Eukaryota > Metazoa > Chordata > Chondrichthyes > Orectolobiformes > Hemiscylliidae > Chiloscyllium > Chiloscyllium plagiosum. Next base: position 78,438,658 of record NW_028270141.1, on the reverse strand, counting down.
TGAAGGAGCCATTAGGAGGTAGTGACCACAATATAATAAGTTTTAATCTGCAATTTGAAAGGGAGAGGGTACAATCGGAAGTGACAATATTTCAGTTGAATAAAGGGAACTATGGAACTATGAGGGAGGAGCTGGCCAAAGTTCAATGGTGCAATACCCGAGCAGGGATGGCAGTGGAGCAACAATGGCAGGTATTGCTGTGTATTATGCAGAAGATGCAGGATCAGTTCATTCCAAAAAGGAAGAAAGATCCTAAGAGGAGGCAGGGGTGGGCCGTGGCTGATGAAGGAAGTTAAGAAACATATAAAGTCAAAAGAGAAAAAGTATAACATAGCAAAGATGAGTGGGAAAATGAAGGACTGGGAAGCTTTTAAAGAACAACAGAGGATAACTAAGAAGGAAATAAGCAGAGAAAAAATGAGGTACAAAGGTAAACTGGCCAAAAATATAAAGTAGGATAGTAAAAGCATTTTTAGGTATGTGAAAGGAAAAAAAAATGGTTAAGACTAAAATTGGGCCCTTGAAGACAGAAACGGGTGAATATATTACAGGGAACAAAGAAATGGCAGAAGAGTTGACTTGGTACTTTAGATCTGTGTTCACTGGGGAAGACGCAAGCAATCTCCCAGAGGTAATAGTGGCTGAAGGACCTGAACTGAAGGGAATTTATATTTGCCAGGAAATGGTGTTGGAGAGACTGTTAGGTCTGAAGGCTGGTAAGTCCCCGGGGCCTGATGGTCTGCATCCCAGGGCACTGAAGGAGGTGGCTCTAGAAATCGTGGATGCATTGGTGATCATTTTCCAATGTTCTATAGATTCAGGATCAGTTCCTGTGGATTGGAGGGTGGCTAATGTTGTCCCACTTTTTAAGAAAGGAGGGAGAGAGAAAGCAGGGAATTATAGACCAGTTAGTCTGACCTCAGTGGTGGAAAGATGCTGGAGTCTATTATAAAGGATAGCAGTAACAGGATAGGTCAGAGTCAACATGGATTTATGAAGGAGAAATCATGCTTGACTAATCTTTTGGAATTTTTTGAGGATGTAACTCTGAAGATGGACAAGGGAGATCCAGTGGATGTAGTGTACCTGGACTTTCAGAAAGCCTTTGATTAAATCCTACATAGGAGGTTAGTGAGCAAAATTAGGGCGCATAGTATTGGGGGCAAAATACTGACTTGGACTGAAAATTGGTTGGCTGACAGGAAACAAAGAGCAGTGATAAACGGCTCCCTTTCAGAATGGCAGGTGGTGACCAGTGGGGTACCGCAGGGATCAGTGCTGGGACCGCAGCTTTTTACAATATACTTTAATGATATAGATGATAGTATTAAAAGTAATATTAGCAAATTTGCTGATGATACAAAGCTGGGCAGCAGGGTGAAATGTGAGGAAGATGTTAGGAGATTGCAGAGTGACCTGGACAGGCTAGGTGAGGACAGATGCATGGTAGATGCAGTTTAATGTTGATAAATGTATGGTTATCCACTTTGGTGGCAAGAACAGGTAGGCAGATTACTACCTAAATGGAGTCAAGTTAGGTAAAGGGGCAGTACAACGAGATCTAGGTGTTCTTGTATATCAGTCAATGAAAGCAAGCATGCAGGTACAGCAGGCAGTGAAGAAAGCTAATAGCATGCTGGCCTTCATAACAAGAGGAATTGAGTATAGAAGCAAAGAGGTTCTTCTGCAGCTGTACAGGGCCCTGGTGAGACCGCACCTGGAATATTGTGTGCAGTTCTGGTCTCCAAATTTGAGGAAAGACATTCTAGCTATTGAGGGAGTGCAGCGTAGGTTCACGAGGTCAATTCTCGGAATGGTGGGACTATCTTACGTTGAAAGATTGGAGAGACTGGGCTTGTATACCCTTGAGTTTAGAAGGCTGAGAGGGGATCTGATTGAGACGTATAAGATTATTAAAGGATTGGACACCCTGGAGGTAGGAAGCATGTTTCCGCTGATGGGTGAGTACCGAACCAGAGGACACAGTTTAAAAATAAGGGGTAGGCCATTTAGAACAGAGTTGAGGAGAAACTTCTTCACCCAGAGAGTGGTGGGTGTATGGACTGCTCTGCCCCAGAAGGCTACGCAGGCCAAGTCTTTGGATACTTTCAAGAAAGAGTTGGATAAAGCTCTTAAGGATAGTGGAATCAAGGGTTATGGGGATAAGGCAGGAACAGGATATTGATTGAGGATGATCAGCCATGATCATAATGAATGGTGGTGCTGGTTCGAAGGGCAGAATGGCCTACTCCTGCACCTATTGCCACTCCTTGCCCTCCAACCTCCAATGGGAGCAAGGCCAGGCTGTCCCACCTATCCCCCATAACTCAGTCCACTCATTCCAGGTATCAGTCCAGTATAGCCGTTCTGAATTGCCCCAATTTCCATCTGTAATTAAATATGGAAACTAAAACTGCATATTGTGTTTGAGATGTGATCTCATTAATGCCCTGTATAATTGAAACATAACACTCTTAGTTTCAATTCCTCTCATAAGAAAGGATGGCATTTCATTCGTCTTCTTGATTCCATGCTGTACCTGCATTCTAATGTTTTGTGACTCATGCACTAATTTAAGCAATTTTAGTCATACTCGGCTTTTTCATTCTTTGTGCCAAAGCGACACCTCCACATTTTCCTGCATTATTTTCACTGCAGATTTTTGCCCACTCATTCAACCTATCGAAATCCATCTGCAAACTCTTTATGTCCTCCTCCCAATGTACTTTCCTACCTATCTTTTTATGTCTCCAAACTTTACTACCTTGCTTTATCTTTCTTCATATATGTTACTCATATATTATAAATTATAAAATACTGAAGACCCAGCACATACCAGTGTTGAACTCTACTCTTGGTAGCCTGTCAAACAAAGACCTGTTTATGTGTACTCCCTGTTTTAAGCTAGCTAGCCAACCTATTCAGTATGTAGTCCCCTGTGCAGAAACTTTGACTTTCTGCAGAAACATTTGATATGGCACCTTATCAAATGTATCTGAAAATCCAAGTACAGTACCTGTACCCCTTTAACCAGTGCTACAGTGCCCCTAAAAAGAATTCCAATAAATTGGTTATTTAAGTTTTCCTTTGATGAAAAATGCAGACTCTTTCAAAGTACTTTGAGATTTTTGAAGTGCATATCAATAATCTCTTTAATGATCAACTCTAACACCCTCCCCATTCCAGGCATCAAGCTTATTAGCCTACTCGTTCCAGTTTTCTGCCTCCATCCCCCTTCTTGAATAGAGGATCTGTATTTAATATGTTCCAATCTGACAGAGCCCTTCCTGAACTGAGGGAATTGGGGAACTGAGCACCAATGAACTTATGAAAAAGATTACTCCATCATTGAAAGTGGAGGATGTCATATGGACTTGGTCAGTAAAGAATGTGATAGAGAGAGACCTGGGGCTAATATGCTCTTAACAGTCTCTGTAGTAAGTTAGTGGTGTGCAACCATTAGAAGCAATTCTGAGGAACAGAATCATTCTGCACTTGGAGAGGGAGGGATTAATCAAGAGCAGTCAGCATGGCTTTCTTAAAGGGAAGGTCATGTCCAACCAACCTGGTTGAAGTTTTCAGAGAGGTGACCAGGTGTGGAGATCTGCATTTGACATAGTTTATTTGGACTTCAACAAGGCTTTTGATAAGGTTCTGCATGGGAGACTGATAGCAAAGGTAAGAGCTCATGGAACCAAAGAAATGTGGCAAATTGGATCCACAATTCGCCGAGTGGTAGGAAACGGGAGGTGATAGCTGAGGTGTGATTTTGTGACTGGAAGCCTGATTCCAGAGGCGGTCCATCGGGGTCAGTCATGGGGGCTCCTGCTATTTGTGAGATATATGTAAATGATTGATTTGAATGTAGAAGAGTTGATCAGTAAGTTTGCAAATGATACAAAAATTGATGTGGTTGTAAATAGTGAGGAGGATAGCCTTAGATAATAGGTGGCTATAGCTGGGCTAGTCAAGTTGGCAGATCAGTGGCAAATGGAATTCAATCTGGAAATATTTGAGACGATGCAGGACAAACAACGTCTGCAACACAAATTCCTAGCTCGGTGAACAGAACCACAACAATGAGCACCCGAGCTACAAATCTTCTCACAAACTTTGAACAGGACAAACAAGGCAAAGCAATACATGATGAAGAGTAGGACTATCCACACTGACTCTCTGAAGAGTAACCCACCCAGACCAATTCCCCTACCCTGTATTTACCCCTGACTAATGCACCTAACACTACGGGCAATTTAGCATGGCCAATTCACCTGACCTGCACATCTTTGGATTGTGGGAGGAAACCAGAGCACCCAGAGGAAACCCATGCAGACACAGGGATAATGTGCAAACTACACACAGACAGTCACCTGAGGTGGGACTCGAACCTGGGTCCCTGGTACTGTGAGGCAGCAGTGCTAACCACTGAGCACCATGCCACCCATGATAGAATGGTTAGGAAGGCATATGATTTGCCTTTATTAGCTGAGCTGCAGAACTTAAAAGCTGAGAGGTTATGCTGGAACTGTATAAACTATTGGTTAGGTCACAGCAAATGTATTGTGTGCATTTCTGGAATCCATATTTTTGGAGGGATGTGATTGTGCTGGAGAGGGTGCAGACAAGACTTACCAGGATGTTGCCTGGGCTGGAGAGTTTAATTTATGAAGGAGGATTGGACAGACTGGGGTTGTTTTCCCTGCAGTGGAGGAGACTGAAGGGAGATGTGTTTGAGATGTATAAAATAATGAAGGATGCAGATACAGTAAATAGGAAGGAACATTTCCCCTTGGTGGAGGGATCAATCACCAGGAGGCGTAGATTTAAGGGAAGGGATAGGAGTTTTAAAGGGGATGTAAGAAATTTTCTTTTCACTCCAAGGGTGGTGAAACTCAAGAACTTAGTGCATGGAGGCAGAAGCTTTCATAACATTTAAGAACTATTTAGAGATACACTTGTGATGCCAAAGCATACAAGTTTATGGCCAAGTGCTGGAAAATAAGATGAGATTAGTTAGGAGGCTGTTTTTGACCAGCGCAGACATGATGAGCTGAAGGGTTTTTCCTGGCAGACAAAATACACTTCTTAAAACCATAGTATCACCACATCTGTAACTCTAATATAAGTCATATTCATGTAATCTGTAAATAGTTTCATTAATGTATGATCCTACTTTTTGTTCTAACTCAACAGACTATAAAGGTTGATTTCCTAATCCATATTTGATCACTCCTGTTCTAATGGAGCAACAGTCGGATGAATATCTATTCAGTGCTGGAAAATGAGATGAGATTAGTTACGAGGCTGTTTTTGACCAGCGCAGACATGATTAGCTGAAGGGTTTTTCCTGGCTATGGGACAGAATACCCTCATGTGCTCTGCTGCAGTTTATTCAGAATCACATGCAGCAAAATTCAATTTAGCTGGTAGCAGGAGAACTAGTGCACTTATAATTATTATGGATTTTATTTGTTTTTAATGGAGGCACAATATTTATTCCTTTACTATTGCCAATGTTGATAAATTAAAAGGGAGAATATTATTGTACCTCTGCCTTTGCTCTGAAACATTAAACATGTTTTTTCTTGCATGAGATAATGTCTGATTTATTGATGTTCTTCAGTCCAAAGCAGATGCACTATTTTAGTGCTTCTATTTGACAAGCTGCTTCACATATTGAAACATTGGTGAATGGTTCTCGAACAACTATCAGATGATTTTAAAGTCAGTATTAAAATACTGTTATTGACAAAGTTCTCACACTTCCCAATTAGGATTTCTACCGACAATTCCCAAATCAACGTTTTACTTTGTTCAGACAAGTTTTAAAGAATTAGCACCTTGAGGACAACCACTTCAAAAGAAAAGCAATAAAATGGTGAATGTGTTACTGTGAATCAAGGTGACAGATGGAGTATAATGGCGGGAAGTGGCAGTTTATTAACTTTGGTAGTATGTACTGAAAACCAGCATACTTTGAAACATGTGAAATTTCTAATTTAGATATTCACAGACGCTTAGGTGTATTGGCACAAGGAACACAGAAAGTTAGCCTGCAAGAAAAGCATGGAATTAGTAAAGCAAATGATATGTAGGATTTAGTTGCAAGGGGTACAGAAAGCAAGACTAAAGAGATCTTGCTCTGGTTATACCTGGCTTTCCTGAGATCACACGTGAAATACTGTGTACAGTTTTGGTCTCTGCATTCAGGGGAAGATAAATTTGAGTTGAAGACAGCTCAGTGAAGATTCACTGGACTGATTCCTGGGCTGAGCAGGTTGTCCTGTGATGAGTGTCTTAACAAAGTGGACATATGCTTGTAGAGCTTGGAAGAATAAGGGGCGATTTCATTAAAAGGTACGTGGTTCTGAAGGGGCTTAACAGAGTAGATACTAGATGGTTACCTCCCCTATTTGGAAAATGGGGGCAGAGTGGTAGGTTAAGGGAAGATTATTTAGTACTAAATTCAAGTCAAACTCCTTTAATAAACAATAGTAATCTTATGAAAGCAGATGAAACGTTGGAATACTCTATCACAGTAAAGTTGTTGAGAAATCTAACAATCTATTCACAGTTTTATTGGCATTCTTCTCAAGTGTTGCTTCAAAGCTGTTGGATCAGTGGAACAATTCTGATCAGAAAACAAGAAGCTGGTCTAATTGCTGATTGGGAAATATGGAAACTTAGTAAATAACTGTATCTACTTACTTGTGATGTTTCTGATTTTGGCAGCTTCTGATTGTTATTCAGAATTTCCATGAATAAAATCCATGAATAGTTACCTTGTCAAGTTAAAGCTGTGAAATCATAGAATAAGCATGAGACTGAACATCATTCATAAATCTGAAATATCTCATTCAAGCTGGGCCAATTTTAAATTAACTCTTCAGAATAAAGGGAAGAGAATGGTCAAACTTATCCTCCCCTTTAATTTACTGTCAGTAAAGGTATAAGTATTGGTCCTCCATTAAAAGCAAACAAAATCAGCAGTAGTTATAAACACACTGGCTCACCTGCTGCGAGCAATGTTGCCTTTTGCTGGGTCTGAACTGAATGAGCCGCAGCTGAGCACTTGTAGATATTCCAGTTCAGTTTTTCAAACAGATAGGGATATCTATTCAAGCACCTTGACTTCAGGCCAAAATGGGAAGGGTTAGCATTGGCTGGAGAGGAAAAAAATGAATAATCAATTTTAAATAATTTTTAAAAAGACAAACAGTAGTAATCTTATGAGAGAATACTAATTGGACCTTCAAACTTTTGAAAAAAATTAATGTATTTAGCTCCTTCCAAAATCACATAAAAGTGAACAATATGCCTTCATGAGCGGAACACTGCAGGGGGAATCTTCTGAAAATTATTCATAAATCTGTTCAAATAAAAGAAAGAAAAATGTACATATAGATATGGAAATATGACTATGACTAAAGAATCTCCATAAGCTAATCCACATTCAGTGCACTCCTTTCAATATTACTGCCTCTAGCAGCCAGAAACAATGATGCAAAATTTGAACACGGATACACACAATTTTATAATCCAGTCTCCACACAGCAGCACTAAAACCTCTTCACTGTGGGTAGTCAGTATGCCTGGAGTGCAGAAACTTGACCTTGTGCTTTAATGCAAGGTGAGCTCATTTGCACAAAATTGAGGGGCTCCTGGGGATAGCCAATGATGCACAAGAACTCAGGCCAGGCATAACCTATCTCGCACCAGCAAATCTTAAATAGATGCTGTTCACCTTTAAAGCTGTTATCCTTCTGAATAGATTGAGAAATGTCGATAGCAAATGCTTACATCTGAACAACTAGAAAATTTAATGAAATAGTTTAATGATTCCGTTGGTAAGTTACAGGAGGCCATTTTATGCTTGATAAAATAGTGCACATCATCACATATATCAGACACAGATTTTTATTTACTTTTGGCAAAATATCAACCATACATTTTTAAGTAGAATATAACATCTCTCACGAATCTTAAAACCTTAAAACCTATTTAATGTTCTACTCAAAAATTATATCAAGGGCCTATTTGTATGGTCTGCACCATTTTGAGAAACTGGTAATGGAAAGGTATATCTGTTTGGCCTATAGCATGCAGATATGGAAGGTAACAAATATCATGGTGAATCTTCTGCAGCAAAACGGCCATGATCTAAAATGAAATTAGTGATTTATTGTTATATTTGGCCATTATTACTTAAATGTCATGACAATGCCATGGTCTGGGATGGTCTGAATGTTAATACTGTCCAAACTCCAACCATATACTGTAGCTTATTGACCTCAGCGATCCAAATTTACACTAAACTCTCACATAGTTTATAAATCATTTGTTTATTAAACATTGGGTACTAAAGCAATGAAAGTGTGCAGATTTGCTTGAGGTAATATGTGGAATACTTGCTTTTTAGAATAAAAGCAATCAGACAGTTTGACTTTTGCAGTATTGATATTTTTGGATTTTCTATTCATGACCAATGGCACTGAAAGTTCATCATGCAGTTGTAATGTCAAAAATAGTTAGCAAGTCATTCACTGAAGCATTATGAAATCATAATTATTGTTTGCGGTATCACACCATTCTTTATTGTCTGTGTATTGGTAGTAGTCTTGTGACATGCTCTACTCTGTTAATGGTAACACAGTGCAGTGCCAAAGAATGCCACAGCATCAACAATGGGACTATCCAAGAACCACAAATACACTTCACGCTGACAAATCGTAATGATGTCTAGTCTCGGGACCCATAAGTAGAAAACCAAAATTGATACAAATTGTACTTTCCAAGCTGTGATGTAAGTTGTATCTGCTTTAATATTTATTATATTCCTTTTGGATTTGTATATTGTACAGTTTTTGTGTCAAACATACATCTGCATGAATACTTACAACAAGTTGATTTATTTTTGTCCTATTATTTTCATTATATGAATAAAACAACTCTAGTCTCATGTTTTATTTTCTCAAGAATCAATTAAATTATTTCCTGGTTGAATTTTGATTTCAATAAGCAGTTAGCCTTTATTGAATTTAACCTTCCTTGTCAAAATATGATGCCTATTATCTAATGAATTGATTCATGAACAAATCCTTCTCTACAGTTTTAAAATGTTTTCTTTTAAAATAGCAATTAGACTTTATAAACTGTGCTGCTACTGTTTTAACATGACGCGAAATGTGTTGTTAAATATAATATAGGGTAGGGAATTGTATAATTGGTGAATAAAATGGGGAATTTGTTCCTCCTTAATAAAAATGAGAATTGCTGAAATCAGCATAAAAGTCAAATTGCTGTCCGAGCATACTAATTTAATGTTGCATTTACAATGTGACATGGTACTAATAGTGTGGAATGCACTGAGTGAATATTTTAGCTTAGAAATGTGGTGGTCCGATGACATTTTCTGGGTTGAAAGTAGGTAGTTTCCAATACGATGGGCAAGAAACAAACACTCATTATCATCATAAAATGGATTCCTCTATATATAGGTCTGAAAGCATCTGAAAGGGTTAATATTGAGATTTGGAGATGCCGGAGTTGGACTGGGGTGTACAAAGTTAAAAATAATTAGGTGACAACCACCTAATGAAGGAGTAGTGCTCTGAAAGCTAGTGCTTCCAAATAAACCTATGAATATTGAGGAATGCCATAAACATCACTCATTATGATAAATGGTGTGAAGGTACTGGTGTTTGACTGGCGTGGATAAAGTTAAAAATCACACAACACCAGGTTATAGTCCAACAGGTTTACAGGTTTACTTGGAAGAAGGGCTTCCTGAAGAAGGGCTTATGCCCGAAACGTTGATTCTCCTGTTCCTTTGATGTTGCCTGACCTGCTGCACTTTTCCAGCAACACATTTTTAAGGTTTATTTGGAAGTATGTTATGATGAAGTCATCATGTAGACTTGTAGAAAGACAATGTAGGATCTTGAAGAAATGAGAACTAACATCTAGTCCTCCTCAAAGTCTCTGTAACAATGTCTATGAAATCAATATTACATACAAATAGTTGTGAATATGCAATAAATTATGTCTTGTTAACTACAAAAGACTCTTCTGGTTAAATCAGAAGATAGGTTTCCTGTACCATACCAAAGAAAGAAGGTGTTGTGTTTTTCTGAACTTTTCTGAGGATGGTGGTAGCAGTATGAGATTTTCAAATTCAGTTTTAAGTTGCCTGTGCATATAGCACAGTCAGCAGCAGCGAACATCGGCACACATTGGCAGGAGTAGGCTATTCAGCCTCTCAAGCCTAAACCACAATTCGAGATCATCCACCCTAAAGCAATATGCCTGCATGATTTCCTTTGATGTCATTAGTAACTAGAAATCTACCAATCTCTGTTTTGAACTAACTTAATGACTGAGTTTCCAGACCTCTCTGGACTAGAGAATTCTAAAGATTCAACACCTTTCTGAGTGAAGAGTTTCCTGCCCACCTCAATCTTAAATGACTTAACTTCTATTCTGAGACTGTGTTCCCTGGTTCTAGACCTCACAATTAGGGGAAACATCCTTTCTGTTGCTACTCTGTCTTTTAAGAAGTTTTTACGTTTCTATAAGATTGCCTCTCAATCGGTCCTCATTCCATGAATCACACAGCTGCCATATCCCCTCTATTCCCACTGTATTCAGAGGAAAGAACACCAGGAATACACTCAATACTCCAGGTGCAGTCTCACCAGCTTTCTACTAAATTGAAACAAGATTTCTTTGCTTATGTACTCAAATCGTCTTGCAAAATGGGCTAATGTACAGTTTGCATTCTGAATCGCTTGCTGCCTCATATGCTAGCTGTCAGTGAAGAAAGAATGAGAACACCTAGATCCCTTTGGACATCACTACTTACCCCTATCTCAAATTTTAAGAAATAGTATTCACCTCTTTGCCCCTACCAAAAGTGAATAGCCTTACACTTATCAATATTATTGTCTCTAGGAATCCAACATAAAGAAACTCTTGCAGCAATTCTCATAAAAGGAGCATACTCCATTGAGTGTTAAAAGCATTTCAGACCTAATATGAGATGCACGACAGCAACTTCATATTGAAAGAAAATTTGTAACTCCAAAATCAAAACACAATAATGATATTTTATTCAGGTTGCAAATGTTGGGATTCATACAGTGAAGCTGCCCCAGAGCTTGACATTTGAATTGGATATTTCTCAGCAAACAATTTGTGAGATCCATAATATTTCTAAATTTAATACTAAATCAGAAGAGGAACAAGTAAATACACTGCTATACACAATTGGGAATGTAGCTGATGTTATACCTAACTAAAAGTCAAAGGAAGCAAATAATACTGTAAATACTAAAATCTTTTAATAAGTACTTCAGCCTTAGAGCTAGTAAAATTCTTAAAAGACTACATCTAATGTAAGAGTTCATAATCCAAAAGAATCCATAGGTCACTTTCATTAATGATCACTACATAGTAGTGTAAAAATGTGACTAAGGTGACTTCAAGTCAGAATTCATACGCGACAAAATTTTTTTAGAATTAATTGAGTTTTTGTAAGATATATTACAAAACAAAGATGAAAAAAGCCAGATTATAAGCAAAGCAAAGTTTGAAAAGCAACATAGAATGATCCAAAAAGGAAAAGATCAACCTTGGCATATAATATTGGCAGATTCTATTGAATCCTTTAGCTTAAAAATAAAACTGACAACACTCACGAGAAACCGATACATTGAGAAGGGCGAGTTCTTTGTTCATACTGTGGAGCAAAGAAACACCACAGACATATACAATTTATTGAAAGTTAATGCTTTATCTGTCACACAATATGCACTTTCAAGATATGTGCAGAACACTTTCAAAAAACCAACAACTTGGATAGCTACCACACAATGAGGTTAGTGAGGTAGAACAGTTTAAAACAGAAAGAAAGCCTAAAGTGTTTTTGGGGAAAGTAGGCGGTCTGGGCCTTACATTTTGGCAAGTTGGTATTTCTATCAATGGTCACCTCTTGAATTTCAGTTTAGACACTGGTATATTATCAGATAATGGTGAAGGAAACACTTTTTAGTTGACATTCACACAACTATATAGTTCAAGAGGAATAGCACTTAAGATTAAACGTAAACTACAAGCATCTGTCCAATGACACCAAATGCTAGTAGATTGCCGATATGGATTTCACAATTAAGAGTTCTCACTCTTGAGTAGGATCATAGAAATCCCTACAATGTGGAAGCAGGCCAGTCAGCCCATCGAGTCCACACCAACACTTGAACATCCCACCCAGACTTATCCCTTATCTTATCACTGTAATTTTCCACAGCTGATCCACCTAGCCTGCACATCTTTGGACTGTGCAAGGAAACCAGATCATCTGGAGGAAACCCACACAGACACAGAGAGAATATGTCAGGGCTATCTTGACTTCTGTTCTTCATTGGACAGGTGGAGTTAAGCTATATAAAATAACAGGACTCCTGGTCAATGAACATCTGGATGAAGAACAACAAGTCAAATGACAGTGGTAGAATATTTCATAGGGCTCCTTAGACTGATGATGAAACTTAAACAAATAAACAAAATTCATTGAAATTAGTTAAAGAGTGTAGTAGACTGAATAGTATCATTATGGGTTGGGTGTGCATGTCCAAATTTTAAGGGGTAGGTTTTTAAAATTAAAATCTGGTACTGCATGCTTGTATTTAGTATCCGACTTAAATTTACTTCTTTTAAGTTTACAGTTTCTTACAGACTTAACTGGGGCTAATTAAACTCTTTGCTGGAGAGAAGGTGGGATCAGTATTGACAAAATTGCCGTAAACTTCCTCAGATCAAGTAATCTTTGTAGTTTCCTACACTTAAACAGGATGGTGGAAGTAAACTTCATGTGAGCACCAATTTGTTCAGAGTAGTTAACTGGCATACCCATACATCATAGCTTACCCACCACAATGGAAATGATAGGTGGGCTTCAGGGAAAACTGCTTGCATGCATCCTTAAATGCAGACCACTGGCAATATGGTAAGTTTTAAAAATACATCCTATAAACAGTGCCCTGACTGTGGGGGACAAAGGGAAGGAACAGCTGGTGCCTATTTTGATTGCATGAAATAAAGTATAGCCCCTTCTATCTTAATCAGATCCCCTGATATACAGCTCATGCTGTTTGGCCTAGGGCATTTAATTCTGTCAAATTCCCATTACGTTTGCTTTGCTCCGATCCAGAAGATGAAATGGTAAGAAGTAGTAGGAGATACATTTTAACAGACGTGAATAAACTGGGTAAGTGTTGCAAAACACACTGGATGAAACCTTTGAGACAGTATATATGTTGATCTGGGCTTTAATTACCGAAGGTTTCTCCATGAAATCCCTAAATGTATGGTTTTTATTTTTAATTAATCTATTCACTTAAGCCAAATGGTACAGATTGAGGCCTACTCATGATGTTCTATGTATTATTGTGCTACTGAAATACAGCATAATTTTAGCTAACTAGAATTATTCACAATTACTTGTTCAGTTGCTCGTGGCTTAATATGACTCACCTCTGCCAAATATAGCAAATTGTTTCAGAAATATGGAGGAGCATGTATTCAACGAGTGGGCTTCCAGAATGGCTAAATAAATTTGGAAAAGTCAGCATGAATTTGTTAAGGGAAAGTTATTTCTAATTGAACTGTTAACCAAAAATGGGCAGAAATACAATATGCCCCAAGGACAGTGAACCCTAGATGACATGAGATGGGTCTGGGGAAAGAAAAATAAAGACAGAATTAAATGGCCCCATGTATTAATGGGACAAATTCACCAGAGAAATGAAGTCATGTCCCGATCAGCCCATAATCATGAAGTAACCCAACTGAAAGAGCAATTAAAAGCAATATGTGAACAGCTGCAGAAAGAAGGATCCAAACAGGAAACAGCTCACCTTAAAAATCAGGAACTTGAGAATGAGAACAAGATAACAGTCCTGTCAGTTTCTTTCCCGATTCCCAAGCCCACACAGAATTTGTATCCGACCACCTGAGACATCCAGGAAGTGATTAGGAAAAGCAAAGTGATTGTCTTTGGGAAACAGAGGTTCTCTAGCTGTGAAAGCGATGAAGACTGTATATCCCCGGTACCATTTTTACAACCCCTTAAAACCAGGAAAGTAAAGATAGAAAAAATGGTCAGGCAGAGATTAGAGGATGGTCCTGAGGTGGATGTTCCAGTACTACGGACTGAAATGCACACTGTGCATGGACCTGTGACCCTTGAGAATATAGACAGGTGGTATAAAGAAATGTCTCACCCAATGAAAGGGCCAATGAATACTTGGGAAAGCCTAAGGTGAATATATACGGTGCATCCCTGGGACGGGGTACAGATTCTGAATGTGATTGTAACCAAAAGAGAAGGACGCTGACTCCATGAGGCAGTCAAACATGCTGTGAGCTGGCTGGACAACAATAAAACATTGGTTTACAGGGGTACAGTCCACGTAAGACTGACTGGATAAAAGTCACAGCTTGCTGTCAAAAACTCACAGAAGAAATCACAGAGTATGAGGAAAGGTTTAGGATGACCTGGAAAGAATATGCAGGAGTCCCAAATGTGTAGGATGACAGGGATTTTGAATGTTGTGATTGTGGCCCACTGAAGTCTGCTTTTGTGGCCGGACTTGAAGCTGAGCTCACTGAAATGTTAAAGCTGACCAAACCGACTGGGACCAGAGGGGGACTAATTCCTGTGAATTGGTGGACCGAGCCCACCGGCTCAACCGAGATATGGATGTCGAATTGCGAGCCCTTCAGGCAGGACAAATGAAACAGAGCCCCAGTAATGCTGGGAAGACCCAAGACAAACACACAGGGAAGTGTCCCTTCTGTGGGAAGGAAGGCCACTGAGCCAGGGGGTCCTGGCAAAGGGGAAAAGGGGGGCGTTACCTAATAAGCATCAAGTGGAGACTCCTGAAGCTGGGAGTAAGACCGATCTAGAACACTTTAAAAAACTAACCACGCTGCAGCAGCAGGAGCTGATAAAAATGACTGAAAAAGCCCGCCCCTGCCCACTAACGCTCCTAGTGGCATTATGCCAGCAGAGGGGAGACAGATTGTACGTGAACATGAGGGCGGACATTGAGTATCTTTTGGATACAGGAACAAAATTGATGTGCCTACCCCAGCGGTATGAAACCAAACTCCTGTAGACATGACAGTGAGCTGATGAAGAGCTTATGCTAGAAACCTCGACTTTCCTGCTTCTTGGATGCTGCCTGACCTGCTGTGCTTTTCCAGCACCCCACTCTTTGACTCTGATCTCCAGCAGCTGTGGTCCTCACTTTCCCCCAGGACAGCAAGGACAGCTTACAGAGCAGGAACTGACAGAACTGAAATCAAACGGACCAAACAGACATTGAATTCAGCCCCCATGAGTTAGTAACCTCGATATGGATAGGACCTTTAGCTCAGCCACTCCTCGGAATGGATATCCTCACCCAGCTGAATTCCTCTTTACACTTCAATGTTGGACAGGTAATGTGGTCCATCAGAACCCTACAAAGGGAAGAATTAAAAGATCACCCCATCCAGGCTAAGCAAAGATGGCTGCGGGTTACTGAAAATGGAACCCATGACTTTTACAAGAACATCTCCACCTTATACCAAGCATTCTCAAAACTTGCTAGGAAAAAGAGACTTTAATAAAAACCCATAGCATTTATAACAGCCCAGTGTGGCCTGTGTGAAAGAAAAGTGGGAAATGGATATTAATTACAGATCACAGGAAAACCGGATGGGCTGTCACGACACACTGCACTGGCATGACATCGGGAAGTCTATCCCCTACAGCATTGGCACAGCCGACAGAATTATGGGCTACTGCAGCACAGTAGATAATCAGTCTACCAACTTTTACACAGGCTCCAACTATGCTGCCGACTCTCATTTATGAGTGACACCCTATTGTCCCATTACACGATATTAACTGAGGTTGTAAGTTTTGCTTCCTCACAGGTACTGGCTGCCTGGGAAGACCGCTGGAGGTAGGTCATGACACCATAGCAGGGGAGTGCATCCTTGTGAAAAAGACCCACAAGGAACCCTTAGGTGCGAAATGGGAAAGATCATACCACATGCTGATGATCATCCAGTCGGCTGTCAAGTTCTGAGGAAAGAAGGCCTGGGTTCATGCTATCTACATCAAACACGCCTCCCACAATACAGTGATACCAGAGACTGACTGACCACCATGATGTTTGTTATTATTATTCTATCTGTGCATGTTTTCTTTTGGTAAATTGTAGTAGCCAAACTGTTAAAGTATGTAAGCTAGGATACGAATTGTGTGATTCTCTTCAAAAGGTCTCAGTAGAGTCAAAAGGGGTTACTGTGAGATATTGTGTTTTAGGTTATCTTTATTAACTCACTCACCAACTCACTATATTAATTAATACTGTTCATTCATTCATAACCCTTTATGAGCCCATTATTTACTACAATACAATTTTGTTCATTCATTCATTCATAAAACCGCGGTTCTGTAGTATATTTTACTATCATAAGATAGACCAAATTTAAAACAGCCCTTTCTAATCAGGACAACCCTTTCAAACCCATTACTGCATTTTTACACCTTAACAGCCCTTGCTACAAGCAGTGTTTACCTCTGAATAAGTGTGGCACACAGAACAAAACCATTCCCATCAAGTCTCCACAAAACACTAACATTTATCAGCCCTTACCAACCATCTCTTGAACCTGAATAGATTACAGAACACCAAACAGTTTCCCCAATTAGAATGTACCTGTAAAATACCTTTTAACTGGGCCATTATCTCTTTAGGAAACTAATTGACAAAACAGCGTTTATGTGAAATTGCGTGAATGAATGAAACTCACACCAGCAAATATTTAACAATTCTCACAACCCATCAGTTTAATATCCTTTATTCTTTTATTAAGTACAAGTACAATTGCAAACCTATTTAGAGCATATAGGCCCAGATTTTTTTACTAACATTTACAGAGGAACCTCAATTATTCGAATGACATAGGTGGGCAGTATTTCGTTCGGATAATTGATTATTCAGTTAATTGATTCAATGCCTCTCCTCTGGGGCTCATAGTTTCCTTTTTCCTCACTCTGCCTGCCTCGCTCCCTCTCGTTGCCTCAGGGTTTGTTTCTGAGCAGACACACACTTGTGTGTAAGGGACCTGCAGCTTTGCTGAAGTCTTCTGCCCCCACCGCCCCACTCAGTTCAATGGGATTGACACAGTGAGCACTTGCTAAGTCTGCTCCCTCTTCAGAACACTAGGCAGCAGCACATTGCAGGCCAGCCCTGCCCCCTCACATCCATTCCCCATAACCCCATCCGTCCCCACCCTGCCCCTGAACCCCGCCCAACCCCGCCCCCTAGCCATCCCTGCCACCCCTTCTGGGCAGCCGGACTGGACACCAACAGCAAGAGTGCTGCTGCGTTTGGGGAGGGGGGGGGAGGTCTGAAAATAACACACAGACACACATACACACACATGCAAACACACACAAGCAAACACACACACGCACGCACACACACAAACACACATGCAGGCAAACGTGCACACACACACATACACACACACATGCAGGCACACGCACACGTGCACACATGCACAGTCACATGCATGCACACACACACACATGCAGCCACACACACGCACATATGCGCACACACACACAGAGCCACATGTACACACCCACGTGCAAACGCACACAGCCACATGTACACACACACAGCCACATGTACACACACACACACAACTTTTTAATGCAACTTTTTGACAAGTTCCATCTTTGCTCTGTACAGAGCAATGTTGGAGAGATTATCTAGGAGAGGGGGGTTTAGGGTTCACTCCTGTGTAGAACTCCAGGGAAAGTGTGGGATGAGAGAGAGCGCTGGCAGTCAGTCATTGGGAGACGGTTGTCCAGGACTGTTCTCAGCAGCATTTCCGTAAGTCGAGTTCATTCTTAATCACTGTAAACAAAAGATGTGATCAGTGTTGGAAACACTTGTTTGATGTAATGCTTCTATCAGGACCTTGAGATCTTCTTCGAATCATCCGAAATGCGGATAATTAATGTTCGGATAATCGAGGTTCCTCTGTACTAACTTACATGTCAAAAGGACTAACACTAACATCTTTTAATTATGTGAGTAGATTGGACAAACACTCTTAATCCTATCAGGATTAGCAGACAGCACTTAGGACATGCTTTAACGTATCTCCTGTCTAACAGAATAGAAGCCCCTCAAACGTTTGCGTACTATAGATAAAACAATGTAACACCATAGTGATGGAATTTTAATATACGTAAGAACTGTGTATAAATAGGCTATTGTAAGAACTATATTTTGGGATTCTACTGCCTCCTCGAACCTGTGCTGTGATTGCTGAATAAAAGAGGCTATTTTTGCCACTCACTGCTTCCGGTTGTTATTTGAACATGATCCCACAATGCTAACAAAGGGTTGATGAGGGAAATGTTGTTATTATGGTGTACTAAATGTCTAAAAGCTGTTCAATTTGGTGCAAACAATAGACATCTAAGGACCGTTAGAAGACATGAGGCAGAGGTAACTTTGGCAATGTTAATTAAATAATAAAACTGCTGAGAGATAGAAACAGAGAATAATTGCTCATGGACATTTTTCAGGTGGATGGAGGTTTGTTGCAGAGTTGAGACTCTGGCTTTTCCTGATATATATCAATGATCTAAATCTTGTTGTGCAGGGGACAAATTCAATGCATGCAGATGACATAAAACTTGGAAGAATTATAAACAGTGAAAAGGACAATGTTGAACTACAAAAAGATTTTGACAAGTTGGTGGAAAGGATAGATAGGTAGTAGATGAAGGCGATGCATCTTGGTCTAAAGGATAATATTCTAAAGAACATGCTGGAGCAGTAAATGTGCAGAAGTCATTGAAGATGGCTGGACAGGTAGAGAGATCAGTTGATAAAGCAACCTAAATCAGTTTGATCTTAGGCTTGAATGATTGGGACAAAGAGTACAAGAGTAGGGAAACTATACTGAATTTACACAGAACACTGGTTAGACCTCAGCTGGAGTATTGTGCACAACTCTGGGCATTGTATGAGCAGAGGAATGTGAATGCATTGGAGAGAGTGCAGAAGAGATTTATGAGAGTAGTTTACAGTTGGGAATCTTCAGTTATGAAGATACATTAGAGAAGTTGGAACTTGGCAAGGAGCAGGCTAAGTGAAGATCTGATAGAAGTTTCCTAAATCTTGAAGAATATAAGTAGATGAGAGAAAAACATGTTCCAAGAATCAGAAGCCACAGTTTTAATGTGTTTTGAAAAAAGAAAGATGTGTGAAGTGAGAAATAAAACCATTTTACACAGCATGTGGTTCTAGTTTGGAATGCACAGTCTGGAAATATGGTGGAGGCAGGTTCAACTAAGACATTCAAGATGGCATTGACTTATTTAAATATAATAAACATGCAGGACTAAGTGAGGGCTGCAGATGCTGGAGATCAGAGTCAAAAAGTGGGGCATGGAAAAACACAACATATGCTGCCCAACCTGCTGTGCTTTCCGAGTGCCACATTTTTCGATGCAGGACTATGGGAAAAGGGAGGCAATTTGCCCTAACCAGAATGCTCAAGGAGTTGGTGTAGACATGATTGGCAAATGATCTCATTCTATACCACAACAATTCTATGTCACTACTATTCTATGAAATGATAATTAATAAATTATTGAGGGTGAACAGAATGTCCAATGTCTGGACAGCAAAATGAAGAATGCAAAGAACACAAACTATTTTTTATTCATTGATGTAAAACAGTTGGCACTGTGTTAACTTTAGAACCATAGAACCATAGAACACGTATACTTTAGATTATCAAAAAATTTGAGAAAACATCAATCTCTGTGAGCTGGCCAGTTTTAAAGTTTTCAATGTTCACACCTGTGAATCCTAACAATGTAATAAAACTACTTGATTGTTGTAACATTGACCTCACATTAAAATGAGCATTTTCCTTTTAGACATGAATTTAAGGCAGCACTTTGATCCCAATTGGTTTCTTCGGCTGCAATATGGGCATACTCAAGGTTGGTTTAATTTAGCAATGTCAAAACTTGTTGCATGATCATATGTATGGCAGGTAATTGCCTCCCATTAAACCCGTACCAATGTTTCCCAGGGAGGAGGTAGTTGGCAGTCATAGAGTCATAGAGATGTACAGCATGGAAACAGACCCTTCGGTCCAACCCATCCATGCCAACCAGTTACCCAACCCAATCTAGTCCCACCTGCCAGCAACCGGCCCATATCCCTCCAAACCCTTCCTATCCATATACCCATCCAATTGCCTCTTAAATGTTGCAATTGTACCAGCCTCCACCACTTCCTCTAGCAGCTCATTCCATACATTTACCACCCTCTGCGTGAAAATGTTGCCCTTAGATCTCTTTTATATCTTTCCCCTCTCACCGTAAACCTATGCCTTCTAGTTCAGGACTCCCGCACCCCAGGGATAAGACTTTGCCTATTTATCCTATCCATGCCCCTCATAATTTTGTAAATCTCTATAAGGTCATCCTTCAGCCTCTGCGGCTCCAGGGAAAACAGCCCCAGCCTGTCCAACCTCTCCCTGTAGCTCAGATCCTCCAACCCTGGCAACATCCTTGTAAATCTTTTCTGAACCCTTTCAAGTTTCACAACATTTTTCCAATAGGAAGGAGACCAGAACTGCATGCAATATTCTAACAGTGGCCTAACCAATGTCCTGTACAGCCACAACATGACCTCCCAACTCCTGTACTCAATACTCTGACCAATAAAGGAAAGCATACCAAACGCCTTCTTCACTATCCTAGCTACCTGCGACTCCACTTTCAAGGAGCTATGAACCTGCACTCCAAGGTCTCTTTGTTCAGTAACACCCCCTAGGTCCTTAGCATTAAGTGTATAAATCCTGCTAACATTTGCTTTCCCAAAATGCAGCACCTCGCATTTATCTGAATTAAACTCCATCTGCCACTTCTCAGCCCATTGGCCCATCTGGTCCAGATCCTGTTGTAATCTGAGGTAACCCTCTTCGCTGTCCACTACACCTCAAATTTTGGTGTCACCTGCAAACTTACTAACTGTACCTCTTATGCTCGCATCCAAATCATTTATGTAAATGACAAAAAGTAGAGGACCCAGCACGATCCTTGTGGCACTCCACTGGTCACAGGCCTCCAGTCTGAAAAACAACCCTCCACCACCATCCTCTATCTTCTACCTTTGGCCAGTTCTCCTTGTATTCCATGAGATCGAACCTTGCTCATCAGTCTCCCATGGGGAACCTTGTCGAACGCATTACCGAAGTCCATATAGATCACATCTACTGCTCTGCCCTCATCAATCCTCTTTGTTACTTCTTCAAAAAACTCAATCAAGTTTGTGAGACATGATTTCCCATGCACAAAGCCATGTTGAGTCTCCCTAATCAGTCCATGCCTTTCCAAATACATGTACATCCTGTCCCTCAGGATTCCCTCCAACAACTTGCCCACCACCGAGGTCAGGCTCACTGGTCTATAGTTCTCTGACTTGTCTTTTCCACCCTTCTTAAACAGTGGCACCACGTTTGCCAACCTCCAGTCTTTTGGCACTTCACCTGTGACTATTGATGATACAAATATCTCAGCAAGAGGCCCAACAATCAGTCCTTGAGAGTGATGCATTTGTATCACTAAGATAGGTACTAGTAGGAGCAATCTGGAGGAAGGGGGTCCACATATACATAGAAACATAGGAAGTAGGAATGAAACTGATCATTCAGCCTTTTGAGCCTGCTCTGCCATTCAATATGATCATGACTGTCCAACAAACTCATTACCCTTTTTCCCACTTTCTCCCCATGTCTTGTGATCTTTCATAGCCTGAAGAACTATATCTAATTCCTTCTTGAAAACATTCAATGATTGGGCCTCAACTATTTTCTGTATGGAAGAATTCCAAGTCTAACCAACCTCTGGGTGAAGAAATTTCTTCTTAACTCAGTCCTAAATGATCTACCACACATCTTTAATCCTGGTTCTGCATTACCTGGTCATCAGGAACATTCTTATTGAGTTAACCCTGTCACACCCTCTTATTTTATTGGTCTCCATGAGACTGCTCCCTCATTTTTCTAAACTCTAGTGAATGTAATCTTAACTTATCCAGTCCCTCTTCACATCAGTCCTGCCATCCCAGGAATCAGTCTGATGAGTCTTTACTGCACTCTCTCCAGAGCTGGAACACCCTTTCTCAGATAAGGAGACCATAACTGCATTCAGTAACTCCAGGTGTGATCTCACCAAGGCCCTGTACAACTGCAGCAAGAAATTGCTACTCCCTGCTCCTGTAATCGAAACTACCTTCTCTCTCTCACTTTCAATGAAGGCCAACATACCATTTGCCTTGTTCATTGCCGGTTGAACCTGCATGTTTACTTTAAACAACTGGTGTGCACAGGTCTTGCTGAACCTTTCTCTTTCCCAGTCTATCATCCTTCATGTACAGAATGGTTAGTTTTTGTATGGAAGCTGATTGCAAAATAGTCAGCCACTAGACTTCAGAATTTCGCTTGCAATATAGCTTCTGTCACAATCTAGTAAGCGCTCGAATGGCACAAAATTTGTGAAGGTACCAGTATGCTATTGAAATGATCAGGCCTTGGACACTTCAGACAATTGGAGAGATTTGGTTAACAGAGGCTGCTTTGCTGCTGTTACAAAGGCACTTTGCAACCATGGATTTTTTGTACCTTGATGTTAATTTACCCTGCCTCCTCCTGTTCTGCTTCTTTGTTAATTTCCATCCCTCTTTTCAATTTCATTAAACCAAACTTTTCAAATAGTTCGAACTAAATTCAATTAAGATGTTAGCTACCGCCTAGTGACTACTGCCTTTGAAGCAGGTGGGTGTGGCTTCAATCCCTGTTTTAGACTCATAATCTACTGTGGTTCTTCTGTGGAGTACTGAGGGAGAGCTATGCTGTTGGAATCAGGAGTTACTAACCTTCAGATAAAACATTAAATCAGACCCCAGTTGCACTCTTGGGCAGATGTGGATTTGATTAAGGCAAGGTGAGTCTCTGTGTGAAGCTTGTACATTCTCCCCGTGTCTGCCTATTCTGTTCTATTCTAGTTTCCTGCTACAGTCCAAACTTGTGCAGATTAGGTGAATTGGCCATGCTAAATTGCTATTGTGTCTTGGGATGTGCTGGCTAGGTGGGTTAGCCATGATAAATATACGGTTATGGGGATAGACTGAGGGACTGGGTGGGAGGCTCTTCAGAGGGTCAGTGCAGACAAAATGGGCTTCTTGGCCTCCTTCTGCACAGTAATGATTCTACGATTTTATTCTAAAAATATCCCATTGAGTTATTTAAAGAGGAATAGAGACATTTCCAGGGTTCCTGGTCAGAATGTAGTGGGTGGACGATTTAAAGAGCATATCAAGTGCAAGATTTTATTTCCACAGGGATAGAATTAAAAAGTAGGAAAATTGTGCTAAAACTGTATCAAGCTTTCATCAGAGCATACTTGGAATACAGCATACTGTTCTGGTTGTCATGTTATAAAAAAAGAGTATAGAAATACTGGAGGGAGATTTCAGAGAAGATTTACAAAGACAATGCCAGAAGTACTGAAAAGGAAAAAATTCACAGGGAGGGTGTCTTAACCTAAGAAAATAAACCTTTTGAAGTTTTTAAAAAAATATGAAATGTTTTAGTAGTGGACATGGAGAGAATGTTTCTTCCTGTTATCAAAACTGGAGACCATCAAAATAGGAAACTCAGTTGGGGGTTGAGGGGAAAATCGTGTGTCCACAGTGTAAAGAATATAGAATCTGCTACCACAGTTGAAGTGAGTAGTACAGGTGTTTTAAATGGAAGCTAGACAAGCATATGAGACAGAAAGGAAAAGAGGGTTACAATGGTACAGCTTTGATGAGAAAAAGTAACAGGAATCTTGTGTGAAGGATAAGCACTAACATAGATTATTTGGGCGGAATAGCCCATTCCTATGCAGTATATTGTGTATGAGAGCAGGGCAGTTTTCCTGGTAAAAACAAGGACTGCAGATGCTGGAAACCAGAGTCTAGATTAGAGTGATAATGGAAAAGCACAGCAGGTCAGGCAGCATCCGAGGAGCAGGAAAATCGACGTTGGCCTTGCCAAAGTGTATCTTACATCTAACATATGAAAACCAGATGACTTACTCATTTATTTTCATTGTTACTTCGAGGAAATTGTTCTGGGTGAATTGGATGTGGCATTGTCTGCATTACATCAAAGAATAATCTCTGAGAAAAGGATTGTAAAGCTCTTTAGGATACGTTGAGCATGTTAAAAAATCCTAACTTAATGCAAGTCTTGCTTTTCTCTTTCTCTCTTTTTTGTGCGTTCCACCATCCACTAGGAAGGACGAGATCAAATCAGAAATATCTTTGATCAAAAATGACTTTAAGGTTTGAGCCGACTGAGGACTCAGGAATGTGAATTCTGGCATGTTTTCATTATTGATATGATCTGAACAATTCCTGACATCTTTTAGCTGAGCACTACAATTCACTGAGCTCATGGTTTAGTAGCATAATAATTGGATCCCTGAATTCTGCTATCCCTGGGCCATAGTCAGGCGAGGCCCACCACTGCTCTGGCATCTGTCCCAAAGGGATTTATCAGTGGGAGGAGCGTTACATTGTTTGACTTCAGGCCTGGTCTGGAGTGGAATCTTTTGCTCCAGGATATGATAAGCTTAGAAGTGGAAAGGATCCTTAATTCAGTAAGCTGGTGGTTATTGGGTTATGTCTCAGTTTACTCTGTCATAATATTTGACGTGGAAGTATAATGATTTCAGACTCTATCTTACCACAGATCACTTGAAACTTGTTAGTATATAATAGCTAGCTAAATTAAACATCTGAATGCTTCAATACCATGATATTCATGACTCAGTGTGGGTTAATATAAGCATTGATTAGTCAAATAAAATACCCGTTTTACCTGAGGCAAAACTTATATAATGGTGAGCCATGGTCGCCATGAATAAAAACAAAAAGTTCCAATGTCTTGGCAGCCGATGTTTGGAAAACTATAATTGAAGACAAACTGAACAATAGCATGGTCATCAAAGAATTGGAACAATTAACAGCGTCAGTATTGAATAGTATGGTCAGATCTACAGATGCTCAGGTATGGAATTGGCCAGCAAGAAGACAGAGCTTTGTTTTATTGGAATCAAATACATCAAGGTAACATTTAAGATTAATAAAAATGCTGTGGTTCACTTTTAAGCTGAGACACTATGCAGTGCATTACGAGATGCTATAAGCTTCGTAAGCTTTGTCTCTGGAAGTGTTTGTAAAAGTGTCAATCTCTCACAACAGTTGCTGTCTGGTTCATCAAGAAATAGTATTGTAAACTTCCACTGACACTAAGTGATATTGGGCATTTGTGCAGGAAGTCTGATTTCCAAGGTTAAGCTGGATCCCAGAACAATACACAGCTGACCAACAAGATGGTACAATACCACAAACTGGCAGCAAGGAAAGCTCTAAGAAGGTACACAAATGCAAATACATCAATGAGGTTCAGATAAATCAAATGAAAGGCAAATTTCCAAAGATGACTAAGCTTTCCATATTGTTAACATCAAACACCATCTTGACAGTGTGTGCCTTTACAACCATTAATACCAGATGTCCTAAACAAGCAGGAGAAACATCTTGAAAAGTAAAATTGGCATGGGAGCCAGTGTCAACCTCTTATCACTACACATCCTGATAAATATGTATCTGCAGGTGGTGTTGCAAGCTATGGTCTATGAGAGACTGTCTCACAGCATTTAATGGATCAGCAATTTCATGCATTGTCAAACATACTGCAATGTCAATACACAAACTCAACTTGTCTTGCCAAAAACTGTATGTGTTAATATCAAATATCCAGCAGGGGCAGGGCTGCCAGTATGGTCAGATCACAGTATGGTCACAATTCATGACATTCAAACCTTACCCACATTTGCAGAACAGACCAAACTCAAATACTTGTACCCCGATCACTTTGATGGGAGTGGCAATTTCAATGATGATGAAGTATTGCATTTGAAGGATGATGCAACCCTATTTATTAATCCTCTAAGGAGATGCACGGTGCATAAACAGGTGAAACGTTAAGTGGCACTAAATGAACATAGAACATAGAATATAGAACATAGAATGTTACAGCACAGTACAGGCCCTTTGGCCGACCTATGAAATTAACCTGATGCCCATCAGGGTGGCACGGTGGCACAGTGGGGGCAGCACGGTGGCACAGTGGTTAGCACTGCTGCCTCACAGCGCCAGAGACCCGGGTTCAATTCCCCCCTCAGGCGACTGACTGTGTGGAGTTTGCACATTCTCCCCGTGTCTGCGTGGGTTTCCTTCGGGTGCTCCGGTTTCCTCCCACAATCCAAAGATGTGCAGGTCAGGTGAATTGGCCATGCTAAATTGCCCGTAGTGTTAGGTAAGGGGTAAATGTAGGGGTATGGGTGGGTTGCGCTTCGGCGGGTCGGTGTGGACTTGTTGGGCCGAAGGGCCTGTTTCCACACTGTAAGTAATCTAATCTAATCTAATCTACACCATTCCATTATTATCCATATGTACGTCCAATATCCATTTAAATGCCCTTAATGTTGGCGAGTCTACTACTGTTGCAGGCAGGCCACTCTACGCCCCTACTACTCTCTGAGTGAAGAAACTACCCCTGGTATCGGTCCTCAATCTAACACCCCTCAATTTAAAACTATGTCCCCTCATGTTAGCCTTCACTATCTGAGGAAAAAGGCTCTCACTATCTAACCCTCTGATTATCTTGTAGCTCTGGATTAAGTGACCTCTCAACCTTCTTCTTTCCAACAAAAACAGCCTCAGTTCCTTTAGCCTTTCCTTGTAAGACCTTCCTTCCATACCAGGCAACATCTTAGTAAATCTCCTCTGAACCCGTTCCAAAGCTTCCACATCCTTCCTATAATACGGTGACCAGAACTGTACACAATACTCCACGTGTGGCCTTACCAGTGTCTCGTATAGCTGAAGCGTGACCTTATGGCTCCGAAACTTAATTGCCCTACCAATAAATGCCAACACACCATATGTCTTCTTAACATCCCTAAAAACCTAGGCAACTTTCAGGGATTAATGCACCTGGACACCGGGATCTCTCTTTTCATCTATACTGCCAAGAATTTTACCAATAGCCCAGTACTTTGTATTTCTGTTACTTCTTCCGAAGTGAACTACCTCACACTTTTCCACATTAAACTCCATTTGCCACTTCTCAGCCAAGCTCTGCATCTTACCTATGTCCCTCTGTAACTCACAACATTCTTTGGCACTATCCACAACTCTACCGACCTTAGTGTCATCCGTAAACTTACTCACCCATCTTTCTACACCCACATCCAGATCATTTATAAAAATGACCAACAGCAGTGGCCCCAAAACAGATCCTTGCGGTACACCACTGGTAACTGAGCTCCAGGATGAACATTTCCCAACAATCATCACCCTCTGTCTTCTTTCAGCTAGCCAATTTCTGATCCAAACTGTTAAATCACATTCAATCCAGAAACTCCGTATTTTGTGCAATAACCTACCATGTGGAACCTTATCAAATGCCTTACTAAAGTCCATATACACCACATCTACCACTTTACCTTCATCCACCTGTTTTGTCACCTTCTTGAAGAACTCAAGGTTTGTTCGGCATGACCTACTCTTCAAAAAAGTGTATTGTCTATCCTGAATCAAATTATTCCTTTCCAGATGATTATAAATCCTATCTCTTATAACCTTTTCCAACACCTTACCCAAAAAAGTAAGGCTCACTGGCCTATAATTAACAGGGTTGTCTCGACTAACCCCACCCCCCCCACCACCACTTTCTTAAACAAGGGAACAACATTTTGCTATCCTCCAGTCTTCTGGCATTACTCCTGTTGACAATAATGACATAAAGACATAAATGAGATGGAGGGAAATGATATCATTCAGAAGGTTGACCACCACACACGGATGCTTTCGTTCAAGGGGAGGCTATAAAGTCCAGTTCAGTATTTTGATATAACATAGAAAAGTGATCGATTCTTTTGAAAATTATCTGGTGTCAATGAAACAAGAAACACAGAAACATTGGAAATAGCTGCAGGAGTAGGTCAATTGGCACTTTGGGCCTACACCACCATTCAATATGATTATTGAAGAAAACTCTCGAGACTCGGACCTTGCGAATTGATTAGTTTATTACATGATATATCATGGGGAATTCACCGTCCTAACTGTGGCTTGGTGTTATCCCGAAGTACATCAGGATACTACAGGATTATATAGAGAAAACAGATAGGAGCTGATCGTTAATTACGCAGTTTGGCATGCTTACAAGTTGGTATTAAATTAGAGGAGAAAGTGAGGTCTGCAGATGCTGGAGATCAGAGCTGAAAATGTGTTGCTGGAAAAGCGCAGCAGGTCAGGCAGCATCCAGGGAACAGGAGAATCGACGTTTCGGGCATAAGCCCTTCTTCGTATTAAATTAGAGGTTAATCATTAAGATCAAAACTAAAGCACTATGATGCATTCCACAAGTGGACAGATCAAATGGTATCACCACCTGCTCTAGTTACACAGATTGCTAATCCTAAGCAGAGATATCCCTAATGGTCTGAATGACCGTGAAGAGGCAATAACTAGAGAAGGAAGGGGGCTAATTGGAAAGTCTATGTCAGCTTGACTGGTTCTGCAGCCTGCACTGATCATTCAGCAAAGGGAGAAGACACTATCTTGAGAAGGAAGATAAGGACAACCTTTCACATTACCTCACAGTAAGGAATGCATAGCCAGCAAAGTTCTGGCTGGGGACACAAAATGGAACTCTCAGTCGAGTCAGGAAAATGGCTTCCAGGCAAATAATGTTAACTTTTCCCCAACAATGATCAATACTGATTTCAGTATTCCACTCTCCATATTCTTTGATCCCTTTAACTACAAGGGCCAAGTCCAGCTCCCTCTTGAATCTATCTATCTAACTGCCCCCAATAGCTTCCTGTGATAGAGAATTCCACATGTTCACTACTCTCTGAACAAACATTCTTCCTCATCTCATACCTGAATGGCTTACCCCTTATTCTTAGACTTTGACCCCTACTTCTGGACTTCCCTAACATCGTGAACATTCTTCCTGCAACTAGCCTGTCCATTCCCATCAGAATTTTAGTATGTTTCTATGACGACCCCCTCATTCTTCTAAATTCCTGGGAGTACAAGCTCAGTCAATCCAGTCTTTCTTCATATGTCAGTCCTGCCATCCTGGGAATCAGTCTGGTGAATCTTCGCTGGACTCCCTCAATAGCAAGAATGGCCTTCCTCAGACGAGAAGGCCAAGACTACACACAATACTCAAGGTGTGGCCTCATCAAGGCCCTGTATAACTTCAGTAAGACATCCCTACTCCTTTACACAAATCTTCTCGCTATGAAAGAGAGCATGCCATTAGCATTCCTCACTGCCTGCTGCAACTGCGTGCTAATCTTCAATAACTATTCCATCATGTTTTCACTGTTTTGTTGCACCTTATTTTTTCTTAAATTGCCACCATGCAGATAATAATCTGCCTTCCTGTTTTTGCCACCAAAGTGGATAACCTCACATTTATCCACATTATATTGCATTTGACAAGTATTTGCCCACTCACCCAGTCTGTCCAAGTCACTTTGCAGTCTCTTAGCATCCTCCTCACAGCACACACTGCCACCCAGTTTAGTATCATCTGCACATGGAGATAGAGATATTACATTCAACCCTTCATCCAAATCATTAATACATATTGTGAACAGTGGTACACACTCATCATTGCCTGCCACTCTGAAAAGGACCAGTGTATTCCAACTCTCAGCTTCCTGCCTGCCAACCAGTTCTCTTTCTATGTCAATATGTTACCTCTGATACCATGAACTTTAATTTTCCTTATTAATTTCGTTGTGTGGGACCTTGTCCAAAGTCTTTTGTAAGTCCAGATACACGACATCCACTGATTAACACTTGTCCACTCTACTGGTCACATGCTCAAATAATTCCAGAAGATTTGCCAAGCATTATTTCACTTTAGTGAATCCATGTTGACTTGGACCCATCATGTCACCACTTTCCAAATGTTCAGTTATTACATCCTTAATAATTAACTCCAGCATTTTCCCCACCACCAAGCTAACCAACCTGTAATTCCCTATTTTCCTCTCCCTACTGTTTTAAAATGTGGGGTCACATTGGCTACCCTCCAGTCCATTGGAACTCCTCCAGAGTCTATAGAATGCTGGAAAATGATCATTAATGTGTCCACTACTTCTAGGGCCACAAGAGCTCATTCTACATTGACATTTATAATTTGCACTTTGTAACAACGGTAAATCAAAATAAATAGCTTGATTGTCATTTAAATATGGTGATGAGGAGTTTTAATCCTTTTCATAATGGTGATTTCATTCATATATCTTCATTAATGGTGATTCACCTTCTTCATGTGATCAAATTGAACAAGTCATGCTACTCAGTTCACTGTCTGATGGTGCTCAATGCTTATTAAAAATATTCTTGAAGAGAACCAGCAAAAATCAATTAAAAATGTAATATCAATTCTCTGTAACTGTTTAAATTTAGATGTTGATTTGGGTGGATGCCATTGCCACAGGGAAGTTTGTAACATTTATTTGTCGCCATGGAATAACATAGGGCATAATGAAATTAGTGTTAATTTGTAAAAGGAACTGTACAGAGATTCTAAGCAAACTTCCATGTAATAGGTTAAATAATTGTTTGAAAATTTTAAAAAAATGTTTTTGTTACTGGAATGTTATCATGGGATATATTCATATACATGGTTCATCAGTACAGGTGAAATTAGAAACTATTAACTTCATGTGCAATATAAGTTGAACCTTTTTTAAAGTGTGGGTCTATAGTACTTAAAAATGAAACAGAAAAATTGCTTCAAGTTTTTCCCGTAAACTCACTATTCAGACTATCGTGATCAATACATATAGTAATAATGATTTATTTGTGTACGTCTTGAAATGTGCTTGATATAAAGTTTTTTAAAGCTATGTTCTTTTGTCCCACAAGAAAACACTTTTGATTAATATGTGATACAGTTGGAGGCTTCTGAGATCTTCTTTTCATTCGTGGATGTGGATATCATTTGGAAGACTAACATTTATTGCACATCCCTGATTGTTCTTGAGAAAATGACGAATGTGACTGACCAGCCATTTTAAAAGGCAGTTAGAATCAACCACTTTGCATTGGGTCTGGAATCACATAAAGACCAAACTAGGCAAAGCTGGCAAATTAATGTTCTGTAGTAAAGCAGTAAACTAGATGGGTTTTGACCACAATTTTGTACTTTTATTGTCATTAGTATTCATATTTATTTTTAATTCCGGATTTTATGTGTCTTGGTTTATTTCATTTTGTTTATATTCATTAAGTTCCATAATAGGTTTAAACTTGTTTTCCCTAGATTATTAGTTGCAGCCTTCCAGGTTACTCTGCTAGTGTCTTATCTGTGGCACCACGCTATTACAATGCACTTGCACTTTTGTTTTACTCATTTGTGGAATGTGGGTGTGGCTGGCTGGCCAGCAATTTTTGCCCATCTCTTGTTGCCCTTGAGAAGGTGGTGGTGTGCTGCCTTCTTGAACTGCTGCAGTCCAACCACTGTGGATTGACCCTCAATGCTATTGGGAAGGGAATTCCAGGATTTTGAGCCAGTGACAGCGAAAGGATGACAATATACAGTATTTCCAAGTCAGGAGGGTGAGTAGCTTGGAGAGGAACTTGAAGATGTTAGCGTTTCCATGTAAGCATTTTATTACTGAGCAGGTGCTGCCTGATGGCACTGTTGATGACACCTTACTAATGATTGAGAGTATATTAATGGAGCAGCAATTGTTTGAGTTGGATTCGTCCTGCTTTTTATGCACAGGACACATCTAGGCAATATACTACATTGTCAAATAGATGTCAGTTCTTAACTGTATTGGAAGAGCTTGGCTAAGGGAATGGCAAGTTCTGGAGCACAAGTCTTCAGTACTATTGCCAGAATTTGTCAGGACCCTTGGCCTTTGTAATACGCAGTATCGCCAACTATTTCTTGATATCAAATGGAGTGGATTGAATTGCTTGAAGACTTGAATCTGTCATGGTGTGGACCATTGGAGGAGGCCAAGATGAATCATTCACTTGGCACTCTGGCTCAGATTGCTGCGAATGCTTCAGCCTTATCTTAGCACTGATGTGCGGGCCCTTCCATCACCGAGGATGGGGATATTTGTGGATCCTCCTGCTCTTGTGTATTGTTTAATTGTCCACCACCATTCACAACTGGAGGCAGGACTGCAGAGCTTAGATCTGATCCGTTGGTTGCACTTAGTTCTATCACTTACTGCTTATGCTGTTTGGAATGCAAGTAGTCCTGTTTGGTGGCTTCACCAGGTTTATGCCTCATTTCTAGATATGCCAGCTACTGCTCCTGGCTTGCCCTCCTGCAATCTCCATTAAACAGGGATTAATCCTTTGGCTTGATGGTATTTGTTGAGTGGAGGGCATTCTGGGCCATGAGGTTATAGATTGTTCTGGAGTACAGTTCTGGTACAATTGATGGCCCACAGCACCTCATAGATGGCCAGTTTTGAGTTGGTAGATCTATTTGAAGTTTGACCCATTGAGAATGATAATGTTGCCACAAAACACGATGGAGGTTATTCTCAATGTGAAGGCAGGATTGCTATCACCTCCCCTCTCAGCTGTTTTAATATTACTTAGCCAACAAATAAAAATTGTTAACCTGTTCAAAGCTCTTGAGGTACTCAGCTGTCAGACTGTCCATGAACAACTTTCATTCTCAGAATAAAAGCTTCAGAGGCTTTATCCTATTGAGTACGTTACTTTATTGTTTTTTCAGTTGTGTGTCTCAGCTTTCAAATCAGTCTGCTTTTGATGCAACTGCGACAGGAAATTTATAAATAAACAAGTGACACAACCACTTATCTCCTGTAAATAAGCTGAGTTAGCTGCAATGAATAATATTGCGTGGGCTTGCTACTCTACAGTTATCTTCACTATGTTAGCTACTGAAGCAGAAACAGACTGATAAGAAAATGAAGAAAAGGTACTTAAACATCTTGATTAATCTGCCTCAATGCATTTTGTGTGTGTCCTTTATTTCAAGACAGTTTACATTGAGCACCATTGTTACACAGAATAATATAAAACCTGTGGTAGATTTTTTTTCTCCTAATGGATTTTACTTCAAATGGAAAGATGCATTTTCCAGTTGATCGTGGTAACATTCACAAAGTATGCTTGACAACCTATCACACCCTGGAGTAATGAGCACTCATCTGGAAGGCAGATTGGTATAAGAGCTTGTGTCAGCTTTCATTTCATTTTGTTCACCTTCTCATATGATCATAAAAAATAGGAAATGTAGGCTATTTGGCCCAGCGAGCCTGCTCCACTCTTTAGTAAAACCATGGTAACTCTGAAGTCACTTTAACTCCACTCTTCTTCCCCCATAATCCTTGATACCATTGGCAGTCACTCCTTTAACATTGTTTCAGAATGTCCATAGATTCACAGATCCAATATGCAATCACTGTTGAGGATTTCAAGCACTTCTTGATGACATTATCCAGAAGAACCACTGAATGGGTGAGTTTGATTCAACGCAGGATCCAATGCTATTCAGTTACTTCTTCAACCGTCTTCAGTTTATTGCTTCTCATTCTGTGGGTCTCTGTCTTAAGGATGTCTGTTCCTAATTTCACATAGTTGATTGCAAACTTTTAACAGTCAGTTATGGGATTGACTTGTTCTAATCCACATAATTAAATAATTAGTGGTGACCAGAGCAGTCTATATTCAAAAAGATTTACAAAATTTCAAATTTCTATGTGCTATTCCATTCATAGACTCTCAGTGCTAAAGGTCAGTCATGTTTGGCACATGATATGGAGGTGCTAGTGTTGGATTGGGGTGAAAACGTTAAAAATCACACAGCACCAGGTTATAGTCCAATAGGTTTGATTGAAAGTACAAGCTTTCAGATCTCTGCTTCTTTCATCAGGTAGATGAAGGAACAGCACTCAAAAGCTTGTACTTCCAAATAAATCTGTTGGACTATAACCTGGTGTTGCGTGATTTTTAACTATGTTTGGCACATACAGAAAATAGTTTCTTAACAGTGAACAGCTCGGGTTTAGATTGTTTCAAACAAAATTTTCAAAATGGATTGATTATTCAGGTAGCCAACTCCCAGAATATGTTGGGATCCAAGGAAGAAGATGCAAGAAGAAATACCAGGAAGTTTGTCTGCACAGTAAGTTGTATGTCCATAGTTGCCAATGCTACAGATTCCCTGGAACTGACAGTAAAAGCCTCCATTTCTGTTGCACTATGCTATGTTGAATCAGCTACACTGTGAGGGAACTGTGTCACCTACTGTAAGTTGACTTACTGGCAATTACAAGTTCAGTGGCTGCACTGTTGGTGCCAGCAAGCATCAAAGCAATCCACTGCTGTGGTCCAATTGCTGCATATCTGAATAACAGGTGGGGCATGAGCTGATTTCTAGACCAGTGGTTGGCAAATGGTGCATTATAAACCAAAGGCCTAGCTAAAGAAACTAATTTTGCTACAGTCTATGAGAGCATTGTACAATTCTTTCATTCACTCAGCTGCATGGAAGTTGGGTTTCAATCAGGTTGGTGCACATTCCAAATAACTGAGGCATGTTTGAGTCATATTCTTGTATGCTATGTGTGTTGGAAACTCTAAACTTCAGCATTCCTTATCGTATTGTTGAGCACAATACATACATTTGTTATCACATTGTGAGAACTGTGGTAAGGTTTAAGCTTTGTGTTCTTTATTATCATTCATGGGACCACAGGGTTATTACATTCATCTTAATGGATCTGCATCAACTCTGTGAACGAAAGCAATCCAATCAGTCCCGTTCCCTTGCTATCATCACATGGATTATATCCCAAATGCCACCTCGCCAAATTTTTATCTACTTCCTTTTGGGAAAAAATGGATTGAACTGGTCTCTGCCACCCACTCAGCTGCATCATAATGACACACCGCATAAAAATGCTGTTCCTTCTGTTGCATTTTGGTCATTTGCTAGTCTGTTTAAATTTACTTTAAATCTGCTGGGCAAGGCACACTGCTGCCCAGCTATGTCCTCAGCAACTCACACTTGAGTCATTGAGGTGACTGGCATACATGAATTTAAGGGGAAACTAAGTTAGTGCATGATAGAGAATGGAATAAGACTGTGATGATCTGGTTAATTGCAAAGAGTAGAGAGGACACTCATTGTAGTACAAACATCAGTAGAGACCAGCTGAGCCAAATGACCTACATTGACTGTATTCTTCACTAAATGTGACATACCTTTTACATAATATGCTATTATGACAGCAGAACTGCATTTTCCTTCTTCCTGACAATAGGCAACCTGTTATTCTTAAACATAGTGAAGTCTTCAAATTTTCAAAGGGGTAATGGTGCCTTAAACACTGCATTCACATACTCAACCACAAGTAGTATCATTCACTTACTAGACAGTAGTTAACACGGCTGCCTCACAGCACCAAGGACCTGGGTTCGATTCTAGCCTCAGGCAATGGACTATGTGGAGTTTTCTCATTCTTACCCTGTTTGTTTAATTTTCCTTCAGGTGCTGCGTTTTCTCCCACAATGCAATGTTGTGCAGGTTAGGTGGATTGCCCATGCTAAATATTGTCCATTATGTCCAGGGATGTGCAGATTAAATGGGATACGATGGTAAAAATCCATGCAGGGCTACAGGGATGGGGTGTGGGTGGGATCTCTTTGGAGGATTGGTGCTGACACAATGAAATCATTCTTTACTGTAAGGATTCTATGATTCCAGATGTTAAGATTCAAATGGTGTAAATCACGTTTTCTTTTAACTGAAATGATAGACATGCACTTAGGGAAAAAGAAAAAGGTGTTAAATACAGCAATACATTACAGTACACCTATCAATAATGAAGGATTAAAGAAAGATGGGTTCCTTGGAATCAGAAGTAACTAATGCTGCCTCTAAAGAGAACATTTCACAATATGGCTGAGGATAACAGGAAATATAAATAGATACTTTTAAGACAAGTTTTGAAGTTTGCTGGGTCATAGGAACTGGCATCTCGGAAGGTAGAGCTGAACATTATTACCTTTACTGAAGACAAGATGACTGTTGCTTTGCAGAACTATTTTTAAGACATTGTCTTTGGTAACTCAGATTGAACTAAGGCTTCTGATAAAATGAACACTAGATGAAAATTAAATGTTTTTATTTTCACTCCCTAGCTTGTCGAAAATTTATGAAAACAATCATGGCTGATTTCAGGCTGTACTCAGTAGTTTCAAATGCTGCCCTTAGATGGGTTCCCTTTATTTAGAACAGAATTATGCCATTCTTTCTCTGGCTAAAATCAATCATGTTTGAATCATTCAAATAATGCTTGGAAAATTTAAGCTTGCACTCTCAAAATGGATGGATTAATGGGATGTAGCATTTTACCATTTATGTATTGAATAAGATTCTAGATTGGAAAACCTACATTATATTCATGATTGTGGTAAGTTCACTTAGGTGCAGAATTTAACAGACAACTGGATAGATATGTAGAAGAGCATATGAATATATAACAAAGACTGAGAGATTTATATAGGATGACACTTGGTTGAGGCTTTTTACAGCTTAAAACAAAACATGTTGAATGCAAGCTTAATTTAGAACAGCACAGACCTAGAGGAGATAGGAGCTGTTAGCTACACAAGAGATAGTCATGAAAATGTATGTAAAACTGAAACTCATTAATAATACAGGGACATAATAGTTGCAAATGGGAATGTGTTTGTAACTTTAAGGGATATGATCACTGGCTATGGGCAAACAGGAGTTTGCTTAACCTTACAATGGAAAGGAATTATCCAAGCTGAGACTCCTCAGCCTTCTAAAGAGACAATGATACTGCAACTGTCTTGCACTCTTGTCAAGTGACAAATTGTACACCTGAGTAATAAGCATAACTAAAATGTATTAATATATGAAGAAACCATTGTTGAATAACATCTCTTCATTTTATTGGAACACCAACATCCCTTTATACTGCATTGCTTTGGAGTATCTCTGTTTGAAAAATAGATAATGTTTTGTTTCTTCCTACCAAAGTGCATGACCTGACACTTATCCTACATTAACCTCCATTTGACAATTTTTTGGCCACACTCAACTTATCTATATCCCCTTGAAGATTCTTTATATCCTCATCACAACATGCCCTCCCATCTACTTTTGTAATTTATCATTTCTAACATTAGCAAATTTAGATATATTACATTCTGCCCTCAGCTTTAAGTAATCAAAATAGATAGTAAATATTTGAGGCCCTGAGGTTGGATATTGTGGCATTTCACTAATTATGTCCTTCCAACCTGCAAAGACCCATTAATTCTAATTCTGTCTTCTGTGTGTTAATGAATTATCAATGCATGTTATCCATTACTTCCAGTATTTTGAGCTTCTACCTTGTGCAATAATCTTTGATTTGGAACTTTATTGAGTGCCTTCTGCAAATGCAAACACATTTCACCTACCAGTATAAAGATAAAATGCTGCAGGTACTGGAAATCTGAAACAAGCACAGGCAATGTTGGATAAACTCAGCAGGTCTGGCAACATCTGTGGGGAGAGAAACAGAATAAACATGTTGATAATTTTTTTACCAATATGATTCTTCTTCAGAACTTCATCTACCAATTCCCTCTATCAATGCTGCTTGTTATATCCACAAAAGACTTCAGCAAATTTATCAAACACAATTTCCTCTTCCCACACCTTACTGTCTCTGTTTGATGGTGTCAAACATTTCTAAATGTTCAGGTATTTCTTCCTTAATAATGGATCTAAGATTTTCTCACACGTTAGGCTAACAAACCTACAATTTTCAATTTCAATCTTCCTTCCTTCTTTAATACTGGTAGTTTTCCAGTCTGCTGGAACACTCCTGGAATACAGTGGACCATCGGAATATTTTGATCAATGCTTTCACTATCTCTGCAGCCACTTCCCTTAAAACCATTACTTCAGACCAACAAGTCCTGGCAATTTTTCTGCCACAGTACCATCAATTGGATAATACTTTGTCCCTCATGATAGAAACTTCTACATGATTCTCCCTCCCATTAGCACCTTACGTACATGATACCTTTGAAATCTTTATCCTGTTCTTCACTGTCCACTATTATCAATTCCCCAGTCATATATTTCAAGGCTTCCACATTGACTTTAGCTGCTCTCTTTCTTATATTTATCACTAGATGCTCTTACTGTTTGCTTTTATATTTCTTGTCAATTTACTCTTGTTGTCAAATTTCACCCCTTTACTAGCTTTTTAGTCATCTGCTGCTGGTTCCCAAAAGATATTCCCACTCCTTTGACAAAGCAAACTATTACTAGTTTTTACCATTTTATGCATTTTAGATTTTCATTGCATGCGCTCCTTAATAACCTTCAAGCCAGCTGCATCATTCAATAAAATCATAGCTGACCTGTAACCTCAAATCTATATTCTGCCTACCCCTGATAAACATTAACTACTTTGTTTAACACAAATCTTTGCTAAGCCTTTGACAAGGTCCCACATGGATACTGATAAAGAAGGAAAAGCACATGGGATCCAGGGTAAGTTGGCAAGTTAGATCCAAAATTCAGGTGAAGGTAAAAGGCTGTTTGTGTGACTGGAGGCAGGTGTCCAATGGTATCCCCACAGGGATTGCTACTAGTTCACTTATTGTGAGATATATAAAACACACACACACATACATACGTATATATATATATATATATATTATATATATGTGAGGGACAATTAATAAATAAGTTTGCAAATGACACAAAAATTTGTCAGGTGGTTGACTGTAAGGATGGAGGATATAAACAAATTGGTGAGATGGACAGATCAATGGCTAATGGAATTTAGACTGAGAATTAGGTTTTACTGTCACACGCACTGAAGTGCAGGGATACATGAGCACAGTGAAAATTGTATGCAGTCACCATTGCTGGCGCCATCTTAGGTGCCTAGGTATAAAATCTTAGATATAAATTAGAAAAATAAAGAAATAATGTTAAAAGCTCAGCCTTGCTGTCCTTCTAAGGCAGTGAAAGGAGAAAAAAAAAAGCATTCAGAGTGGATGAGTCTGCACTGGGCTTCGCCTCGAGGCTGGGAGTCCCTCGGGTCCGCACTGGGTTTCACCTGGAGGCCGGGAGTCCCTTGGGTCTGCACTGGGTTTCACCTCGAGGCCGAGAGTCCCTTGGGTCTGCACTGGGTTTCACCTCGAGGCCAGGAGTCCCTTGGGTCTGCACTGGGCTTCACCTTAAGGCTGGGAGTCTCTTGGGTCCGGACTGGACTTCAACTCGAGGCCGGGAGTCCCTTGGGTTTGCACTGGGTTTCACCTCGAGGCTGGGAGTCCCTCAGGTCCGCATTGGGCTTCATCACAAGGCGGGAGTCCCTCGGGTCCACACTGGACTTCATCTCGGGGTCGGGAGTGCCTTGGGTCCTCACTGGGCTTCATCTCGAGGCTGGGAGTCCCTCGGGTCCACATTGGACTTCATCTCGAGGCCGGGAGTCCCTTGGGTCTGCACTGGGCTTCACCTTGAGGCTGGGAGTCCCTTGGGTCTGCTCTGGCCTTCATCTCGAGGCTTGGAGTCCCTTGGGTCTGCACTGGGCTTCACCTCGAGGCTCGGAGTCCCTTGGGTCTGCACTGGGCTTCATCTCGATGCCAGGAGTCCCTTGGGTCCGCACTGGGCTTCATCTCAAGGCCGGGAGTCCCTTGGATCTGCACTGGGCTTCATCCCGAGGCCGGGAGTCCCTCAGGTCCGCACTGGGTTTCATCTCGAGGCCGGGAGTCCCTCGGGTCCGCAGTGGGCTTCATCTCGAGGCTGGGAGTCCCTTGCATCTGTTCTGGCCTTCATCTCAAGGCCCGGAGACCTTTGGCTCCGCACTGGGCTTCATCTCGAGGCCGGGAGTCCCTCGGGTCCACATTGGACTTCATCTCGAGGCCGGGAGTCCCTTGGGTCTGCACTGGGCTTCACCTTGAGGCTGGGAGTCCCTTGGGTCTGCTCTGGCCTTCATCTCGAGGCTTGGAGTCCCTTGGGTCTGCACTGGGCTTCACCTCGAGGCTCGGAGTCCCTTGGGTCTGCACTGGGCTTCATCTCGATGCCAGGAGTCCCTTGGGTCCGCACTGGGCTTCATCTCAAGGCCGGGAGTCCCTTGGATCTGCACTGGGCTTCATCCCGAGGCCGGGAGTCCCTCAGGTCCGCACTGGGTTTCATCTCGAGGCCGGGAGTCCCTCGGGTCCGCAGTGGGCTTCATCTCGAGGCTGGGAGTCCCTTGCATCTGTTCTGGCCTTCATCTCAAGGCCCGGAGACCTTTGGCTCCGCACTGGGCTTCATCTCGAGGCCGGGAGTTCCTTGGGTCCGCACTGGGCTTCATCTTGAGGCCGGGAGTCCCTCAGGTCCGCACTGGGTTTCACCTCGAGACCGGGAGTCCCTTGGGTCCGCACTGGGCTTCATCTCGAGACCGGGAGTCCCTTGAGTCCGCACTGGGTTTCACCTCGAGACCGGGAGTCCCTTGGGTCCGCACTGGGCTTCATCTCGAGGCCGGGAGTCCCTTGGGTCCGCAATGGGTTTCACCTCGAGACTGGGAGTCCCTTGGGTCCGCACTGGGCTTCATCTCGAGGCCGGGAGTCCCTTGGGTCCGCACTGGGCTTCATCTCGAGGCCGGGAGTCCCTTGGGTCCGCACTGGGCTTCATCTCGAGGCCGGGAGTCCCTTGGATCCGCACTGGGCTTCATCTCGAGGCCGGGAGTCCCTTGGATCTGCACTGGGCTTCATCTCGAGGCCGGGAGTCCCTTGGGTCCGCACTGGGCTTCATCTCGAGGCCGGGAGTCCCTTGGGTCTGCACTGGGCTTCATCTCGAGGCCGGGAGTCCCTTGGGTCTGCACTGGGTTTCACCTGGAGGCCGGGAGTCCCTTGGGTCTGCACCGATGCTCTCTGTGGACCGGAAGTATGTAGAAAGGAGAAAAAAAAACATGAATAGTGAAAAAAAGATGAAAAGAAACAAATGGAGTGGAGGAGCTCTGGCTCAGGAGTCCT
Source organism: Chiloscyllium plagiosum (assembly GCF_037043375.1). Taxonomy (NCBI): domain Eukaryota; kingdom Metazoa; phylum Chordata; class Chondrichthyes; order Orectolobiformes; family Hemiscylliidae; genus Chiloscyllium; species Chiloscyllium plagiosum. The sequence goes on along the minus strand of NW_028270141.1, from coordinate 78,397,349 downwards.
ACTCTGCCGTCATCTTGGAAAGATAAACGTGAAATGTGGCAGCTCGGAAGAAGTAACAAGAAAAGGGAGTAATCAAATAGATGGCAAGACACTGGGAAGCTCATCTTGTAGTGTTTGTCCACTTATCTCTGAAGGTGGCAGGGTAATTAAGAAGGGATATTGGACATTTGTCTTTACCATTTGAGGCATAGTTTGTAAGAATAGGATTGGATAGGATTGATTCTTTCTAAGAGTTGTATGGGACTTGGATTAGGCCACAGCTGGAGAACTGTGCGCAGTCTAGTTTTCGCACTGTTGAAACGGTGTAATTGCACTGGAGCCGGTGCAGAGGTGGTTCATCAGGATATTGCTTGGAATGAAGTACTCTTGTTACGAAGAGAGGTTGGATAGGTTAAGGTTGTTTTCTTTGAAACAGGGAAGGTTGAAGGGGGACCTCTGATAGAGGTGTATAAGATTACGAGGGGCATGGACAGGATGAGTAGAAAGCAACTGTTTCCCTTAGTCAAAGGCATAATTTTAAAGTGAAAGACAGAAAGTTTCGAGGGGATTCGAGAAAAAGCTTTTTCACCCAGAGTATGATAGGGGTATGGAATATATTGGATTAGAGTGGTGCTGGAAAAGCACAGCAGTTCAGGACACTACCTCGACACTGTCCTATCTCCCCTAGTCCAGGAACTCCCCACATACGTTCGAGACACCACCAATGCCCTCCACCTCCTCCAAGACTTCTGTTTCCCCGGCCCCCAACGCCTCATCTTCACCATGGACATCCAATCTCTTTACACCTCTATCCGCCATGACCAGGGCCTCCAAGCCCTCTGTTTCTTCCTCTCCCAATGTCCCCAACAGTACCCTTACACCGACACTCTCATTTGTTTGGCCGAACTGGTCCTCACCCTTAACAATTTCTCCTTTGAATCCTCCCACTTCCTCCAGACCAAAGGGCACCCGTATGGGCCCCAGCTATGCCTGTCTCTTTGTTGGCTACGTCGAACAGTTCACCTTCTGTAGTTACACCGGCACCACTCTCCACCTCTTCCTCCTCTACCTTGATGACTACATTGGCGCCACCTCGTGCTCCTGCGAGGAGGTTGAGCAATTCATCAACTTCACCAACACATTCCACCCTGACCTTAAATTTACTTGGACCATGTATGACACCTCCCACCCCTTCTTGGACCTCTCCATCTCCATTAATGACAACCGACTTGACACCGACATTTTTTACAAACCCACCGACTCCCACAGCTACCTGGATTACACCTCTTCCCACCCTACCTCCTGCAAAAATGCCATCCCATATTCCCAATTCCTCCGCCTCCACTGCTTCTGCTCCCAGGAGGACCAGTTCCACTACAGAACACACCAAATGGCCTCCTTCTTTAGAGACCACAATTTCCCTTCCCACATGGTTGAAGATGCCCTCCAACACATCCCCTCCACATCCCACACCTCTGCCCTCAGACCCCACCCCTCCAATGTAACAAGGACAGAACCTCCCTGGTGCTCATCTTCCATCCTACCAACCTTTGCATAAACCAAATCATCCACCGACATTTCCGCCACCTCCAAACGGACCCCACCACCAGGGATATATTTCCCTCCCCACCTCTTTCCGCCTTCCGCAAATACCGTTCCCTCCGTGACTACCTGGTCAGGTCCACGCCCCCCAAAAACCCACCCTCCCGTCCTGGCACCGCAGGAATTGCAAAACGTGCGCCCACACTTCCTCCCTCACCTCCATCCAAGACCTTAAAAGAGCCTTCCACATCCACCAATATCATCTATTGTATCCGTTGCTCCCGATGCAGTCTTCTCTATGCTGGGGAGACTGGACGCCTCCTAGCAGAGCGCTTTAGGGAACATCTCTGGGACACCCTCACCAATCAACCACACCACCCTGTGGCCCAACATTTCAACTCCCCCTCCCACTCAGCCAAGGACATGGAGGTCCTGGGCCTCCTTCACTGCCGCTCCCTCACCACTTGATGCTTGGAGGAAGAACGCCTCATCTTCTGCCTCGGAACACTTCAACCCCAGGGCATCCATGTGGACTTCACCAGTTTCCTCATTTCCCCTTCTCCCACCTCACCCCAGTTCCAAACTTCCAGCTCAGCACTGTCCCCATGACTTGTCCTACCTGCCTAGCTTCCTTTCCACCTTTCCACTTCACCCTCCTCTCTGACCTATCACCTTCATCCCTACCCCCACTCACCTATATACTCTATGCTACTTTCTCCCCACTCCCACCCTCCTCTCATTTATATCTCCACCCTGCAGACACTCTGCCTCTATTCCTGATGAAGGGCTTTTGCCTGAAACGACGATTTCCCTGCTCCTCGGATGCTGCCTGAACTGCTGTGCTTTTTCAGCACCACTCTAATCCAGAATCTGGTTTCCAGCATCTGCAGTCATTGTTTTTACCCCGTATGGAATACATTGCATGGGAGGATAATTGAGGTCGATAACCTCACAATCTGTAAAAAGTACTTGGAGAACCACTTGAAATGTTGTAACATTCAAGGCTATGGGCTTAGTGCTGAAAGTGGGACTTGGATAGATTTAGCATACCTTCAATAATACAGATATCATGGACCAAAGGGGCCTCTTCTGTACTATATGATTCTATCAACCTCTGCCTTAAAAATATTCCAAGGCCTTTGCTTTCACCATTTAGAATGAGACTTCCAAAAGCTCACACCTTCCTGAGAAAAAGATAATTGCCTCATTTGTTTTATATGAGTGATTCTGATTTTTAAAACAGTGACCTCTAGTTCTAGAGAGTACATTGCGTTCACATCTACTGTCTCAAGGCCCCTCAGAATACATCTTGAGGGACTCCTTACACGATCTCCCTGGACACAGACGATTGTCCCCAACAATCTTTAAGCTTCATATAATTGTTTATTATCAGAAAAACAAAATCCCAGACTGAAATCTGGCTCAATATACAATCTTTTATTTTTATTTTGGTTTTAACCAGCTGGCACAATAGAACAAACCAAACTGTTTACATTTTTATTATTCATTCATGGGATGAGGGTATCACTGGCCTGACCAATATTTATTGCCCTTCCTTAATTGTCCAGTGGGCAACTAAGAGTCAACCACTTTGCTGTCAGTCTGGATCACACGTTTGAAGATTTTGAAAATCCCCCCCAAGAACTCCTCTACTGTTTCCAGACCAGAGACAACCCCCTTCCATATCACTCGTAACAGGGTTTAGTTTAACCATGGCCTCAACTCTCAGTCTTGGGAATCTCTCTTTCTGGAGCCCTCAAACAACTGAGCTTAAGGTTTCACAACTTCAAATAACCTCTTCCAGGTATTAACCAAATACCTTGGACAGAAATACCCCTGGATGATCTCCCTGCCCAGCCATCAACTGAGACCCTAAAGAGAGCATTAATGCACACTGGCTGATATTTACCCACTGTGGTTGGGGTAATCTCCATGTAGGAAGCCCAAACAAATCCCTGATATATTTTCTTCAGTGCTTCTGGAGTGAGATATGCACTCAGACTCGCTGCCTCATTAGGAGCCTGGTCATGCTGCTGAGCAGTAAAGAGTTGCTGGCCCCTGGTTGGCCATTAGCACTCAGCAGGGGTCCTTCTGACCCTGGGGTCCTTGATCCTGGTGAAGGCACACCCAGTTGCCCAGTAGAGTGCCTCAGTAATATTTAATACAGCAGGGCTGTCTGAAAAGAGGCAATACTTCTTCGGCTCAATTGAATGCTTACTAAGTGCATATTGGTTGCTATATTTTCTACATTACAATCCAGAAATAATTTATTGACCATAAAAGTGCTTTAGAACATCTTGGATCATGAAAAATGTTACATAAATGCCAATGTTCCTTTTTATGTGTGATATGTGCTTTTACATTTGGGAACCAAAAGAGCTAAAGGACTTTATAGTACAGGAAAAGGTCCATCGTATTTGTTCTAGCTTCTTACTCAAGCACTGCAAAACTAATTCCTGTAAACTTAGAGTTAGAACTGCACAGCAAGGAAACAGACTCTTTGGTCCAACTCGTCCATGACGACCAGATATCCTCACCTGATAAAGTCTCATTTGCCAGCATTTGGCCCATATACCTCGAAACACTTTCTATTCATGTACTCATCCAGATGCCTCTTAAATGTTGTTATTATACCAGCCTGTACCACCTACTTTGGCAGTTCATTCCACACATGCACCACCCTCTGAGTGAAAATGTTGCCCCTTAGGTCCCTTTTAAATCTTTCCCCACACACCTTAAGCCTATGCCCTCTAATTTTGGATGCCCCTGCCCTGGGGAAAAGACCTTGGCTATTCACCCTAGCTATGCCAGCCATGACTTTATAAACCTCTATAAGGCCACCCCTCAGTCACCGATGCTCCAGCGAAAATAGCCCCAGTCTATTCAGCCGCTCCCTCTAGTTCAAACCCTCCAACCCTGGCAACATCCTTATAAATCTTTTCTGAACCCTTTCAAGTTTCACAACATCTTTCATATAGCAGGGAGACCAGAATTGAATACAGTATTCCAAAAGTGGCTTAACCAATGTCCTGTACAGCCACAACATGTCATCGCAACTCCTACACTCAATGCACAAATCAAGAAAGGCAAGTGTACCAAACGCCTTCTTCACTACCCTGTCTGCCTGTGATTCCACTTATTACTCTGTACTTTTCCCTACTTCAAATAATGTTCCCTTGAAAGGTGTAAATAAATCTGCTCCAACCAGTTTCCCTGCTAGCCTTCTGTGCTCAGTTTCCTCCATGTTATGTTGAATAGACTGGGCAGGGAGCAAACAGATTGCACATGAGCAACATTCCTCATGTATATGTTCAGCTATGATTCTGTAACTAACTGTAGCCAAGCCCATGGCCTGACATTGGAGGCTGCCTTTTACTTACCATGCTGGGACATCCTGATTTGCAATAGAAGTCATTCTCTGAGGTTTTAAAATACAGAAGCATCCCATAAATAGATCAGAAATGTGCCATAATGATGCAGAAAGGGGGATAAATACTCCCTGCCAAGGTCTGTGGAAAAGGGGGATGTGCTGCTGATATCCACTATCCAAGATGGAGGTCTGGAGGAGCAAGTAGTGAGCTGAAGTCACCAGGTAAAACTCTGAATTTCATATTGAGACTTCTCAGCATCGACTTTCCTCACAATAGTTGTTTGGTTAGGAAGTTGCAAATTAATGAGTTCAGATGTGCAGATAATGATGCTGAGGATAAGTGATAATCTTCATTAATAGGCATCTTGCTGCTGCCTAGTGAGATTCTTCGTGATGCCCAGAACAGAATTGGGAAATGTAGCAAGTTGCTACCAACATCTAGAAAGGCCTTGCTGGACTACTTATGCACTTCTCCCAGGTATCTCACCACACTCCATTTGTTCCGGGCACAATAAGGTTCCACCTTAGTCACAGATTCTGTGACCAAAGAAAATAGTCTTGTTTGCCCTATGAAAACTGTTCATAATTTGAAGAAAAGTAATTAGATGTCTCTGTGAATCAGGTCCCGTTTGCATACAAATATTGTGGATGCATGTTAGAGAGGTTCCGCTGTAAAGGAATGGTGGAATGAACATTCAGTCTGCCCAAGCAGAAAACTCCAGGTCCCACCCCAACCTTGGGGTCACTTACATATGTACGTTGTGCTGGCTGAAAAGACAAAGTGGCTTTGATTTGCAAGTAATCATCCTGGCCTTTCAGTAGTAGCAATCAGAATTCGATAATCAAACAGGAGGTTTTATTGCCAGGGAATTTGCACACAGGATTACAGTTCAATTGTAGAACCTTTATGAGATTGTAACAGGAGCATGGAGTGCATTCTTATCCCATTACTGAGGGATGGGAATACATGTCATAGCTGGTGTACAGCAGAGGTGAAGTAGACTCATTCCCGGGTTGGTGGGACTGTCTTATATAAAGTGTTTGAGGAGAATATACCAGAAATTTTTACAGTTTAGAGAAATGAAAGATAATCTCATTGAAATTTACAAAATTCTTCAAAAGCTTGACTGGATTGATGCAGAAAAGGTGTTATCCCCTGGATTTTCAGGTTTTGGAACCAAAGGGCACACTCCCAGAATAAAGGGCAAACAATTTAGGACAGAGATAAGGGGGAACATCTTCAATCAGAAGGCAGAGAAAGTGTAGAATTCTCTAACCTAGAGGTCTGGATGTAGACTTAGTCATTAAGTATGATCAAGATAGAGATTAGCAGGTTCCTGGACACTGATTTATCAAGGGATAGGGATATACTGTGGAAACTGATGTTGAAGTTAATGAACAGCTATGCTGTAGAATGCAGAGCAGATTCAAAGGGGTCAATGGCCTACTCTGCTTCTTAATTAGCATGTTCCTACTGATGCCAGCTGGTTTAGTTTCTCTGAGGTTCTTAAACATTAAGGGCCACTGTTCCAGTGGAGTTTCTCCGAAGGTTGCCACCATCTGTGAAGGTGGCGGGGGAGTTGGTCAGAGTATAAAGAAGGAACTTATAGGAGACAATTCTGGGAATAGTGTGCTTCTAACAATCTATGTGTTATTTCATGTCACATTAATTTAATATATAAATTGTTGCAGTAATGGAATGAGTTCCCTGCACTAGCCTTGAGCAACTAATTCAGAAAGGTGGATAGGCAGCATCCAAGGAGCAGGAAAGATCAAGGGCTTTTACCCGAAATGTTGATTTTCCTGCTCTCAAGATGCTGCCTGACCTGCTGTGCTTTTCCAGCACCACTCAAATCTTGACTCTAATCTCCAGCATCTGCAGTACCCACTTTCACCCAGAAAGGTGGATAGCCTAATCCACATGAGATCGCGGACTTGGGATTTGTCAACTTATCTGGGGATTGCTATGTGGAGAGAAAGAGTGAAACAATCTAAATGTAAGAATTGCACGCAATATTCCAAAAGTGGCCTAACCATGTCCCGTACAGCCGTAACATGACCTCCCAACTCTTGTATTCAATACTCTGACCAATAAAGGAAAGTATCCCACATGCTTTCTTCACTATCCTATCTACCTGTGACCTACTTTCAAGGAGTTATGAACCTGAACTCCAAGGTCTCTTTGTTCAGCAACACTCCCTAGGACCTTACCATGAAGTGTATAAGTCTTGCTGACATTTGCTTTCCCAAAATGTAGCACCTCACATTTATTTAAATTAAACTCCATCTGCCACTTCTCAGCTCATTGGCCCATCTGGTCAAGATTCCATTGTAATCTGAGGAAACCTTCTTCGCTGTCCACTACACCTTCAATTTTAGTGTCATCTGCAAATTTACTTACTATACCTCTTATGCTCACATCCAAATCATTTATATAAATGATGAAAAGTAGTGGACCCAGCACCGATTCTTGTGGCACTCCATTTAAAAGGCATCTGGATGGGTATATGAATAGGAAGGGTTTAGAGGGATATGGACCGGGTGCTGGGCCTGTGGGATTAGACTGGATTGGGACATCTAGTCAGCATGGACAAGTTGGACCGAAGGGTCAGTTTCCGTGCTGCACATCTCTATGATTCAATGACTTATTTTTATAAAGGAAGTAAATATTCAAAAATTAATACAAACGCAAAAAAAATCCAGAAAGAATTGAATAAAAACAAATAATGATTATCTTATTAGATTCTTAGGAGATGCTCCTCCTTACATTTTGGTTCTGAAAGTGGGTGTGTCTAAAGTTGACAAGCAAAGTGTTTGAGTTGCATTCAGCTTCCACATGCAATTTGGTGGATGTATCCCTTCCATCCGGCTTCTATCTTAACAGCTTGAGTTTCACACAGCAACGCCATGACAACTGGTAAGAATATGACATACTGAGATATGTGCTGTGCAATCAAAATAATATGGAAGATAGTGATATATAGGAATTCAACGGTTCAGCAAAGTCTCTACTGATCAGTTCCAGTGCAACTTGCTGTGTGGTCAGCTCTGAAATGTCAGCAGGAAGTGACTGAAAGAATTGCTGTAACCTCAGCTTTCTTTTTTATATATATATTTCCTTATATATATAGTTCAATGGAATAGGATTATTGTTGCATTTCTGTGGTGGGTTCACCAGGTAGTCTGCAGCAACATACGGCATTTTTCCAGCTCTTCTTCTGTAAGATCCCTTATAGAGACAAGCCTCCGTTAATTCAATAATTATAAATACAACTTATAATTGTAAATTTGTTTCGTGAGCATAACTAACTGCTAAGCTTTAAAATCACAGGTCTGTTTCACTAGAATGTCCATAGATCTTTTATGTAAGATCTGTTGAAATTCACCCTCCAAATTTTATAATCGGTAAAGTACCAAAGACGTGAGTTTCCACAGAACCTCAGTGGAAGAAATGTGAGCATCCTTCACACACAGCATCATTACATTTGTCGACCATTTTCACAGTATATCCACTGTGAAACACAGACAAACAGGAGAACACCTTCCATCAATTGTTAAAAAAAACACTCTGCTGATGGGCAAGGTTAAAAATCTCTTGTTAGTTTAGTATTTTTATGCTATAATCTGTGGCTAGATCAAATGTATTCTACTTTGTTTGTGGTCCCCTCTTGCTAACCACTGTGCTGCAAAGGCTCTGAAATGTCACTATGAGTAAATTGTTTGGAGGAAGAAAATTATCAACAGGCTAATCTGTTTGCTTTAAATGAATTATATTTTGTAATTACAACATCACTGGATATCAACAGATGTGGAATTTAATGAGACTATCCTATTGAACAGCAGTGTCCTGATGATTAGTAAACTTGCAGCTAAGTTTCACAATCCAATTATCTTCAGTGAGATCAACTGAAGTGTAACGATAATTTAGTTCATCCATAAGACATTAAAAATCTTGGCCTGAAGACATTTTTGGGGCAGGGGAGATACACTTAGCTGTATCAGAATCCTATACTTCAGCCTGACAAGGAGTGAATGGAGGCAAACCTAAGAACATCCCAAGATAAAAATTCCCAAAGAACCTAAAAAGTTTCCGTAGCAGCTCTCTGCAGAAATGAAGGAAGTATGCAAGAAGTGTGACCCAAAGTGCAACTCGGCTGCTTTGAGAGGACTATGGCTGTGGACTGCTGAAGGCCGGGCAATCCAGTATCAGACCCTCACACAGCCTGGCAGGCACTACAGTTTCTGATCGGTGTGAACTCTGAGGTGGTCAGTATTTATGACTACTGTCAGGATTACTGCAGATCCAACAGAGCCCCATAGAATTTTAAGGCCTTTATAACAGTTATTGTTGAATCACCAATTCCAGTGGCCACATTTATAATGAGGATTTTCTATGTAAATTTGTCAAGCTAAGTTGACAGGCAGGTTGATTGCACAATAGCTTCATAAATTGTGAGCGTGAGTTTAATTTTCACCTTGTGTTTTCTGTTGCTTGGACAAAGGCGACCATTCACCTTTTTCGCAGATTGTTTAACTTTAGATTTTTAATGTTGAAATAATATGTTTTGACCATTAAATATCTTTTTACATAAATCATACAGAGAAACACTTGCATTCATATTGTGCCTTTCATGTCCTTTGGAAGTCTCAAAGAATTACTACCAGTGAATGCTTTTTTTGAATTGTCATCATTGTTGTAATGTCGAAATTGTCTAAGTAAATTGCATAGCTCCAACAAATAGCAATGTCATGATGACATTTGTTTCTGAAATATTGCTGGATTGATGGATAATTACTGGCCAGGCAACAGGAATAATTCCCAGAGCTTCCTTGAAATGACACAATGGGATCTTTTACCCTCAACTAAGAGGACTGAATGACTTCAGGTTTCACATCCCTTTCATAAAAAGCACTTTCAACGATGTAGTACTCCCTGACTACTCCACTGGTGTATCCATTTTGATAGATTAGAGTGGCGCTGGAAAAGCACAGCAGGTCAGGCAGCATCTGAGGAGTAGGAAAATTGACGTTTCGGGCAAAAGCCCATATTCCTGATGAAGATCTTTTGCCTGAAACGTCGATTTTCCTGCTCCTCGGGTGCTGCCTGACCTGCTGTGCTTTTCCAGCACCACTCTAATCTAGACTCTGGTTTCCAGCATCTGCAGTCCTTGTTTTTACCTATCAATTTTGATATTTGTGCCCAAATCCTGGAATGGGATTTGAATCCAGAACCTGTGAGTTAGAGACAAGAACTCTCCCAGCTGAGCCAAAGCTGATACAGATTCCACAAATTAATAGTCCCAGGTTTTGATGTAGAGATTACCCTCTCCCAGGGATTTGGGAAGCAGTCTACCTTTTGAAACAGTGAAGAGTCCACCAACGGACAGGAGTTTACTTAAATGATCTATAGCTGCTTCTTTTATACTTTGTCAGTGAACATGTTGTCTAAACACTAGCCACAGATCACCCATGTGGAGGCTCTTTATTTGAATAATTATAATTACAAAAATGAATCGGGAGCTTTCATTTAATTTCACTTGACAAGTTCCAGATTCAAAGTGACCATCATATAAATGAGTCGAAATGTGTTCTTATCCAAAACATTTACCAGTTGCTGTATGGCAGAATACCTCTTGGGAAAAATGTGATATTCCAAAAAAAATGTTGACGTGATGGCTTTACAACTGATTCATTTTGTTCCCTTCTCTCACAGTGCAGTAGTTTCTCATTCAGAATTCTTGACAAGTATTTCTGGCTTTGATTTCATTTTGTCAATTTGTATCTTTGCTTCATGTGTACTCTTGTAGGAGTATTTGCCAAATGCTAGTGACAGTTTCCTTTAACTCCTTTCTGATTGATAGGTTTTCAACCAATGTCAGCACTTCTGATAGAAGAGTGAGCACAGGTAACACAGTGACATTGGGCTATGTATTGGTTAGATGCTAAAACCTGGCTTGAGGCTTACAATATGTGATCAATACATGTTCATTGAGTTTGAATGCAGGTAGCACATGCTAACATTAGGCTGCCTGCAAATTATAATGATTTCTGAGTCCAGTCAATGCTTCCCATTCTGTTCATTAGCTGCACATCAGTGGGCCCAATATCATTAGCAACGAGCACTGCTTAAAACTAACTTGTACCATTTAAAGGGAAAATGCATTGTGTCTACAGTAGATTCTTTGAGATGTTCTGCAAATGAGCAGCATCTAGGAAAGAAAGATTAATGAATAACCACAGGAGAGAATGAACTCACTCTCCTAGTGCACTGGCTTTAAGTGGAAATGAAGAGAGAAGACCTGGGTTAGCAGGGAGCCTCAGTAAACATCTGTTGAGAAGTCAGTAGGAAAAGATAGGTGCAGAAAATCAATGAAAACAATGTAGTCCTGGACCTGGATGCAGTGTCAGAAGAAGTTTAACACAAGTGGTCAAAGTCAGTAATGCATATTCAAATACCATGTCCTACCAACTGTATCTTGATTTGGAGATCCCGGTATTGGACTGGGGTGTACAAAGTTAAAAATCACACAACACCAGGTTATAGTCCAACAGGTCCTTCATCGACAACTGATGAAGGAGCAGCACCCTGAAAGCTAGTGCTTCCAAATAAACCTGTTGGACTATAACCTGGAATTGTATCTTTAACTTTATCCACTGTTCAATTCATCAAAAAAGCTTCACTGTCCTTTCAGCAATCTCGATCAATTAGCACTCGAACTTTATAGGATAGCTTTACCTCATTCGCATCATGTTAGCTTCATCACTAATTGTACAACACACTGTGCCCTTCTTTCTCTCTGGCAGAATCGGTTGGTACACAATCAGAGGCAACAGTTATTAACTGATGTGGGAGAGGTGCAGCAATGTGTTCTGAGATACAGTGCTGTCCATTATGGGAAGGGCCTTTGCTGAGTCTGTCATCAGCCTCAGTGCCAAAACCATCAAAGTTAAGGATCTCTACATGCCTAATCCTCTTCAACCTCTCCTGCCACATCTCCCTTAGCCTGAAATTACAGAAAAGTTACTGATGGGTATTAGCCTCCAGTTCTTCATCTCCCCATTTCCCCTTATCACAAATCTACCCTGTCCCTTTTCCTTTTCAGATACCCAATAACAGTGGCCGACACAGACATGATTTCCCATGCATAAAGCCATGTTGAATATCCCTAATCAGTCCTTGTCTTTCCAAATACATGTATATCTTGTTCATCAGGATTCCCTCTAACAACTTACCCACCATCGACGTCAGGCTCACTGGTTTATAGTTGCCTGTCTTGTCCTTACCATCTTTCTGAAATATTGGCACCTCTTTAGCCAACCTCCAGTCTTCTGGCACCTCACCTGTGACTATCAATGATACAAATATCTCAGCAAGAGGCCTAGCAATCACTTCCTTAGCTTCCCACAGTGTTTAACGGTACACCTTACCAGGTCCTGGGGATTTATCTACTTTTATGCATTTCAAGACATCCAGCACTTCCTCCTCTGCAATATGGACATTTTTTAAGATGTCACCATCTAAATCCTTACATTCTATATCGTCTATGTCCTTTTCCACAGTAAACATTGATGCAAAATTCTCATTTCGTATCTCCCCTCTATCCTGCGGCTCCACACAAAGGCCACCTTGCTGATTTTTGAGGGGCCATATTCTCTCCCTAGTTACCCTTTTGTCCTTAATGCATTTGTAAAATACCCTTTGGATTCTCCTTAATTCTATTTGACAAAGCTATCTCATGTTCCCATTTTGCCCTCCTGATTTCCCTTTTAAGTATACTCCTACTGCATTTAAACTATTCTAAGGATTCACTCAATCTATCCTGTCTATACCTGACATATGCTTCCTTCTTTTTCTTAACCAAATCCTCAATTTCTTTAGTCATCCAGCATTCCCTATACCTACTAGCCTTCCCTTTCACCCTGACAGAAATATACTTTCTCTGGATTCTCGTTATCTGATTTCTGAAGGCTTCCCAATTTCCAGCCGTCCCTTTACCTGCGAACATCTGCCTCCAATCTGCTTTCAAAACTAATAGAATTAGTCACTGGCCCCAAAGTGCTCCCCCACTGACACCTCAGTCACCTGCCCTGCCTTATTTCCCAAGAATAGGTCAAGCTTTGCATCTTCTCTAGTAGGTGCATCCACATACTGAATCAGAAAATGTTCTTGTACATGCTTAACAAATTCCTCTCCATCTAAACCCTTAACACTATGGCAGACCCAGTCCGTATTGGAAAGTTAAAACCCCCTACCATAACCACCCTATTATTCTTACAGATAACTGAGATCTCCTTACAAATTTGTTTCTCAATTTCCCCCTGACTATTAGGAGGTCTATAATACAATCCCAATAAGGTGATCATCTCTTTCTTATTTCTCAGTTCCACCCAAATAGCTTCCCTGGATTTATTTCCATGAATATCTTCCCTCAGCACAGCTGTAATGCTATTCCTTATTAAAAACACCATTCCCCCTCCTCTCTTGCCTCCCCTTCTATCCTTCCTGTAGCATTTGTATCCTGGAACATTAAGCTGCCAGTCCTGTCCATCCCTGAGCCATGTTTCTGTAATTGCTATGATATCTCAGTCCCATGTTCCTAACCATGCCCTGGGTTCATCTGCCTTCCCTGTTTGGTCTCTTGTATTGAAATAAATGCAGTTTAATTTTTCAGTCCTACCTTGTTCTCTGCTTTGTCCCTGTCTGCCCTGACTGTTTGCATCACTTCTTTTCTCAACTGTACCAGTCTCAGCTTGATCTCTTTCCTTACTCTCTCCACTACTGCCTGTGGTCAGGATTTGTAATATTGTTGTTCAATGTATGAGGTGTATATGCAGATTATTGGAATGTCAGATATGTTTAATTTTGAATCTATGAATTCCTGATTAATGTAAATGCCATCTGAATGGCCTCACATCACACTCAAAAGGAATACACCTTGACAGCCAAAACCAAACAAATTTAATCCATCCACTATCACTATGGTGGCAGCCATTTTTAATCTTTATTGCATAATTGAGGTTGAAGATGCACGAGTTACCAGATTGACTTTGAGACAGAAAGAGAGAGTTACAGGCTCTGCCTGTTATTTCAGGTGCTCTTCCCAAACCCCCACTAACTTTTATATTCCATCCTGCACTGCGGTCCTTGTCAACACAATCAGCTTTGAATTTCTCCACAATTCCACCCAACCTTTTTATATAACCTCTTGAGTCCCAGGCACGCTGCATACCGTGTCCAGAATTGTTATGCCCTGCCCACCAGCACTTTCTCCATTCCCCTTTTTCCTGATCCCCACATAGATGCCAAAGGAGTGGTGACAGCTGAGGATCCTCCCATCAATCCCTCACAGCCCCCTGTTCCATTCCATGCTCCGTCAGCTTCCACCTTTATCTGTAGAGTTGTGTCCTTTCATGGTCAGTGTCCTTTCATGGTCAGTGTCCTTTCTTTGTCACGGTGTACTGACTCCAATTCCCGCACTTGGGTTTCTCACTTTCTCCAGCACAGTGCTGCCCCAGACAACCTTTCCTGATGTTTACAGCCCAAACCCCCAGGACTGACTGGGGTTCAGACATTGAGGGACAGCCCTGACTGAGGACAGCTGAGCTCACTGATGACTTCTCTACTGATACCCAACAGATTTAGCTGTAATTCCAAACTGTTTGTATTTAACTTGTGGGACTAATTGTACGCCATTCCCCGGACTATAATGAAATGGATTCCTGGAATCTGATCAGACTGACTGACAAGGGCCAAACCCCTGCATTGAGATTGGACCATACCTTTGAATGATTGTGATACTCCCTGAATGACCAATGTGTCTCTTGACTAGTCTAAGACTATTCCCCTTAAACTTTCAGACATTGCCATTTGTTTGAAGCACATGCAGTGGGTGTCTTGTTGATGTAACAGTACACCATATAGCAGCATGTCTTCCCCTTTGCCTGATTACAGCTGTTAACCATGACAAGCTGCCTGGCTTTCGAGTGCTAAAATACATGGCAAGGTCTACTGTCAGCTTGTGAATTCTGGATGTCACAGCAATCTGACAAAAGGCAAGGCTGGAGTGCTGTGAGCATCCAAGTAAGTACATAATGTGCAAGCTCTAAGAAAGCAGAAAATAGCCTTGAGATGCACCTTGCCTTGATGCATGACATGGGTGCATATCCATTGCTTGTAAAGCAGCCAGCATTGGATTGTAATGTAAAGCATCAGTGAGCGCCAAAGGACAATATTGAAGTATTCAATTGTCTGAGAAGTCAGTCTAAGGTATACCAAATGATGTGGAGAGGCTGGTTCCTTGTCAATGCTGACTTCTGCTGATGATGCCCATAGAAAGTGCCCTGAGATGTTGGGGAATGCTGGACAACATGGAGACCCAGAAAAGACATCAGAAATTTGTGGCCACCAGGAAATGGTTCTGACTTTCAATTTGGGAATTGGCATATCCAGTTTTTAACAAATACCCTGGAGGATAGCAACCTTGTGGAAAGAGGCCAAATTAGCTAATAATGAGCTGTTAGTGCGGGCTAATAGGGATATTATCATTTACTAGAGAGATTTTCATTTAGCTGCTGAAAGCTTTAGGAGAAAATCAGACTTTGTTTTTGTGATGTTAAGAGTTTCTTTTTTTTTTTCCATTCTTGCTGTATTTTCTCAACAGTTTCACTATTGCTTATGTCATTCAAATGCAGGGAGTATTTCACATATTGAATTATTTTTTATAAAATGAGATTATGCTTACAATTAATCACCAAAAATAGCATTAAAAGTGAAAGAGGAGCAGAAAACAAATAATAAAAAGCTATGTAATATCAACAGAAGCTTTATTATAGTTACATCAGATTTATGAAATGCCACTTATTCCAGAAATGTACCTTAGCCTCACCCTCAAATGTATTTACACCATGATACCTAATATGCCATTTATATTCCCACAGTCATAATTGTTCCAACTCTCTAAATGGACTAATTAATTTAGTGCTAATTACTGCTGCATTACAGGTAATTTGTGTAATGGACTCAATTCCAGTAAGTTCTGGCTTTTGATCATCAAAATTCATTTTGTTTAGGGTTTTTCCATCTGGAAAACTATAAACCTTTTGTTAGCCGAGTATGAAATGTAAATACTGGTGTCACTTCGTCCACTTTTCCTCACTTGTTTATTATTTATTGGTCAATCTAGCTCATCATGTTTGCCTCAAAAATTGATTAAAAAACATACATTAAGACTACATGTGGCTTTATTATTCCATTTGTACAAACATATTAATTTTAAGTAGTTGATATAAAATAAGCTTTTAGTCAAGCAGAGATGGATTGCTAAACAGGGACCATGGTCTCACAGGCCAGATGTCCCAGTCTGATTTATTTGTTTCTAATATTCCAGGGATGATTTTGTATTGTCTGGAAAGCTGTACTACTTTATACACTATCTGATACAATGTTGTCTTGGCTTTTCCAACAGCTGGGATAATCATACTTGATCTTTCTTTTCGATTTGAGTCAGATCATTTTGATCCTTCTCCTCCTGAACATCCCTAAGGTGTTCTGATGCCATAAGATCTCAGTTGATCTGTTCTCTAATGACAGTGGCTTCTAACTTCCTACCCCTTAACTAGGCCTGCTACCTGGGCTTTATGAGTGACAAAACTTTAACGGGTATCGAGAGTTGTACCATTTCTGCTGCTTTTTGCTGTGGACTTCCTTCATTTGTTTTACCTTCTTGTGGTCCTGAAAGGATATGTTTCACCCGAGATTGCCTTTGAAAAATAGTACATTTGTTTTTAATCTCTTTCCTATTAACAATTCCACTGGAGAGTATCCATACAATGGCAATGCACTGAATTGAGTAGAGTTATTTTCCAGTGAACATTCTTATGCATCATTAACTTCATAATCTTGATCAGCCTTAATGCATCTGCTTTCAACTCAGGATGTAGTGGAGAATATGTAACCTGTTTGATGACTGCATTCAAAATGAACTTCCAGAAATCTTCATTGATGAAGTGCAATCAATTGTCCGATACTCATTCTTCAGGGAAACAATACATTGTGAAGATCCTTTTCAGTACACTGATCACTAAATCTGTTGTGGTTGAATTAAGTCTTTCCAATTCAATCCAGCTTGAATAATAGTCAATGAGAACCAAAATATATCACTCCTCATAAAATCAAACAATTTTGTTACTGGCCTTTTCAGAAGTCTTGAGAAAATTAATGTGTCTGTCGGCACTTTGATGCAAACAGCACACCAATCAGATATAATCCTGCACACCTTTCAATATGCCTGACCACCTCACAGATTGTTGTGCCCTCCACTTCATGTTACCTCAATGTCTCTATGGAGAGTCTCTTTAGAATTTTGCTTCTCATCGACTTTTGTATAACCATCCTGCGGTCACACACCAATAAATCTTTGTCAATATTTTTACTCTTCCTACCTTCACTTGGTCACTGAATTGTATTTCAACTACCCTCGCTGACAGAGTTGTCTAACCTCTGTACACACCTTGTCAAATTTTTGAATGATTGGGATTTGTCTGAGTTTTCCCACAGTTGGCAGTGAAGCATCAGTTTTTGTTTTAGCGTAAAGTTCTACTGCTTCTCCAAGAATGCAATCCTCTTTTTCTGATTGATCCACTGTTGCCCTTGAAATTGCTGATACCATTACATGGACCTGGAACATAAGACTATAGCTCAGTTCTACTGCATCAGCAGAAGCCTGAATCTTTGTATGCATGGAGGCATTTTTGGTATCTCTTTTGATCCCAATAACATCACCAAAGGCTTCTAGCGCATCTCAATGCAGAATTTCAGTTCCATGGAGTAGCCTGTGTCGCTTTCACATCCCCATATAACTGATAATGGTTCTCACTAAATAGCTGTGCACCTCTGTTCAGTGTATATTATTTTCGTATTTTAAAATATTTTAATATTCAAGAAGTATTTTGCCGTTCATTTGCACATGAATTAGGACAGCTCTAATCCTGTAGATGATGCATCTGTGGCGACTAAGATGAGTAAACTTGGACTGTAATGTGTCCTACGGCATCAGTTAAAAGCAGCTGCACTTAAATCTTTTCAAAATATCATTTCTAGCCTTTTTTCAAAGCTCTGTTATGGATTCAATAAGGTTGACTAAGTGAGGACAACATTTCCCACCTGATTCCACATACCTAAGAAACTCTGTACTTCCGGTACATACTTCAATACCATAAACTCACCAATCACAGCTGGATTCATCAGGCTTGTTGCAGTGCTCCAGGGAAGCTCAACACAAGCTGGAAGAACAATACCTTGTTTTCCGCTTGAGGACCCGGCAGTCCTCTGGACTCAATATTGAGTTCAATAATTTTAGGGCTTGAACTCCCCTATGTCCTAACCCCCCATACCACACACAACAGGCCTTGTCATCACATAGGCCTTGTTACACACTACCTATTATTAGTCAATAATAGTCTCCATTAACAGCTATTCAACCACCCAGCTAGATTGTTATCAACTCCTTTGTCTGTCCAACTATTCTTCTCTCTCTTTGGGTTGTATCCCTACCTGTCATTTACTCCTTAGGCCCTTCCCTGCATCCTATCTACTGCATATAAACCAAGCGACCATCAGTCTGAGGAAGAGTCACCGGACCGAAAACGTTAACTTTGATTTCTCTTCACAGATGCTTCAGGAGCTGCTGAGCTATTCCAGCAACTTCTGTTTTTGTTTGTGATTTACAGCATTCACAGTTCTTTCATTTTTTATCATGGATCCATCATGATGCCTTATCCTTGATTACTGTGTCCTACGCGTGTAATTGTCATTCTATAGAATTAGCATTTTTCAAGTAGTGTAAGGCCTGCATTTAAGAGCACCCAAAACATTTATCTGACTCTTTGTGGTGTTCCTTCTTAA
Source organism: Chiloscyllium plagiosum (assembly GCF_037043375.1). Classification (NCBI taxonomy): domain Eukaryota; kingdom Metazoa; phylum Chordata; class Chondrichthyes; order Orectolobiformes; family Hemiscylliidae; genus Chiloscyllium; species Chiloscyllium plagiosum. The sequence continues at coordinate 78,378,555 of NW_028270141.1, read as the reverse complement.
TTTTACCATGCACTAAGATAGCATAGAGAGGCAAACAATTCTCTAATTCCCTCCCAGAATTCTAGATACTCCGTTTGGAAAAGCTCTGACACAGCGGAGATTCTAAATGGCAGATGATTGAATCAATACTGACCATATGTACAACAAATGTAAACAACAGTTTTGATTCACGGTCCAAGGGAATATGGCAGAACCTATTGTTTACATCTAGTTTTGTGAAAAAATTGCATGTTGCTGCTTTACCAAATTATTTTTGACCAACAAAATAGGATGGATTTCTCTTCTAACTCTTACGATTAACTGAGGATTAGTTCTCCATTTAACTTCAGAACAGTTACCAACCCTGAGTTCACCTACATAGGAAGACCACTACCTGTAAACTCTCCTGTGAGTCATTCACCATCCTCATTGTTCCAGTGTTGGGTTTAAATTCTGTTTCAAACCCTTGACGCTTCACATCCAAAGACTGCATTACTTCTCCTAGATCTCACCCAGGATGTTGTCTTCACTTTTTATTCTGTACCTTTAATTTATATGATTTCCATTTCTCCAGAACATTTCCTTTTGCAGGCCTTTACCTTTGGTTTTGATGCTGTTAACTGACAATAAATTTTTAAGTATCCAGCTGGCTATAGTTAGAGCACACAGCTCTCCCTGTTGAACATTTGCTGGGTTTGCGGTTCTATTTGGAGCTGCAGGTTTTTCATTGATTCTCACTCTTCTATCATTTTGGTGAGCTTTCCAGAGGGTGACAACACGTTTTTGGGACTTATTCATCTAATCTTGTCAGAAAAAAATCTTGATCTTTCCTTGCAGTATTGATCAATTTTGTTCCCTGATCTTTGGCTGCTTAGAAAATGGAATTACCTTTTACAATGTTAAATCTCCTTTGATTCAAGAAACCTTGCGTCCCTCATGCTATCTATTTTATAGTTTCTAAATAAGTTATCCTTTAAAGTTGTAAAATCATGTTCAACGATATAAATCCTTTGAAAAGGCTTCCACTGAGTCTCCCAAGTACTGAGATCACAGGTTAGGTCTTGACGGTCCCATCATTAAATTTCTTTTGGAATTTAAGTACAAATTAATTCTTTATATATCCTACTCTTCAGCACTTCATATTTATCTTAATAGAAGTTCAGCAGCTTTTGGAGCCAAAGCATATAAAATCTGTGCCATCAAGCTGAGACAGTTGTATAGCACTGAAACTGCCACTTTTAGATCTTCCACTTCTGGTCTTATTGTGGGCCTTCTGTGTTATCAAATAGCTAAGATAATTGTAAGATCTGTACTGGAGCATCCTTGTGGACTGTTGCATACCACTGACTTGAATAGATACTCGCATTTTCTCTTCTGAATGTTGATGTGCTTTGTTCCCCAGAGTTCTGTTGTTTTTTGGCTTGGCTTTGAAGGATCTCTTGCTGCCTCTGGAGTCTCCTTCTTTTTGAAACGTTTATGCAAATTCTTCCAGGGTCTTGTCCCATCCTGCTTCCAGATTCTTCCACAGTTTGTGTCCCGTGGACTCTGTTTTATTGTCAGGTCCCCGCTCTGGATGTTCCTTTCCCCTGCATTATTTTGTACCATAAGCTCGTATTGCTTATTGAGACTCCAACCTAGAATATCTCAGGGCTGCACAATTCTTATTATCTCAAAAATGTATTTTATTCATGAATGACATACCCATATAGACTTTGCAGAAAGTATCATGGAATTTTGATATTAGTTACTAGAGCTCAATCCAATTGCAAAAAAAAAATTTCCTAATCATGAAAGGAAACTAATTACATTCTCAAGGCTCCCTCGAAACTTGACAGACCCTCATTATATTTTGTCAGAAAGATCGTAGGACGGTGGTCTTTCCCCACTGTGCCTTGGCAGCAGGTGCGTCAAGCTTTAGTGTATTCCACAGCATGTAGTTCTAGTCCTTGGAATGTGCCAGTCTGCAACACTTTGTCACAGTCAACTCTTCACACTGGAAAACTGATACTTTTCAGGCAGACTAAAGCCCATCTTTCATTGAGCTGATTGTCCTCCAGGCACAGTTGATATTTGGCTTGGTGTATGTCCTAAGGAACAGTCCCTAGAGCAAAGTCATATGTCATGGAGTTGTGACAAATCTCAAAAAGAACCAATTCTTCTCTCTTCAGATCATCCTTGCAGAGTCACATTTCAGAAGGAGATGTGTGACAGTCTCTTCCTTTGCTTTGAGAGCAATGTGCAGTGGCACACAAAAGGTATGCATGAAGGATCTGACAGGAAATGCCCTTCTCACCACCAGCCAAATTATATCTTGGCGCTTCCTGGAAAATTCTGATGATGAGACGTTCTGTCAAATGACTTTGACAGACGGTCCAGGGAACTATCCGACAGGATCAGCACTCTCCTTTTCTGACAGAGCTCAATGTTATTACATGAGGCCAGACCCGTCCTTCGCAACACTAGTGACAGATGCCCACATATATTGATCCTGGGAAATGATTATTCCTTATCTCTAAGTAAAACTCTTCCACTCTTGATGTACACTAACACTTTATTTCTACCTTTACATTGCAGGTTATTAATTACAGCTCTTTAGTAGGGTCCATGACCCGCATCTTTACATCTTTGTTCTGGTCTGATGTCTCTGTCTTCCTGATGTCAGAGTCCCATCATCAGCTACATTATCATCACTTACATATAATTCACTATACTACACAATATAAGTGCACTTGTTTCAATGCTGGTTCAGAAGAGCTGTGGTATGACAATATAATTCTCCTCTATTTATACCTCCATTACATTCCATCAAATGCACTGAAGATAGATTGCCTCTCTCCTTAAAGGCTGGTGTTTGTTACTGACAGAAAAAAATGTAAGTTGCAAGGTTTGTATTTGCAAATTCTGTGGAAAAGGATATGGAAGATATAGACTGTAGGGAAATAGATGGTGACATCTTGCAAAATGTCCAGATTACAGAGGAGGAAGTGTTGGATGTCTTGAAACGGTTAAAAGTGGATAAATCCCCAGGACATGATCAGGTGTACCCGAGAAGTCTGTGGGAAGCTAGAGAAGTGATTACTGGGCCTCTTGCTGAGATATTTGTATCATTGATATTCACAGGTGAGGTGCCGGAAGACTGGAGGTTGGCAAATGTGGTGCCACTGTTTAAGGAGGGCGGTAAAGACAAGCCAGGGAACTATAGACCAGTGAGCCTGACCTTGGTGGACTTCAGTAAGGCATTTGACAAGGTTCCCCATGGGAGACTGATTAGCAAGGTTAGATCTCATGGAATACAGGGAGAACTTGCCATTTGGATACAGAACTGGCTCAAAGGTAGAAGACAGAGGGTGGTGGTGGAGGGTTGTTTTTCAGACTGGAGGCCTGTGACCAGTGGAGTGCCACAAGGACCGGTGCTGGGCCCTTTACTTTTTGTCATTTACATAAATGATTTGGATGCGAGCATAAGAGGTACAGTTAGTAAGTTTGCAGATGACACCAAAATTGGAGGTGTAGTGGACAGCGAAAAGGGTTACCTCAGATTACATCAGGATCTGGACCAGGTGGGCCAATGGGCTGAGAAGTGGCAGATGGAGTTTAATTCCGATAAATGTGAGGTGCTACATTTTGGGAAAGCAAATGTTAGCAGAACTTATACACTTAATGGTAAGGTCCTAGGGAGTGTTGCTGGACAAAGAGACCTTGGAGTGCATGTTCATAGTTCCTTGAAAATGGAGTCGCAGGTAGCTAGGATAGTGAAGAAGGCATTTGGTATACTTTTCTTTATTGGCTAGGGTTGGAGCATCTGAGCTACAGGGAGAGGCTGAACAGGCTGGGGCTATTTACCCTGGAGCGTCGGAGGCTGAGGGGTGACCTTATAGAGGTTTACAAAATTATGAGGGGCATGGATAGGATAAATAGGCAAAGTCTTTACCCTGGGGTTGGGGAGCCCAGAACTAGAAGGCATAGGTTTAGGGTGAGAGGGGAAAGATATAAAAGAGACCTAAGGGGCAACTTTTTCACGCAGAGGGCGGTATGTGCATGGAATGAGCTGCCAGAGGATGTGGTGGAGGCTGGTACAATTGCAACATTTAAGAGGCATTTGGATGGGTATATGAATAGGAAGGGTTTGGAGGGATATGGGCCGGGTGCTGGCAGGTGGGACTAGATTGGGTTGGGATATCTGGTCGGCATGGATTGGTTGGATCGAAGGGTCTGTTTCCATGCTGTACATCTCTATGGCTCTATAACTCTAGTACTGCTATTGATTATGGTGCTCAAACATACAATTGACAAAAGACTTGTATTAGGATATAGATCATTGCACCACCAGCCAAGGCCTTTCAACAGATTAAAAAACCTTTCTTCAAAAGAGGCCAGGAGACATCCACATCTTTGCACCTAAAGCATGTAAAAATGTCCTCAGTGCTAAGAAACACCAGATGCTGTGTCCTTTGATGCTACTGCTTTCATATAGTTCACCTGAGAACTCAATGCTAAAAGGAGCTGAAACAAAGAAGAGAGACAATTTTTTTTTTTGGGGGGGGGTGTTGGGGTGAAGAGGATAACAAATAAAAATGAAGGAGCAAGAATAGAGAGAAGTAGTTCAAAATTCAGGAAGAAACAAATAAAAACAAATCAGAAGTGACATAAAACAGAATGGAAAAATACAGAAATGTTTGCGAAGGGAGAGTGTGAGAGGTTGTTGGGGTGGATAGAGTATGATGCATCAATACCTAGAGATGCTGAGTAAATTGGATGTGAAATTTAATTACTCGCTTCCTGCACATGACCAACTGCTCCAAGTGGTTGAACACCACATCAACAATTACAAAAGGTACCAGTTACATACCATTGCACTTGGTAATAATATAAACTTTTGCTATCTGCCACTTTGTGGGAGAGAGGAAAAGAGAAGATTTTGAAATTTCACGGTGTGAGCAATGGATCTCTTACTACTTAATAACTTATTTTGTATCTTTTTCTCTGGCATTTCTCAGTAGAATGTGTTAATTAACAGCCATTTACCAAGATAAACTTCTTAGTTATTCTGAAATGCTTTGTTACTTAAAATCTCATCAATAGTTTTCTATGAAATTTTGCGTTCATAACTTTGCCACAAACTTAAATTTGATAAATTCCTACAATTACAAGACAAAGCCAATAGTGTGATGGAATATTTTTTCATTTGAAGCACCAAAAATCCTCAATAAGCTCAATATCATCAAGGACAAAGATTGTATTGCATCCATCATCTTAAACATTAATTTCCACCACCACCAACTCACAGTGGCAGTAATTTGTGCTATTTTTAAGATGCCTTGCATCAAAGTTTCTTTGAAAGCATCTCTAAAATTGAATCACATGCTACTTAGAAGGTCAATAGCAGTACGTGCGTGGGAACACCACCAATGGCAAGTTTCCAACAAATGTTACAGCATCCTGATTTGGATGTATATCACAATTCCAGCTCTGTTGCTGGGTCAGAGCCTTGGAACATCTTTGTTGACAGCACCACTGTTTTACTATCACCACATGGTGATTCAAGGAGTTAACCCACTGCTAGTTTTTCAAGGGCAAATAGGGTGACAATAAACACTGGCCTTTGCAGGAACACACACTCCATGAATAAACAAACAGAAGTTATATATTCTCATCTACCTGTTCAAAAGTTCAAATATCAATTAGTTCAGAACCTGAAATCAGCCATCCTAGTCATTCTGTGAATTTGTTAAAGAAAAATGTAATATTTTCATTCATAAATAGTTAAGGGAAATGAGTTGAACGCGAAATGATAAATAGGTAAGAATGGGAGGTGATGGCCTAGTGGTATTATTGTTAGACTATTAATCCCAGAAACTCGGGTAATGTTCTGGGGGCCTGAATTCAAATCCGTCCATGGCAGATGGTGGAATTTGAGTTCAATAAAAAAATTGGAATTAAGAGTCTACTGATGACCATGAAACCATTGTCAATTGTCTGTGAAAAAAAAAACCCAGCTGATTTACTAATGTCCATTAGGGAAGGAAATCTTCTGTCCTCACCTGGTGTGGCCTGCATGTAACACCAGAGCTCAACAAAATGGTTGACACTTAAGAGCCTTCTTGACAATAAGGGATGAGCAATATATGCTGGCCACACCTTGACAATGAATAATATGAAGCTGCCTGTGTCACAAAGTGATAGAACATAGGTCTTCTACAGTGTAAACTACATGTACAATGAATATTGAGTGTTAGTTCATGATATCTATATCTTGCATGAGCAATTTGACAATGACCTTATATCTATGATATCTGGTTACCAACTCAATTGTCAGAGAAACATGTTTGATCAAAATCTCTCAGAATGTTGAATGATCCTGTTAGGTTTCAACCTTCTGTATTCTAAGGAGAACAATCACTGTGGCTGGGACTCACCCTTCCTGAGAAGTGGTGGAGAAAGTAGACGGAAGGGTAATTAATTAGGTGATGCCCCTCTCCCCATGTAGTCCCAATTCAATTATATTGTTGCTCCATCTTATTCCCCCAAAGTGCATCACTTCACACATTGCCGTATGTGTTTCTATTTTATCAATCTGCCGGTCCGCCTGAAGACATTACTAGACTGGTTGTCTAGTTTTGTATTATCCACTATGTTCTAAAGGGTGCATCTTACGTTGAAGTGCAGGACACATATTACAACAAGAATTATACTGGTCCTCATAATGGAGCCAGAAGTTCCAAGTTTTTTGAAGTCAGAGAAACATTGGTTCAGCATTTCTATGTAAGAGGCTGACACTTTGACTCTGTGAAGGCTGCGTTCGAAGGTAGGGGACTTAGAGAATCACCAGAAAACTTTGACCCAGCTTTGGAATCCTGTTCTGCTTCTGGGTGAATTTTCCAGCTTAGGTTGCCACAAGAATTGGCAGCCTGTTCTGCAGACCTCATTGAGCAACCAATTAAGTCACCTGGTACTACTTTCAGAAGTCAACTGTAGTTTCCAGGTATTTTAGCAATACTTGAAGGTAGCCTTCCAGCAGCAGGTTAAAAGGCTATCAGAGTTTCATCTGCATTCCCCAGTGAAGGACCCATATGGCAACAGACAGAATCAGTCTGGTGGAGGAGTCCATCTTTAGCTCTTCCTTCCTATCTCCTACTCAGTTTTCTCCTACCCACTATCTCTATTCCCCCTTCCTTACTTCACACTAACTTTATCCTCCTCTTTCACAAAGGCAGCTGTAATGTACTCATTCAGTGCTCAGTCATGCTCATAGCTTCTACAAAAAGGTTTATTTTACTTGTCAGATATTTAGCAAAGATTTTGGTGTCCTTTTAGGATAATCGTTTTTTCATATTTTTTCTTTGTTATCCGTGTTACGGTTTTTTCTTTAGTGTTTGTATTCTGCTTAGATTTCTATTGTTTACAGTATGAGACGTTTGTCATGAACTTCCTTTCTCTGATATTTTTATACTTCCTTTCCTTTGTCACCCAAGGAGCTCTTGCTTTAATTCCTCAGTTTTCCTCCTTACTAGGAATATGATTGGTTGACATTTCAGTTGCAAAGGCCTGACATTGATTTTTTTTCACTGTTTTCTCCTCCAATCTTTGTTTGAAATCTACCTGAGCAGGACCCAGACTCAAATGACTCAAATTGGTGCTTCCAGCTGGACATTTTCATCTTATGATATTTTTTCTGTATCCCTTTTCATAATTACTACAAAAAAAAATTTTTGCAGCATTATGTATACTTTCCTATTGCAGGGCACTACACTTGACTTGCTTCATTTCCCAGAGCTACACCTATCACTACATCCCTTAACAATTGACTTGAAATTTATTGATGAAGGAAGTTCTCCTGCACACACTAGAAATTTTTCACACTTTGCCCTTTACTGTCTTTCCTTAATCTATATTAGGATGATTAAAGTTCCTTATTATTACTGCTCTATTATGTACAAATTTCTCTGAAATTTACTCATAGGTTTGCTCATCTATCTCATTTTTAGTATTTAACAGCACACAGTAAATACTCAGTAATGTAACATTTCTTTGCCTTTAACCAGATAGATTCACTCCTTAAGCTTTCTAGTGTATCACTCTTTCATAAAACAGCGAAATCATCTTTGATCAGCATTTGCAACACCTCCTTATCTTTCATCTATCCTACTTCTCTTCAATACATGTTAGAAAATAATATTATGTTCTCATTTCTCACCATGTTTAAGCTAAATCTCTGTTAAGCCCATATGATATATGCACCTCTAATTCATCAAACCTATTCATGATAAAGCCTGTCATGTTATTAGCTTAGCTTTTTCCCACTATCTTATTTGCCATTGTCAAAATTTGAAAGGTTGAATATAAACATCAACTGAAATCTTTGCCTACCTTTTTAACTCAGAAAATTGAAACTCTCAAGAAATTGTCCATAATATTTCATGTCACCTCTTTCTTGTGTTCAACACCAGTGACTCCAGACCGTCCTATCAAGAACATCCTCCTATTTTATAATAAGATTTTTTCTTAGTAAAAGATGCTCCACATTACATGACAATTCAGGTTTTAAATATTCTTTTGCATACCAGTTTTTGAAAAATGCAAGTAATCAATTTTGGAAGTGTTAATACACAGTTGTCCATCAAAATAAGGTTCAACATTGAAACCTGTTTATTGGAGTGATTTGTGAAAACATATGTCTCAGAAACTTGCTATGCAACTTCCCTTAGGACTATCTATTGCACTGCATTTCTATGTACTTGATGCCAAACTGTCACACCCATATCTTCTAACAAGTGGAAAATATTTCTCGATGATAACACTCAGCCCGAAGTTGAGAGGTGTGACCATATAATGTATACTAAGGGTATTGGAACTTATTTTGTCACAGAAACTGTGAATGGTGACCAAACTTTCATAACAATAACAAATGCAATAATAAGTTAAATATTGGAAGAAATAGTTAACTTATATGATTTTGTACACTTAATTTTAAATCTGCAGTACAGATGATCATGGGTGGCAAGACAGATGTCTGGGCAGAGGGCAGGAGTAGGGGTGTCAATATGAAAATATTCAAGTACAGGTTTGGTCCCTAAAATTTCATAAGGAGCTTTGGAACCTCTATTTTAACTTAACTTTTAACTCTAGCTTTGGCAGCTACAGGCTGCGTTTTCCAAACTTTGAGTAAGTCAGTGAATGAAGGGAGGCATAAAGGGCTTGTAGATATGTGACTTCAACATTTGTCAGCATTCTTTGTGATTTGAGGCAAAGCAGGAATCTGGCCACTCAAGCTAATCTGTGAATATGTTGTGACTTTCTTGCATCCTTGATGATAATTCACTTTGTCACAGTCATTAGACCCTCCTGATTACTGACAATTGCCAATCACTGACAGATTTTTGAATGCGGCCTAGAGTCATTGGCCGACCTAGCTTTCCACTGGCTAGGAACAGTGATGAAACAGATATTATTTTAAATTATTTTTATTCATTATTTTGGCTCCCTGGATGTAGAGCTCCCAGAAAACCTGTACTTCCAGTTTTCCTGCCTGTGAAATCGCCACCACTCCACTCTCCCAGCCATCCCGCCTCCTGCTAGCTATCCAATCCTTATTAATAAATTTCTGATATACCTTTCAAGGTCCCATCAAGACCATGAAGTTGGGAAACTATCACGCATATATAAATATGGCCGTTTTGCTTACAATGAGAGAACAATTGTTGTTTAGATATAGGCAATACTATAAACCATGTCGCAACCTGCAGGTTCCACATATACTAGTGTGCCGATGCATTGACTTCCAGAAGCCGCTGTTATTTACAGACCCTGGAGGCCTAAGCAGCAGGGAAGAAAAAGACACAGAACATAGAGTGTTGGTCGTCAGTGGGTTAGAAAGTATGCTGGTGAAACTACAGGAATCAAGACAAAGAAACCTTGTTCTTTTTCAAATGTATTCAGAACTTGGAACAAACATTAGCCAGGGTGCCACTGGTAGAAAGTTGTAATCATGCAAGCAGGATTCTTATTGGTTATTGTTATGCAGTGACTAATCCTGCAAAGTGCCTGTGTCTGGAAGGTAGCTGAAAATAGTAGCAGCAGCAATTTTTTAAACTGCACATGGACTATGCCCTTCCATGAGTCATCATTTCGAGGTGTGGACATGAACAAATAATAAAGTTAAGTCAATTAAATTCAAATGCAGGAGAGTAAAAAAACATATTTGTTGAACAGCAAATAAATCATGGAGGAATTTAAAAGGCAGCGAAATTAATGATTTAACATGTTGGGGAAGGGATTAGGAGACGGAAGGTATTATTGAACATATTCAGTGTTTCAGAGAGTTTTGAAGCATGTGAGTGGCTGATGTGGGTGGTGGTGAAATGGGGGATGCAGAAAAGATGATTTGATTAGATTTGATTTAAGCTTTATTGCCACGTGTACTCAAGTACAGGAGTACAGTGAAAAGTGTGCAATGTCACCATACATAGTGCTGTCTGAGGAACGAAAATACAGTGGCACAAAAATAAAGAAATAAATTTAAAAGTTAACATTGAGGGCGGCACGTGACTCTGGTTAGCACTGCTGCCTCACAGCGTTAGGAACCCGGGTTCGATTCCAGCCTCAGGTGACAGTCTGTGTGGAGTTTGCACATTCTTCCTGTGTCTGTGTGGGTTTCCTCTGGCTGCTCTGGTTTCCTCCCACAATTCAAAGAAGTGCAGGCTAGGTCATTTGGTAATGCTAAATTGTCCATAGTGTTCAGGGATATATAGGTTAGGTGTATTAGTCAGGGTGAATGTAGGGCAATGGGTCTGGGTGGGTTACTCTTTGAAGGATTGGTGTGGACTTGTTGAACAGAAGATCCTGATTCTATTGCAGTCATTCCTAGTGTTAACTGAAAAAATAAAGGAACAAAGGTAAAAATTCAATAGTCTTTCTTAAGTGAATTCCCTGCAATGGCTCGGTCTCCTCTGCTTTCATCCACTCTCCGGGAAACCTCTGGCTTCTAGTCATGGCAGACATTTTCAGAAGAGTAAAAATTAATGTCTCAGTTCAGCTTTCAGTTCTGAAGAGGAGAGAGAAGGGAGCTAGCCTGAAGAGCTGGGATCTGAAGTTTAAACTGCTCTTGAGAGATTTGAGGTGTGGTTGAACCAAATTGTTTAGAATAGGGCTGGAGAAACATTGACACTCAAATGGAGAGACAATGGCTTTTCACAAAGGATGGGTATGTTGTACTTTGTGTGGAAGCTGAGCACTTGAAATCAGCTGAAGTTCATAGAAGGTTGAGCTAGGAAAGTCAGCATAGAAAGCATCAACAAATCAAACCTTATTATTTCATAGAATGTAAGAGGTAGGCATATAACTAGGCAATATTGTGATGCTGCAAGGACAGATAGAATCACAGAGTCATGGAGATGTACAGCGTGGAAACAGACCCTTCAGTCCAACTCATCCATGCCGACCAGATATCCCAAAATAATCTGGTCCTATTTGCCAGCACTTCGTGAATAATCCTCTAAACCCTTCTTATACCCATCCTTGTTCATATACCCATCCAGATGCATTTTAAATGCCATAATTGTACCAGCCTCCACCACTTCCTCTGGCAGCTCATTCCATACACGTACCATATTCTGTGTGAAAAAATTGGCCCTTCGATCTCTTTTATATCTTTCCCCCTTTCACCCTAAACGCCTTCTAGTTCTGGACTCCCCCACCCCAGGGAAAGGAACCTGTCTATTTATCTTTTTGGTGCCCCTCATGGTTTTGTAAACCTCTATAAGGTCTCTCCTTAACCTGTGATGCTCCAGAGAAAACAGCCCCAGCCTACTCAACCTCTCCCTATAGCTCAAATATTCCAACCCTGGCAACACCCTTGTAAATCTTTTATGAACCCTTTCAAGTTTCACGATATCCTTCTGATAGGAAGGAGACCAGAATTGCACGCAATATTCCAACAGTGGCCTAACCATCTGCAGTCATTGTTTTTACCTCGTTGATTTTAACCCTACTGCGAATCCTCTTGCAAGGATGCCTACCTTGAAGAAGTTTTCCTCTTCTCTCTACAAGAATCTCAGGGAGTCCCTCTCCCCCTGCAAACTCTATGCTACTTTCTCCCCACCTCCACCATCCTCTCATTTATCTCTCCACCTGCCTGTATTCCTGATGAAGGGCTTTTGCCCGAAACGTCGATTTCGAAGCTCCTTGGATGCTTCCTGAACTGCTGTGCTCTTTCAGCACCACTAATCCAGAATCTGGTTTCCAGCATCTGCAGTCATTGTTTTTATCAAAGCATACCAAATGCCTTTTTCACTAGCCTATCTCCTTGCGACCTACTTTTAAGGAACTATGAACCTGCACTCCAATGCCTCTTTGTTCAGCAACACTCACCAGGACCTTACCATTAAGTGTATAAGTGTCCTTCTATGTTTTGCTTTTCCAAAAATGCAGCACCTCTCAATTATCTAAATTAAACTCCATCTGCCACTCCTCAATCCACTGGCCTATCTGATCAAGATCCCGTTGTACTCTGAGGTAACCTTCTTTGCTGTCCACTACACCTCCAACTTTAGTGTCATCTGCAAACTTACAAATTGTTCCTCCTATGTTCACATCTAAATGGTGAAAAGCAATGGACCTAGCATCAATCCTTGTGGTACACCACTGGTAACAGGCCTCCAGTCTGAAAAGCAACCCTCCACCAGCACTCTCTGTCTTCTACCTTTGAGCCAGTTCTGTATTCAAATGGCTACTTCTCTCCGTACTCCATGAAATCTAACCTTGTTAACCAGTCTCCCATGGGGAACCTTGTCGAACGCTGTACTGAATTCCATATAGATCATGTCCACCACTCTGGCCTCATCAATCCTCTTCATTACTGCTTCAAAAAACTCAATCAAGCTTGTGAGACATGATTTCCCACGTACAAAGCCATGCTGACTATCCCTAATCAGTTCTTGTCTTTCTAAATACATGTACATCCTGTCCCTCAGGATTCCCTCCAACAACTTGCCCACCATCTGATGTCAGGCTCACCAGTCTATAGTGCCCTGGCTTTTCCTTCCACCTCTCTTAAATAGTGGCACCACGTTAGCCAACCTCCAGTCTTCGGGCACCTCACCCTGTAATTATCAATGATAGATCTGGGACATAGGGATAATAAAAACTCTTACTTGAACAGAATGCTGAGATTATACATCTCTCTAATCAGTCTGAGTTGGCAATGAAAGCAGTTTATCAAATTGAAGCCAGAGGCATATGAGGCCTGCCAAGGCTGAAAAGATGCAACAAGCAAAACAGGTTTAAAAATGTGAAAGATATTTCAGCTGTTTAATTACACTTAAGGAATGATGATTCATTTCAACCACTCCTATTGTTACAGAGAGTTTCCACATTCAATTGTCATTGACTAATCAATCTGGTTTTGCAGCATTTCTGCCCTATCTGAAAATAAGGCTACCACTGGGTGGGAGGTGAGAGTGTGGTGCTGGAAAAGCTCAGCAGGTTAGGCAGCATCTGAGGAGCTGGAAAATCGATGTTTCGGACAAAAGGTCTTTATGGTGAAGGCTCCCTTGGGGCCTTGAACGGAGGTGAAGGGGGAAAGGTGTGAGCTACAGTAAATGACATGAATGGAAGTGTACATTGTGAAGGAGCAAAAATGACCTTTGCAGTGATATGTACTGCTTGTCAGATGTGGGAGTTTAAAGAGAGTTTAAGGGTTACTGCGGATTATATCTGCCATAAATGCTGTTGGATGCAAATCTTATCAGATCGAGTGGATCGGTTGGAGAGACAAATAGAAGCGATGAGGAATTTGCAACAATTACAGTATGTGGTGGATGGCAGTTATAGAAAGGGGGGAAAGGCTCGGATACAGTCACATGGATGGGTTAACTCCAGGAAGGGTAAAAGAGGTAGGCAGCTAGAGCAGGAGTCTTTTGTGGATATACCCATTTCAAACAGGTACGCTGATTTGGAAAATGGAGGGGGTGATGGATTCTCAGGGGAACGTAGCACAAACAGCCAAGTTTCTGGTATTGAGACTGGCTCTAATGCAACGAGGGGTACATCGGCTTCCAAGAGATCAATTGTGTTAGGGATTCTGTAGTCAGAGGTAAAGACAGACGTTTCTGTGGCCAGCAGAGAAAAAGCAGAATGGTGTGTTGCTTCCCTGGTGCCAGGATCAAGGTTGTCTCAGAGAGGGTGCAGAATGTTCTCACAGGGGAGAGGGGCCAGCAGGAGGTCATTGTCCACATTGGAACCAACGACATTGGAAGGGAAAAGGTTGAGACTCTGAAGAGAGATTACAGAGAGTTGGGTAGAAATTTAAAAAGGAGGTCCTTAAGGGTAATAATATCTGGATTACTCCCAGTGCTACAAGCTAGTGAGGGCAGGAATAGGAGGATAGAGCAGATGAATGCATGGCTGTGGAGTTGGTGTATGGGAGAAGGATTCACATTTTTGGATCATTGGAATCTCTTTTGGGGTAGAAGTGATCTGTACAAGAAGGACGGATTGCACCTAAATTGGAAGGGGACTAATATACTGGCAGGGAAATTTGCTAGAACTGCTTGGGAGGATTTAAACTAGTAAGGTGGGGGGGTGGGACCCAGGGAGATAGTGAGGAAAGAGATCGATCTGAGACGGGTACAGCTGAGAACAGGAGTGAGTCAAACAGTCAGGGCAGGCAGGGACAAGGTAGGACTAATAAATTAAACTGCATTTATTTCAATGCAAGGGGCCTAACAGGGAAGGCAGATGAACTCAGGGCATGGTTAGGAACATGGGACTGGAATATCATAGCAATTATGGAAACATGGCTCAGGGATGGGCAGGACTGGCAGCTGAATGTTCCAGGATACAAATGCTACAGGAAGGATAGAAAGGGAGGCAAGAGAGAAGGGGGAGTGGCATTTTTGATAAGGGATAGCATTACAGCTGTGCTAAGGGAGGATATTCCCGGAAATACATCCAGGGA